>NC_137075.1:45789056-46989056 GCF_951640355.1 Cnephaeus nilssonii
TGGAACTCTGGAGTGTAGATGAATACTCGCAGTGTCCGGGGGAGTACTTGACAAAAAAAGAGACTGGCAACTTTCAGCAAATTGTAGCATTTTGTGTAGTGACTAGCATCCCCTACCTTCCAGACCTATAGCAGGTAGCTATGGGGGTGGCTGCCTGCAATCCTGGTGGGGCTACTGGATGGGCAATAGGAAACTCATCCTCAAAAATCAGGGTTGTATATTCTGCATGACAATTCATTGCGGGGTTGGACACAGAAATTGGTCATTGTTTCAACCACCATGGGATGAATGAAGTAACTTCTTTGGCAATGATGGTGAAGGTATTTAAAGAGACAGGATGTTCTTTTTTTCTTCTTCTCTTTTCTGTTCTTATTGGATACAGAAATTTAAGGAAATCTTTGTCAATTCACTGGCTTACCACAGAAATAATGATACAAAGCCTTCAGTAAACACACAACAAGGAATAAAGTCTTTGCAAATAGTGTAGAAAAGTCACCACTAGTAAACAGACAATGGCAGCCTTTATCAAGTGACAATGGCAATTACTGGGGCAGTGGGGTGGGGGAGAGAATCTGATTTCCAGAGTTACTAAATCATAATATTCAAAATGTTCACTTTTCAACAAAACTTACAAAACTTAGGAAGAAACAAAAGCCGATGGCCCATTCACAGAAAAAAAGAAAAGAAACTGATAGAAATCATTCCTGAGGAAGCCCAGACATGAGACTTAATAAACAAAGACTTTAAATTAGCTCCCTTAAATGTGTTAAAAGAGCTGAAGGAAACCAATGACAAAGAACTAAAAGAAATTAGGAAAATATATGAAAAAGTAGAAAATATCAGTAAAAAGAAATTATAAAAAGAAAACAAATAACCGAAACCGGTTTGGCTCAGTGGATAGAGCGTCAGCCTGCGGACTGAAAGGTCCCAGGTTCGATTCCGGTCAAGGGCATGTACCTTGGTTGCGGGCACCTGCCCAGTGGGGGGTGTGCAGGAGGCAGCTGATCTATGTTTCTCTCTCATCGATGTTTTTAACTCTCTATCTCTCTCCCTTCCTCTCTGTAAAAAATCAATAAAACATATTAAAAAATAATAAGAAAACAAATAGAAAAGTACAACAGCTGAACCCTGGCCGGGTAGGTCAGGTGGTTACAGCGTCATTTGATACACAAAGGTTGTGGATTCTATCGCGATCAGGGCAACCAACAAATGCATAAGTAAGTGAAACAACAAATCAATGTTTCTCTCTCTCTCAAATAAAAAAAGAAGTACAACAGCTGAAATAAAATATTTACTAGAGGGGTTTAACAGCATATTTGAGCAGGCAGAAGAATCAGTAAATTTTTCTTTTTTTTAAATCCTCACATGAGGGTATTTTTCCATTGATTTTTAGAGAAAGGGAAAGACAGGTTGGTTGCCTCCTGCACAAGTCCCGACCAGGGCCCTGTCGGGGAGAAACTTGCAACCAAGATATGTGCCCTTGTCCGGAATCGAACACAGGACTCTTCAGTCCGCAGGCTGACGCTCTATCCACTGAGCCAAACTGGCTAGGGCAGAATCAGTAAATTTTAAGGCAGGACAATTAAAATTACTGAGTCAGAGGAGCAGAAATAAATAAAAATTAAATAAAGAGGGGAAAAAAAGGAACAGAGCCCTAAGGAATTTATGAGACACCATCAAGCATACCTACATACATATACATTATGGGAGTCCTAGAGAGACAAAAGAAAAAAACATTAAAACTAAGCTGGTATCAATTCAAACTAAATTTAGGACATTAATTGTAATCCCTATGAATACCCAGCCAAGTTGCAGGGTGTAAGATCAAGACATAAAAATTAGTTGTGTTTCAATACACCAGCAATGAATAATACAAACAGGAAATTAAAAAAATAATTTCGCCGAGACCGGTTTGGCTCAGTGGATAGAGCGTTGGCCTGCGGACTGAGGGGTCCCAGGTTCGATTCCGGTCGGGGGCATGTGCCTTGGTTGCGGGCGCATCCCCAGTGGGGGGTGTGCAGGGGGCAGCTGGCCGATGTTTCTCTCTCATCGATGTTTCTAACTCTCTGTCCCTCTCTCTTCCTCTCTGTAAAAAATCAATAATATATATATATAAAATATCCCTCTCCCTTCCTCTCTGAAATCAATAAAAATATAAAAAAAATAATTTCATTTATAATAGCATCCAAAAGAATAAAATACCTAGAAATAAATTTAACCAAAAAGGGAAAGACTTGCACATTGAAAACTACAAATGTGGCAAAAAGAAATTAATGGAGACCTAAATATAGGAAGGCATCCATGTTCATGATATGGAAGTCTACAGAAATGGAAAAGCCAATATTCAAGTTCATATGTTAGTGCAAGGGATCCCAAATAATTAAAAAGAAAAGGAAAAAGCTGGAAGGCTCAAATATTATAATTTCGAAACTTATTACAAAGCTACAGTAATTAAAATGTGTGGTACTAGCATATGAATAAGACATATAGACCACTGGAACAGAACTGCGAGTCCAGAAATAAACCCAAACATTTATGATTAATTGATTTTCAATGTGGCTGCCAAAACTATTCAATGGTGGAAAATAGTATCTTGAAAAACAGTGGTGGCACCAACTGGACCCAGTTGAAAAGAAGAATGAAGCCCTAACCATTTTGGCTCAGTGGATAGAGCATCGGCCTGTAGACTGAAGGGTCCCAGGTTCAATTCCGGTCAAGGGCACATGCCCAGGTTGTGGACTCAATCCCCAGTGGGGGACATGCAGGAGGCACCCAATCAATGATTCTCTTACCACTGATGTTTCCATCTCTCCCTCTCCCTTTCCCTCTGAAATCAATAAAAATATATTTTTTTAAAAAAGAAAAGAAGAATGAAGTTGGACCTCCTCCCTTATTTCAAAAATTAACTCAAAATGGATCCACATCCTGCCCTAGCTGGGTTGCTCAGTGGTTAGAACACCAGCCTGCAGCCCAAAGAATCTCGGGTTTGATTCACAGTCAAGGGTACAGTACCTTGGTTGTAGGTTCCCCAGCCCTGGTGGGGGATGCAAGCAGGAGGCAACCACTCGATGCATCTCTCTCACGTTGATGTTTCTCTCTCTCTCTCCCTTCCACTCTCTTTAGAAATCAATGGAAAAATACCCTTGGATGAGGATTAAATAAAAAATAAAAAAATAAAAAAACCCTAAATCTAACAGCTAAAATAATAAAGCTATTAGAAAAAAACATAGAAATAAATCTTTAGGACCTCCGATTTGGTAATATATTCTTTACGACTGATGCAAAAAAGCCCAAGCAAAAAAGGGAAAAATAAATAGAGAAAATGGACTTTTATGAATCAAAGGACATTATGAAAACACAACTTACAGAATGGGATAAGTTATTTGCAAATTAAAAATATGATTAGCCCCTGGATCCGGGTGAGCCTGGGTCCCGGGTCCGGGTGAGGCCGCGGGCCCCTGGACCCGGGTGAGCCTGGGTCCCGGGTCCGGGTGAGGCCGCGGGCCCCTGGACCCGGGTGAGCCTGGGTCCCGGGTCCGGGTGAGGCCGTGGGCCCCTGGATCCGGGTGAGGCTGAATCCTGGGTCCGGGCGAGGCCGTGTGCCCCTGGATCCGGGTGAGGCTGAATCCTGGGTCCGGGCGAGGCCGCGGGCCCCTGGATCCGGGTGAGCCTTGGTCCCGGGTCCGGGTGAGGCCGCGGGCCCCTGGATCCGGGTGAGCCTGGCCCCGGGTCCGGGTGAGGCCGCGGGCCCCTGGATCCGGGTGAGCCTGGCCCCGGGTCCGGGTGAGGCCGCGGGCCCCTGGATCCGGGTGAGCCTGGCCCCGTGTCCGGGTGAGGCCGTGGGCCCCTGGATCCGGGTGAAGCAGTGCCCCTGGGTCCGGCCGAGACCAAACCAGAGGGAGTCGGACCTGCATTACCACCATTTGTCCACCATCCAGAGCTGAGGGCTCAGTGCCGACATGTACTCATAGGGAACTGGTGGACATTGATATTGGGTCTCAAAAGAACTGTTGGTCCAGAAAGAAACTCACTACAGACTGATTCATTTGCCTGTCAGCATAACTATTATTGCTCGTCGCACATTCAATTCTTATAAGTATATCTCTAGTGACACATGATTTCGCTCATCTAGGGGAAATGATGAACAACATAGACTGATGAACAAGAACAGAACCAGAAACAAGGAGGCATCGATCGGACTATCGGGCCTCAGAGGGAGGATAGGGGAGGGTGGGGGGAGGGGGGAGAGATCAACCAAAGGTCTTGTGTGCATGCATATGAGCCTAACCAATGCTTAAGTTCAACAGAGGGTTGGGGCATCGAAGGGGAGGGATGTGGGATGGGAATGGGGGGATGAGGACAAATATGTGACACCTTAATCAATAAAGAAATTTAAAAAAAAAATATGATTAGGGTTTAATGTCCAGAATATATAAAGAACTGTTAACAACTCAACAACAAAACAGTCCAATTATAAAATTGGCAAAGGACTTAAACATATACAAATGTCCAAAAAGCGCATGAAAAGATGTCTGACCTCACTGTCATTGAGGAAATGTATATCAAACCACAATGAGCTACTATTTTACACCCACTAGAATGGCTTTAATTTAACAAAAAAGAAAATAGTGTTGGCGAGGATATGGAGAAACAGGAGCTATCGTACATTGCTAGTGGGAATGTAAAATGGTATAGTTGTGGAAAACAGTTTAGTGGTTCCTCAAAAAGTTAAACATAGGATTGCCATAACGACTCAGCAATTCCACACTTAAAAAAAATTACTGGAGAAAAATTAAAATACATGACCACACAGAAACTTGTAAACGAATGTTTATAGTAGCATAATTCATAGTAATCAAAAGGGGGACACAATTTTAAATTCCTATTAGTGGATGAATGGATAAAACAATCTAATATATACAATGAAATATTATTTCTCTAAGAAACAAAAAAGTACTGATACATGCTACAACTTGGATGAAACGTGAATACACTATGCTAAGTGAAAGAGGTAAGACACAAAAGGTCATATAGAGTATGATTCCTTTTATAAAATATTAGAGGCCCAGTGCACGAAATCTGTGCACAGGTAGGGTCCCTAGTGGCTGCTGGTTGCTGGCTGCTAGCCGAGGCCTGCCTTCATTCCGTGCTGCCCTCTGGTGGTCAGCGCATGTCATAGCGAGCGATCGAACTCCTAAGGGGACACTTTGCATATTAGGCTTTTATATATATTGACTAGAGACCCAGTGCATAAAATTCATGCACTGGTAGGGTCCCTAGCAGCTTCCTGCCAGGACCTCCCTCCCTTCCCCCAGCTGGCCTCACCCGGTCAAACTCCCAGAAGAACTCTGGTTGAGGGGACAATTTGCATACTATGCTTTTATTATATAGGCTATCCAGAATAGGCAAATCCACAGAGATAGAAAGCAGATTATTGATTACCAGGGGATTAAAAAAGAGGGGAATGGGGAATAATTATTTAGTGGATACAAGGTGTTTCTCTGGGGTGATGTAAAAACTTTGAAACTAGAGAGAGGTGGTGGTTACACAATTATTGTAAATACAGTAAATGCCACAGAATTATACACTTTATTATGGTTAATTGCATGTTATGTGGTTTTCACTTAGAGGAACCAGTTAGTGACCCTGAAATGGCAGGAAACAAGAGTATCCCCCCAAAAAAGAGAAAATTTTCTTCAAAGGAGGAACCACTCAGTAGTGGACCTGAAGAAGTAGCTGGTAGCAAGAGTAGCAACTCTAAGAAAAAGCACCAATAGCTATGCCAGGAAAATTAGAATAGATAGTACCCTGGTGGGTTATAATCACCCACAATGCCCCATCCCAATCCTATCTAATAATAGAGTAACATGTAAATTACCATCACTCCGCTACGCCCATGATTGGGCGGCGGGAGGCTGGGGGGCGGGACTCGGGGTGGCCTATCCGGCCATTGAGAGGCACGGATCCGCTGCCACTGAGGGGGGCTACCCTGCTGTTGAGAGGCACAGGGGGCGGGAGTCCCGCCCCCTGCGCCTCTCAATGGCCAGATCGAGGCCAGATCCGCGGCCGCTGAGGGGGCCTGCGCGGACACCCAGCTGCACCTCTCAACAGCAGGGTAGCCAGGTGTCCGCGGCAGCCCCCTTCAGCGAAAGGAGTCCCGCCCCCTGCGCCTCTCAACAGCAGGGTAGCCCCCCTCAGTGGCCACGGACCATCAAAAGCGTGGGAGCTGGGTGCCTGTCCGCTCAGGCACCAGGCCTTTCAGAAGCCTCCGCCGCGCTGGAGGCTTCTGAAAGGCCTGCTGCACCAGCGGACAGGCACCCAGCTCCCCGCGATCAAAAGCAAAAATGTGGCAGCTGGATGCCTTTCCGCTCAAGCACCAGCGATCGAGAGTGAAAGCGTGGCAGCTGGATGCCTGTCCGCTCAGACACCAGGCCTTTCAGAAGCCTCCGCTGCGCGGGAGGCTTCTGAAAGGCCTGGTGCACCAGCGATCAAAAGCGAAAGTGTGGCAGCTGGATGCCTGTCCGCTCAGACACCAGGCCTTTCAGAAGCCTCCGCCGCGCTGGAGGCTTCTGAAAGGCCTGGTGCACTAGCGGACAGGCACCCAGCTCCCCGTGATCAAAAGCAAAAGCGTGTAGGGGACCCTACACGTGCATGATTCAATCATGCACTGGGCCTCTAGTATCCAATAAAAACAAATTCATAAGAGTTGAAAAAAAAAGTTTGCTAGTGGTGGTGTATATGTCAACTGCAAGCTCAAACAAATTTTAAATATATATTTCTCTCTTTCTTTTTTTATTGATTTCAGATGGGAAGGTAAAGGGGGAGAGAGATAGAAACATCAATGATGAGAGAGAATCACTGATTGGCTGCTTCCTGCATGCCCCCCAATGGAGACCGAGCCTGCAACCTGGGCATGTACCCTTGACCAGAATTGAACCTGGGACCCTTAGTCCGCAGGCCAACACTCTATTCCAAAATGGCTAGGGAAAAACATATATTTCTTCTTACCTGAAATGAGAAGCTTGATTTAGAAGGCAGCTATAATCATCAGGAAGCTCTATCAAATTATTTCTTTTTCTGGGGTACCTAAAAATACAATTTAAAAGGCAATTTTATTAGGAAATAAGCCCAGATCAAAAATTGACCAATAAGAAAGAAAGTCTTAAAAATAACAAAAGAACCCATACTTGCAATCCGTAGTAATTCCCACTGCTACTAGATTAAAGCCAAATTTCTCAGCCTAGAATTCCAAATCCTTCGGCAGCTAGCTTCCTTTCCAAACTCAACTTCCTAAGACTAAATTGTTTCAGCTAGATTTCTATACTATCTAGGAAGGAAACATAAAATAGTGGTTAAGAATACAACTTTTGAAATCAGACAAACCTGGTTACAAATCCTAAATTCTCTGACACCTGATAAGTCACTGAACCCAAGCCTATTTTTCCTGGTCTGAAACTGAGGATGAATATATTATATTTTCTTAATCATAAGACATACCATCGATTTAATAACACTTTTTTTGGGGGGGGGCATAAAAGACTCATGTTGATTTAAGAAATGTTATACGGATATCAAGGAACCTCATTGAGCTGTTGAGGACTCAATAAGAAAATGAAATGAAATATAATATACTTAGTACTTGAAGCATGTTTGCAAGTTATTATACATTATCACCATACTAGATACAACAAAAGCCTTGCTTGCATGCCTTGGGGAAGGTCATCTGAATAACATGGAATTCTCTTTTCAAACCTCAAGCAATTTAAATTCTCTTAATTTCTTCTATGTTCAGCTAAAAATTATTTCCTCTAAGACTAACCTTGTGTCATTAAGAATCTTTTATTCTTTAAATTTCTATAGCATTAACAGTATATTCCATATACAAGGGTGGGCAAAAGTAGGTTAAATTACCAGACATCATTACATAAAAAATAAATCATAAGTAAGGATACAATATAATAATAAGACAAATAATATAAATAAATAATACAATAATCTATAATAACAAAAGCATAATATGCTAATTAGACCTGACGTCCTTCCAGACAAAGCTGGAGCTGCGAGGGCCAAAGTGGCCACCGTGGCATGTGGGGGCCGAGCCCCTTGCATGAATTTCATGCATTGGGCCTCTAGTCTATAATAATAAAAGTGTAATATGCTAATTAGACCGGACGACCTTCTGGATGAAGCAGGGGCTGCAAGGGAAGCCCAGGTCCCAGGTGCCAGAGGGAAGCAGGTGCCGGCAGCCAGGGGAAGGAAGGCCTACTCTTGCACGAATTTCATGCATCAGGCCTCTAGTTAACAAACAAACAATAATACAAGAATAAACTGTTTTACATACTCACAACTATAAACATAATTTTGCCCACCCCTGTATTATACTTTATCTTATTTATATCTTGAATTTATGTATATAATTCGGTTATAAACTACACATTACAAAGCTGTATGTGTTATGTCTTTTAACTCTCCTGGAGTATTTAGTACCATGCCTGGGAAATAGCAGATATCTAAAAGGTACACAATGAATTAGAACAAAGGAAAAATGGTATGAGATTAACTAGTCCTAAAATATGTATGTACTCATCTTCTAAACTTTTCTCTACTTTAAGATCGTTCTTTTCTTGGTAATGTGAATACTACTGCATCTGAGCACAGGAGCTGGATATGTAATCTCTAAATCACTAAAGCTGGGTTAAAGTAGGTTAAATTACCAGCCATCATTACATAAAAAATAAATGGATAGCATGTGCACATTTACAAGGAAGGTGAAAGAGTTCAAAGGGTGAGAAAAGATGAAAAAAGAAGGTGGCAAATGTACATTGTTTCAGAGTGTTTGCTTTAGTCATAGAAAAATGGTACTGGTGTTAGTACTTAAGGCTGGAGGGTGGGGGGTTCAACTCCTCTGCTTGCTTATTGATGCAATTCAATTTAAATAAACATTAGACAATTACATAATACACAGAAGATAAGCATGCAGTTCTGGCCCTTGTTGAGTTTACTGCTAGTGATGTAGTGTACTGGCAGGTACACATGCACACACACGTCCACACACATGAGACGATATATTAGGATGGGCTTTTTGGAGGAGGGTATATTTGAATTAGTCCTTGAGGAAGATGTGAATTTTGATTGAGCCATAACTTGAGGGAGATAGGAGAGCTAAAGAAGTTTTGTTGGGCTGAAGCATTGTCCAGTTCTCCATCAGGAAGGACACTGGTGTTGAGGAGAATATAACTCCACATCTTCCAGTGCTTTGACAAAACCTCAGATGCATGGCCAGAAGGACCCATACTTGCAATCCATAACAGAAGGCCACACATCTGAGATTTCATATTGTTGGAATCAGCTTTCTATAAGTTTGGTGTGGCTGAACCAAGAAAGAAGGCATATGCAGATTTCTACAGAAATTATGATTCCATAATTTCCGTAGAAATTATGATTCCATAATTTCCGTAGAAATTATGATCCCTGTAGGAGATGAGGAAGGCTGGTATCTTTCAGAGTACAAAGTAATCTTGGAATGTAAAAAATTTCTCCCAAGTTTGTCACTAATCTGCGTTCCTGAACTAAGAAACATGAATATCTGAGCTAAGGCATAATTTCTCTTGATAACTAAACAATTAAGAACTACTAAAAAAAAAAGTTTTGTTGGGTAATCTAAAACCATATAGGTAAGAAGGGAAAGGAAACAGTTCTATTTATATCTTTATATACTACTATATTCTCAAAGGAAAAAAAGTAGTTTATAGGAATACTGTCACTACCATCTGATGGCTCCAAGATGCCATCCCTTCCTTTCTCTTTTTTTGTTGTTAATCCTCACTCAGGATATTTTTTCCATTGATTTTTTTGAGAGTGAAAGGGAAGGGGGGTTGGGGGGGTTCAGGCAGACATTCACACAAATGAAAGAGACACATTGATTGGTTGCCTCCCACGTGCGCCAGACCTGGGAGTAATCGACCTGCAATCCAGGTGTGTGCCCTTGACTGGGAATCAAACCCAAGATCCTTTGATGTGCGGGCTGATGTGATAATCTATTGACTGAGCAACACCAGCCAGGGCACCTCTGCCTTTTAATGGACTTGCACTACCTTAAGAAGAGGAGCTGGTGGGCATCAAACTATTTGGGAAAAGGCCAGTCAGTCCAAGTAAAAACAAATGTAGGAAGAATTTGATTTCTGGTAAAGACCTAGAGAACTGTAGGAAACAAGGTAATAAGTGAGAATGAAGACAGACTAGAAAGCTCAACAAATCAACTAGTTTTGGAAACATAACTTGTAGATGGGGAGAAAAGGACTAAAAAACAAAACCAACCTGACTATGGTGCTTTTTTGCTTCAAGCAGTTCAGTAAGGCAGGATCTGCACACCACCTGTATGAGGAGCACAAAGGTCAACACAACTTTAGTACAATAGTCACCATTGAGCCATTCTCTCTAAATCTTTCTGTTCCTTCTTTCCAAATTCCTTCTTCTAGACTTCTTTTAGTTTATATCTTGTCCCCTTTCTCCCCTACTTTTTTTTTTTGATATCTCCCTATTTATTTTTCCCCTCTTTTGATCAACTTCTTTTTTAAAGGGTTTATCAATCAAAGTCCTACTAAGAAAACAAAAACCATTCTGAGTACTTCAATAGGAGGGACTTTAATCCCAGGAATTGGTAATAAAGATAATAGAAGGGCCAACCAGGAGACAAAAAAAAAAAAAAAAAAAGCAAGGCAACCCAAAGATTAGCCAATAACAGGAGGCTCCCACCCCTCCTAGGCTGGAAGAAGAAAAGGAAATAATGGTATTACTGAGGCAGTGGTGCCAGGGTCATCAGTGGATAATGGAACCACAGCAGCCTTGTCTGGTGGGAACTGGAGCAAGAGAAGAGCTACAGCCACTGCCAGAGATGCCCCAGGAGGCAGAGAGAGGCAGTCTAAGTACTTAGGCTTTTCTCCTACTCCTGGCTCCAATATCCTGTCAGCGTCTCCCACTGGCTAAACACAGGCAGAAGCCAACTGACAAGGAAGGGAGACTGGAAAAACCTGCAGGGGTCAGTCTCCTGCACTACAGAGCACAGGATGAGAAAGGGCTTTGAGGCAAGCAGGGTCAGGAATGGTACGAAGGGCAGGACTTTCGGTTTCAGAGTTTAAGGTTTTATCATTTGACTATCCTAGAATTAGCAAATGCAAAATGCATCAATTCCAAGAATATAAAAGTAAAATTAGTATAACCTACTTGTGATTATTATACTCAACACAAAGCATGATATTGATTTTTTTTTTTACCCATTTTGATTCATTTTTAACACACTGAATACCTCGTGAAAAATGAGGAAACACAAAAAAGAACCTAACAAGAGATGCAAGCACATAAAAAGATGACAAAAGACAGGCAGACATTCACACAAATCCTGACAGGGGCATGGAAGGGCAAAAAACATTGGTTAAAGAAAAAGGCAGACAATTAAAGGTAATAAAGGAAGTCATGGAGGTAAGAGTAACACAGTGAAAAATGACTGAATATGGTGGCAGCAAAGATAAAAGTAGGAGATTGAAGGTTAGAAGGGTAAAGAGTGATCAGGAAGACCAATAATTAATGAGGTAGAAAAAAGCTTTTCTGAAAGCAAGACACACTTCTCGAAGGGAAATGTAACTGATACATTTTTTATCTACCAAACGACTTTCTTTCCCCCTACTAGTAAGTCACCCTCCTCAGTTGTGTGCTACCATGTGAGATGTGCTACTGTTTTGGATATAGCCCCCAAATGGGGTTCTTTTGATACTTAATTGTGACTTTATGCCTGCTGGCAACATGGCTTTTACTAACCCCCCCCACCCCCCCACGCCCCAGTTTAAAAATGGGATGATGAGACAGTAGCTCTGGGGAAAATAAGTACAATGAATGGTAATCATGGTGGAACAAGTAGAAATTCCAGCTGCCTATGGCTCTTAGTCTTATCCCCAATTCCTTTAGTGGGTGAATTAGGAATCACCTATATTTTTGCCATCTTCAATCAATGCTTATCAATTTAAAAGCTAGCAAGTAATTTTAACTTTCCTAAACTGTATAATAACTCAACAATGATATTTTGTCCCCATAGTACCTCTGGAGGAAGGGTTTTACAGTATGCCAATATTCCTGGAAAAGTAGGAACAAATTTGTGGGTAAAGACAGATAGCTACAGAGTGCACTGTACTCTCCTTCTGTAGAATCTGCAAGAGAAGAAAAATACATTTAATAAGCACATTATTCTTTCCTGGTCAACCTGTTAATAGCGGTTTTTCATTGTTTATGTTCATTTCTATACTCTCTCTATAGAGTGTTTTTTGTACTCTATAAAACTCTATAAAAGGGATCCTTTTAAAACACAAATCTCATGAAGTCATTCTCCTGATCAGATGTCTCTAATGTTAAACCACTATATGATATGAAATACAAAGTCCTTATTGTGGCATAAAGACCCCACATGACCTCCCCTGGATGCCTCTTAGACCTCATGTCTATCACCCTCCCCTTGCTCATAATGCTTCAGCCACACTCTTCTTTTTATTATTCTTTGACTGCCAAGAAAAGCATTTGCATTTATTGCTCCTTCTGCTTAGGAAAACTCTTTCTTCAACTCTCTGCCAGATCAACCCAGTTCTATTTTTTTAAATAAATCTTTATTGTTCCGATTATTACAACTGTTCCTCTATTTTCCCCTCCATTGCTCCCCTCCACCCAGTTCCCACCCCACCCTCTGCCCTTACCTCCCCCCACTGTCCTCATTCATAGGTGTACGATTTTTGTCCAGTCTCTTCCTGCACCCCACACACCTCCTTCCCCCCGAGAACTGTCAGTCCACTCCCTTTCTATGCCCCTGGTTCTATTCTATTCACCAGTTTATTCTGTTCATCAGATTTTTTATTCACTTGATTTTTAGATTCACTTGTTGATAGATATGTATTTGTTGTTTATAATTTTTATCTTTACCTTTTTCTTCTTCTTCCTCTTCTTAAAGAATGAATACCTTTCAGCATTTCATATAATACTGGTTTGGCGGTGATGAACTCCTTTAGCTTTTTCTTATCTGTGAAGCTCTTTATCTGACCTTCAATTCTGAATAATAGCTTTGCTGGGTAGAGTAATCTTGGTTGTAGGTTCTGCTATTCATCACTTTGAATATTTCTTGCCACTCCCTTCTGGCCTGCATAGTTTCTGTTGAGAAATCACCTGACAATAGTATGGGTGCTCCCTTGTAGGTAACTAACTGTTTTTCTCTTGCTGCTTTTAATATTCTGTCTTTTGCTCTTGGTATTTTAATTATGATGTGTCTTGGTGTGGTCCTCTTTGGATTCCTTTTGTTTGGGGTTCTGTGCGTTTCCTGGACTTGTAAGTCTATTTCTTTCACTAGGTGGGGGAAGTTTTCAGTCATTATTTCTTCAAATAGGTTTTCAGTATCTTGCTCTCTCTTTTCTTCTGGCACCACCATAATTAGAATGTTGGTACGCTTGAAGTTGTCCCAGAGGCTCCTTACACTATCTTCATATTTTTGGAATCTTTTTGCTTTTTGCTTTTCCGTTGGGTGTTTTTTGCTTCTTTGTATTTCAAATCTTTGACTTGATTCTTGCGATCTTCTAGTCTGCTGTTGGATCTCTGTATATTATTTTTTATTTCAGTCAGTGTATGCTTCATTTCTAGTTGGTCCTTTTTCATATCCTCAAGGGTCTCGCTAAATTTGTTGGCCTTTTCTAGAAAACACTTGAAAAACCTTATAACCATGGTTTTGAACTATATATCCAGTCATTTGCTTTCCTGCATTTCTTTCATTTGTGACCTATTTCTTTGTCTCCGCATTTTGGCTGCTTCCCTGAGTTGATAGAGTGGCTTTGTGTGCTAGGTGTCCTATAGGGCCCAGTGGCTTAGCCTCCCCAGTTACCTGAGGTGGACACTCTTGGTGCACCCCTTTGTGGGCTGTGTGCACAGTCTTGTTGTAGTTAAACCTTGATTGTTGTTGGTATCACTGGGAGGAATTGACTTCCAGGCCAATTGGCTGTGAGGATCAGCTGTGTCTATGATGGAAGAACTTCTGTGCTAGAGACACCCTTATGAGGCAAGACTTGCTTCAGTGGGGCTTTGGTACTCACTGAGTCTGCCCCCTGAGTGTGTCCCTTATGGATCTGAGGAGTTGTAATCTGGATGTTCCCACTCTGACCCCTGGGTACACTGGCTCTTGGATCTCCAAGGAGGTGGAAATTTAGCCTCTGTCTGAGGCCACCCAGCAGGAGCTACAGAGAGATCTGCAGATTCCTCTTCTTTGTTTGGGTTTTGGAGGTGCCCAGATGAGGCCCAACTGTGAAGCAATGCAAGCTGCTGTGGGGCCTTGGGCTTTCTTTTGGATGTTCTGGGTCTCACTGACTCAGCTGCAGTTTGTTAGGTAAGTTTAGAATTCAAAAGACCAGGCCATTCATATGCAAAAGCCTCTGCACTCAGCTTGGATGGGGTGGAATCTCAGGGCAGAGCAAACAGCAATGGCTTCCAGTCAGCCCTGCCCTAAGAGGCCCCTGGGTCTCAAGTGTCCCGCGGTAATCGCTGCAAGCACCTCGAAGAGAAAGCCCTCGAGTTTCACCCGCTGTCAGACATCCAGTTTCTCCCCGTATGAGTCTGGGTCCCCAGAGTCTCGCCCGGAACTGGAGTTCAGAGCAGTCAGGAGCTTTTGTCTCCCTCCCGATTGAGAAAGCCAGCTGTGTACTCATTTGCCAGTCCTCTCCACGCACGTGCCTCTGTACCTCTGCCTTTACTTCCGCAGCTCCTCTGAGTCTCAGTGTGCTTTTCTCTTTCCTTCTAGTTGTAGAATTTCCACTCAGCCAGCCTTCCTGTGGTTCTGGATGATGTCCATTTTGTCTTTTAGTTGTAGTTTTGAAATTGTTGTGTGAGGCAGCAGTTTAGGTGTTTACCTATGCCTTCATCTTGGTTTCTCCCCAGTTCTATTTTTTCAATGTCTCTTTGCTCAATGTCTCCTCACAGAAAACCCTTCCATTATTATTTTTCTTTGCAGTTCTTATCACCATTTGACAAGTTTGTCTGTCTATTTATATTTAGTCTCCTCCCGATAAAAGAAAGAACTTTAACTATGATATTACAACACTGACTAGATAAATTAATACATGATTTTTTAAAACTGCCAACAACAGATCTGTAATGGTAACTACTTGAAAAGTAGCATCCTATTTTACATAGAATCAGGACAAACCCAGATTCAATAAACCCTACTAAACTGAGTTCAAAACAAAGAAACTGATAGTCAGAAAAGCGGACCTGGTCAATTTAATCTCAAAGGATAAAAGGAAGAATCTACAAGAAATTTTGGTGACTCTTCCAAAATCATACAAGTGCTCTGATTTTTACCTATACAAAGCCACAAGGAAGCCTTCTTGACTTTGATCTAGATTTAAGGCAAGTAAAGGAGAAAATGCCTTTGTTAAATATACATGTCCTTGGTTTAATACTGGAGACCTTTCCCAGGAGCATTTTAATTCTTTTATAAAATAGACGTATGTTCAAAATTTAAACAACTGAGTGTACAATAAAGTTTTCCTCCTACTGAACCAAACAGTTCTCTTTCCTAAGAGCAACCAATTTTCCAATTTCTTGTATATCCCATCCTATCAGTTATATTCTGCATGCAGGCATTTTATAAACTCAAACACATTAACTATACATAGAAAGGACTCATGAGTAGATTTTGTAGATTATAAAGCTAATCTGGTTTTTGGTCTGACCTTTAACCTAACACCAGGGCAGGGATACTGATGAATGAGGTGGGGAATACTAGAATCAACAAGATTTTTGTATGCTCTCCCCTGGTATCCTTGAGGCTAAAGGTAAGATAAAATAGCCTCTCATTTACTACTATGATTTCATTTTTCTACTTACTGGTAAATAGGTCTTCAGGTGGAGTTACTCCAAGTAAATAGTGGAAGAACAATGCAGCACAACGAAGGTAAGGGGTGATGCCATTCTTCAGTGAGACCCACAAATACCAGCCAGGAATATCACAGCCAACGTAGCTAAGAGGCAATAATTTCAGAACAGCACAGAATACTAATGAGCCTAAAACCCTAGATTTTAAACAGACCCCCTTTCAAAAACATAGCTAAGCATTTAAATAATTTTTATCCATTTAATTTTTAAACATTTAAAACAAAGTATTTAACTAGCTATAGCTTCAGACTATAAATCTAATAATTTCCTAAAGAAAACCACAGGTGACGTCAGAGGAATGGTAGTGTAAGAGATTCCCTTTGGTCTCTCTCCCTGAAATTTCAACAGTTTGAACAGCTATCTCAACAAATGATTCCATGCTCAATGCACAAATACACCTGAGAGATCCACACCCTGAAACACCTAAAGATGGGCAAGTAGAGCAAAAGGGGAAGGCAAAAGGGAAAGGGGCTGATACGAGCCAGACATGCTCAAAGCGGGGCTCTGTTGAAGAGAGGAGGAAAACAGTGGTGGCTGACATTCCTTTCAGCCAGGAGGAGACTCAGTAGGCAGGAGTGAGCAATACAAGCTGTGGCTGAACTGAGAACCCTAAGCAAAGACACATACAGTACATGGTAGTATGGCCATGATTGTCAAGTGGCTGGCATTTCAGATGGAGAAACAAAGCCATGGAGTTTGGCCACCTTCCCTTAGTCTCCCCTTAGCCTCCAGAGCAGCGGTCGCCAGTGGTTTGTAGACCACCGATTGGCGACCGCTGCTCCGAAGGTTTCCTTAAACCAGCAGTCGCCAACCTTTTGGACCTCACAGACCACCAGTGGTCCACGGACCACCAGTTGAGGACTGCTGTCCCAGAGCATGCCTCCCTTTGCCCTTGGTATTGGGTTGCATAGCACATTATCTGCGAGCCTGAGAACTAGCACTACCCATTTCTCTCTGAGTGAAGGGTGCACTCTGTGACCGGTCCCAGGGAGGGGGCAAAGGGGGAACCCTGTGGAGGCCCAATGCATTGCAGCTACAGGGCGGCCAGAGACAGTGGTGGTGGGTCGACACTGTGGTTTCACAGAGCTAACAAAAAAACTTGTGATTCAGCGCCACCAACTGGAAAAGAATAGAAAGACCTCTTCATATTAATCTTGAAGTGCCACTCATACATTGATGTCTAGATAGGAAGTAATCCGTCAAATACCATGAATAACCAAGGTAGTAAGGCAGATAGAAAATGAAAAATCTCCAGAAAACACACTTAAAGACAGGGAAATCTGTGACATAAATGACATAAAATTCAAGATTGCAGTTCTGAAAATACTCAGTGAGATGTAAGAAAATACAGACAATTTAGAAAACAACTTAATGAACAAAACCAGTACTTCATCAAAGGGATAGAAACTTTAAAAAGAACCAAACAGAAATACTGGAGGTGAAGAATTAAATAAAATAGATCAAGAATAAACTAGTGCCCTAGCTGGTTTGGCTCAGTGGATAGAGTGTTGGCCCATGGACTGAAGGGTCCCAGGTTTGATTCCAGTCAAGGGCACATGCCCAGATTGTGGGCTCGATCCCCATTAGGGAGTGTGCTAGAGGCAGTCAATCGGTGATTCTCTCTCATCGTTGATGTTTCTATCTCTCTTTCTCTCCCTCTCCCTTCCTCACTGAAATCAATAAAATATATATTAAAAAAAAAACACACACAAAACTAGTGAGCACAGAAAATAGAGCAAACCAAATGGAGGAAAGGATCTGTAATGTAGAAATCTAGAAATGACGCAAAGGAAGAGAGAGACATGAGCATTAAAAAAAAGAAAGAAAGGCCGAAACCGGTTTGGCTCAGTGGATAGAGCGTCGGCCTGCGGACTCAAGGGTCCCGGGTTCGATTCCGGTCAAGGGCATGTACCTTGGTTGCGGGCACATCCCCAGTAGGGGTTGTGCAAGAGGCAGCTGATCGATGTTTCTCTCTCATGGATGTTTCTAACTCTCTATCCCTCTCTCTTCCTCTCTGTAAAAAATCAATAAAATATATTTAAAAAAAAAAAGAAAGAAAGAAAGAAAGAAAGAGCTCTACAAGAACTATCTGACCATATATTTCAAAGCCTAAGCAACTGTTATGACCAAACGACAGGTAGACAGGTCGCTATGACACGCACTGACCACTGGAGGACAGACGCTCAACACAGAAGCTGCCCCTGGTGGTCAGTGCACTCCCACAGCCAATCTCTTGTGGTCCCTCCCCCCAGGTGGCCGACCAACCTCCCACGGTCCCTCCCCTGGCCGGTCCCCTGATAGGCCTTGATCACTGGCCTGGCCAAGGGACCCCACCCGTGCACAAATTCGTGCACCAGGCCTCTAGTATAAGAATAATAGGCATACCAGAAAGAGAGGAAGAAAGGAAAGAGAGCCTATTCAAACAAATAGTTGATGAGAATTTATCAAACATATAGAAATAACTAGATCCTCAATTCCAAGCAGTAAACCGAATACCTAGTTACCTCAATTCAAAGAGGACTTCTCCAAGTCACATTGTATTAAAACTTAAAAATTAATAACAAAGAATTCTCAAGGCAGCCAGGGAAAAGAAAGTAACCTATAAAGAAAAGCCTACTGGGATCAGGCCTAAATGGGCAGTTGGACATCCCTTGAGGGGTCCCAGATTGGAGAGGGTGCAGGCTGGGCTGAGGGACCCACACCCCTGTGCATAAATTTCGTGCACCAGGCCTCTAGTAATAATATATCCAGAAAACTTATCCTTTAAATATGAAGGAAAAATAAAGACTTTTCCAGACATACAGAAGCTGAGGGAATTCATTGCCAGAAGACCTGTATTGCAAGAAATACTCAAGGAGGTTTTTCTATCTGAAACAAAAAACAAAAGGTCACATGCCAGCTGGTGTGGCTCAGTAGTTGAGCAATGACCTATGAACCAGGAGGTCAAGGTTCAATTCCTGGTCTGGGCACATGTCCGAGTTGCAGGCTCAATCCCCAGAGGGGGGCATGCAGGAGGCAGCTGATCAATGATTCTCTCTCATCACTGTTGTTTCTATCTCTCTCTCCCTCTTCCTTCCTCTCAGAAATCAATAAAAAATGAAGTATGTCTTCTTGATATAGTGTCCCCATTATCATTATAAAATGTTCATCTTTGTCTCTTGTTACCTTATATTATCTTGAAATCTATTTCATCAGATATATAAGTATGGCTACACCTGCTTTTCTGTGTATGTTATTTGCTTGAAGAATCATTTTCCACCTTTTCACTTTGAATCTAGATATGTCTTTGCAGCTTAGATGTGTCTCTGAAGGCAGCATATGGTGGGTTTTGTTTTTTGATCCAATCTGCTACTCTGTGCCTGTTTTTTGGTAAATTCAGTCCATTTAAATTTAGGGTAATTATTGATGTGTTCCTGGTCCCCCAAGGGGACTGGGAATTGAAGCCGTGACCTGGTTCACAGGTCAACACTCAACCACTGAGCCATTGTGGCTGGGCAACAGTTCTTAATATACATGTACCCAATCAGGGAGCACCAAAATATATAAAGCAACTACTCAGAGAACTAAAGGGAGAAACAGACCAAAACACAATCAAAGTTGGGGATCTTAATACTCCAGTGACAGCTCTAGATAGATCATCCAAACAGAAAATCAACAAAGAAATTGGTCCTTAAATTAGACCAAATGGACATAATTGACATTTACATAGTCTTTCATCCAAGGACATCAGATAATACATTCTTCTCCAGTGCACATGGAACATTCTCAAGGATAGACCATATGTTGGGCCACAAAACTAGTCTCAGCAAATTCAAGATGATTGAAATTATACCAAGCATATTCTCTGACCACAATACTTAAAAATTAGAAATCAACTGCAAAAAGAAAGTAAAGAAGACTACAAATTTGTGGAGATTAAATAACATATTATTAAAAAATTGAGATCCCAGCCCTGGCCGGTTTGGCTCAGTGGATAGAGCGTCGGCCTGTGGACTGAAGGGTCCCAGGTTCGATTCCGGTCAAGGGCATGTACCTTGGTTGCGGGCACATCCCCAGTGGGGAGTGTGCAAGTGTCAGCTGATCGATGTTTCTCTCTCATTGATGTTTCTAACTCTCTATCCCTCTCCCTTCCTCTCTGTAAAAAAAATCAATAAAATATATTTTAAAAAAAATAAAAAAAATTGAGAGTCCAGAAATAAAACCACAGGTTTATGGGCAAATACTATTTGGATATTTTTCCATTGATTTTTTAGAGAGAGTGGAAGGGAGAGGGAGAGAAAGAAACACTGATGTCAGAGACACATCAATTGGTTGCCTCTGGTATGCCCTGAACCAGGGCCAGGAGCCTGCAATCGAGTACGTGCCCTTGACCAGAATTGAACCTGGGACGCTTTGGTCTGCAGGCCAACGCTCTATCCACTGAGCCAAACCAGCTAAGGCATAAGCAAATACTTTTTAACAAAGGAGCCAAAAACACACAATGGAGAAAAAAAGCCTCTTCAATAAATGGTGCTGGGAGAATTGTAAAGCCACACGCAAAAGAATGAAGCTAGATAACAATTTGTCCCCTTGTACAAAAATTAATTCAAAATTAATTAATTAATTATAAAGACGTAAATATAAGATCTGAAATATAAAGTACATAGAAGAAAACATAGGTACATACTAAACTTATTGACCTGGGTCACAGAGAACATTTTATGAATTTGACCCCAAAGGCAAGGGAAGTAAAGGTAAAAATAAATGAATGGGACTATATCAAACTAAAACGCTTCTGCACAGCAAAAGAAACCACCAACAAAACAAAAAGGCAACCAACTGAATGGGAGAGGATATTTGCAAACAGCAGTTCTGACAAGGGGTTAATATCCAAATATATAAAAAAACTCATACAACTCAACACCAAACAAAAAATTCAATTAAAAAATGAGCAGAGAACCTGAACTGATACCTCTCCCAAGAAGACATATAAATGGCCATCAGATATATGAAAAGATGTTCAACTTCACTAGCTATTAGGGAAATGCAAATCAAAACACAATGAGATACTACCTCACACCTGTTAGAATGGCTATTATCAACAAGACATGTAATAGCAAGTGTTGGAGAGGTTGTGGAGAAAAAGGAACCCTCATTCACTGCTGGTAGGAATGTAAACTAGTACAGCCACTATGGAAATCAGTATGGCAATTCCTTAAAAAACTAAAAATAGAGTTACCATATGACACAGCAATCCCTCTTCTGGGTATCTATCTAAAAAAACTCGAAATAATTTATCTGCAAAGATTTATGCACCCCTATGTTCATTGCAGCATTATTCATGGTGGCAAAGAAATGGGGACAACCAATGCATCCTTTTTTAGAGGATGGATAAAGAATATATGGTACATATATACTATGAAATGTTACTTAGCCATAGGAAAAGATGAAATACTGCCATTTGTGACAACATGCATGGACCTTGAGAATATTATGCTAAGCGAAATAAGTCAGTAGAAAAGACTAAGAACCATAAGATTTCACTCATATCCTATCTAATAAAAGAGTAATATGCAAACTGACCATCACTCCAACACACAAGATGGCTGCCCCCATGTGGTCAAAGATGGCTGCTACCATGTGGACACAAGATGGCCACCACAAGATGGCCAGCAGGGGAGGGCATTTGTGGGCGATCAGGCCAGCAGGGGAGGGCAGTTGGGAGGGACCAGGCCTGCAAGGGAGGGCAGTTGGGGGTGACCAGGCCTGCAAGGAAGAGCAGTTGGGGGGGACCCAGGCCTGAAGAGGAGAGCAGTTGGGGGGGGGGGGCCCAGGCCTGTAGGGGAGGGCAGTTAGGGGGGACCAGGCCGGCAGAGGAGGGAAGTTGGGGGCGATCGGGCCTGCAAGGAAGAGCAGTTGGGGGGGACCAGTCCTGTAGGGGAGGGCAGTTAGGGGTGACCAGGCCTGCAGGGGAGAGCAGTTAGGGGTGACCAGGCTGGCAGGGGAGCAGTTAGACATCAATCAGGCTGGCCGGGGAGTGGTTAGGGGTGATCAGGCTGGCAGGCAGAAGTGGTTAGGGGCAATCAGGAAGGCAGGCAGGCGAGCAGCTGGGAGCCAGCAGTCCTGGATTGTGAGAGGCATGTCCAACTATTGGGCCTAAACGGGCAGTCGGACATCCCTCGAAGGGTCCCAGATTAGAAAGGATGCAGGCTGGGCTGAGGGATACCGCCCCCCTGTGCACGAATTTCGTGCACTGGGCCTCTAGTATGGGATATAAAACTGAAACTCATAGACACAGACAGATAATGGTATGGTGGTTACCAGAGGGAAGGAGGTGGGAGGACAGTAAAGGATAATGGGTGCCAAATATATGGTGAAGGAATATGACTGGACTTTGGAAGATGGGTACACAATGCAATATACAGATCATATATCATAGAAATGTACACTTGAAACCTATATGACCCTATTAACCAATGTTACCCCAATAAATTTAATAAATTAAAATTTAAAAAAGGAAATTACAAATCCTGAACCTTTTACCATTTATAGTTTTAAGACAAAGAACTACTTTCTTCTTTTTCCTAATCCTTATAATGAAATATAGAACAGATACATTTATCACTAACCAAAGTAGCTAGGTGAGCTAAAACAAAATTAATAATTTCCTGATTTCTGTATTAAAATTAACTGGTGATTTGAAGAACAGTAAACTATTCTATATGATACTGTAATGGTACGACACAAAGAGTGAATATAATGTAAACTATGGACTTTAGTTAATAACAATGTGTTAATATTGGTTTATCAAATTTACCACACTAAAGCAAGATTTTAATAATAGGAGAAATTGTTAGAGGGAGGGAATAAATGGGGAATGCTGTACTTTCTGTTAAATTTTTCTGTAATCCTAAAACAGCTCTAAACAATAAAGTCTACTAAAAAAAAGTAAGAAAAAATAAAGTCTACTAACATTAAAATAAACATACACACACACATTCAGAACATAAAGTTAATCTCTAATTTGTTAAGTGCTTCAAAAGACAACCTATTTTCTATTTTTCTACATTTATTTAAACTAAATGCTGCCATTTAAAAAAATTCTATCATCCTTTGCCTATATTCCCATAATAGTTTACAAGAGTAAAGATGTGCCAAAACTTCTTTCAGTCTTAGAAACAAATAAATGGCTAGCTGTTATTCCAAAAGCCCTCTGCTCGTCGTTTAAATTAAAATGGTTCAGAAATTATACTGTCAAACAACTGAACAAAGATGTGGAATTATTAAAATAATACTAAGATAGATTATACTAATGGACTGCTGCTACTCACCCACTTGTATATTGAGAAACTTCTGCCATAAAAAAAGATGCAGAACGAGCCTCTTCACTGTCTTCTTGAACCTGAGCAAGGGGGAGGCCTGAAAAAAAATTCTGAAAGATAAATCTATAAACTGGCTATTCTATTTACAAATTACACCTCAATTTCATGGTTCCAGGATAAAAATAATGTGTTTTCAAGTGAGGATTTTTCCCTTGTTCTCAATCTAAATAGTTGATTCTGATATTAAAACTATTATGTAAACTTTATCAGTATATTACCCACAGAAACAAAAAGAGCAAAACCACAGCCTTGCTAAACATGGATGTTTAATAAATATTTATTATCCTATCTAATAAGAGAGTAATATGCAAATTGGCCATCACTCCAACACACAAGATGGCCGCCCCCATGTGGTAAAAGATGGCTGCCCCCATTTGGACACAAGATGGATGCCACAAATTGGCCTGCAGGAGAGGGCAGTTGGGGGCGATCAGGCCAGCAGGGGAGGACAGTTAGGGGTGACCAGGCCAGCAGAGGAGGGCAGTTGGGGGTGACCAGGCTGGCAGAGGAAGGCAGTTGGGAGGGACCAGGCCTGCAGAGGAGGGCAGTTGGGGGGGGACCAGGCCTGAAGAGGAGGGCAGTTGGGGGGGACCAGGCCTGCAGGGGAGGGCAGTTGGGAGGGACCAGGCCGGCAGGGGAGGGCAGTTGGGGGGGCCAGGCCTGCAGGGGAGGGCAGTTTGGGGGACCAGGCCTGTAGGGGAGGGCAGTTGGGAGGGACCAGGCCTGCAGGGGAGGGCAGTTGGGGGGACCAGGACTGCAGGGGAGGGCAGTTGGGGGAGATCAGGTTGGCAGAGGAGGGCAGTTGGGGGAGACCAGGCCTGCAGGGGAGGGCAGTTGGGGGGGCCAGGCCTGCAGGGGAGGGCAGTTGGGGGTGACCAGGCCTGCAGGGGAGGGCAGTTGGGGGGGCCAGGCCTGCAGGGGAGGGCAGTTTGGGGGACCAGGCCTGTAGGGGAGGGCAGTTGGGGGTGACCAGGCCTGCAGGGGAGGGCAGTTGGGGGGGACCAGGCCTGCAGGGGAGGGCAGCTGGGGGCGACCAGGCTGGCAAGGGAGGGCAGTTACTGGTTACCAGGCCAGCAGGAGAGGGCAGTTGGGGGTGACCAGGCCTGCAGGGGAAGACAGGGGCGACCAGGCTGGCAGGGGAGGGCAGTTAAAGGCAATTGGGCTGGCAGGGGAGCAGTTAGGAGTTGATTAGGCTGGCAGGGGAGTGGTTAGGGGGGGATCAGGCTGGCAGGCAGAAGCAGTTATGGGCAATCAGGCAGACAGGCAGACGACTGGTTGGGAGCCAGCAGTCCTGGATTGTGAGAGGGATGTCTGACTGCCCGGTGGGATCAGGCCTAATCGGGCAGTCGGACATTCCTCAAGGAGTCCCAGATTGAAGAGGGTGCAGACTGGGCTGAGTGCACGAATTTCATGGGCCTCTAGTTATATAATAATTTATAATTATATATAAAGAGCATCCATAAAGTACAAATGAATGATCCTTCAACAACAGACAAAATACAGAACTTAGCAATATATGATTAACCACAGTACAATTAATTTTGCCAATAAATCATGGGCAAATATTATTTATAGTCAACAGATAATGGGAATTTGTCATTCAGTAAGATAGCAATGTAGTTACCTGTGTCTATGGTAAGAAGTATCTGGAGCATGTGTGCCATGGTGATCAAATGAAAGAGATAAAGGTGGTTATAAGAAGAACTAATTGATGAAGGCTGTAGATCAACAGTGTCATCCCAATACAAGGATGGGAATGCTAACACAGCACCTACCTATAAGAGAAAATGGACATTACATGGGTAACAACAAAGACCAACACAAATTAATCTCATAACTAACTGTAAAGGGCACCAGATGCTGCACTATGTTTGTATGTTTTTTTTATAAATAACTATCATATTTTTCCTAATTATTCAAGAGAATATCTTAGAATATAATGTAGCAAAAATGGAGGACAAAAGTCATCCCAAACAGGCTATTTCTTTGCTGGGTCTACTTATTCTAGTTCTAGATAGTGGTCTCAACCCTGTGAGGTTCAGAAGATTCAGTAAGTGAGGATTTTTGAGCAGATAGCTCAAAAGCTCTTAAAATAACACTGATACACAGGCCCCACCCCAGCCCAACCTAATCAAAATCTCAGCGGTTAGGGTCCTGTTTACTAGCATTCTTTTCAAAGTTCCCCCAAGAGATTCCAAAAGACAGGATTGACAACCACTAGGCAGAGGCCTGGAAAATGAGGGATGAGGACAATGGCTAACCCAAATTCCATGCTCCCAATCTCACCACTGCTTTCCCTAGAGAATGTGTTTTGAAGAAATTAGATCATTACAGGAATAGAAAAGTTCTTCAAGCAACTCACAAAACAGTTGCCACCCATCCACCAGTGTTTGGGGGAAGCCTAGCTGTGTCCCTGGCCAGTTCCTATCACCAAATAACTAACAATTTTAAGATAGCTAAAGCTGTCATTCACTGTTTATAATGTAAATAAATTAAGAAAAAGGGGGAGAGGGAAAGCAGTATATATTAGAAAAAGTTTGCTTGTATAATTATAATCAACCATGATAGGACCTATTACAAAGTAAAGAGTAAATGTGCTTTCATTTTTACAGTGATTTTGATGGTCTCAGTCAAATCTGTATCTATTTGTAAACACAACAGACAAAAGAGACAACTTCAAAGTTTGAGCACCAAAAGCTTATAATCTTGAACAAAGAGCATAAATTTGAATGAGAACACATGAAATTATAAACTTGAGAGACTTTTAATAAAATTTTATTGAACACTTACCAAAACATGAAATAGATCTATAGATAGAAGGCAAGGTGTATCTTCTGATTTTAGGTTAGGAAGAACAACTAAAATAAATAAATAATTATAAGTCAGTCAGATAGCAATGTAGTTAAATATATTGCAAAATATAAACATCTAAAACAAAAATATAATTGGATTATAAAATAAACTGATAAACTGGTACATTATACCTTTAAGATATGGGAATCTGAATTAAATATAAACTAAACTGAGAAAAGGCTCCTGGAAGGCCTTGGATAAATCTAAGGGTTAAAAGATAGAATATAGGAGGCAAAGGTAAATAAACTAGGATAACTGAAATAGAGATTGTTCAATAAATATTTGCTGAATAAAAAGAATTACTTTTTTACAATGTTCTCTACTTTCCCCCCCTTATTACAAATTTCTAAATGTTCTGTGATAAATAAGTGAATAAATTTGGGGGGGGGGGGTGGGAAGCAGGGAGAGCATGCAAACCAGTGTAAGTGAAATGAGGATGAAGAAGAGCCTCCTAAACAAAATAAAGGTTAATATGGATTGATGACTGGAAGGAAATGCAGATAGCTCAAAAGCTATTGACTTTTTAGTCAGTCTCTAAATTTACAAGTGAGGGAAAGAGTAAGAAGGAAGTAAATCAAGAATTTAAAATAACAGTAAGGATTGTGTATATATAAAAATGAGAAAATTAATTATCCTATCTAATAAAGAGGGAATATGCTAATTGACCATCACTCTGTCACAAAGATGGCTGCACCCACAGATGAGGCCACGTTCCCATAAGGAGCCTTAACAAGCAATCAGCAGGGACCTGAGGCTATACCCTTCTCTGCCCCTGTGGGGCTTGACAGGGGACCTCAGGCCGTGACCCTGCCCTAGCATCAGGCTGGAGGACCTCAGGCCACACACCCCCGCCCCAGTGCCAGGCCAGGGGACCTGAGGCCACGCCCCCCACCCGGCAGGGCTTGACAGGGGACCTCAAGGTGCGTTTCCCATCCTGGTGCTGGGCTAGGGGACCTCAGGCTGCTCCCCTTGCCCCAGCACCAGGCTGGGGGACCTCAGGCCGTACCCCCACCAGGTGGGGCTTGACAGGGGACTTCAGGCTGCGCCCCCCACCCCAGCACCAGGCCGGGGGACGTCAGACCGCATCCCCCACCTGGCGGGGCTTGACAAGGGGACCTCAGGCCGTGCCCCTCACCCAGCGGGGCATGAGGGAGGACCTCAAGGTGCACCCCCAGTGCTGGGTCTGGGAACTCAGGCTGCGCCTCCCTCCTGGTGCTGGGCCGGGGGATCTGAGACTGCGCCACTCCCCCCACCTGGCGGGGCTTGACGGGGGACCTCAGGCCATGCCCCCCACCCAGCGGGGCTTGACAGGGGATCTCAGGCCGTGTCCCCCACCTGGCGGGGCTTGATGGAGGACCTCAAGGCACGCCCCCCGCCCCGGTCTGGGCTGGGGGACCTCAGGCCATGCCCCCCATCCTGGCGCCGGGCCAGGGGACCTGAGGCTATGCCCCCTGCCTGGCAGGGCTTGACAAGGGTGGGACTGGCTGGGTCTGGATCTAGCCCAATGGTGGGGGGGACAGCCGGGTCTGGGTCTCACGCAATTTTGAGGTGCATGTGGGTGGGCGGGGACTTGACTCTGGGTCCTGTGGTGTGCCCCAGACTCTGACAGGAGGAAGGTTTTCATATACATTTTACTAATTTTCTTTCATCTCTGAGACTTCTATTATAGAGAAAGGGCAAATAGCAATATTAAATTATTTCCTCTAATTAATCCCCTCTTAATGTGTACGTATTTCATGCACCGGGTCAGTAGTATTTCAATAAAGTTGTAACTTTTTCAAATGAAGGCAAGAAGACTCTTTCCAGATTAGGCTAATTTCTTAACCCCAAATTCAAGAGTCTAAACAAAAGAATTAAAGTTAATTAGGAGCATAGGCTTCTGAGTAAAAACTGGGTTCCAGTAGTGGTTATTTTGTAGAAACATATGCGGGAAGGACAAGTTTAAACGCCCCCTTCCTATGACATTTTGAACTTATGAACAAGTGGCCTTATAAACAGTCCTTTTTAAGCCTGACCTGTTTAGATGCAGAGGAGCTTCTGTAATACAAATGCCCAAATGGAAATGCAGATAACCAAAACGAAAGTTAAATCTTAAATCATTCTATTACTGTATAATCTCTAATCCTTTTTATTTTTATATTAATTACAAGCATCATATGAACTTAGTTAATTGCTAGTTTGTTAGAACCTGAGAAAACCAAAGGGCACAAATGCATAAACCTGCATTCTGAGATTATTACATTTCTATTATTTTACATAACTTTGACATTGATTCACCAGCAAAATTAAACGTATTTTAAAATCTATCCATGTCATTGCCCCCTTTTCTAACCAAATTGGGATATAAGGATGTTAATGGTTATGGATGTTGGTTCAATAAAGCCCCTAGATTTGTATAAGGGACATAAGTTGAAAACCTTTAGAAAATACCTGATACTTAAAGTAAAACTGAAGGTATTACAGGGACAACTGTATGTTTTGTGTGTTTTTAAAAAATATATATTTTTATTGATTTCAGAGAGGATAGGAGAGGAGAGATAGAAACATCAATGATGAGAGAGACTCATTGATCGGCTGCCTCCTGTATGGCCCCTGCTGGGGATTGAGACTGAAACCCAGGCATGTGCCCTTGACTGGAATCAAACCCGGGACCCTTTGGTCCACAGACCAATGCTCTATCCACCGAGGCAAACTGGCTAGGGCAGTATGTTTTTGTTTTATTTTTTGTTTTGGCATGTTCAAAATGAGTGCAGTATGTTGTTTCTTAACAAATACACTGCCAGATATGTGATGAAAAAGAAATGTAAATAACAACATAGTAATAATTCAGAGAAGACTCTACCTGATAGGAGACGAATCAGATGTTTCTGTATCAGGACCTGAGGACAGGTACTCCTCTGTGCAATGGCAAACTGCATTAATGCTTTCAGACCATTATGCTAAGTTATAAAAAAGGGGAAGATAAAAAGATAAGGGAAGATAATAGACCTAAGTTATTCACTGTAAAAATAATTAGTTGCAGACTTATTATACACTGTACATTCTTACAAATAAATTACAATATTTTAATACTTCTACAAAATTTTAGGACCTCCCCAAACTTTTATTTTTTTTATTTTTTATTTTTTTTATTATTTATGTTTTTTTAATTATTATTTATGCTCCCCAAACTTTTAATAGATTTTCCATGACATAGAGGTATTAAAGCTATAATCATTTCAATTTCATTTAAGTACTCATTTTCTCCAGAGTCAATTTCTTAAATGCTTGATCCAATTTATTCTATTGAGACCTGTACAAATAAATATGTTAATAGAAATTCCAAAATAATGGCAGAAAACCAGTGAATTCAGGGAACTAAAGGGAAGCCTATTGTGGACTACAAGTCCCCTGTGCCAGCTGTCAGAAAAATAAGAATGCAATGGCTAGAAAGGGAGTGGTCTAGGAAGTCCTTGGTTGCCCATTCTGTGTTTACAGAACTACTGAGCACATTTCCTAAGTACCATTTTCAGGGCATGTAATGAGACTTAGGCCTGAGGCAGGAGTATAGTCCTGAAGTGTCAGGATATGCCCATCAAGGAGATATGGCTTAGTTTTTGTTATTATTTTTTATTATTCTTGAATTCGGTATGATGACTTATCTAGAGCTAAGCCAGCCTATCTAATAAAGAGGGAATATGCTAATTAACCATCACTCCGTCACAAAGATGGCTGCACCCATATCTGAGGCCAAGTTCCCATAAGGAGCCTTAACAAGCAATCAGCAGGGACCTGAGGCTATGCCCTCCTCTGCCCCTGTGGGGCTTGATAGGGGACCTCAGGCCGTGTCCTCCACTTGGCAGGACTTGACAGGGGACCTCAGGCCGCACCCCCCACCCAGCGGGGCTTGACGGGGGACCTCAAGGTGCACTTCCCATCCTGGTGCTGGGCTAGGGGACCTCAGGTTGCTCCCCCCACCCTGCTACCAGGCTGGGGGACCTCAAGCCGCACTCCCCGCCCGGTGGGGCTTGACAGGGGACCTCAGGCCGTGCCCCCGTCCCAGCACCAGGCCAGGGGATCTGAGGCTACGCCTCCCTGCCTAGCTGGGCTTGACAGGGGACCTCAGGCTGTGCCCCTCACCCAGCAGGGCTTGATGGGGGACCTCAAGGTGCACTCCCAGTGCTTGGTCGGGGGAACTCAGGCCACACCCCTGCCCAGCGGGGCTTGACGGGGGACCTGAGGCTGCGCCCCCCTCCTTGTGCTGGGCTGGGGGACCTGAAGCTGTGCCCCCCCGCCTGGCGGGGCTTGACAGGGCACCTCAGGCCATGACCCCCACCCAGCGGGGCTTGACAGGGGATCTCAGGCCGTGTCCCCCACCTGGTGGGGCTTGACAGAGGACCTCAAGGCATGCCTCCCTCCCTGGTCTGGATTGGGAGACCTCAGGCCACGCCCCCCGTCCTGGAGCTGGGCCAGGGGACCTGAGGCTACGGCCCCTGCCTGGCAGGGCTTGACAAGGGTGGGACTGGCCGGGTCTGAATCTAGCTCAATTGGGGGAGGGGCGGCTGTGTCTGGGTCTCGCGTGATTTTGAGGCGCACGTGGGTGGGCGGGGACTTGACTCTGGGTCCCGTGGTGTGCCCCAGACTCTGACAGGAGGAAGGTTTTCATATACTTTTCACTAATTTTCTTTCACACTGACACTTCTATTATAGAGAAAGGGCAAATAGCAATATTATTTCCTCTAATTGATCCCCTTTTAATGTGCACGAATTTCGTGCACCAGGTCATTAATAATTAAAGTTAGTAAGAAGGAAAAATGTAGGTTTTTAATTTTGCAATAAACATAGAAGGGGAGAAAAAAATAACCAGTATCATCTGAAATCTCTCAGAATTACATTGAATTACCAAGATTGAGTAAGCTTTAAAGTATACAATGGCGGGAGAAACCAAGATGGCGGCATAAGGTAAACACCTAATTGTTGCCTACCACAACAATTTTGAAACTACAACTGAAAACAGAGCGCACACTGTCCAGAACCACCGGAAAGCTGGCAGAGTGGAAAACCTACAACTAGAGAAAAAAAGAGAGGGGGACGCTGAGCCTCAGGAGCTGTGGAGGTGCGGAGATCCGTGAGCACGGAAAGGGCGGGCGGCTGAATACACGGCAGGCTTGCTCGCAGCGCGCGGAGAGGGAGGGCAGCAGACGCTGCGTGGCTAGCTTTCTCATTTGGGAGAAAAACAAAACCTCCCGACTGCACTGAAATCCAGCTGCGGTCGGGGAGAAACTGGTCTGTTTGGCAGAGGACGAGGCTCGAAAGCTGCCTTCTCTCAGAGGCGCGCAGCCATTGATTAGGGCACGGAGAAACCAGCCCTCTTAGGGCGGCGCGGACGGAAACCAAGTTTGTCTGCGCCATTCTGAGACTCCGCCCCATCCAAGCTGAGCACAGCCCTCCCAGTGACTGGATTTCTCGTTCGGGAGAAAAACAAAACCTCCGGTCTGCACTGAAATCCAGCCCCAGCTAGGGAGAAACTGGTCTGTTAGGCAGCGGGAGAGGCTCGAAAGCTGCCTTCTCTCAGAGGCGCGCAGCCATTAATTCGGGCACGGAGAAACCGCCCCTCTTAGGGCGGAGCAGACGGGAAACCAAAGCTTGTCTGCGCCACCCTGAGACTCCGCCCCATCCAAGCTGTGCACAGAAGCTCTCCCAGCAGAGACACTGCTGATCCTCACAGCCAACTGGCTTGGAGATCAATTCCCACCAGTGATACCAACAATCCCAACCACTCTGAACTCCAGTTTCTGGGGACACGCGGGGGACCCAGACGCCTACGGGACTCTCGGCCGGTCGGAGAGTGAGAGTGACTTTTCTGTCGGTGTGGACGACACCATATTTCAACCACTCTCATAAGGGACACATTCAAGAGGCAGACTCAGTGAGCACCAAAGCCCTACTGTGTCTCCAGCACAGCAATTCTTCTGTTATAGACACAGCAGGCCCTCACAACCAATTGGACCGGAGGTCAATTCCTCCCAGTGTACCAACAGCAATCAGGGCTTTTAACTACACCAAGACTTTCCACTCAGCCCACAAAGGGGAGTACCAAGAGCGATCACCTAGGGTGATTGGGGAAGCTGAGCTACCGGCCCCTATAGGTCACCGACCACACAAAGCCACTCCATCAACACAGGGAGGCAGCCAAAATGTGGAGACATCGAAGTATGTCACAAGTAGGAGAGATAGATGAAAGCAAACTAATGGACGACACAGTGTTCAGAACCATATTTATAAGGTTACTCAAGAATCTTCTAAAAACCACTGAGAAACTTGAAGAGACCTTCAAGGACCTTAATGAGAATACCAAAATAATGGAAAAGGACCAGTCAGAAATTATGCATACACTGTCTGAAATAAAGAATATACAGAGTAGACCACCGCACCCGAAGAGTCAAACCAAAGATCTGGAATATGAGGAAGAAAAAAACACCCAACCAGAGAGGCGGAAAGAAAGAAGAATCCAAAAGTGTGAGGATAGCATAAGGAGCCTCCGGGATGGCTTTAAGCGTACCAATATCCGAATTTTTGGGGTGCCAGAAGAGAGAGAGCAAGATACTGAAAACCTATTTGAAGAAATAATGACAGAAAACTTCCCCCACCTGGTGAAAGAAATAGACTTACAAGTTCAGGAAGTGCACAGAACCCCAAACAAGAGGAATCCAAAGAGGACCACACCAAGACACATCATAATTAAAATGCCAAGGGCAAAAGACAAAGAGAGAATCTTACAAGCAGCAAGAGAAAAACAGTTAGTTACCTACAAGGGAGCACCCATACGACTGTCAGCTGATTTCTCAACAGAAACTATGCAGGCCAGACAGGAATGGCAAGAAATATTCAAAGTGATGAATAGCAAGAACCTACAACCAAGACTACTCTACCCAGCAAAGTTATCATTCAGAATTGAAGGGCAGATAAAGAGCTTCACAGATAAGAAAAAGCTAAAGGAGTTCATCACCACCAAACCAGTATTATATGAAATGCTGAAAGGTATTCTTTAAAAAGAGGAAAAAGAAGAAAAAAGTAAAGATAAAAATTATGAACAACAGATACATATCTACCAACAAGTGATTATAAAAATCAAGTGAATTAAAAATCTGAGGAACAGAATAAACTGGTGAACATAATAGAATCAGAGGCATAGAATGGGAGTGGATTGATAATTCTCAGGGGGAAAGGGGTGTCTGTGTGGGGGGTATGGGAAGAGACTGGACAAAAATCATACACCTATGGATAAGGACAACGGGGGGGGAGGGAACCGGATGATGGGGAGATATGGGGGGAAAAAAGGAGAAACAATTGTAATAATCTGAACAATAAAGATTTATTTAGATTCAAAAAAATAAAAAATAATAAAGTATACAATGGCCATTCAGTCTCTATGAGACTGAAGTAGCTCCTTAAAAAACAACAACATAGAATTCTGCTAATTTTATAGAAAAACGAATGAATAAAGAATTTTAAAAAGATAAATTAATTGCAGATTCCTTAAAAGAGCATACCATGAGTTACATGTACTCTGTAAGAATACACGTACCTGTCTATTTTGAAGTGCTCCAAATAGAGGTTTTCCTTCATCTCCCAAGAGGTTTTCTTAAAGAGTAAAAAAAAAAAAAAAGGTAATAAATCCTGAATATTTGGTTTCTGTCTATCAGATGTTCTTTTACTAATTACATTTTTGACCAGATAATTTGCACTTTTCTGTTTCAAAGTTTCATGTTTAAGTCTATGCCAAAATGTCTAAATCTTTGAGTGAGAGAATACTATAGAGCCAAAGACAGACTGTTTACAAATTGCTACTATATAATAATATCCCTGTAGCAATCTATAAACAATACTTGGGAAAAACAAAGCTTCCTGGTTCATTTTTCCCCTTTTAACATCTCTTCTGTGCAAAAAATTTTTAAATAAGTAATTTTTATATATAATTGCAACCTATTTTTTTATTATAGTTGACGTATAAGTCCATCTACTGTGTTGAAAAAATGCATAAGGCAGATACAAAGAAGTTTATTGTTGTTACAGACAGTATTAAAAAGAATTATAACATATTAAGAGGAAAAAAAGATAAAATTAAAAATACAAAAAAATGAGTTCAGAAATATATTCTGCCTTGTTGGCTAGCGTTTTATTGCTAAGCTACTCTTTTTTTTTTTTCACCAATTCTCAGCAGCAGATACATCTATGAGTGGGGAAGGCTTATTTCCTTTTTTCTTCTCCCCCCGCCCCCCAATATTTGAATGTTTCTAACTATGACAACACATTCTGTATATGTCACTTCATTCTCATAGGAAATGAGATATGTTAGCAGCTTATGCACTAGGAATAAAGTACAGTATTATGTCCACTGGATAGAAAAGCACTATAGTAAAAACAATGTAACACTATATTAATCAAATAGAGTCTAATTACTAGATTGCAGAACCACATATGAAGATACAGTCCTTTCTCCAGTGAATTTCTCATTTCTTTTATGACAAAACTGTGACCTTTTTTATTTAGTGTCTAAATACAAATTCTTGACTCCTAATGCTTATATTCCTACACTGAAAATCAGATTTTATTGTACTTCAACATATTGTTACTAATTCTCATTTAAAAAAATATTTTTATTGACTTCAGAGAGGAAGGGAGAGGGAGAGAGAGATAGAAACATCAATGATGAGAATCATTAACTGGCTGCCTCCTGTACACTCCACACTGGGGATCGAGCCTACAATCCGGGCAATGTATCCCGACTGGGAATTGAACCATGACTTCCTAGTTCATAGTTCCATGCTCAACCACTGAGCCATGCTGGACAGGTTCAAATATTTTTTGCTTATATTACCTATGGCCATTATTACAGTTAAAAAGAGATCAATACAAAAATTCCCAGACTAAAAGGCATCAGGCCACACTAATGTGCTGAAATAGTCTTCAAACAAGTCAAACTATTTGGGGCCATCAGGGATAAAAAAGAATAATTTTTAGTTGGTCAATGTTAATTCTATTTTTACTAGAGGCCCAGTGCATGAATTTATTGCACTGGAGGGGAGGTCTCTCAGCCTGGCCTATGCCCTCTCACAGCCCGGGACCCCTTGAGGGATGTCCGCCTGCTGGCTTAGGTCCGATCCCCGCCTCCCCGGGATCGGGCCTAAGCCAGCAGCCAGACATCCCTCTCACAGTCCAGGGCTCTCAGTCTGGGAACCCTTGCTCCTTACTGCCCGCCTTCAGTGAAGGCAGGAGAGGCTCCCACCACTGCCACTGTGCTCGCCAGCTGTGAGCCCGGCTTCTGGCTCAGCAGCGCTCTCCCTGTGGAGTGCACTGACCACCAGGGGGTAGCTACTGCATTGAGCATCTGCCCCCTGGTGGTCAGTGCATGTCATAGCGATCGGTTGTTCTGCTGTTCGGTCGATTTGCATATTAGGATTTTATTGTATAAGATAAAACATCCAAACCAGTTCTTTTATAGGCTTTACCTATGGCCTGGAGAGTGAAAGCACATGTGCTCCAGGTCATCATGGGGACTCGAGGATCCGTTTCATCAGGAGGCACTTTCAGTCCAATTCTATACACTGTTGTGGCAAAGAGAATGACCATTTCCTTGATGCTATTAGAGTATTTTATCCTAAAAACAAAACAGGAAAAACTTATATAATGATTGAGTAACAGGAGCTACCTACTGAGAAGTCTAACTAGGTATTGAAGCAACAAACAATTTAATTTAAATTCCTTTTGACAAAGTTGCCCTTTGTCAAGTTAGAGATTAGAGCCTCTGCAGAAAATGTATTCATTAAGAAAAAATGGGAAAAGCAGAACTGTGTCTCCTGTAAGTAGAAAAATCTTACAAAATAGCTTCACTTCCTATTAAAGATGCAGTAAATGATCACAGCAGAAAAGGGCCCAGGCACAAATTAAGGGACAGACTGGACAGAAAAGAAATAAAATTAAGAGGAAAGAGATCTAATATAAGTTTTAGTGTCTGGAAAACTGACCAAGAAGTACTTTTCTGTTGACAGATTGTGCGGGGGGTATTGGTGGTGTTGTTGATAATACCATGTACTTGGAGGGATAATTTCTGTTTTCCTGAACTTCCATTTGTAACAAGTAACACGCATTTTCAGTAGCAGTGGGATACATAATATAAATAAGAATCATAACTAGAAAAATGTACCTCAGATAATATTCTTTATATAATTCCTGATTTAGATACATTATATTTTTCAAAGTGTCTTCACATAAATATATTTCCAATAATCTTATGAGGTAAGTTAGGAGATCACTGTCTCAATTTTATAAACAAGAAAAATTAATTGGGGGTGGAGGAAGGAGACTTGAAGCTTTTTAAAAGTATCAGAGCAAGTTAGATGTGACTTTAATAGAAGTCTCTTAAATTCTGCTCTTCTTGTAGGTTGGACTAAATAGAAATGGCATTACTGTGGTCAAAAATAGTTAATTATAGGCATGGTTCACCCTAATATATATTACTCTAGTATTTCAAACCACTTAATTGTATTAATACAAATAAAACTCTAGGGAGAAAGAAAAAAGATAAAAATGGGATAAAGAAACAATTTTACAAATAATGCAGGAAGGAAATACAGAAGCAAGGAAGAATTGTTCTCTACTCTAATTTTCACAACTATCTACAAATTTCTCTTAATTATTTAGATACTTACGAAGACTGAATTCCATAACTCAGGATAGAATGGAACTCAAAAGTGGAATCACCCATCCCTTGATCAAATAAGACTGGAATTGTTGGGTTTTCTCCTTATAAATTAAAAGGAAAAAGAAAGAAAAATCATGAGAGTTTAGTCTGACACACACCTTTCTAGCTTTTTAAAATTATATATAATCATTTTCAAAAACTTTGAAAAAGGTAATGAGCAATAAAAAATCTTTCAAAATTTCTCCATACAGATAACTTTGTGCGATAGTCTTCTGTTCTCCCTATAACTGTTACACATTAGACTTTTTAAAAATATATATATATTATTGATTTTTTACAGAGAGGAAGGGAGAGGAAGAGAGAGTTAGAAACATCAATGAGAGAGAACATCAATCAGCTGCTTCCTGCACACCCCCTACTAGGGATGTGCCTGCAACCAAGGTACATGCCCTTGAGCGGAATCGAACTTGGGACCCTTGAGTCCGCAGGCTGACGCTCTATCCACTGAGCCAAACTGGTTAGGGCTACACATTAGACTTTTTTAAAAATTGATTTGGGAGAGAGAGAGAGAGAGAGAGAGAGAGAGAGAGAGAGAGAGAGAGATATTGAGAGATTTGTGGTTCTATTTATTTATGCATTAATTGGGTGATTCTTGTATGTGCCCTGACAGGGGACTGAGCTCACCAGGGCTCAATGCTTTTTAATAAAGGACAATAGCTATAGTACTGCTCTGTATCTTGTTTTTTCACTAATAGATCAGAAATGTCTTTCCACATCAATAACTTTCCACCTATCTTTTCAATGCATAGTATTCTACTAGTAAAGCAGCATATATTAGTGAATAAGAGCAAAGGATTTGTAACTAAACTGCCTGGGTTTGAATCCTAGCTCTGCCATTGACTGTTACAAAGACCTTGGGTGAGTATTAAACCTCTCTGAGGCCCCATTTCCTCATCAAATCAGAATTGTTGTTCCCGTATATGGAATATGTTGTTGTTGTTTCTGGTTGCTTTCAATATTTCCCCCCCCCCCTCATCTTTGTCTTTTAGTAGTTTGCATATGATCTGAGTGTAATTATCTTTAAGTTTATCTGTCTGAGGTTCATTGTACTTCTTCAATCTGTAAATTTAAAGTCTTTCACCAAATTTGGTAAGTTTCCAGTCATTATTTCTTAAAAAAATTTTTTTCTGTACCATCCTTTTTCTTTTTGGGACTTCAATGAAACAAACATTGAATAAAAAGAAATGATTCCATAAGTTCCTAAGGCTATCTCTTTATTTCATTACTTTTTTTCTGTTTATTCTATGGATAGGATAATTTCCACCCATCTAATTTCAAATTTAATGACTCTTATCTCTCAATCTCCGTTTTACTATTGAGCCCATCTAGTTAATTATTATTTCACTAGAGGCCTGCAGGTAGGGTCCCTAGGCCTAGCCTCCTGCGATCAGGGCCATCTTCTGCCCGGTCGCCAGTCCCCAGGCTGAATGCCGCCGCTGCTCATGCGGCGCCGCTGCAGGGCCACTTGCACGGGTGCCACCGCTGCCGCTGCTGCTGCTGCTGCTGGGGCCTGAGGCGCTGATGGAAGCTGTGGGGCACGCCTGCGACCTACCCATTCTGGCGTGAGCATCCCCGAGTGGGCAGCGCGTTCCATCAGTGGCCAGCCCGGTGCACACCCATGGAGGTGAAGTTGCCCTGCGCCCGCTTTCCTGCAGGCCTGAGCCCCCAAGCAGCGGGGATGAGCTGGTGACCCCAACGGCCTGACAGCCAGCCCGGTCCTCCCAACCACCCATCCCGATTCCCCAGTGCATCATCGAATCCTGCAGGCCGGGGGCAGGGACCAAGAGGTCAGCCGTTCAGCCCGCTCGCCAGTACCCAGTCCTGCCCCGCCACCGTTCGCAGGCCAGGAGGAGAGACAGAGAGGTGGTCAATGGTCGTTCTGGTCGTGATGCTTATGACCTCTGGCCTTTTATTATATAGGATACTAGAGGCCTGATGCACGAAATCCATGCAAGAGTAGGCCTTCCTTCCCCGGCTGCCGGCACCGCCTTCCCTCTGACACCTGGTACCCGGGCTTCCCTCCAGCATCCGGGCTTCCCTTTGGCACCTGGACCCGGACTTCCCTCGCAACCCTGGCTTCATCCAGAAGGTTGTCAGGAAGGATGTCCGGTCTAATTAGCATATTACACTTTTATTATTATAGACTAGAGGCCTGGTGCATGAAATTTGTGCATGGGGGGTGGTGGGTGGGGGGAGAGGGTCCCTCAGCCTGGCCTGCACCCTCTCCAATCTGGGACCCCTTGGGGGATGTCTGACTGCCAGTTTAAGCTAACTGCCTCTGCCTGCTGGCCTGATCGCCCCCAACCGCCTCTGCCTCAGCCCCCGGCCTAAGCCACAGTCTGGCCTCTCTCTTTGGGAGGCAACCTGATGGATCAGGGGAAGACGCCGCCCCCATTACCCTGCTGCTGCTGCCACTGCCGGCCTGAGCCTGGGTCCTTTGCAGCCACCCGCAGCTGCCTGAGCCTCAGCCCTCAAAGCCACTGCAGCTTTGTCCGTAAGGTCGTCCAGAAAACGTGCTCCCTAATTAGCATATTACCCTTTTATTAGTATAGATACTGTTTTTTTTCTTTTTTTAAAAAAATATATTTTATTGAGTTTTTACAGAGAGGAAGGGAGAGGCATAGAGAGTTAGAAACATCGATGAGACAGAAACATCGATTAGCCGCCTCCTGCACACTCCCTACTGGGGATGTGCCCGCAACCAAGGCACATGCTCTGGACCGGAATCGAACCTGGGACCCTTCAGTTTGCAGGCTGACCCTCTATCCACTGAGCCAAATCGGACAGGGCTAGATACTTTTTTTTTTTTTTCAATTCTATTATCTCCATTTAGGTTTTTTTAGTTTTAGTTTTTTTCTGCTGACAACTGCTATCTTTACATTCATTTCAAGAATGTTCACCTTTACCTATGTTTCATGATTATGTGGCTGCTTTAAACTTTTTGTCTGAATAGTTCAACATTAAAACATCTAAGGATTGGTATTTGATTATTGAATGATGATCAGGTTCTTTGTATATTGAGTAATTTTGGATTGTATCTTGAATATTACATTGTATTGTTATGGCTCCTGTTAAAATTCTCTAGAAAAATGAAATAAAATTCTCTAGAAAATTACCCACCACTTTGTTTTGGTGGGTAATTAACCCAATTAGGTTTAACAAGTTCTGTCTCGTATGTGGTTGGTTCCAGTGTTAGTTTTCAGCACCTTTGTTATACTGTTTGGGTGTGCCAGGATGCAAACTACTCAGGGGTTAGTCTGGGACTTGAATGGTGATTTAATGTAGCTTTGATCTCAAAGCTGTTGCTATGCTTTTTGGGCCCTGTTCTGCACAATGTACAGCTTAGATGGGAGCCCAGGACTTGTATTGGTCTAAAAAATAGCTTGCCCTTCTATAGCGCTTCCTCTCTGGAATTCCCCCCTTACTCTCTAGCTCCAAGGGACCCTTTTTCTTTTTTTTTTATTAAGGTATTATATGTGTACATATCTTACCATGGCCTCCCCACCCCACTCCCATAAGGGACCCTTTTTCCTAGTTCCTTTGGTCAAAATGATAAGTTTCTCTCAGTTTTAGTCCCCTGTGCTATCATCAGCTAGCTACCTTTTAGGGTAAAACTGTGAGATAAAGAGAAAAAATAATTGCGGATTCACTCTGCATTCTTTGGATCACAGGGGTCTCCTTTTTGTAATTCCTCTGGCTGGAGGGATTGGCTTTCTCTTATGAATTTAGGTATCTACATGGCAGTGCAGCTCTATGACTGGGGCTAGCCTCGGGAGAGGGTCAGAAGAGGTGGGGAACCACAAAAGGAATTTCCTTTACACTCTCCAGGGGCTTCTTTGCCTGGTGCTGTAGCCAGAGAGCACCTCTCTTGAATTTGTTGCTGTTCATGTCTGTTACACAGTTCTGTGATTTGGGGTTAAAGCTGGAAAATAAAGGGGGCAGGGGGAACCCAGGAAACTCAATGCCTATATTAATCACTCTTCCAATTTTGATTTCTCTCCTTAATCTGTCTGAATTGTTTCTCAGAGTCTTTAGGTAGTCTTATCTCCAACTGTAAAAATATACATATATGAGGGAACAGTTTTAAAATGTTGATTTTATAATTACTATTAATGATAACATTAACCCTTTGCACTCGCTTGCTTTTTTCTCGATTCCTTTATTCTACTCGGGATTTAATTTTTTAAATACCCCAGATTTTACAAAGCGCGGCAGTAGAATAATAAACTGGAGTTTCTTTTCATACAAACTTATTTATTTGGATTTTTTTATATTTCAAATTGTTGATACATTCAAAGAGTATAAAAAGAGCTGCTACCGATGCTAACTGTGTCGAGTCACACTCGACATCCGAGTGCAAAAGGTTAATAATACTAGTAATAGTAATGGCTAACACATATAGTATTTACAGCTCTACTTTCCATAGGATAACTCAACCCTTTAATCAATGAGATAGGTAATATTATTATTAATATTAATATTATTATTCCCACTTTACAAATAAGAAAGTCGAGGGTAAGTAACTTGTCCACAATCACATAAACAGTAAATGATGGATATGTGGATATTCAACCCAAGCAGTGTGACTCCAGATTAATCACTGTCTATCCTGCCTCCCAGTATAAAAAAATTAAATCAAGTAAAGTGATTAAAACCAAAGTTAGACAGGGCTTTAAAAACCTCTATTTTCTGATACTTAACAAATATGAATTTTTAAACCATATCTTAGAGCAATAAGTACATTTTTCTTAGAAAATTTAGATTCTGACACTTAAATCCCACATAGCTAAATAAAAAATAATTTTAAGCAAACCTTTAGCATGTTTTATATTATAACCTGATATTCTTGCCAGAACAGTCGGTATCCATCGTGCCAGGGTCAAAAGCTGAGCAAGAGCTTCTGCATTCTCACTGAAAAGAGATATTTAAAACTTATTAAAAATATTGGCACAAAGTCAAACTGAAAAGCTGAATTTGTAGAGTTCTTCCCTTGATAAATGGCTATATGAAGAAGTCAAATTCTGCCCTGACTGGTGTGGGTCAGTTGGTTGGAGCATCATCCCATGCACTGAAGGGTCACTGATTCAATTCCCAGTCAGGGCACATACCCACCCAGGTTGCGGGTTCCACTCCTGGTCGGGGAACATACAGGATAACCAAGTGATGTTTCTCTATCACATCAATGTTTCTCTCTTTCCCTCTCCCTTTTCTCTAAAATAAATTAAAAACATTTTTTAAAAAAGAAGAAAAGAAAAAGTCGAATTCCTCCAGATTAACTGCCTATGTGATAGAGCATATGTGCCTAAAAATGTAGTTTCGGGAGGGAGGGGAATTTTAAAAGTACAAGGAGAAAAGATTCAACCCATATTCCCATCGAATCACCATTCTTTTTTGTTTGTCTGTTTGTTTTGTTAATCCTCACCAGAGATATAGTTTTCACATTGCTTTTTCAAAGAGAAAAGGAGGGAGGAAGGGAGAGAAATATCGATGTGAGATCTCACATCGACTGGTTGCCTCCTGCATGCTCCCCTACCTGGGAGCAACCTGCAACCCAGATATGTGCCCTTGACTGGGAATCAAACCTGCAGCCATTCGGTGCATGGGCCAACACTCTAACCAGAGCCACAACAGCCAGGGCTGGAATCACCATCCTTGTTGCTCAAATAAAAAACTAGGTGTTGCCACTGATTTCTCTGATTCCCTCCCACTCCACATTCTAATTTATCAGCTAGTCTCACAGGTTTTGTCTTCTAAATATATCCTAAGTTGATCACCTCTTTCTACCTCCACCATTATTAATCTAATCCAAGTCATATCTGAACTAGTTCAATAAACTAGTTCCTGCTTCCAAAAGGGCGTTTCATTATTAATGTGTATTCATCATACAGCAGAACCAGAGGGTTCTTTTAAAAATGTAAATCAGATCAGATCACTGCCCTGTTCAAAACACTCCAATGGTTTCCCATCCCACATAAAATATAATCTTAGCTCATTCATAGCCCTTTTTTGATCTGGCTCCTTGCTTGCTCCATTCCAACCATGCTGACTTCTTGCTGTGCCTTGAACATGCTGACTGTGTTCCTACCTCAGGGCCCTGGCTCTTTTTTTTTCTTCTTCTTTACATGGATTACGTTTCATTTATTTTTCACAACATCCCCATTAGTTATGAACTGGTTTTTAAAAATTGTTTATTGTTTAAAGTATTACATAAGTCTCCTTTTTCCCGCATTGACCTCTCCCCAGCCACTCCCACTCCCCAGCACAGGCCCTCACCCCCCTATTGTCTGTGTCCATTGGTTATGCTCATATGCATGCATACAAGTCCTTTGGTTGATCTCTTACCCCCCTCCCCCTGCCTTCCCTCTTAGGTTGGATGGTCTATACGATGCTTCTGAGACTCTGGCTCTATTTTTGTTCATCAGTTTATGTTGTTCATTATATTCCACAAATGAGTGAGATCATGTGATATTTATCTTTCTCTGACTGGCTTATTTTGCTTAGCATAATGCTCTCCAGATCCATCCATGCTGTTGCAAATGGTAAGAGTCCCTTCTTTTTTTTACAGCAGAGTAGTATTCCATTGTATAGATGTAACACAGTTTTTTAATCCACTCATCTGCTGATGGGCACTTAGGCTGTTTCCAAATCTTAGCTATGGTAAATTGTGCTGCTATGAACATAGGGGTGCATATATCCTTTCTGATTGCTAGTTATGAACTCTTAATAATTGTATTTGGAAAATGGTGGTTGTACTCTGACAACCTGGTTACGCTAGGCCTGGGTTCCTCAGAATCCTCTTCCCTGTATGATTCTGGGCTTGATTTTGCCAGAAGAGGAATTTGAATGAGATTTGGAAGGCAGAAGTAAATAGCAGCCATTACTCTCTGACAGTCATCATGGTTAGATGCAGTGAGGGGCAGGCATAGAGGTATCAGTAGGTTCCAGCTGTCTGTAGTTGCCCACTCTCCTTCACTCTACCTCCTGCTCTTTTTGGAACGTCTCATCTCACTGATCATATGTGTATCATTAGATGCTTGAATGTGAACTTTCTTAGGCAAGAGCTCCCCACAGATTTCTCCACCAGCAACCTACTCATGATCCCATTTCTGCAACTGAACACGCCTACCTCCTCAGATGGACTAATGGGTGACACCTCTAATCTTCCAATTCCCCCTTTAGACCTTCACTTCCCCAGTGCCTACCACATAGCGGTTCAGCTTCCCTCATTGAATCTTGACTGATACGAGGAGATAGGGCCCTGGCTCTTGATATTGCCTGTGTGTGGTGTTCTCTTCTCCCAGAGTAGCACTGCATGTCCTTCCCTTCATTCAAGTCTCTGAGAGAAGCTCCCTGACAACTCTTTCTATAACTAGTCTCATGCATTGGTATGTCTCTAGTACTTTACTCGGCTGCTTTAGTTTTTTTATAGTATTTCTCGCACAACACTTTGTATTTATGTTTACTGTTGGTCTTTCCTCTCTGTAATGTAAATTCCATAAGGGCAGGGACTTGATCCAAACTATTATTAACAAACAAGGGGAACCACAAACAGTGTTATCAAAAAGGACTTTAAAATAGGAAGTTGCTTATTTGAATGACAGTGAAGTTAAAATATATAATAAACTGTGCCCAAATTCACATATCTAGGTACAAACTTGACCTAAGAATTCTTTTAGTTTTCAGTGTATTATGACTGATTATGGCCAATTTTCTTGAAAAATACTAGTTTATTATTAATTTTGATAAAGTTTTTATGTGCTCTTAACTTTAATAATCTTAGGTTATACTGATGTTGATTTTCTAAAAATAAAAGTGACAAATAGAATTAATTACATAGGTAAGTTCTATTGTCTAATAAAAATGTTATGTATAATTATGTTTTTCAGATCCTGAGTAACAAAACTGTTACTATAGCTTAAAAAACGTTACAGGATTCAAAGAGAACCAGTTGTAAAAATCAGTTTAACTTGAGAAAGAATTGCCCTGAAGCACCGTTTTCTTAGAGAAGGTGCTGAATGTTCCTGTAGAGAATAATTCCCCTATTTTAGAATCCTTATTTGGGGAACCATTATGTAAAAAAGGCTAACAAGAAATTGGAAAATCACTATATTTTATTATGATTTATTTTATCTTTGTTTTCGGCTGTTAGGTATGGCTTTGGAATCAGGTATGGGTTCAAATCTTGGGTCTTTCTTGGGATAAGTAAAAACTATTCACAGTCTTCAATTCCTTATCTTTAAATGGGAATAACAGTACATATATGATTAGACTATTTATTTATTTATTTATTTATTTTAAATATATTTTATTGATGTTTTTACAGAGAGGAAGGGAGAGGGATAGAGAGTTAGAAACATCGAGCAGCTGCCTCCTGCACACCCCCCCCACTGGAGATGTGCCTGCAACCAAGGTACATGTCCTTGACCGGAATCGAACCTGGGACCCTTCAGTCCGCAGGCCGACGCTCTATCCACTGAGCCAAACCGGTTAGGACTCATTAGACTATTTAACAAAATAACCTAGTAGAGTATCTAGAACATATCAATTACTGGGGAAAGACAGATAAATTGTTCTGATGCCACTGTCTTCCAAAAAGATGACATTCTATATTCCCATGTGTTGAGTAGAAGACAATTTCCAAATTTGATTTTCTAATGAATGGAATAGTAGAGAAAGAGCTACTTATCGACCATACTTACCAAATCTATAACCTTTGAATTCTTTTGTTGTGGAAAAATGTAAAAAGTATTTTGTTAACAAAACCTTTTTCTTTAGGTCATCATTACAAATTCAGTAAGTTTTAAAGAAACTAAAATAGTAACAATAAATAGTACTATTATCATCAAGTAGAACAGTGAGAAAAAGAAATATACAAGTGAGTGTTCTAGTTTTCATTAAAAATTAATGAATTTGCTGTTAAACTGCATTTACAGATAGTCAGAATATAAACATAGTCTAAATGTTCAAAAACTATCCAAAGATATAAGATGAATCAGGTGTTTTTTATTTACTTATATGGTTAACATTTTGCCCATGTCTCTAAAACTATAGCATTTGGATCTGTCAAAAATAGAATTAAAATTAATACTACAAAGACATTTAGAGGAACCAAATTCCAAATAGCAAATCTAATGGTGGCAAAAAACTATATGAAAAAAACAAATATGTGCATCTTTTCTCCTTCTGTGAATGCTGATAGAAATTAAAATTCTATTGCTTTAATGGCAGTTGGAAGATTTACATAAAACATAGATTTGAATAAATGAATACTCCAATTATTTTAGAGACCAAGAATTGGAGCTAATTTTAATCACATTTTCAAGTAGCATGTTATGAAATTAAAAAGTATTACTTTAAATAGCAAAAAAGAAACTAGTAATCTAACCAAAATATGCATAATGAAAGAATTAAAGACATCTTTTTATAAAAATTAACCAAAACATAAGTTAAAATATACCTGCTTATCGTTCGAGGTTGCAAAGGAATAATGGGGATCACAGTATTGCACAGAGACTTGCAGAGGGGGCAAAGATATTCTCCACTTTCCAAGTCAAAAAGGTCAACATGAATACGCTGCTGAAAGCTCAGCTGTACAGCTTCAAAATATCTGCAAAATTCCAAGACATAGGTCCATTCACATGTATGTTTGTTCTAATCCAAGTGAGAAAAATCTGAAATTTTGACCTCAATGATGTACATCTTTAAAATCCACAAGTTACAATTATAGAAGAAATAGGATGCCCATTCTATTGGGGTAAAACTGAAGGATTCATCAGGGTAGAAAAACATTTTAAAATAATTTTGCTTAATCATAACTTATCTCCTGCCTCAACAACATGGAGATAGAATGTAGACACTACTTTCTTCAGTTTCCAATGACCAACTAAAGTAGCCATTGGCTAGTTAGGAAAATTATGCATTTTAATATAATGCCAAATGAATAAACCCTATACAAAAGATTTCCCAATAATTACATTTCTGAATTGTTATCTCTTTCAGAGATAGAACTAGAATTTCTTGTCCTATTCTATCTCAAAAGTACGTTTCACTCTGTTTTAAGGGGAATGAAATTTTTATAAAGGTTACTGCTTCTTTTACACAAATATTGAGCAACTAATTAGTTTGTGAAGAACAAGTGCAGCCCGGCCAGTGTGGGTCAGTGGTTGAGTGTCGACCTATGAACCAGGAGGTCACGGTTCGATCCCTGGTCAGGGCACATGCCTGGTTAGCAGGCTCCATCCCCAGTAGGAGGCGTGCAGGAGGCAGCTGATCAATGATTCTGTCTCATGATGTTTCTATCTCTCACTCCCTCTCCCTTCCTCTCTGAAATAAATTAAAAAAATATATTAATAAAAAAAGAACAAGTGCAAAGGAATGATGAATTAAGTGAAATTTAAGTTTGTAACTTTACACACAGATTTCTAAGGGTGGTAATGTAATGAGTATCATACAAATGAAATTAGTAATTCAATTATTCAAATAAGGAAGGAAAGAAGACATGAGAAAATATGCCTTTTTGTGGCCTTTAGTGAACTCCAATATTCTTAGTTTCTTTCAAGAACATGTCAGAAGGACAACTTACTTCTGCCAGCACACTGCATGCATTACATGACCACAGCTTCCTGTATAAGTTCCACATGCCAAGTCTGGATCCATGAAAAGTGGGTCCAGGGATTCTGGTATAGGAAGACAAAAATGATAGGTGTTATATTCATCTCTCCCACAGTCATAAAAAGAGGGTGGGGGAAGAGGTTATCACATCTAAAATTCTAATCATAAACTTTCTAAGGTATGTGCAAGAAAAGTGTCACACTACCATGATAGCAGAATCTATATTCTCAATAGTAATTAAAAAGAGGAACATATAAAACTGATTCTAAAATTAGTATGAATTAATGACTAGTTCTATTCTTGATTTATATTTTTATTTTGAACATTAGGTTTAAGTTGCATTATCTTGGTTGTTGAAGTTAGTATCTATGACTCAAGCAAGTTTACTTTTGTAATTTGACTGGGTAATTTTAAGGGATATTTAGGGGCATTATAATCCACGGATAGAAGTACAGACTATAAGATTCGATATTTGGTTTCATTACTTGTAACTCATGGCCTTGGGCAAGTTACCTCTTCTCTGTGCCTCAGTTCCTTCGTCTATAAAATGGAGCCCATGTTGGTACCTAATTCATAGGGCTATTATACGGATTAAGTGATTAAATACACAGAAAGCACTTAATCTGTGCCTGGCATATGATAAGTATTCAATAAATGTTAAAATCAATACAGTATTTTAAAAATAAAGCAGCTATCTCCTTTTGTGATATAAGTGCAATACAGTGGCTAATTTATTTCTTGCCAAGAAAATGCTTACCAAGAACCTGATCATGAGGCAACAATCAGACATATCCACAACGTAAAACACTGTTTAAGACTACTGGCTTGCATTCTTCAAAAAAAGTTATTATCAAGGAAAGAAAAAAGACAAGTGACTATTCTAGATTAAAATAGACTAAAAGAGACACAACTAGAGCAACACATAAAACATGTCTGGATCCTAAATGAAAATGTCTAGTTAATGAAAGACATTTTAAGGGTAGTTGGGAAATTCAAGTATTGATTTCATATTAGGCAATATTCCTGAAATATTATTAATTTTCTTAAAGTTATAATTGTATGGTAGTACATACAGATTGTCCTTAGTTTTAGAAAATGCATGTGGAAAAATTTAGGGATGAAATGTCATGATACTTGCATCCTACTTTCAAATGGTAAGAGCAATGAGAAATGGGGAAGGGAGCAGAGAGAGAGAGAGAGAGAAGGAAAGAAAAAGCAATGTGGCCAAGTGCTAACAAGAATTAAAATTAAAAAAATAAAACAAAGCCAGCATGGCACGTAAAGACCCAAGAGTCTATTTTACATATAGGTAAACTGTGATTTGACCCAATAAGGCAAAATACAATCTTGCTCTCAAAGTTCTTCCAGATAGTAGTTTTTCTAATTGTGTAAGTATGAAAAGAAATGCTCAAAAGTATATTTATTGAAAAATACATACCCCCTGAGAATTCTATGGGTTTCCCCCTGTGCTGGGTTAAGGCGGTGGATTTCTGGACACAGGCCGATAATACCATGGCATTATTTTCTATTTTCACCTCTTGTTCTTCTTGGCAGAGGATGCATGTCAGCACCTCCTTTTCAGTAATAGACGGACCTCGTTTAGGACCCAAAGCAATTCTAGAGTAGTCACTGACTGGTGGGGTGCTACCAAGAGAAACGACCAGAAATGAGGATACATGTTTTGGTCACTTGTATTATATCTTGGTAGATTTTAAGTAATCATAGGGCAAGAACTTTAATAAAAACAAAATAAATATTATATTTAGTAATATTAGCTTAAAATCCCCCCACCCCTGATACTTCTGGCTTTTATTAGTTAATTTGCTTATTAGAAAGTACATTTTGTGTTGCTAAGTGCAAAACAGCAAATCACAAAGTAGAATGTACCAAGAAGCTAGGTATCTGTTTTTATTTTGATTATAAAAGTAAAACATACTTATTAGGAAAATTTAGAAAATCTAGAAAAGTATAAAGAAGAAAGTAAGATGCATGATACTCTCACAACCTAGAAATAATCACTTGTGTATTTCTTTCCAGTCTTTCTATTTAGAACATTTTTACATAATTAAGATTATATTACATATATACATTTGCATACTGCTTTTATTCACTTATATTTTAATATTTTATGTCATTAAAATGTCTTTAGCAACATTACTTTTAAATGGCTGCACAGTACTCTTACTATATGTGCTGTAATAGTTTTATCCATTCCCTTTTATTAGTAATTTAAGTTTCTATTCTGTTTTGGTAGCTATTAAAAGTGTTACACTTTAGCCCTAACCGGTTTTGGACAGAGCGTCAGCCTGCGGACTCAAGGGTCCCAGGTTCGATTTCGGTCAAGGGCATGTACCTTGGTTGCAGGTACATCCCGAGTAGTGGGTGTGCAGGAGGTAGCTGATTGATGTTTCTCTCTCATCGATGTTTCTAACTCTCTATCCCTCTCCCTTCCTCTCTGTAAAAAATCAATAAAATATATTTTTTAAAAAGTTACACTTTAATGATTTACCAATTCTTAGGGTCAATGTGTGCAACAATCTATAATAATAAAAAGGTAATGTGCTAATTAGACTGGACGTCCATCCGGACAAAGCCGCAGTAGGCAGGGGCTGTGGCAGAGGTCCCTAGCTGCGGCGGCGGCAGGCAGGGCCCGGGACCAAGGCCCTTGCACGAATATCGTGCATAGGGCCACTAGTAATATAATAATAATAGTAAATATTTATTAAGCACTAATTGTGATGTGAGGCATACTTTCAAATTCTTTACATTATGTTAACCCATTTAATCTTTCCAACAACCCTCTGAGGTAGGTACTATTGTTACCTCCATTTTTCAGATGAAGAAACTGAGGCCTAAAATGTTAAGAGACTTACCTAATGATGTACCACTAGGAAGTAGCAGAGCCAGGATTTAACCCAAGTGATCTGACTTCCTAGGCCACGCTCTGAACTACTCTGTAATACTGCCTTTCTATCTGTACAAGAAGCTCCCTAAAATGTCATAGATCATTCAATAAATGGGGAATAATATAAATGTTCATTATCAATGTAAATGGCATTACATAATACAGAATACTATGCAGTTTTTAAAAGGTGGGTCTCAGCTAGGTGTGACACCACCTCCTAGAAGGCATCCAGCAATATCTGAGTAAGGTTTAGTTTTTGGTTATCATAAGGACTAGGGGATACCACTAGTGTTTAGTGGAAGAGGGACCAGAGATGTTAAATTGCCTAATTCATGGAGCATGAAAAAGAATGGCTGCCCAAATGCCAAGACTGAGAAACATTGAGCTTGTTTTATATATGTAACAACATGTATAAATTTCCAAAATATACTATCATGTGGAAATGCAAAGTTGCAGAATATGTACATAATGCCATATACTATGCAAATAAAACAAAAGGCTGAATGACACTATATGATTCCTATGGCTGCATATATTTGTTGTGTAATAGCACAGTAAAAAACTATGACAAGGTCTATATAAAATCTATATCTCTGAAAAAGGGCAGAAAGGGGTCCAGGGTTTGGGCAAGTGCTCCAATGGAACTTTAGCTTTAACTCTATTATTTGATTTTTAGAGGAAAGTGAATTAATATAACTATGTAATTAAGTTTTTGTTTTAAAAATGTAATACTATATTTGTGACTCTGGGATAGGAAAAGCCTTCTTAAACATAATACAAAAACGTTACAACTCAAAAAGACAAATCTGTTTTATCAACATTGGAAAACTTCTCTATGGCTAAACTTCATAAATAATGTTAAAGAAACAGGAATATGAGAAACATGTAACAAGTTTAGTATCCATAATTTTAAAGGATTCTATAAATCAATAAGACAAAAGCAAAGCATCCAATAGAGATGGGCAAACGATAATAACAGGTCATTCCTGGAAGACAAAATGTAGCAGGCTAGTAAACTATCATATGAAAAGATGTCCAACCTGGTATTAACTAGTAATAGAAAAATTTGGTCTGACACCAATTTATAATTTTGATTATATCCAACATTTTCAAGTACCAATATATTAAGTATTGGTGAGAATGAAGAAAATAAGACACTCTCATGTACTGTTGGGAGTAGAAATTGGTAACACTACTTTGAAGGGAAACGTGGCAATATCTATTAAAATTTTAAATAATTATGACTTAGCCCTTTCACATATTAGGTTCCACCCTTGAGAAGTACTTGTACAATTGCACAAGGGGGCACATACAAAAATGCTCTGCACACACACATGTTTACAATAAGAGAAAATTTGGAAATAAGGGGAAAACTTAAATGTCCAAAGTAAATATTGTTTATATATTCACAGTATGGAAAACTATGCAGCAGTCTTAAAGAATGATGTAGACTCTATACTATACATCTATATATATTGACATGAAAAAAATTATAAAACAGTGAGGGGGAAAAAAGCAAGCTGCAAAACAAAAGGTATCTATACTAATAAAAGCCTACGTGGTTGTCACACCCTCACACTGTGACGCCCTCATGCCCCAACGAGCGATCACCAGGAGGCTGTGTGTGCAGCGGGCGCGCATGGGTGGGCAGGGCTGCGTGAGCTGCGGGTACTTGATGCTGTGTCCCTGGCGGGGACTTGACCAGGAGGTGCATCAGGGGAGTGGATGGCAGCTGCTGCTGCCCAGGGCCGGCCCAAGGCTCAGGCAAGCAGCTGATGGTGGGCTGGCCCGAGACTCAGGCAAGCTGCCAATGGCGGCTGCCGCTCTGAGGGCCCGAGGCTCAGGGAAGCTGCAGTGGCTGCAAGGGCCAAGGCTCAGACAGCCTCGCAGCCGGCAGTAGCAGCAGCAGAGGCATGATGGGGGGTCGCCTTCCCCTGATCGCTGGGTCGCCTCCTGCAGAGGGAGGTCAGAGGCAGCAGCAGCGAGGGGGTGATGGGGGCAGTGCCTTCCCCTGATCGGCCAGTTGCCTCCTGCAGAGGGAGGCCAGACTGCGGCTTAGGCGGGGAGCGGGCCTAAGCCGTCAGTAGGACATCCCTTGAGGGCTCCCGGACTGTGAGAGGGGGCAGGCCGGGCTGAGGGATTACCCCCCAGTGCACGAATTTTCATGCACCGGGTCTTTAGTGCTAAAATAAAAATAAGCCACTAAAAAACACAAGACTCATTATTTCTTTATGTACACCTGTCAATAAATTGTCGAAAACAAAAGAAGTCTAGAACAAAAATTAGTTATAGCAATGGTTATCTGTGAAGAAAAATCAGGAATATAGAGAATGGTCAAAGGGGACTTATTAATTTGAGTTGTTTTCAATGAGAGCACATTCATAATCTTACTGTACAACAATCGGGCAATAAAAAGAAATAATGAAAGCATTGAAGCTATTAATTAACCTGAATACACTTCTGCTTGCAATTCCTTGTTTTGATAAATATACAGTATTCTTTTACATTACCTTCTAAATAGTACATTGTTAATATGTAAAACTTGAGAGTTGGGACTTTCTGCTTATTGTTTTAAAGTTTTGTATTAATTTCTAGTGTTATTACCACAGTCAGCCAAGGATAGCTTACCTTCATATCATTTTTTAAAAATCTTTAAAATATACAGTCATCATTCTTTGTAGTTTGCTAGCATGCTCAGCTTCAGGATTACAGACATATTATGTGGAGTATAATGTTTCTACTATTACTGCAAAACAATTTCCCAAAAGTATCCACAATACAAATTATTTTAAAGAGTTGTGAAAGCTTGTTTTTAAAAATAAGGATAGGAAGTACTTTCAATATTTTAAATTAGAATGCTTTTCAAACTACCATTACTTTGTCTCCTCTCTTTTCTGATTGTATCTATATATATAGAGCCCACAAAGCATGGCTCTCAGAAGGCTAATCGATGCTAATGGTATGCTTTTTCCCAAGAGCATACCATAGTCAGGACTCAGAAAACCAGATTTACATATTCCCAGTCCAATGTGCTATCCATGACTATAACTATATATGCATTGTCTTCTATCTCTTTAAGAAAAAAATAAAAATATAAACCACCTTTTTGTGAAGGATTTTTTTCAATCTGTAATAACTGCAGTCATTATTAGAAACTAGAGTCCTGGTGCATGAATTCGTGCACAGGTGGAGTCCCTCAGCCTGGCAGGCGATCAGGGCTGATTGGGGCCATCACACCCAGTCCTGATTGGGGCTGGCAGGCCAGGGGGTGGGAATGCAGGAGGTGGGCCAGCTAGGGGGAAGCACTGCAGGAGATTGGCTGGCCGTGGGAGATTGGCTGTGGGAGTGCACTGACCAGTCAACCGATCCTTCAGTTGCTTAGGCTTATATATATATATAGACTAGAGGCCTGGTGCATAAAATTCATGATGGGAGGGGGGTCCTCAGCCCGGCCTGCACCCTATCCAATCCAGAACCCCTTGGGGGACATCCCTCTCGCAACCTGAGACCGCTCGCTCCTAATTGCTCGCCTGCCTGCCTGGCTGATTGCCCCTAACCACCTCTGCCTGCCTGCCTGATCGTCCCTAACTGCTCCCCTGCCGGCCCAATCACCCCTAACTGCTCCCCTGCTGGCCTAATCGCCCCTAACCGCCTCTGCCTCGACCCCCACACCCTGGAACCAGGTTTCCCTCTTCTGGCTGGCTGCAGGCACCCAGGACCTGGGCTTCCCTCCCTCTGGCTGGCCACAGGCACCTGGGACCCAGGCCAGCTTTGCCCGGGCTGGCCACAGGCGTCCGGGACCGTGGGCAACTTCGCCCGGGCCTGGCTTTGTCAGGAAGGCTGTCCGGAAGACGTCCAATCTAATTAGTATATTACCCTTTTATTAGTATCCTATCTAATAAGAGTAATATGCAAATTGACCATCACTCCAACACACAAGATGGCTGCCCCCATGTGGTCAAAGAGGGTTGCCCCCATGTGGACACAAGATGGCCACCACAAGATGGCCAGCAGGAGTGACTGGGCCGGCAGAGGAGGGCAGTAGGGAGGAACCAGGTCTGCAGGGGAGGGCAGTTGGGGGGGACCAGGCCTGCAGGGGAGGGCAGTTGTGGGGGGACCCAGTCCTGCAGGGAAGGACAGTTGAGGGGACAGGTCTGCAGGGGTGGGCAGTTGGGGGGGACCCAGGCCTGCAAGGGAGGGTAGTTGGGGGGGGGGGACCAGGCCTGCATGGGAGGACAGTTAGGGGCAACCAGGCCTGCAGGGGAGGGCAGTTGGGGGTTACCGGGCAAGCAGGCAGTTGGGGGTGACCAGGCCTTTAGAGGAGGGCAGTTAGGGGCAACCAGGCCTGCAGGGGAGGGCAGTTAGAGGTGATCAGGCCAGCAGGGGAGGGCAATTACGGGCAATTGGGCCAGCAGTGGAGCAGTTAGGCGTCGATCAGGCTGGCAGGGGAATGGTTAGGGGGTGATCAGGCTGGCAGACAGAAGCGGTTAGTAGCAATCAGGCAGGCAGGAAAGCAAGCGGTTGGGAGCCAGCAGTGCTAGATTGTGAGAGGGATCCCAGATTGGAGAGGGTGCAGGCTAGGCTGAGGGACACCCACCCCTGCCGTGCACAAATTTCGTGCACCAGGCCTCTAGTAGATAATAAAAATGATGTGGAATTATGAACTGATATGTAAATGTGTATCTAAAAAAGCCCATGTATACAAGACAACAGGAGTTAATTTCTATTTCTTTTGTTTACATTTTCCTATTTTTTTGTGCATAAAGGTTCCCAACAAAGTTTATTATGCACCTGAACTGTTTCTCAACATAAAATTACATTCAATACATACCTTAATTCTTCACTGTCCCTTTTCTACCTTAAAAATAGTGTAATTCCTCTTACTATAAAATATATTTGGAAAAACATTATTGGAGTGAATATGTACTTTTTCTTCCAAAAATGGATTTGCTGATTTTTAGTTTTGCTTTGTTTTACCTCTCTTCCTCCATAATGGAGTCTTCTTTTCCAGACATTTCTGATGTACTATCATACATGAGTTTGTGAGTTTCAATAAAGTTTTTCTGTAAGGCAGACATCTGAGCCATGATCTTCTGGCGGTGCAGCCTAGCAGCTTCAGCTTTTCTTTTTCGTTCTGCTTTTTCTTTATCATGAGTAATCTGGGTATGATGAAACGACAAAAATTAGGTAAAAGCTAGTGATACAATTTGCATATACTGTTCAGCCAGGCAAAATTTCCTAGAGTAACAGTCTGATAAAATTGATTACACCACCCCTTAAGCCTAGATTCAATCTTAAGTCTCAAAATTAGCATACTTTCCCATCATATCATGCAACTAATTGCTTCTTTGGTTATGTCAATAATTTAGTATAGAGGCTAAATACCTTAAATACCTAATAAACTGTCTTTTATACTCAATGCAGGTACATCACAAAAAATATTAAATGAAACAAAATTTTGAAATCATTTGTTAATCATTGAACCATTGACATTTAACCAATTTAGGCCAATCTGATGATGTTCAACAGTTACTCCTAGACCTGATGCTAAGACTAAGATCTTGAACAATATTATTGAGATGTACTGCTATTTTTAAAAAATTAATCTTTATTGTTCAGATTATTACAGATGTCCCTCTTTATTCCCCCCACAGCTCCCCTCCACCCAGTTCCCACCCCACCCCAGGCCCTCGCCATCCTATTGTTTGTGTCCATAGTAATGCATACATGCATATAAGATAGTTGTCTAATCTCTTCCTGAAACCCCCACCCCCGCCATCCGTATGAGAATCGTCAGTCTGTTCCATTTCCATGCCATGGTTCTATTTCATTCACCAGTTTATTCTGTTCATCAGATTTTTTATTCGTTTGATTTTTAGATTCAATTGTTGATAGTTATTTGTTGCCACTTTGTTCATATTTTTTATCTTTACCTTTTTCTTCTTCCTCTTCTTAAAGAATACCCTTCAGCATTTCATATAATATTGGTTTGGTGGTGATGAACTCCTTTCGCTTTTTCTTGTCTGTGAAGCTCTTTATCTGACCTTCAATTCTGAATGATAGCTTTGTTGGGTAATCTTGGTTGTAGGTTCTTGCTATTCATCACTTTGAATATTTCTTGCCACTCCCTTCTGGCCTGCATAGTTTCTGTTGAGAAATCGGCTGACAGTCCTATGGGCACTCCCTTGTAGGTAACTAACTACTTTTCTCTTGCTGCTTTTAAGATTCTCTTTGTCTTTTGCTCTTGGCATTTTAATTATGATGGGTCTTGGGGTGGTCCCCTTTGGGTTCCTCTTGTTTGGGGTTCTCTGTGCTTCCTGGACTTGGAAGTCTATTTCTTTCACCAAGTAGGGAAAGTTTTCTGTCATTATTTCTTCAAATAGGTTTTCAATATTTTGCTGTCTCACTTCTGGCACCCCCATAATTTCAAATGTTGGTATGCTTGAAGTTGTCCCAGAGACTCCTTACACTATATTCATATTTTTGGATTCTTTCTTTTTGCTCTTTTAGTCGGGTGTTTTTGTGTCTTCATATTTCAAATCATTGATTTGATTCTCAGGATCCTCTAGTCTACTATTGAATCCATGTATATTATTCTTTATTTTAGTCAGTGTATGCTTAATTTCTGACTGGTCCTTTTCCACTTTTTTTGGCACTCTCACTAAGATCCTTGCAAGTCTCACTAAGTACCTTGGAGATTTCTAGAAGATTTTGAGTAACCTTATAACTGTAGTTTTGAACTCTATATCTAGTAGTTTGCTTTCTTCCATTTCTTTCATTTGTGACATGTTTCTTTGTCTCTGCATTTTGGCTGCTTCCCTGTGTTGATAGAGTGGCTTTGTGTGCTAGGTGTCCTATAGGGCTCAGTGGCTCAGCCTCCCCAGTCACCTGAGGTGGATACTCTAAGTGCACCCTTTCTTATAGTTGAGCTTTGATTGCTGTTGACATCACTGGGAGGAATTGACCTCCAGGCCAACTGGCTGTGGGGACCAGCTGTGACTACAGTGGGAGAGCTGCTGTGCAGGAGACAACCTTACAGAGCAAGACTTGCTTTAGTTGGGCTTTGGTGTTCACTGAGTCTGCAACTTGAGTGTGTCGTTTATGGATGTGAAGAGTTGTAATCTGGTGTGGTCTCACACTGACCACTGGGTACACTAGCTCTTGGGTTTCCAGGGAGGTGCAAAGTCAGCCACTGCCTGGGGCCATCCAGCAGGAGCTACAGAGAGATCTGCAGATTCTTTCCTCCTCCTTGTATCGGGTTTGGAAGTGCCCAGAGGAGGCCCAGCTGTGAAGCAAGGCAAGCTGGTGATAGGTTTGGGGCTCCTTGACCCAGCTGCAGCTTGTTTGACAGGTTTTTAGCCTGAGAAAAGAGAGGCCATTCATATGCAAAAGCCGCTGTGCACAGCTTGGGTGGGGTTATAAATTGGGTGGGGTGGGGCCTCAGGGAATCACCAGGAGGAGCAAACAGAAATGGCTGCCAGTCAGCCCTGCAACCGGGGAGGTCCCTGCATGAGAACAATGACCGATGTGAGCACCTCTGTCTAGAAAGCCGCCCCGGAGTTCCTGCCCTGATGCCAGACAGTCCAGTTTCTCCCAGTGTGTCTGGGTCCCCCAGAGCTTCACCCGGCAGTGGAGTTCAGAGTAAGCACCTGCTTTGTAAATTCAGTTCGTGGTGCCGGCCTTTTAAGAGGAGCAGCTGGGTCTCCAGCAGCATGTGTGTCACTCAGCCCCAATTCGCACTGGTTTTTGCAGTGCACAGGGACTTGTTTTCCCAGCTCTGGGACCCTGGGCTGGGTGTCTGGTGTAGGGCTGGCATCTGCAGAGGTAATCTCCCTCCCAATGAAAAAGGCGGCACACATGGGTGCCGCCAGACCAGCCCCTTCTGCGCCTCCGCACCTCCTACCAGTCTCAGTGTGCTTTCTTCTTTACTTCTCTAGTTGTAGGACTTCCATTCAGCCAGCTTTCCAGTGGTTCTGGATGATGGTTGTTCTATATTTTAGTTGTAATTCTGATGTGGTTGTGGGAGGCAGTGAGTATAGGCATTTGCCTATGCCGTCATCTTTTGTACTGGCATTTTTTATTGTGTATTCTAACTTAAGCCCAGTGTTTTCCTTTTATAAAGGATAATTAATAAATACAAATAATAATATTCTAATTTTAAGATTAAAATAATCAAAACCTGATTCATTATATTAATAAAATTCATAACCTAAATATTACTATATCTCATTGAATTTAAAATGTACCATTGTCTATGTTCCACTAAGAATGCTGCTGATTAAATTATAAGGAGCTACTGATTATAAGACATATCCCAATATCAGATATTAGAAAAGTTTTAAAATTAATGAAGTATTTCCAACAGAGCTCTACTACACATCTATTTTCTCTGACTTTGTATTATATTGGATAACTAAGTGTTAAGTACCACTAATCCCTGCAGTACAGAAGCTTAATGAGCCCTGGCCAGCATGGCTCGGTGGTTAGTGTGTTGGCTTGCACACCAGAGGGTCACAGGTTAGATTCCCAGTTGAGGGCACATATCTGGGTTGCAGGCCCAATTTCTACCCCCGGTCAGGGTGTATGTGGGAGGCAACCAATTGATGTGTCTCTCTCATGTTGATGCTTCTCTTTCTCTTTCTCTTTCTCTTTCCTTCTCTCTCTCTCTATCTCTATCTCTATCTCTCTCGGTACCCCTACCTCCCATCCCTTCCACTTTCTCTAAAAATCAAAGGAATAAAGTATTCTCACTCCTTGGATAAGGATTAAAAAAAAAAGAAGCAGCTTAATGAACAACAGAAAATGGACATCTCACGTACTTTACAATAGGTTCCTTCTAACAAAAAGAAGCAGTTCCTTTATACCAGCAAAGTTCAAAGACAGAGATGAATGTCACCATTATTATAATGTTATTACCTCATCGTTCCTAATAGATTCTGATCCTGATGCAGTTGCTATAATTAAACAAGATTTTTCTCTTAATCGCTTCACTGTGTCAAACATCTGAAAAACAAATAAAATGTTAAAAGATTTGGTTGCACTGATCAGGAACAGAAAAATTCACTAATCTGATTTTGTCATCAAGTCTCCAAATTTCTTTGACTTAAACCACACACACACACACACACACACACACACACACACACTCCTAACTGTGACAAACACCTCCCCTATTTGATTAGCAATGGAGCTTGCAGGAAGCACAATAAACTGATTCAGTCTGCAGGTGTTACCATTACCTCTGCTTTTGCCAGGGAAAATAAAAATTTAATTCTTTATATTTACATATCCTATCTAATAAAAGAGTAATATGCAAATTGATGGTACCTCTGCTACACCCACAAGCCATGCCCACAACCAATCAGGAGCGAGTATACAAATTAACCCAACCAAGATGGCTTCGGCCATGGAGAGAGCAGGAGGCTTGGGTTGCCCCCGGCAATGGAGGAAGCCAAGCTTTCCGCCTGCCCTGGCAGGCCCAGGCCTCCTTCTTTATTTAGAAGATAAATAAATCCCAGATAACAGGGCCTCCGCTTGGGGCGCCAGGGGGCGTGGCCAGCCTGCAAACCACCATAGGCCCCTCGCCCAGGCCGCCCCACACCCCAAGGGAACCCCCACCCTGATCCAGGACACCCTTCAGGCAAACCAGCTGGCCCCCACCCGTGCACCAGGCCTCTATCCTATCTAATCAAAGGATAATATGCAAATTTACTGTCACTCCAACACACAAGATGGCTGCCCCCATGTGGTCAAAGATGACTGCCCCCATGTGGACACAAGATGGCCAGCAGGAGAGGGCAGTTGGGAGGGACCAGGTCTGCAAGGGAGGGCAGTTGTGGGCGATCAGGCCAGGAGGGAAGGGCAGTTGGGGGGGACCCAGACCTGCAGGGGAGAGCAGTTGGGGGGACCAGGTCTGCAGGGGAGGGCAGTTAGGGGCAAACAGGCTGGCAGGGGAGCAGTTAGGCATCAATCAGGCTGGCAGGGGAGTGGTTAGGGGGTGATCAGGCTGGCAGGCAGAAGCGGTTAGGGGCAATCAGGAAGGCAGGCAGGCGAGCAGTTGGGAGCCAGCAGTCTTGGATTGTGAGAGGGATGTCTGACTGCCCGTTTAGGCCCAATCCAGGTAGGGGTCCCAGATTGGAGAGGGTGCAGGCTGGGCTGAGAGACACACACCCCTGTGCACGAATTTTGTGCATCGGGCCTCTAGCCTTCTCATAAGAGGCAATCCTGTTATATACAAGGTTGCTATTTCCTACTTTTCATTTTCATTTAATCATTTATCTTCAGAGGTGTTTCCACAATAGCTATCTTATTCTTTTTACAAAATATCAAGGTTCCAACAATATGATAAACTTACTGATATTTTGAAGGAGCCTCAGTCTCATGTGGAAAAATCTCCCACAAGAATCTTACAACACAACTTTACATTAAGCATTTGGATAAAATACCCAATGTTTATAAGAGCAAACACTTATGCTTTTTGTATATTTTGACAATGAACTTTGGTATTCCAACCAAAAATAAATTTTCAGGAATAAACCTTCAATTTATAACATCTTATCTATAGAATATAAATGTTGGACTAAATGACAGTTCAGTTTACTTTCTTAATAAAATTAGAATAGTTAACTACTTTTCTAGTTTCTGTTTTGATTTTATATTTTAAATTATTATGTTGGTAAATTTAACTCAAATATGAAATATTCATGAAATCTACTTCAAGAAAAATCTTAATAATAACATCATTATCTTACAGTTACATATCCAATTACATTAAGCTTGCTTAAGGAGTGTCTGATCCTATATAATAAAACCGTAATATGCAAATAGACCGAACAGTCACTATGATGTGCACTGACCACCAGGGGTCAGACGCTCAACGCAGGAGCTCTGCTCAGCAGAAGCCAGGCTCACAGCTGGTGAGCGCAGTAGCAGTAGCAGGAGCCTCTCCCACCTCCGCTGTAGTTGGTTGGTAAGGAGCGAGGGGTCCTGGACTGCAAGAGGGCGCAGGCTGGGCTGAGGGACCCCCCCCCCCAGTGCAATAAATTTGTGCACTGGGCCTCTAGTAATAAAAAGGGCAGACTTCTTTTTTTTAAAACTTTTTAAAAATATATATTTTATTGATTTTTTACAGAGAGGAAGGGAGAGGGATAGAGAGTTAGAAACATCGATGAGAGAGAAACATCGATCAGCTGCCTCCTGCACACCCCCTACTGGGGATGTGCCTGCAACCCAGGTATATGCCCTTGATCGGAATCGAACCTGGGACCTTTCAGTCAGCAGGCTGATGCTCTATCCACTGAGCCAAACCGGTGAGGGCAGGGCAGACTTCTTGAAGCACAAATCAGTACAAAGATCTCCATTTGATATGAATGTGGGGAAAAAATCATTCTATATTCTAATTATAAAATAATTATCTAGCTGATAACATTAGAATATCTTCATAAATACAGTGAGGGGAAACTCCATAACTTTGGTTTCATGTTTCCATGTGGAAAGTTTTCCATTAAAGAAATATTCCTAGTCCTGCCAGTTTGGCTCAGTGGATAGAGTGTCAGCCTGCGGACTCAAGGGTCCCAGGTTCGATACCGGTCAAGGGCATGTACCTTAGTTGCGGGAACATCCCCATTGGGGGGTGTGCAGGAGGCAGCTGATTGATGTTTCTAACTCTCTCTCCCTCTCCCTTCCTCTCTGTAAAAAATCAATAAAATATTTTTTTCTTTTAAAAAAAGAAATATTCCTGGCCTCTATCCATGACCCCTTATATACTCTTTCCCAAAGGCACAGGCATCCACCCAATAGTTCAAGCTCCAAATCCAGAAGTCATCTTTGACTCCTTAATTTCCCTTCCATCAAATCTATCAGCAAGTACAATAGATTCTACCATCAAATTATACCTGAATCAGTTCAGCTTCTTGACATTTGCATCCTAGTCTAAGTCATGCTTATACTTCTACCAGGATTACTGCAATAATCTTTTAATGGTTTCCCTGATTTTATTATTATCCCTTATAATCCATTTACTCCACAGCAGAGTGATCTTGTAAAAATATAGATCAGATATTGTCACTTAAAATCCTTCAATGGTTTCCCACTGTACTCAAAAGTAAAATCTATCACTTTACCCTGACCTCTAAGTTCCTATAATGACCTGGCTGCTGGCTGCCTCTCTGACCTTGTTGCCTATCTCTCTCTCCCTCTCCCCATTGTACTCTAGTCATTCTGGTCTTCTTTATGGTCACCTTAGAGCTTTAGTTTTGCTGTTCCCTCTTTCTAGAGTGCTCCCCCAGATTCTTATGACTGGTTTCATGTCATTCAGTTCAAATGTCATCTCCAAAAAGAGACCTTTTCTGATTACCCATTTAAAGTTACCCCTTACTCATCTAAATTATCCTGGTATTTTCTTATTTATTGTTTGTATATAAGCTCTATGATAGCAAGTACCTTATCTGTCTTGTTCAGAGTCTAGAAATGAGTACAGCACATAGTAAGTAGGATTCAATACCTGTTAACTGAATGACACACATGCATACATTTTATTTTTTTTAAACTCCACTAAAACATAGAGAAAATAGAATTACTAACATGAAAACATAGGATTAAGCATAAAAAACAGAAGTAAATGACTTCACGAGAATATAGTGGTTTAATTTTGGAGGCAAGGAGAGGTTTCTTTCTTTTTTTAATATATTTTTTATTGATTTAAAAGGGGAAGGGAGAGGGAGAGAGAGATAGAAACATAAATGATGAGAGAGAATCATTGATGGGCTACCTCCTGCACACCCCCTACTGGGGATTGAGCCCGCAACCTGGGCATGTGCCCTTGACTGGACTCGAAACTGGGACCCTTCAGTCCACAGACTGACACTCTATCCACTGAGCCAAACCGGCTAGGGGGCAAGCAGAGGATTCTTAAATAATTAAACCAAGTTTTAACCAGTTATTTTCCAGGTTTACCTGGAGTATCCATGTTATCATGTCCTTCTGGCCTTCTAACTGGGGAATTCCTCTGAGTTTTTCCAAAAGCATTTGTATATTCTGAGCATTCATGGCCGAACTTCCTAACCCTTTTTTAAAACACAAAAAGTACATGTCACAAGTAAATAAACTGCTTCATAATTATGTATAAACTACAACTTATAGCCAGTATTATTCACATGGATAAGCAAATTTTGCAATCAATCACTTAAACACATTAAAATTTTAATGGAAGAATCTGCAATTACATGAATTACGAAGTACTGAATTAAACAACTTGAAAACTTGAATTTACTTAGGTATCTCTTGCTCATTGTCCCTTGGGGCTGATAAATGAAAGCTAATCTTACTGATCTGTCTCTTGCCTTTCCTCCACATTTCTCATGTCTAGTAAAAGTACTTAAAGAAGAACCAAAGCTCCAAAAATATGAAAGTGGGAGCTGTTATATATATCCATAAACTAAATATCAATGATCTAAAAAAAACCTGTGTTTAAATAGAAATAAGATGCTTTTCTCCTCTTGGTCTTATAAGCAATATACCTGGAGTGTGCTTTGAAAAAACTCTTAATCAGGTAGCATTTAATAAAAATCTAATCTAAACTTTATTCTGTTCTTCTAGGTTGAAGACATTGCAAAAAGACCACCTTATCCTTCATTCAGACTAAAACATACTTGAAGCCTTGTGGTAGAAGTCAAAGGTCACTTCTTCCTCAGGAGCTTTCTGAAGCTGCTGCTTTTCTTCTAGTAATCCCAATGCCAGAATATGAAATGCCTACAGGAGAAATATAGGAGAAGATCTTTAAAATTGTGCTTCTTCAGGTAAATATATTTTAAATGGATGAATAAAAATAAGCAATCTGATAGGTAAAAAAATGGGCAAAGGTTACAAACCAGAAGTTTACAGACAGAGAAATGATAAATACAGATATGAAAAATGTTCAACCTCACTTAATAATAAAGAAGTGTGAGGTGAAGCAAGATCATCCTATTTTTCACCTACAAGAGTGGCAAAATTTTTTTTACCATTTTTTAAAATACAAAACTGGCAAAGGTGTAGAGAGGCAGGCACTTTTCACCACACTGGTGATGGGAAAGTAAATTGATGTAACATTTTTGAAGGCCAATTTGACAATATCTATAAAAAAATGTAAAGGTAAAGACCCAGTATACTAGGAATTAGCATGATAGATACACTCACTTAACTATACAAAGATATTTATATAAGGATGCTCATTTTAGTGTTCTCTGTTATACAAAGACCTAAAAGCAACCTAATGTCTATTAATAGGAGACTGGTTAAATGAATTACAGATATCCCTACAATAGAATCTGTAGCTATTAAGATTGAAGTAGGCTTATATGCACTAATGTGGAATAATTTCCAGAAGATACAAACCTTTAACAATGCTTACTTCCTAGGAATAGCACTGAGAGTTAGGGAGAGAAATGTTAACTTTGATTTAAAATATATCTAGTATGGCATGAAATCTTTTTATTGCCATTTATTTACCACTGTTATAACAAAAAGATACACATACAGTATGACAACATTTAGAGCCTTCAGGCCAACAATAGCTGAGGAAAAAAGAAAATTTAGCCTAGATCTGTCTGTCATCAAGTCTTTATTACACTGTCTCTTCGTGATACAAGTGAAATAAAAAAATATAGAAAATTATGACACAATAGTAACTTGGTACTTTATTATTAGCAGAAGCAGGCTTTAAATATCTATCTAATAATAGGGTAATATGCAAATTGTTGGGACGCCGTCACATAATGACCGATTGGCAGGCTGCGTGTGCAGCAGGAGCGGGTGGGCGGGGACTTGCATCAGTGGGCGGGGACTTGCAGCGTCGGTGGGCGGGGACTTGTGCCGCCCAGGAAGTGAGGCTCGTGTCCCCACCCCTGGCAATGGGCCTGGGAACATGAGGCTCATATCCCCGCCCCTAGCTAAGGGCAAAGAGCAATATTAAAATATTTCCTCTAATTAATTCCCTTTTAATATGCACAAATTTTGTGCACTGGGCCACTAGTATGTGCGTGTGTGTGTGTGTGTGTGTATATGTATGTGTGTATATGTATATGTGTGTATATATATATATATATATATATATATATATATATATATATATGGTTCCTAGAGGTAAAGATCCTAAAAACATGATAATGTGTCACTAAGGAAATCTGTGTCACACCTAAGCTTTTTTTTTTTTTTTAAAAAACATATTTTTGATTTCAGAGAGGAAGGGAGAGGGAGAGAAACATCAATAATGAGACAGAATCATTGATCTGCTGTCTCCTGCATGCCCCACTCTGGGGATCAAGCCCGCAACCCAATCATGTGCCCCGACCAGGAATTGAACCATGACCTCCTGGTTCATAGGTCGATGCTCAACCACTGAGCCACACCGGCGGGGCACAACTAAGCTATTTTTAATGACTTCTGTGTTTCAGGTGCACTAGCTGTGGTTCTGACTCAAGTAATACTTCAGGTATACATACCATCTGGAGCATCCCTTCAGTCCACAAGTTAGAATCTGTGTCTAATGCCCGCTCAAATATGGTCCTGAGAATGTACATCATGACATCACAATTTAGAAGGTTAATCACTTTGCTGAAAGCAGGACAGAATTCAGGAGGTGGTGGTGGTGGTAATGCTATAGTAGATGGGAGATGGATGGCAGAAGAGACAAACAGGTACATTTTAATTTGGGTTATTCTACATGCTAAATTGCAAATGTCAAAATCATGTATTACATGCAAAAACAACACAATTTTTATTACCTTTAAAGCACTAAAAACATTAATGTCAAGAGAAATATAAATCACTATGTCCACCACCCAAAATAAACTCCATTTGCTACAAATTTAAAATTATATCACCACTGAGGTGGGCCATATCTTAAAATGTGAACAAGAAACAAAGGGTTCTTTGAACTTGTATTAGTTGCCCACACTAAATAAACAAGAAAACAAACCACTATATACTCAGCTAATAATAAAACCACAGGAAATAGACAAAATGAGTCAATTCAGAATCTCACTTTTTACCTTCATCTTTGTTTTCTTGTTTTCTCTTTTTCTTCTGCATATGTTCAGCCTATATATTAAAAAAAGAAAAGAAAAAGACAGTCTATCTTTAAATATACTGCTTGGCAAGCATGACACAAATGGAATACTTTGAAGCAAGCAGGAAAGTTCCACCAACCTACCAAAATATCTTATATACTGAAGTATGTATTCAAATGCTACCTTGTTCCAGAAGCAAAATGGTTGTACTAGGAAATGCCTACAGGATGGGTAATATCCTTTCTCAAGAATTTAGTGCCTATTCTTTCAGTCAACAATATTTACTTATTGTCTATTTCTGGTATAATATAGAAAATTTGAATATTGCCTGTATACTAGATAACATTATTGATTCCATTTTAATTTCTTGGGTGAGATAATGGCCTCTATTAATGAAAACCAGTATGAAACTACAGAAAACCCAGAAAATTTTCTGTAGAGTTAAAAAGCATTTTAGGTTTATTTTCTGAAGAGGATACCTTTTCCTACCTTGCTATGTTGTGTTTTGGAGTAATGATAAAAGTACATATTGAAGTCTTTCAATGATTCATCTTTTAGTTCATAAACTCCATGGCCTGATACACCTGGTTTCCTAAATAAATAGAAAATACAGAGATGAACTGCAGTGGTCTTGAAGAATAGAATACAGACAAAATAAGAACCTAAAAAGTAATCTAAAAGTCAAAATCTAGCGGAAAAAAACATAATTATATCTCACTCTGGTGGCTTAAACTGAAATGACAAATTCATTCCAATATTAAAACTAAAAACATACACTGTATGCTCAAAGTCCTGATAACGGCTAAACTGTGTTTCAATTATAATTATGAAATTCAAACAAATCTAAGGAAGTTTATTTTATACTACATATAATTGATTCCATGATCTTTTTAAATTCCTAAGGATTCTTTTTTAGCCTCTGAAGCCTAAAGATTGTCTGTTCAACGAAAGCACATTATATTATCTAAGGTCAAATCTAAAAATGGTAGTGAGACATCATGTGCTCAACAAGTTGTAGATAAAAAATATAGTGTTGAGTCCTATATACAGCACTGTAAGGAGAAGCATCAAGGCCAAACGAAGTACACCATATTTGCTCTGCACTGTAACAACTTTTGTTTCTATCCAATTCTTAACTGTTTAACTGAACATTATTACAGCATTTAAAAAGCTACATTCTATTTTTAAATTTTTGAAATTAGTAATGTATCTATAAATACAATACTATAACAAGTAGAAATTTACTACCAGTATCAATCTTTAAAATTCTAAGAATTAATCCACTTATAATCTTATAGAGGCCCGATGCACAAAATTCGTGCACTTGCGGGGGTGGGGGGTGTCCTCAGCCTGGCCTGTGCCCTCTCACAGTGCCCCAAAGAGGTAGGCCAGAGCCACGGGCCCCGCCTCTGTGCCATGCGGAGCCGTGGGATCCCCAGGCATCGCCGCGCAAAGCCGTGGGCCCCACCTACGCACCACCGTGCATGCAGCATCAAGTCCCCGCCCACCGCGTGCGCATGCAGCCCTGCCCATCTGCGCATGCCTGCCACACATGCATCTTCCTTGTGAGTGCTCGTTCCCGGCGTGAGGGTGTCACAACATGAGGGCGTGATGACCACATAGGCTTTTATTAGTATAGACTAGAGGCCCAGTGCATGATTAAATCATGCACGTGTAGGGTCCCCTACACGCTTTCGCTTTCGATCACGGGGGAGCTGGGTGCCTGTCCGCTGGTGCACCAGGCCTTTCAGAAGCCTCTGGTGCGGCAAAGGCTTCTGAAAGGCCTGGTGCCGGAGCGGACAGGCACCCAGCTCCCCCGTTTTGATGGTCCGCAGCGAGACGTGAGCTCGCTGCCCCCAGAGGCCCCTTCTGTGCCGCAGCACAGCCATGGCACAGACGCCTGGTGCCTGAGCGGACAGGCACCCAGCTCCCACGCTTTCGCTTTCAATCACGGGGGAGTTGGGTGCCTGTCCGCTGGTGCACCAGGCCTTTCAGAAGCCTCTGGTGCGGCGGAGGCTTCTGAAAGGCCTGGTGCCGGAGCGGACAGGCACCCAGCTCCCCCGCTTTTGATGGTCTGCAGCGAGACGTGAGCTCACTGCCCCAGAGGCCCCTTCTGTGCCGCAGCACAGCCATGGCGCAGACGCTGAGCTCGCGCCGCCACTGGCGACACGAGCTCAGCATCCCGCCGGCCCAATCGGCCACCCCAGCCACCCCGAGTCCCGCCCCCCCGCGCCTCCTGGCCAATCGTGGGCATAGCGAAGGTACGGTCAACTTGCATATTTGTCTATTATTAGGTAGGATTTCCATTTTACACATCTCAAAGAATCAAAGGATTGTAAAATACTGTTGTTTTTAAAATGTTTTTATTGATTTTAGAGAGAGAAGAAGGGTGAGGGGGAGAGAGAGGAACACTGATGTGAGAAAGAAACATCAATTGGTTGCCTCCTGTATGCACCTCGAATCCACAACCTGGGTATGTGCCCTGACTGGGAATCAAAACGGCAAACTTTTGGTGCATGGAATGGGATGACACTCAACTAACTGAACTATATTGGCCAACACATAAAATACTGTTTTAAATCTACTAGAGATTTTCATGTTCAGGATAAACAATTTTTCAACTTTATTTTTGGTGAAAATACTTGCAACAGTTTAAGATGACTGTGTTTTACCTTAGGATAGAGATTTTCAACCTTTTTTAGCTCACGGCACACATAAAATAATAGCTAAAATTTGGCAGCACACCAAAAAATATATTTTTTGCCAATCTGACAAAAGAAATAGCATTATTTTGATTCATTTACACCAGACAGCTATTGTTGTATTGGCTGTTGTCATTTTTTATTAGACAAGAGAGAAAAGAGGTCAGTGCCCCTGAATAAATAGTTAGGTATTGCATGTTTTGAAAATTCTTGCAGGACACTTGTTGAAAATCGCTGCCTTAGGACAATGGTCGGCAAACTCATTAGTCAACAGAGCCAAATTTCAACAGTACAACGATTAAAATTTCTTTTGAGAGCCAAATTTTTTAAACTTAAACTTCTTCTAACGCCACTTCTTCAAAATAGACTCGCCCAGGCCGTGGTATTTTGTGGAAGAGCCACACTCAAGGGGCCAAAGAGCCGCATGTGGCTTGTGAGCCGCAGTTAGCCGACCACGGCCTTAGGACAACTACTGCATGCCAATTTATGTGTGTGAGAAAACACTTCAAAATTGAATTAAAATATGTAAATTTAAAATGGGTTGTGATTGAATCTGTCCCAAGATCAGGAAATATACAATTCTTTTTAAAAATAAACAAAAATAAACCTACTAAATAAGTCTAAAATTAATATGTAAAATGAAAATTTATAGAATAAGTATACCATAAATAAGTCATGGTGTAGTTGATGGGAAAGACTATGGGTAAGGTTTCTTTGTTACATACTAAGTCATTTAATATCGCACAGATGGGTATTTCTCATTCACCTGCTCAAAATACTCATTTCTTCAACAAACATGTACTAAGTGCCTTCTGTATGCTCCTTGTTCTCCTTCTAACACTTTATTCTAGTTCTTGGGAATTCAAGCAAGAATTTCAGAGCTTCTACAAAGTATCCAAAATACAAGACCAAAGATTGTCTACACTCAGAATAAGCATAAACATGAAATACTTACTTAAATGTAGCTACTTTGTTTATAACATTCTCTAAGCCGGTTTCATTATTTTCCTGTTGAAACATAATTTTTTTTATTTTTACCTTCATATAATGACTTTTCTCTTACTGAGAAGTAGAATACATTTCAACATTCCTGAAGTACTTTATACCCAATAAGTAAAAGATCAATTTCCAATATAAAAAATTAGGTCAACATAATTAACTTTGTTTGGAAGGAACAATTTCTTAATAGACCTATGTATAAACTATTTAAGGAAGAAATTTTATCTAAGTTTGCCCTCATATGCATGTATACACACACATACACATACCCACACACACACAAAACTAATAGTTCAAAGAAAAAGAACTTTATGTAGTACGTTCATTAACCACACCATTTAAGCACATGCCCATGATGTACTAATTGTTAAGATAAAGGTAAAAAAATAAATGGGATCTACAGCAAAACACATATGTAAGTGTCCAAATGTATTCTGGCTTCTGCAATTATATATATTTTTTCTAATTGGCCTGAACTTTTCTTTGAACAAGATTTTTTTTTTTATGAAGTCATTTAAAATCAGGTAAAGGACCTAGTCAAGATAATAAACTAAGATCATAGATTCCCATAGTCTTGTAAAAATTAAGAAAGACTCCTTTTAAAAAATGTACTTGGGGTAAGCAGTAAAAAGTTAGGTACACCTGAAGCATTTTATTTTTTTACCAAGTATGGTATGTATATTAATAGCAGTATGTGAAATTAAGTGGCACACATATATTTTAAAATTTTGAATAATTATTCACTTATTGTAATATGTATTCAAAAAATAATAATCCAGAACATCAAGCCTACTATTTCACTGATATTATTGCTTAGAAAGATGTTAAGGAAAATGTAAGTTGATTTTAAAATGTATTCATAATTATAAAATTGGTGAAAGAATATGCAAAAATTATACAAGTGACATGCTAAATGGTTATAGTTTAAGAATTATTTAACAGGAACTAAACTTATCAGGGTGATCACTTTGTAAGGTATATAAGTGTCTAATCTCACTATGTTGTATAACTGAAACTAACATAATATTATATGTCAACTGTAATTGGAAAATAAATTAATTTTTTAAAAAGTGAAACTGGAAAAAGATATAAATAAAAAGATACAAATTGGGGGTAGGAGGGTGACCAATAGTCAAAACTTATCTCTATTCTACTTCTCTGGAAAGCCCTAATAGTACAGATAAGTCTAATTCTCTTTTAAGAATCATTATTCTAATTCATAATTAAATCTCAAGGGAAAAAGTATGAGACTCATAATCTTTAGAACTATTACTTAAATATCAGTATTTACAAAAACATAAATATCACCCATGGCAGAAATGAAAATGCATCCCAGACCTCTAATTAGATGGACTACAGATACTAATACAGGCCCACTCTGGGAGAAATTAAACATTGTGTAGGCTACCAGTAATCTACGATGCATCTATCTAACCTTCCTTCCTTCTTTCTTTCATCTGGAGTCAGACTTGTATCACAGTCTGATGGCTCCCCACCAGCCTTACCCAGCTTCCTCACCATTTTCTCTCCTAGGCATTGTTCCGAATAAAATCTTAAATGTTTTGTCTTGACATCCGCTTCTCAGAAGACTCAAACTAACACACCCACCCAAATAATCTCAATATTTTAAGTAGCCCCCCCCCCACCTTTCCTCTGAAAAAGTCTTATTTTAAAGTAAACAAAGGTCAAGGAGTTTCTTGCTCTAAAATGTCTCCTAAATAGCCATAATGTTTCTAAAATGTTTCCTAATGCCCAAAAGCCCTGACTTAAAAATGTATACCACTAAAGAATGAATGGTGATGGTTTTACATCAGCAGAATTTGCTATACAAATTTTCCTAAAACTTTGAAGTAGTTTCCAATTAGAGAAAAAGAAAAAAAAACTATCCATCCCATCTTGAGGTGAATGAAGCAAAAAACAAAATTGGTCTTACATTCTCAGGTAAATTTTTGGCAATGGCACTGTGTGGCATGGGTTCAATACAAAGCAAGTGAATAATTTCTCTCATTGTGACCTCTTCTTTGGTCACATTTCCCACTCCAGGTACATAACGCTCTCCTAATACAAACAATGAAAAAAAAAAAAAAAAAGGAAAACAATTAATTACTTTCTATTTAAATCTCTTCCCACTAGGAGCACTTATAGACAGAACATTGCATTAAATTAAGTCCATGAGAGAGGGACTGAGAATTACTGGACATGTTCCTAAAACTGAACAAAAGTCTATATGCTGAAAGAAGGAGGAAGGAAAATGAAGAGATCTAAAAACACAGCCCTTCTCTTTCTTTTGCACACATATATACATATACATACACATACTCACACATTATAAACAAGGCCTCTCTATTAAATTAGCATGTGTTTCTAATCCAGAAAACAAGGCAGATGGCATTGAATGAGCAGTGGCCATCCTATCTAATAAAGAGGGGATATGAAAATTGACTGTCACGTTGTAACGAGATGGCTGCGCCCACAGCGGAGGCAGGGATTCCGTAACATAAGATGGCTATGCCCACAGCAGAGGCGGGGATACCGTAACACAAGATGGCTGCGCCCACAGTGGAGGCCGAGTTCCTGTAACAAGCCTTAGCGAGCAATCAGCAAGGACCTGAGGCTGCGTGGCAATGGGCCAGGGCAGGGGACCTGAGGCTGTGCCCCCACCTGGTGGGGCTTGATAGGGGACCTCAGGCCGCGCCCCCCGCCCAGCAGGGCTTGACGGGGGACCTCAGGCTGCGTCCCCCGCCCAGCAGGGTTTGACGGGGGACCTCAGGCTGCGTCCCTGCCCCAGCGCTGGGCTGGGGTACCTCAGGCCACACCCCTACCCCGGGCCGTGTGACCTGAGGCTGAACCCCCCACCTGGCAGGGCTTGACAGGGGACCTCGGGCGTGCCCCCGTCCGGCGGGCCTTGACGGGGGGTGGGGGTGGGAGTGAGGGGGGCCTCAGGCTGCGCTCTCCACCCTGGTGCCAGGCTGGGAGACCTCAGGCTGCGCCCTCCACCCTGGTGCCAGGCTGGGAGACCTCAGGCTGCACCCCCTGCCCCAGTGCTGGGCCAGGGGACCTGAGCCCGCGCCCCCTGCCTGGTGGGGCTTGACAGGGACCTCAAAGCATGCCCCCTAACCGGCCCAGGTCAGGGGACCTCAGACTGCGCACCCCTCCCCAACGCCAGGCTGGGGGACCTGAGGCTGTGCCCCCCACCTGGCGGGGCTTGACAGGGGACCTCAGGCCATGCCCCCTGGCCCGGGCCAGGGGACCTCAAGGCGTGCCCCCCGGCCCGGGCCAGGAGACCTGAGGCCGTGCCCCCCATCTGGCAGGGCTTGATGGGGGTGGGGCCGGCCAGGTCTGGATCTAGCCCAATGGGGGTGGGGCTGGCCGAGTCTGGGTCTTTCGTGATTTCGAGGCTCACGTGGGTGGGCGGGGACTTGACTCTGGTTCCCGTGGCGCACCCCAGACTCTGAGAGGAGGAATATTTTCATATACATTTTACTAATTTTCTTTCATCTCTGACACTTCTATTATAGACAAAGGGCAAATAGCAATATTAAAATATTTCCTCTCATTAATTCCCTTTTTTTGTGCATGAATTTCGTGCATCGGGTCCCTAGTCATTGAATAATAGCTTTTATTTCAAGATCTTCCTCAATTTTGTCTTTGTTATTTATGGAAGAACAAAGTGAAAACTGAAAAACAAAATACTTAAAAATGTCTTTATGAATTAAAGGACAAAACAGTAATATGTATCAGGAATGAGTGGTGTTGCTAAAATGCCCACATGATCAGGTTTCCATTTTGCATCTCAATAAACTACCAAATGGAGAGAAAATGCTTAAATTAACAAGAACTTCATTGGTGTTAATAGCATCTAATTCCCATTGCCTCAAGAAGGCTTACCATATCTGGCCATATGTCACCACTGATTTTCAATAGTATATCATGTGTAAAAAGTCCAATGATATCTACAAGAAGGTTATTAAAAAGACAGTAACCCTTTGCCTAACAGAATTGATGAATTCTACAAATTAGCCAGAGAATGACTTTTTGTTAAATGAATTCATTTCCAACAGACTTAATCCTTTTTATATTTGTAAAGCATCTTGTAATTTTCTTCACCAAAAACAGTATCCCCTAAAATTTTAGTTCTAAAAGGAACCATCGAAATCATATAGACTACCTTCATTTTACAAATCACGAATTTGAGATCCAAAGAATGTAAATGGCATGCTCTTGATAGATGATAACAAGGCCAGGATGAGGTGTTTTGATTCCTAATTTGAATCTTTTTCTACTTTTTAAAAAATGTTTTTTCCATTATAAGATCAGAGATTTTATATGCTTTTGTAAAAATATTGACTCCTGAAATTAATGAATTTAGGAATATACTAGTATTAACTAAAAATCAAATCACATAGGAGAAAAAACCCCCAATAGATTTGACTAAAAATAATAAAAGCAAAATAGAAGCAATAATAAATTAGTAATAATATAAAACAGCAAAAATATAGTATAGTATTAGAATTTTTTAAAGCACTCCAAGAGTACAAAAATTCCCCTCAAGTTTTTATAACCTAATAAAGTATATCATTAACTTTAAAAATCTTTTACACATTTTAATTTGTCCATTTTTTTCATCAGTTTCTAATGGAATATTCTGGACAAGAAGAGTTAGTACCTGAAAGATTTACATATCACTTAGCAATAAAGGCTTACTACATTTCCTGATGAGATAAAGCAGCTAGTCTAGCAACTAGCTCTAACAAATGAATAAAATGAACCCATGTTTTCAGATTTAGCTACTGGCTAGAATCACCAGGAACTATTAATACAAAGCAGAGTCTGCTGCACTAAAGTAAGAAACAAGAGCCAGAATGAGAAGTTAAGGACTTTTCCTTAGCTAGTAAAATCAACAGAGTCTATAACATAGAACATACAAAAGTAAGTGTGGCCAATATTTTCACAAAGTAATTTAACAGAATGACATAATAAAAATATATTTTACTTAGACCTATGTTACAATGAAATTTCATATCTATAGAAAATTTTCAGCATTCAGCATAGTTATTTTTCACCTACATTTCTATCTATGATAAATATCCCTGACCTCTATAAAAAAGTCCAAACAATTACAAATTAGATATTAGAAAGTAAAGATGTAACAGCTGTGCTTTTATAAAAGGTGGGTTTCTAAACATATTAATCACATTAATCACATTACTATACATTCGAGGGTATATTTGGGAGGCGAGTAAAATGGTAAATTATAGCTCTTATTAATGTTCTCTCTAAAAAGTAACCAACCCATATGCTATTTCAAAACATGTTTTAATCTTACCCACAATATAGATGAGGATTTGAAGCATTTCTTCTATTAATGTATTATATTGTTTAATCAAATCCTATAGAATCAAAAAATAATAAATTAGTTGTATAAGAACCAAAAACCTCCACACAACATATATTTCTGCATCACCCTCATGGTCCCTCTAAGTCCAGTATTTTCTTTCAGCCACAGCAATAGAAAATTATGAGGTTAATAATTCTCTTTTTGACATCAAATTCAACAAAGTTCATAGTATCTGGCATGTAACAAGAAATAGATAATAACTGCTAAATAGTATTATTGTGTTACTTATTCCCCTCATAACCTTAAGTCAACAAACTAATTCTAATCTTTAACTTTTCCTCTACTACAGGCTTCCTTCTTACCTGGGTTGGTGAGGCAGTGGCTTCAAATAGGTACCTAACAATTATGGTGAGAGTACCTTTCCATAACACAGTTCTCATTAAGCACTATTGGAAATTATTTATTTATTTTCACTAAGTATAAAATATGACTAAAAATTAGTTTTGTATTTTATATCCTATACATGGCCCTTTGCAAGTGACTTCTAATCTGAAAGAATAAAATAATGTGATTTATAAATTCAAAGTAGTCAAGAGCTACTTTATAAGTTATCAAAATTAAAACAATGAAGATGTGAGAAAACTCCATGAGACAAATTATAAACTGTGAAAATGTAGCAAATACAATAAATAAATAATACCCTTATTAAATAAGGAACTTTTACAAAAACAGAAAAGGGGCAAAGGACAGGAACAGATAATTCACTACAAAAGGGGAGAAAAGCCAATAATCATGAAAACATGATCACCTCACTGATAATCCAAAAACTACAAATGAAAATGAAATACCACCTTTCATCTAAAAGATCAACAAAATTAAAAATATCAGTGCCAGCTGTCCCAGTACAAGGATCAGTAACAATATATGCAAAATGGTAACCAAGGGATATTACTGGTTATCTATTACTTGCTCTTTTGTGGAGAGTGATTTGCTGGTCTTCTCCCAAGCATCTAACCCAGTGATGAGCAATCTACAGCCAGTGGGCAAAATCCAGCCCAAAACCTATTTTTCTATGGCCTAAGCAGCTAGGAATGATTAAAAAAACAACATGGGCAATCGACTGTATGATAAGGAACACGAGTGTTGAGCCTCAATTAAGTAACATGATATAATAACAAAATGCATTCTTTTCCTTAGTAGACTTACACTACAAAACTCAATTATTATTACTAGAGGCCCAGTGCATGAAATTTGTGCACTCGGAGAGGGGCAGTCCCTCAGCCCAGCCTGCGCCCTCTTGCAGTCCAAGCATCCTAGGGGGATGTCTGACTGACGGCTTAGGCTCGCTCCCCGCTGGCAGTCGAACATCCTTAGCGCTGCCGGCACCACTGCTGCACTTGGCAGCCATGAGCCTGGCTTCTGGCTGAATGATGCTTCCCCTGTGGGAGCACACTGACCACCAGGGGGCAGCTCCTGCATTGAGTGTCTGCCCCCGGTGGTCAGTGAGCATCATAGTGATCGGTCATTCCACTGTTCAGTCAATTTGCATGTTAGCCTTTCATTATATAGGGTATTTTTAATTTCATCAACAAAAATTGTGGAAATTTATTTTCTGTTTAAGTACCTACTTATACTCAATTTGGCCTCTGGGCTCACAAATAATTGGAGTTATTGTTAAAAAGGAACCAATTACTATTTCACCAATTTTAGCTTAATTTATATGTAATTTAAGTATGCTATTTTGTGGTATCATTTTTGAAATTCATATTTATTCACCACACACAGGTTTTCTTTTTTTTTTCATTATTGTTACTGTTTTTCTTTTTCAAAGGCAGCTCACATTTTGAGGTTGTTTGGCAGCTTGTTTTTGGTGGGTGCCAAATTATGTGCAGTGTGGTGTTAAAAGGTAATTTAGATCATCTAAATATATGCTTCAATAAATACAATTTAGAAAGGCCAAAAATTTTTTTTTAAATGCCACTACAGATGTATGTACTGCTAGAGAAATCTTAAATCAAAGTAACTTTTCTGAAAGCAATTTGACAAAATACATGAAGAATCTTAAGAAAAAGCACACACTAGCCCTGACCATGTAGCTCAGCTAGTTACAGCATCCTCCCAATATGCCAAGGTATGGTTTTGATCTACAGTCAGGGCATATATAAGAATTAACCAATCGTCCAGCCAGTGTGGCTCAGTCGTTGAGTGTTGACCCATGAACCAGAAGATGGAGGTTGGATTCCCAGTCAGGGCACATGCCCAGGTTGCAGGCTTGATCCCCAGTAAGGAGTATGGAGGAGGAGAGCCGATCAATGATTCTCTCTCAAAATTGATGGTTCTCTCTCTCTCTCCCTGTCCCTTCCTCTCTCTGAAATCAATAAAAACATATTTAGGGAAAAAAAAAGAATCAACCAATGAATGCATAAATAAGTGGAACAACAAACAGATGTCTGTCTCTCTCTCTCTCTTTCACTTACTCTCTCCCTTCCTCTCTTTCTAAAATTAATAAAGAAAATTAAAAATATATTTTTTTATTGATTTCAGAGAGGAAGGGACAGGGAGAGAGATAGAAACATCAATGATGATAGAGAACCTTTGATTGGCTGCCTCCTGCACACCCCACATTGGAGATTGAGCCCGCAACCTGGGCATGTGCCCTTGACTGAAATCGAACCTGGGACCCTTCAGTCCACAGACCGATGCTCTATCCACTGAGCCAAACCGGCCAGTGCAATTAAAAAAAAAAAAAAAAAGAAAAGCACACTGTTTTGTCCAGCAAATCTACTTCAAATAATTTATCTTAAGCCCTAGATGGTTTGGCTCAGTGGATAGAGCATCAGCCTGCGGACCAAAGGGTCCCGGGTTCAATTCCAGTCAAGGGCACATGCCATAGTTGTATATTTATTTAGTAAAAAGAAAAAGCCCATTGCAATATTTTATTAAGTACAGAAAGCAAATTATAAAATAGCACATACAAAATGATCCAATTTTTGTTTTAAAAACAAGCAAGACACCAAAACTTTAAAAGTGATCAATTCTAGGATATAATGTTTCATGTGATTTTTTTTCTTCATTTAAAAAAAATCTTTATGTTCTAATTTTTGCAGGGTAAAAAGAGTATATGTGGATCTATATGTAAGAGTATATGTATGTATCTGATTTTTGCAGATACAGATAAAAAATAACAATCTTAAATATGATTAAAATAGTTAACAATAACATTTTTTAAAATATATTTTTTAATGATTTTTTACAGAGAGGAATGGAGAGGTATGGAGAGTTAGAAATATCGATGAGAGAGAAACATAGATCAGCTGCCTCCTGCACACCCCCTACTGGGGATGTGCCCACAACCAAGGTACATGCCCTTGACCAGAATCGAACCTGCGACCCTTCAGTCCGCAGGCCGACACTCTATCCACTGAGCCAAACCGGTTAGGGCAACAATAACATTTTATTTGGAATTATTTCACACCTCAGTTTCTGTTGCTTACCTGGTCATTTGTAGATATGGTCTTGTTAAAAGCATCAGCAAGTTCATACCTCTGAAGTATCAGTAATAAGAACTTGTTGGGATCCATTAAAGATGCACCAATCTGTGAAAGACACAGAGCATCACAGTTCATGTGTATTAAATTGGAAAAATTTTGCCTCCAAATAGTACCGTCAGAAAAATTATAAAGTAAATCTGCAGAAGAAAATGTAGTAGTTCCTTCTACTTCTATGATATCATATTTTAAAAGAGAGAAAAATTTAACTTAAAAATAATTACAATATCTTCTCTTATTACAAGGAATCTAAGAAGGAAGGTTAAGACGTAATTTAAATAGGTACCTGAAGCATGATGATATCTTTATCATACATTTCTTCTCTGCACTTAACATCCTGGTAATAAAACACCTATAAAATAAAAGGTAGAATAGAAGCTACAAGAATTATTTTATCTCAAACAGAATTTTCAACAAAAACTATTCTTAAAACTTTCTCTAAACTAGGAACTCCAAGAACTCTTTAGTGGCAAAACATAAATTGTAAATCTACAAAACATTTTAAGGGATTTGTGAGGATAAGGTGAGAAAATGTGGTATGAAAATATTTCAGAGTTTAAAAATGCTTTATATTAATTAGTACTCTTGACATGTGTAGTAAAAAAATTTAATACCCACTTCAATAAAAGTAAACCAATATAATCAATCATAACACCATTTTTCTCCCAAGTGTGGTATATTTACAATTTCTATTTCCCCACCTTTTAGGAAATGGCACTTCTCTTTATGTGCTCTAAAACAGAAGGAAAAATTATAAGGTGGCCTTCAATTAAGACAGGTGGTAGGAAGGCTACTGGTCCCCAAGCAAGGTGATCTTTAGAAAAGACCTATGTTTAATGGGCAGGTTTCTGGTGGTACTACTGGCTGTCAACTGATCTAGCCACTCAATAGGATAAAAGTAGAAATGTCTACATGGTCACTAGAACTTTCATTTCTGACTTTATACAAGAAAACAGAAAGCAAATACTCAGCAAAGTCCAGGGACACAAGGTAAACTGATGTTTGTTGTTGTTTTTTAAATCAGAAAATGAACACATTCACAAATATGAATAATTGGCCTTACCATACCTGGCTAATGAGAGAGAGCCCATTTCTTCGCCACATCTCAGCAACAACCTGGGCAACTAATACCAGACAACGCAAAGGAAATTCTACTAGTGCCTCCACTTGAAAGTCCTTCTGAAACAGAGTGAGGTCAATTTCATTATTTCTCAGAAGGCTTGGATGTGTCTCACAGTTATGGCAGTATATATTCTTCAGTATTCTTATCGGTAAAATAAAAGGGCTTGAACTAGATGACTAAATCCCTATGATTCAGATTTCAATGTACTACATATAGATTTAAAATTACTAAATGGGAATTATTCATGTGGGTTTCAAAATATTATTTTTCTTCCCATTCATCAACCAAGAGGTATTTAAAATAGGATCTAAGCAAGTCAACACTTAATATAGGCACTTACAAAAGGCACAAATTCATGCAGTCTTGTAACACCGCCCAACCTGCTTAAACGCACATGGAGACCTAATGGTTAAAAAATAAAAGGAGAAAAATTAAAAAGCAATTTGATTAAATTTGATTCTTAATCAACTCATCAAATTTGGAAATTTGTGAAATTTAAAAATGCCATTTATTGAGTTTAAAAATGACACCTCAAAATATAAACTTTTGATTTCTAATTTTGAAAGTATTACTAATACATTTAAGTTCCTATACTGTGCAAGGTATGCTTATACATTATATAAAAATAATATGTTGCTTATAAAGACATGCTTATTTTTCAATTAACCAAGCATCAAAAGAAACAACCTAGATCTAAGTCTTTTTTTATAAAAATAGAAGTGACATAAAATGACATGTCCATTATATAACATGCCAAAAATAACTAAAAGTGAATCAACAATCTAAACTCAGGAGTTAAAATTATAAAACTCTTAGAAGAAAACATAGATAAAAGGCTCCAAGACATTGGATTCAGCAATAATTTCTTAACTATGACATCGAAAGCACAGGTAACCAAAGGAAAAATAAATTATAGACTATATCAAAATTAAGACCTTTTGTGCATCAAAGGACACTATCAACATAGTGAAAAGGCAACCCAGAGAATGGGAGAAAATATTTGCAAATCATGCATCTAATAAGCAGTTAACATACAGAATATATTAAGAACTCCAACAACCCAACAACAAAAGATCTGATTAATGCCCGGCTGGTGTGGTTCAGTGGTTGGGCATCGACCTATGAACCAGGAGGTCACAGTTGGACTCCAGGTTGGGGCACATGCCTGGTTTGTGGGCTCGATCCCCAGTAAAGGGTGTGCAGGAGGCAGTCGATCAATGATTCTCTTGTATCACTGATGTTTCTGTCTCTCTCTCTCTCCCTCTCCCTTCCTCTTTCTGAAATCAATAAAAACATATTTTTTTAAAAAATAGACCAAGGACTTGAATAGACATTTCTCCAAAGATATACACATGGCTAATAAGCATAGAAAAAGATACTCAGTATTACAAATCACTAAAGAAATGCAAATCAAAGCCACAATGAGATATCATTTCACACTCACTAGGATGGCTATTAAAAAAACAAAAAGAAAATAAGTGTTGATGAGGATGTGGAGAAGCTGGAATCCTTGTGCATTGCTCATCCTATATAATCCTATATAATAAGACTATATAATAAAAGGCCAATATGCAAATAGACTGAACATGGAATAACCGGTTGCTATGATGTGCACCGACCACCAGGGGGCACACACTCAATGCAGGAGCCCTGAGCCAGGCTCCCCGAGGACGCCCGGACTGCAAGAGGGCACAGGCCAGGCTGAGGGACTCCCCCTGCCCCCCCAAGTGCACGAATTTTGTGCATCAGGCCTCTAGTAGGAATATAAAATGGTGTAGCTGCCATGAAAAACAGTATGACAGTTCCTCAAAAAAAATTAAAGAGGAGAATTACCTTAAAATCCAACAATTCTACTTATAGGTATATACCCAAAGAACTGAAAACAGGACTCAAACAGATATTTGTACACTCATGTTCATACCAACATTATTCACAATAGCCAAAAGGTGGAAACAACATGAATGGATAAATAGATAAACAAAATGTGACATATACATATTATAGAATATTACTCAACTTCAGAAAGGAAGAAAATTCTGATACATGCTACCACACAGATAAACTTTGAGGATATTATGCTAAGTGAAATAAGCCTGTTATAAAAGAAGATGTGTATGATTACACTCACATGAGGTACCTATAATAATAAAGTTAAAGAGACAGAAAGTAGAATAGTGGCTGCCAGGAAATGCAGGGAGTAGGAAATGAAGAGTTATGTTGAATGGGTACAGAATTTGAGCTTGGGAAGATGAAAAATATTCTGGAGATAGATATTGGTGATGCTGCATAAAACAATGTACTTAATGCCACAGAACTAAACTCTTAAAATGGTAAATTTTATGTTATATATATTTTAACACAGTTATAGAGTTGTTTAAAAAAACAACAACAACCCTGACAGAGCCAGTTTACATGGAAATGCAAATCAAAGAATGAATAAAGGAAATCTATGATCTTTCTTTTGGTGGTGAAAGAAACAGTGACACCAACACTTGTACAATTTGGCAGAAAAGAGATTAAAAACCAGCAACAAGATTTTACTATATTGAGATTTGGGCGGGAGATGAGTTATCAAGTTAGTCTTTAAGTGTGTACTATAAGATCCATTAATTGACCAAAATTACAAAAGGCCTAGGAAAACAAGCATCCTTAGATGTTTAGTGACAGTTCTTTGAAGGACAGTGACAGATCTTAATTGCAGTATCTGATCTGAGTATGCCTATACATACTTAGCATAGAACAAAAATAGGTATGATTCTAGTACTCTGAATACCTAGGAAACAAAGCTGATAGAAACAAAGCAAAAAACAAACTAGCACTCACCAGCAAGAGTCCTAGAGAGTGGAAGATGTATGCTTACGAGATCTTCAGATACTCTGTAGGACTTAGTTTCCAAAGTGTGACCACACAATTGTACTACCGTCTTGCTACTAGACATAAAACTTGTACTACACCTCATCACAGCTTTGTGACATTCTTTATAAGCCACTAGTAAGAGTTCTTCCTAGAAGAAAAATGCAAATAAATTGACAAATTATCTACTTTACCACATTATTCAATAAATAGTTGCTAAGTACAAGCACAAAATTATTCTATGTATTACTAGGGCTACCTCCACAGGATCCGTAAACCAGTAGGAAATATAAGACAGAGAGAGGTACATGCCCGTGCACATGCACACACAATCAATGTGAAAAATTGTACTAGCAAGTACCATGTAAATGATAGAAACTATTCCACTAAGGGGAGGGGGGGGAAGCATCATAAACAACTGGGAAGACATATTGTGAAAGCAAATTTTGAGTGGGATCTAAAGAATAAGCAGAATATAAAGATAAAGAAAAGATGAGAAAACGATGGCATTGTAAGCAAAGATACAAAATAAACAAAGAAATAACGAAGAATACACCTCCTGTTCAGGCAACAGAAAGGAATAAAAACTAGAAAAATCCAAGGTTTTGTGGATGGAATTAATGAGCAATGAAAGTGGAAATATGCCTTGGTATTGGCATGTGAATACATTGATGGTATCTGAAGTATAATAATATACACAACTCACTGCTTCAAGAATTAATGGGTGTCAATAGAGTAGAGAGTAATGTTAGGAACCAATGAAAGCAGTAGGAAGATTACTACAAAGTCTAAGTGTAAGGTGATAAGGGTCTCAACTAGAGTAGAAGTAGTCAGGGCAAAAAAGAATGAACCCAAAAGAAATGTTAGGATTATAAAATAAATTTAGGATAAGGAAAATTCAAATTAGGGTGAGTATGGCAGAGAGAGAAGTCAAAGGTCCCTTTTTTGTTGTTGTCGCTAATCCTTAACCGACTATATTTTTCCATTGATTTTTCAAGTGGAAGGGAGTGAGAGAGAGAGAGAGAAACATCGATGTGAGAGAGACACATTGATTGGTTGCTTCCTGCACCTGCCCCAAAAGGTCACTTTTTAAGACAGTGTTTCTCAAACTGATTTTATCTTAAAAAAGGAATACTATCCTATCTAATAAAAGAGTAATATGCAAATTAACCACCACTCTGCTACACCAAGCCATGCCCACCAGCCAATCAGGAGCGACTATGCAAATCAACCCAACCAAGATGGTGGCCGGCCACAGAGCGAGCAGGAGGCTTGGGTTTCCCCCGCGATGGAGGAAGCCAAGCTTTCTGCCCGCTCTGGCCTGCCTTGGCCTCAGTTCAAGGCTACAAAGTTTCAATTGTAGAAGATAAATAAATCCCAGATACCAGGGTCTCTGCTTGGGTCGCTGGGGGGGCATGGCCGGCCTGCAAACCACCACAGGCCCCTCGCCCAGGCTGCCCCATGCCCCAAGGGAACCCCCATCCATATCCGGGACACCCTTCAGGGCAAACCAGCTGGCTCCCACCCGTGCACCAGGCCTCTATCCTATCTAATAAAAGAGTAATATGCAAATTGACCATCACTCCAACACACAAGATGGCTGCCCCCATGTGGACACAAGATGGCCACCACAAGATGGCCAGCAGGGGAGGGCAGTTGGGAGGGACCAGGCCTACAAGAGAGGGCAGTTGGGGGGGCCCAGGCCTGCAGGGGAGGGCAGTTAGGGGCAAACAGGCTGGCAGGGGAGCAGTTAGGCATCAATCAGGCTGGCAGGGGAGTGGTTAGGGGGTGATCAGGCTGGCAGGCAGAAGAGGTTAGGGGCAATCAAGAAGGCAGGCAGGCAAGCAGTTGGGAGCCAGCAGTCCTGGATTGTGAGAGGTATGTCCGACTGCCCTCGAGGGGTCCCAGATTGGAGATGGTGCAGGCTGTGCTGAGGGACACCCCCCCCCCGTGCATGAATTTCGTGCACCGGGCCTCTAGTTATCAAATACATTTTGGGACTATCCCTCTTAGAAATTAGCATATTAATTAACCCTTTGCACTCGCTTGTTTTTTTTCTCGAGCTGCTACCGATGTTAACCGTGTCGAGTCACACTCGACATCTGAGTGCAAAAGGTTAAAGAGTTTGAGAAGTTCAAGCCCTGGCTGGGTAGCTTAGTTGGTTAGAGCATCATCCCAATATACCAAGATAGTGCGTCTAATCCCTGGTGAGGGCACATACAAAAATCAATCAATGATCCTTGCCGGTATGGCTCAGTTGGTTGGGCATTATCCCGTGTACCAGGAGGTTTGATTCTCAGTCAAGGGCACATGCCAGGGTTGCAGGCTCAATCCCCAGTAGGGGGCGTGCAGGAGGCAGCAGATCTATGTTGCACTACCACATGGATGTTCTCTCTCCCTTCCTCTCTCTCTCTAAAAATCAATATTCTTTTTTAAAAAAATCAACTGATGAATGCATAAATAAATGGAACAACAAATAGATCTCTTCCTCTCTCTTTAAAATCAATAAATTAAAAAAAAAATTTCCAGTGGCTTAAAAAATTCCTGTTTGAATTTGTTCAACCTAGCATTTCCCAATCTTATGTGAGCACAGAACTATTTTTCTTTAAATATAATTTTAAAAAAATATATGTTTTTTATTGATTTCAGAGGGGAAGGGAGAGGGAGAAGGAGATAGAAACATCAAGGATGAGAGAGAATCATTGATTGGCTGCCTCCTGCATGCCTCTTACTGGGGATCAAGCCCGCAACCCTGACATGTGCCCTTGACTGGAAGCAAACCCGGGACCCTTCAGTCCAAAGGCCAATGCTCTGTCCACTCAGCCAAACCAGCTAGGTCACACAGAACTTTTTTACCATCAAAAATATCTGTTAGCAATTTAACACAGAGAATGCAGTAGCTCTTGAGATTTCCCATATAAATGAATGTATGAATCATAGCGTTATTTATAGAACAAGAGCAGTCAAGAAGAGAACATGCAAGTTGTAAGTAGAAGGAAATGATGACAAATCAATTTTTTATCTTCTGAATTTGAAATAAGTATAAGACCTAAGCAGGAATGTCTTACACACAAACAGAAATTATATTATAGCTTGAAAGAGTCATTTATATGAAGTTTTATTGTGGTGGTAGAAATAAAAAAAGACTATTGGAAAAGGTCTCATTTAAATGGGCAGTGAATAGAAATATTAGGATAATGTAGATTTGTAAAAATTAGAGGGAAAGAACCTTTCAAAAAGGTTAAGGTACTCAACAGAAAATGATGCTATAGACATTTTAAGGAAGATGGAGCCTTAGAAAAGTCCTCTGAATTTGGTTAAAAAGATCCTTTGAAATTTTTTCAAAAAGCAATTCCTGTCCTTTGGTAAAGGCAGAAGCCAGACTCTAAAGAGCAACAATAGTAGACATAAATGACTTCAGAAGGCTGAACAGATATCAAGATAAACAACAGACATTTTGACCTCATCTCCAAGAATTATGCATGCCCTCCATAAGACTGAGAAAAGCCAAAAATATGTTCTGTGACTAGCTGCTGAACAATATTTCCTGTCTTTGTTCTATAAAGCTACTGTGCTGGCCCTAGCCAGTTTGGCCCAGTGGATAGAGTGTCGGCCTGTGGATTGAAGGATCCCAGGTTCGATTCCAGTCAAGGGCACATGCCTGGGTTGCAGACTCGATCCCCAGTGAGGGGCATGCAGGAGGCAGTTGATTAATGATTCTCTCCATTATTGATGTTTCTGTCTCTCTCTCCTTCTCCATTTCCCTCTGAAATCAATAAAAATATATATTTTTTAAAAAGCTGCTGTGCTGGATTAATGTCTTTTGTGTATCACTAACTGCTGGTGGTGGAGCAGAAAAGGAAAAAAGAGAGCTAGAATACAGTTTACAGAGGTAGCAAAGACAAGTAAGGGGACTTTTTTTAAAAAATATATTTTACTGATTTTTTTTTTACAGAGAGGAAGGGAGAGGGATAGAGAGTTAGAAACATCGATGAGAGAGAAACATCAATCAACTGCCTCCTGCCCCCCCCCCCCCCCCCACCAGTGGGGATGTGCCCGCAACCAAGGTACATACCCTTGACCGGAACCGAACCTGCGACCCTTCAGTCCGCAGGTGGACGGTCTATCCACTGAGCCAAACCGGCCAGGGCAGTAAGGGGGACTTTTTTTATTGTTGTTTTTAAGGATATGTGTTTATAGGCAGAAGAATGAAAGAGTGGGAAATACCAGAGGAGACAACCGAGGAATCAAACTCCAGAATGAAGTAATATAGGTTGGGACAAAAAGCCTTGGTAGAGACATTAGTTTTAGAAAGAGATGAAAAGAAAGAGACCAATAGTGAAGCTACAAACTTAGTCGGTGAATAGACTGGTGAGAGATAGAAACTGAAGAAAATGAAAGAATTTGACTCAGATGTCAATTTTCTCAGAACAGAAATAAATGAGCTCTTACTTCCAAAAGAGAATCTGTGGTAGGGTTATTATCTAAAAGAGGGTTATGGTCTAAAATTATTGCTTAAGGAAATATATTAGTCCTATATTTTGAAATTAATTTTCTTACTGGTTTAACACATGTAATAAAGTACTTATATGAATGAATAGCCACCCTTCTCCATTGTTGGAATATTTAAAAGTCTGTGTTATATGGTCCCAATTTCAATATTATTTATATTCATGTCCAAGGAAATACATACATACATAAATGTGTGTTGTGTTTTTTTTTAAACCCACTATTTCTAAGGTAAATGAAACTACCATGGAGAACACGTTTTAATAAGTGTGAGAAACTGAATTTTCTTCCTAAATTTTAATAAAACAAAATCAAATATATAAGAAACTACTTAAGTAAACTTTACATCAATGAAGTTGCAATATAAAACTAAACTATAATATCCACTAGAGCATTTAAAAAGACACTGCTCCTACTAACAATAACAATTTTACTTACATCACAAGCACACCACTCTTGGAACATGAGTAAAATATTCTTCAATTGCATCTGTATGGCAATGGCAGCCTCCCAGTCAGGATCCACTTCTATATGTTGTCCAACCTGTCTTCTAATTTCTTCCATTCCCTGCAAGAATAAAGTGATTAACATATATATGTATATGTGTGTATATGTATATATATGTATATATATACATATGTGTATGTATATATATATACATATATATATACATATATATCCTCTTTTTCACTCCTCTACTAGCAAAATATAGAATTATCAGGATTCATATTCATATACTAGTATGCATAGCTTTTTGTTGTTGTTAATCCTCATCTGAGGATATTTTTACCATTGACTTATAGAGATAGTGAAAGGGAGGGAGGATGAGGGAGGAGGAAGAGAGAGAGGGAAACATTGATGTGAGAAAGACACTCTTGGGCCCTTGACCAAGAACTGAAGCTGCAACCTTTCGGTGGGCAGGCTGATGCTCTAAACAGTAAGCGACACTGGCCATCGCCATATGTGCACAGCTTTTTAACATGGCTATTATACTAGGTCAGAATGCATAGATTCAAATCTCAGCTCAGTCACTTATTTCTAAGCTTCAATTCCCTTATCTATAAAAAGAGAGATAATAATAGTAACTACCTCATAAGATTGCTATGAGGGTCAAAGAGATAATGCATGTAAAGTGCTTACTACAGTATCACATAAAGCAAGATCAGTGAGGCAGTGTTTGCATTTTATTTCTAGTTTGCTAGATATATTCTTCCTGAAATAAAACCCAAAATTTGCTAAAAAATATTAAAGACTCAGGTTAAATTTTTAAAATAAATTTATCTTACTGGTGTACAAAACTGTACCATACCTGCATACAGGTAAGAATCTTCAAAAAAGATCGAAAACCTTCAAGGAATTGCATTTTTAATCTTTCTGTCCATACGGTGGGCTTGCTGATTAGGATATACCTATAATATTGAGACAAAGAAATACTTCACTTCCATATTTTGAGATAGTTTAAGGTACTCAGGGTTATAAACAATGTTGATTCATCAAAATTATGTATTATAATTTCTTACAATTAAAAGCTCTGGGCAGAGCTAGAATTATTTCAGCAAAATGTGAATGCTTCAGAAGAGACAGATGTCAAAGCTAAGCCTGACTTCTCCACTCAAAAGTTAGTTCTGATTAAATGAACCCAGAAGCAACTTAGCCTATCACAGTTGGATAACTACAGTACAGATTTTTTACAATTCTTTATACCCTTCACCCAAAAGGCAAGTAAAAATCGCCTTCAGCCTCAAAATGCATGTCAAAACTGCATGTGTAGAATACATGCTGTTTGTGCAGACAAATAATTTCGGAATATTTTGTAAACTATAAAATACTTATTGTACTAAAATTACACACTTTCCCCCTCCCCGCAAAAGACACGCAGTCATGAGAATTAAAGAAAATTCACAACACATATAGTAGTTTGGTTAAGAAGATTTAACAACTTTGTTGTTGCTGAGTGTGTGATGACTAGAGATTTGTGAACATCTGCACTGGTTCTCCAAAGCTATTTATTCTTATGACCTGATTTCAGACAATAAATACACTACAGTTGAGGATAGGGGGAGTCAGGATATTTGGAACTGGTTTCATATCCAATGAAAACAATGTTTATTGGGAAATGACTTCTCAGGAAGGAATTTAGCAATTATAAAAATTATTTTGCACTCAGTCAATCCAAATCAATTCCTGTTAAATATCACACATTGGGAACATAAACATGAACAAGACACCCTGTCCTTGAGGTCCTTAGTGTACTGGGGAAAATAGATATGGATAGTGGACACTGCAATACAATGTTAAGCACTCAAAACAAAAACAAAATAAAATACAAAGTGAGTAGGAACATAGAAGACAAGGCAACAAAGATAGGAAAAATATTTTTTTACTTTGTAAAGATAATAAGAATTGTAGTTGAATTTTCCCTTTCTCTAGATATCTATTAATATGTTAAAAATATAATCATACACTAATAACCTTTCTAAATCTTCCTTCCTCCCTCCCTCCCTCCCTCCCTCCTTTCTCTCTCTCTCTCTCTCTCTTTTAAAGGCTCACTAGAGGAGTGAGGATATTTTTTCCATTGACTTTTTAGAGACAGTGGAAGGCAGGGGGAGAGGGGGAAAGAGAAACATCCACGTGAGAGACACATCAATTGGTTGCCTCCTGCTTGCGCTCCAACCAAGGCTGGGAAGTAAACCCACAACCCTTTGGTGGGTGGGCCAATGCTCTAACCATTGAGAAAAACTGGCCAGGGCTCTAAATCTTTTAAAAAAATCTTTATTGTTGAGAGTATTACAGATGTCCCCTCCCAACTGTAAAGGTGAAAAAGACTAAAGTTTACGATCTCACAGTGAATAAATGACATCAAAGTTTGCTTATTTTCTAAAAGTATGGTATACAAACAAAAAGCATCAGCATTATCTGGGTATTCTTTAGAAATGCAGACTCTTAGGCTCTAGTCAGACCTAGTGAACGAAACTCTGCATTTTAACAAGTTCCCCAACTGATTTGTATTCATATTAAAATTTGAGAAGCACTGTTCTAGAGAATTTATATTTCCAGTTTTTAGTAACCTCGCATAGTTCATGCCTAGCAGACCTAGCAAGTAGAGAAGATGTGAGGGATAATAAGAGAGAAAAGAATAATGAAGGAAAGGAAAAGAAAAGGAGTCTGAAGATAAAAATAGGTGGCAAAAGCAGTGGAAGAAGAAAAGGGAAGGATGGGAGAGTAAGGGGGTGATTTGGTTTGAGAGTCGACTATCCTTTTTACAAACAGGAACAAGTTGCAGGGGCGAGGAATGTCTGGCCCATGGGCCATTATTATAAGGCCCTCGAAATCATGTGGTCTGGCCTTGCCAAGGCATTAGGGGTGAATTAATTATATATCTGACCAAATATAGCAGGCTAATTTTTAAGCTGATAAATTTGTATGGCCCTTGAATGATGTTATAAATATTCAAATGGCCCTTGGCAGAACAAAGGTTCTCCATCCCTGGGTTAAAGTAACAAAAGGGTAATATTTGCTTAATAGAACCAAAGTTCATCTGCTTCTCTTTTCTAAGTTTCATTTTCACAATGATTAGCAACTTAGAAACAAAGTATCCCACCAAATACCCCCAGAGAGTGAATGAGAAATGAAACTAAATTAATAGAGGTTTATTATTTAAAATGATCACGGTATAGACCTAGCCAGTTTGGCTCAGTGGATAGAGCATCAGCCTGCGGACTGAAGGGTCCCAGATTCAATTCCAGTCAAGGGCACATACCTCAGTTGCAGGTTCACTCCCTGGCCCCTGTGTTTCTCTCTCTCTTGTCTCTCCCCCTCCCTTCCACTCTCTCTAAAAATCAATAGAAAAATATCCTCAGGTGAGTATTAACAAAAAAGCAAAACACAAAAAACAATAAAAAGTAAAATAAAATGATCCCAGTATAACAATCCCTTCCTTCTACTATGCAGACCTCAGAGTACTGTGTTCATTTCTTCACAACTAGCTTAAATGGTATACATTCAACTAGAACCGGTTCAGTAGAGAAGGACAATAATGTAGAAGGAATTTTAAATATGAAAAGTGTATAGCTAAGGAAACTAATGAAACTCAACCAGTGAAGACTTGGCAGATATGCCTGCTATCTTCAAGTTAAATGAGAACTGAAGTTCTGAATGGACAAAGGGAAACATAGAACTACAGAAGGAAAGCAACAAAAAGACAGAGTTCAACATAAAATAATGAACTTCTAATAGCTGGACAAGGCTACTCAATGGTTGGAATACACTGGTTTGAGAGAATGAAAATTTTCTGAGGCAGACTTAACAGAGCTTCTACTAGTACTAACAAATATTAAATGCTACAGTCGGATTAGTAGCATATATGGTAAGTCTATGGAGAGCTACAAATTCTGGAAGAATTTAGACTTTATTCTGGAAACAAAATACATTAAATATTTGTGGTTATTTCTGATTTAAAAGCTGGGTTCAGAAAGAAGTGGCGAATAAATAAATCTATGGGGAAAGAGTAAAAATAAGATATGACAGCAAAATTTCTACCAAGAATGACTGAGAAAATGGGACTCAATAGCTATTTGTTAAATGAAGGGTATATCTGATTGCTGTTTTAGGCTAAGTTTCAGAGAAAGTTTTATTGATATTTATTTTGTGAGGCTAAAAGATGAAGTGAAAAGAATTTGAGTTATAGAGATAAACAGTGCTGGGCTCAGATCCAAGGTCTGCTACTTACTAGCTCTGTGACCTTAGGCAAATAATTATAATCTAAAAATAAAATCACCTAGCTTATGAGAATATTGCAAGAATAAAACAAGGTGAAATAAGTTAAGCTCCTTAGCACATTACAGTTACTAAAAAAGAACAGAAGCCAGGCTGGTGTGGCTCAATGGTTGAGTGCTGACCTATGAACCAGGAAGTCATGGTTCAATTCCTGGTCAGGACACATGCCCGGTTGTGGGCTCCGTCCCCAGTGTAGGAGATAGCCGATCAATGATTCTCTCTCATCATTGATGTTTTTATCTCTGTCCCTCTCCCTTCCTCTCTGAAATAAAAATATATATTTTTAAAAAAGAACAGAGGACACTTGTGAGAGTGAGTTAAAGAGAAACCTAGAACCGTATCTGTTGAACAGGTGCTCAAAATATGTTCACTTTTCCTTTTCCTTGTCATCAGAGATATCTCTATTTAGGTAAGGATGTAGAAGAGAACTTGTAAGCATCAAAAGAGTGTGAAAACTTTAAAGTTGCCTTCAAAACCAGGATCTCTTGAAGTTTTATCATATGGGTATGCAGGGATATGCTGACTCTAAATTATTCACCATAGAGAGTAACTATGATCAGAGATCCATAAAATAAAATATGATGAGACAATGATGTGATAATGCATCTCTTCTCTGGATATAAAAATAACTCAGTTACAAAAGTACTTCACAGTAATGAGAGCCACGGTAAAGAGAATTTTCCTGTACAGTAGACCAAAAAATGATGAATACACTAATTTAACACTGATAACTATAAGCACTCCATTGGACTTTTTGTATATTTTTTGTTTGTTTTGCCTAATACATAATTTATGCAGAATTTGTGAATCACAATAGCTAAATGGTGACTCACTACTGAATTCTTCCACCATCTCTACTTGTCCTGAAGATGTGATACCATAATCATTTACTGAACTTTAAAGATTTATATGTCATAATCATATTTAGAAATTTGAAAAGGACTGGAAGCATTTTCCTCAGTAATATCAAGGATCCAAGGCATACTTCCAGAAATCTTTCAAATGTATTTTTTAAATAGATTCAACTATTTCTAGGTTGGTTTGGAAGTCTATTTGTTTCCATCTCTCTATACCCTACATGGTCACTAGAAGAAGTGGACAAAATTTGATTATTCCCCCTCGGGACTAGAAATAATTATGTCATGGAGTCCTTCATTTTAAATAGCAAACTAGAGGGAGAAACCAAGATGGCGGCATAGGTAAACACCTAAACTGCTGCCTCGCACAACAATATCAAAACTACAACTAAAAGACAAAACGTACACCATCCAGAACCACAGGAAAGCTGGCTGAGTGGAAATTCTACAACTAGAAGGAAGGAGGAAAGCACATTAAGACTCAGAGAAGCTGCAAAAGGCTGAGGTATGGAGACGCGCACGCGTGGAGAGGACGGGCGGCTGACTGCATGGGCACCTGAGGGCGCGGCTGGCTTTCTAAAGCGGGAGGGAGACAGAAGCTCCCGACTGCGCCGAACTCCAGTCCCAGGCGAGACTCTGGGAACCCAAACTCATTTGGGGGGAATCTGGACTGTCAGGAAAAGAAAAAGCACACTGAGACTCAGGGGAGCTGCAGAAGGCAGAGGTCCGGAGGTGCGTGCGTGCAGAGAGGATTGACTGCTGAGTGCATGGGCAGCTGAGTGTGCGGCTGGCTTTCTAAAGCGGGAGGGAGATGGAAGCTCCCGACTGCACTGAACTCCAGTTCTGGGTGAGTTTCTGGGAACCCAGACACATTCGGGGAGAAACTGGACTGTCTGGCAGCAGGCGAAACTCGAGGGTGGCTTTCTCTCAGAGGTGTTTGCAGCGATTACCGAGAGACACTGAGACCCAGGGCCCTCATAGGACAGGGCTGATGGGAAGCCAAGGCTGTCTGCTCCGCCATGAGACTCTTCCCCATCCAAGCTAAGCATAGAGGCTTTTGCAACTCTTCTCCCATAAGGGTGTCTCCAGCACAGAAGTTCTCCCAGCGTAGACACAGCTGATCCTCACAGCCAATTGGCCTGGAGGTCAATTCCTCCCAGTGATACCAACAACAATCAAGACTTAACTACAACTAGGCTGTGCAAACAGTCCACAAAGGGGTGCACCAAAAGTGTCCACCTCAGGTAACTGGGGAGGCTGAGCCACTGGGCCATATAGGACACCTACCACACAAAGCTACTCTACCAACTCAGGGAAGCAGCAAAAATGCGGAGACAAAGAAACAGGTCACAAATGAAAGAAATGGAGGAAAGCAAACTACTGGATATAGAGTTCAAAACCACGGTTATAAGGTTTTTCAAGAATTTCCTAGAAAAGGCCAATAAATTTAGCGAGACCCTCGAGGATATGAAAAAGGATCAACTAGAAATGAAGCATACACTGACTGAAATAAAAAATATTATACAGAGACCTAACAGCAGACTAGAGGACCGCAAGAATCAAGTCAAAGATTTGAAATACAAAGAAGCAAAAAACACCCAACCGGGAAAGCAAAAAGAAAAAAGAATCCAAAAATTTGAAGACAGTGTAAGGAGCCTCTGGGACAACCTCAAGCGTACCAACATCAGAATTATGGGGGTGCCAGAAGAAGAGAGAGAGCAAGATACTGAAAACCTATTTGAAGAAATAATAACAGAAAACTTCCCCCAACTGGTGAAAGAAATAGACTTACAAGTCCAGGAAGTGCACAGAACCCCAAACAAAAGGAATCAATCCAAAGAGGACCACACCAAGACACATCATAATTAAAATGCCAAGAGCAAAACACAAAGAGTGAATATTAAAAGCAGCAAGAGAAAAACAGTTAATTACCTACAAGGGAGCACCCATACCATTGTCAGCTGATTTCTCAACAGAAACTATGCAGGCCAGATGGGAATGGCAAGAAATATTCAAAGTGATGAATAGCAAGAACCTACCACCAAGATTACTCTACCCAGCAAAGCTATCATTCAGAATTGAAGGTCAGATAAAGAGCTTCACAGATAAGAAAAAGCTAAAGGAGTTCATCACCACCAAACCAGTATTATATGAAATGCTGAAAGTTATTCATTCTTTAAGAAGAGGAAGAAGAAGAAAAAGGTAAAGATAAAAATTATGAACAGCAAATACATGTCTATCAACAAGTGAATCTAAAAATCAAGTGAATAAAAAATCTGATGAACAGAATAAACTGGTGAATAGAATAGAATCAGGGGCATAGAAAGGAAGTGGACTGGGAATTCTCGGGGGGGAAAGGGTGTGGGGGGGTGCGGGAAGAGACTGGACAAAAATCGTACACCTATGGATGAGGACAGTGCGGGGGAGGTAAGGGCAGAGGGTGGGGTGGGAACCAGGTGGAGGGGAGCTATGGGGGGAAAAAAGAGGAACAATTGTAATAATCTGAACAATAAAGATTTATTAAATTAAAAAAATAGCAAACTAAGTGAAATATATTTTATCTTAATATAGTCTTAAAAGAAAGGAATTTTTTGAAGTTTATGACTTATTGAATAGTTGATATTACAACCCTTATAATATTCACCATTTATTTCTAAAATAAATTTCCTTTTAGGTCCAACATTCCCAAGATTTATCATATGATTTCTATTTTAGTTTAAAAAGAAACTCTCAACTTTCTTCAAGGAGAAAAACTTAAGAAACCACTGATGAATATCAATAACTTGGTTACATGTATGAAATAGGGAGTTAAAAAGAAATTCACGCCCTAACCGGTTTGGCTCAGTGGATAGAGCATTGGCCTGCAGACTGAAGGGTCCCAGGTTCAAATCCAGTCAAGGGCATATACCTTGGTTGCAGGCACATCCCCAATAGGGGGTGTGCAGGAGGCAGCTGATCAATGTTTCTCTCTCATTGATATTTCTAACTCTCTATCCCTCTCCCTTCCTCTCTGTAAAAAATCAATAAAATATATTAAAATAAAATAAAAAGAAATTCACACCAATCAGATCATCTGAAACTATGCCCGAAGAGACTATACAGGAAGGACAGAACCAAAGTACAGAAGTGGAACTGAGTGGAAGGCATAGTAATTATGATGGAGATTCATTTAGTGACCCTAAGTTACTGTGACAGGCCCCTTCTTTATTAACTTGGTTTTAACTCTATAAGAAGCCTTCACTTAAAACATTTATTAAGATGAGACAGTAAGATTTCTTTTTACTTCTCATTATAAAGTGAATCTTAGATAACCAAAAGCATCAGAGGTTTATTTACAAGGCAGAACAAATAAGCACAGTGTGTTTAATAAGTACCCTCACCTTTTGACTCGAACAACTTACTTTAGATCACATATAACAGCATATACTCTTCCCAATTTGTCCTGGCTATAACCCTGGAAGTTGAATTTGTTGTTCCTATCCAAGTACTCAGGCAAAACTTCTAGCAAAGTTTCAGTAATGACCGAAATAACATTCTGCTCTTCAATAAGATGTCGAGCCTGCAGAATATTTCAAATGTTGTCTTTAGTATTAACTTAGAAATAACTCAGTGAGTTATTTTTAATATGTTTACTGAACATCAAACACAATCCTTAGTCTCACAGAACAGCAATTTCTGAGAAGCTATTTTCTAAAAGTAAAAAATTCCCTATTCCTCAATAACTAGAAAACACCTGTCTGGACACCCCAAACCCATTACTAAGATTATTTATATAATGCTTACCATAGGCAATCACACAACGAGCAAAAATAGAACAATCATAGATATACTTCATAACTTCTATCACATTATTATTTATTATGGCACATCTCCCTAACTCCCAGTCCACTATCTCTTCCCATCCTTTTCTCTGGACTTCGAAATGGGAAAGTATAGTTAGCCAAACTGTCCAAAAGAAATAGGAAAAAAAGTAGTACAAAAAGAAAGCAGATTCCTCCACTCTCCTCCCAGGTCTAAACAGCACTATATCTCCCACAATGCTGGAGTCATACCCTACACCTGCTTTATCTTAATCTATCCACTCACCCCAATAACTAAAGGACAACAACAAAAAAGCAAAAAAAAAAAAAATTGGTATTGAAAAGGCATTGCTCCTAAGTTACTCTTAAAACTGAGAAATAAACTCTAGAATTCACGTGTAAGGATCAGGACTTTAAGACAAAGGCAGTGTCATCATTCCCACTTCACAAGTTACCTTGTCTTGGATACCATTAATATATTATTCACATGCAGATACCACATATTATTCAATTTTCCAGATGAAATTAGCTCAATATAATGATTTTGACATTGTTTTGAATCAACACTAAGCAAAATTCTTAAAAAACACAACAAGTTTTACTTAGAAAGATTGCAAAGAAGTTATTAATACATACCAGAGTAGGAACAGTAAACATTTGAACTGACAGTGCAGTTACAGAAATACTTCTGTCATGATCATCACTGATATATTCTTTCTGCAGCTGTTTATAATACTGAAAGATATAATAAGTAATAAGTAGAGAATCAATTAAAAATGACTACTGAAAACTTAAAAATCCCAATTTTAACAGCTGCTGCAAATCTGTTTCTATATATAGATGACAAATATTATAATTCCTATTTCTTGATAGGAGATAATATGGTCAACAAAAATATATTAGAAAGAAAATAATGAACGAGACCAAACATGAATTCAACTGTACAATCTCACAGAGTTGGAAGTGAGAACGATAAAAAAAAAAAAAAAATGCAGCCCTTGCTGGTATGACAAAGTGGTTAGAGCATCAGCCCACTCACCAAAGGGTCATAGGTTTAATTCCTGGTCAAGTATTCAATCCCCAGGGCATGTACAAGAGGCATCCAATCGATGTGTCTCTCTCATCTCTCTCCTTCCCCTCCCACCCTCCCTCCTACTCTCTCCAAAAATCAATGGAAAAAACATCTTCTGGTGAGGCTTAAAATAAATAAATAAATAAATAAATAAATAAATAAATAAATAAATAAATAAATGTTAAAAACAAACAAACAACAAAATGCACAAAACACACAAACACAGGTAAAAAATCACAGAGGACTGCAATGGGGCAGTATATCCTTCCTCCAAATAAGATCTGGGGCAGTCGCTAGCAAATTCTATCCCAATGGTATAGGGCAGTGGTCGGCAAACCATGGCTCGCGAGCCACATGCGGCTCTTTGGCCCCTTGAGTGTGGCTCTTCCACAAAATACCACGTGCGGACGCGCACGTACAGTGCGATTGAAACTTCGTGGCCCATGCGCAGAAGTCGGTTTTCGGCCTGGGCAAGTCTATTTTGAAGAAGTGGCGTTAGAACACTCAAGGGGCCAAAGAGCCGCATGTGGCTCCCAAGCCGCGGTTTGCCGACCACTGGTATAGGGCATGGGCTATATTCCAAGTACTTATAAACTGATATGAACCAGAAAACTAACCAATTAGATTCAATCTAGCCTTAAACAGAATGGATGCTGGCTGTACATAATTTCTTATCCCTACTGGTGCATACCAGCTGAAAATAAACCCTGATATACTGGGAGACCAAAAATAATAATACATTCAGTCATGTATCAAGCATAGTGTTAGATCCTTGATCTACATATTTAATTTTATCCATTAGAATTCCCATAGATTTTAAGAGGTACCCATTGCATACAAAAAATATCATCTTAGTAAAGAGAACTGATTTTGTATAAGAAAATAATTTCCTTTCAGATTATACATATGGTTCAATATTGTATCTCTAAAGAATTTTCTAGAAAAGAGTTGACAACCTGAGTTGTCATCACCTTTCAAGAAACCAAATGTCTTAGTTACTTTTAACAATCTACTTCTAAAATTCAGGGATTGAGGGATCTTACCCTACAGTATCATTTGCCTTTAACAATCATTATTTCACTTTCTGCTTCCAGTTCTATCCTGGGTCCTACCTCTGCCCTGTTTTAAGTTTTACAGAACTGCCTGCAATTCAATATCAGAGGAACCTAACTAGTATTTATTGGATACCTTACATAAGGCAAAACAGAACTCTTGCCCACATAATTCCTGCCTCCCTTTAGCATTTTTTTTAAAACATCCTTATATGCAAATGGTCATTACGCACTCATGCCGTCACGACTCACACACCTCAACAGTGGGATGAGAGGAATGGGGATCAGCCAGGCACAAATGAGCTCGTGAGAGAGGAATGGGGACCAGTCAGGCTACAGCCTGGGAGAGGAACAAACCGCCTCCCCTGCAGTCCCAGGCGCCAGGAGCTGTGCCTGCAGCCTGGGAGAGGGACAAGCCACACACCCCGCGGTCCCAGGCGCCAGTGGCTGGGGCTGAGGCCCGGGAGAGGGACAAGCCACCTGCCCTGCGGTCCCGGGTGCCAGTGGCTGTGCCTGCGCCTGCGGCCCAGGAGAGGGACAAGCCGCACGCCCCGCGGTCCTGGGCATTTGTGGCTGCGGCCCAGGCGAAGCCGCCCACCCATGGTCCCCTGCGGCTGCGGCCGGCCCAGGGGGAGGGAAGCCCGGGTCCTGGGTGCCGGCCGGAGGAGGGAATCCTGGGTCCTAAGTGTGGGGCGAGGCAGAGGCAGTTAGGGGTGATCAGGATGGTAGGGGAGCAGTTAGGGGCGATCAGGCAGGCAGGCAGGCAGAGGGTTTAGGGGCGATCAGGCAGGCAGGCAGGCGAGCGGTTAGGAGCCAGCGGTCCCGGATTGTGAGAGGCAGCCGGACATCCCCCAAGGGGTCCTGGATTGCAGAGGGTGCAGGCCGGGCTGAGGGACCCCCCCTCCACCCCACCCCACCGTGCATGAATTTCATGCACTGGGCCTCTAGGATATATATATATTTTAAATTTATTTCAGAGAGGAAGGAACAGGGAGAAATAGAAACATCAATGATGAGAGAGAACCATTGATTGGCTGCCTCCTGCACACCCCCTACTTGGGATCGAGCCTGTAATCTGGGCATGTGCCCTTGACTAGAATCGAACCTGGGACCCTTACATCTGGAGGCTGATGCTCCATCCACTAAGCCAAACTGGCCAGGGCACTTTAGTATTCTTATATGTTCCTTTTCCCTGCTATGACTTTCAACTAGTCACTTCTATTCTTATTATATTAACAGGCAAATGATTAGGAAGGATGAATGAACGTGGTAACTTTCTATTGTTCTGTCTTAGCAAATAATAGGTCATTTCCCACCTTTCTCCTCTCCCAGACTACTGTTTCCATACTATCAAATGTGAAAATAAAAAAATGTTTGACAAAAAAATGAATCATAAAATTAAATTCTGGATTCATAATTATCCTCTTTGTTTCTATTACTTTATTTATAAAATTATTTTCTATTTCTACTTATTGATATCTATTTATAAAGAGCAATTACCTTTACAAATTCCATAGCAAAGAATTTTTTGTATTCCATCTCCATAAAAAAACTGCTGAAGATCAATTCGTGAAGGATCTTACGGGCACCTATAAATCATTTTTGGGGGAAGTGGGGTAGTATCACCAAGGCAAAAAAAACATTCCAGCTATTAGAAGTGGCAAAATATAAAATTATTTCACATGCTAGTAGACCTCAAGGACTCAAATATGAGTAGCATTTATCACATTAATGTTTAATAGGTAGAATTTAAAATATATACATATATGGCCCTTTTCCTCTTTTTCTGTAGTTTTCTCACTACTTTATCTTACTTCATTCTACCTCTCCCAACATTTCTCCATTCTTTTTCATTCTATTTCACTCAAAACTACTCTTACTCTTTATTCTTTCCTTTTCCATCCCCTTTAGCCTTTTTCTCTTACCTTTCACTTTTTGTTCTTTGTTTAGATTTATAAAAATGAATATTAGTACAGCTTTAATAATGGCACTACATACATATACATACTTCTTTTACTGATCCTGATTAAGTGAAAAGGCACTATAATTAAAAGGCAGTATCCCCGAGTTTCAACACAGAAGAATACATATTGATTGGTTGATCTTACCTTAACGTTTATCTTATAAACCAATATCATTGATATTAGTAAACAAAAGAGATCATAGCTCCATTTTAAGGTCATAATCTTCCTTTGCTTCATAGCAAACAGCATAAGCAAAGATCCACCTACCTTTATAAAGCTTTGCATCCCAAAGCATTAACCTGCTTATGAGACAGGGATTTTCAGAGCCAGGTTCTTCTCTAAGGCATGCTTGGCAAAAGATCTGTCTAAAATCACCTACAAAAAAAAGCCATCACATAATATTTACTCTTATAACATTTCTCCCAAAAGTATGTTTCCTATAGCATGTGAAAAAAATTAACATTAATCTTCAAACATTTGATAACAAGGACAATTCTGTCAACATCATAGAATCAAGAGCCAATATAATATTCTTTACAGTACTTGAAATGCATTTCTGAAAATTAATCAAAATATATTTAAAACGAAATTTTATTTTATACTTAATATTTTAAATTTGTAGCTATTTAAAAAAACAACACAGTATTAGACTATATGCTTACTTGAATAGCTCATAATTTTGTTCATCCAGGAGCCAAGACGTAAAGCAAATTTTTGATGAGCCATAACTTCAGAGTGTAATACTTCTACATGAAGTGGATGTTGAGAGACATTTTCTGAATGACTCTACAAATAAAAGGAATATAAAAAAAAACACCTAGTTTTAAAAGTTTTGTTTTAACTAAGTAATCTATTCTTTAAAAAAGAAATTACATGACCATTGCAGTTCAAAATCTCTGAGTCCAAATGCATCAACCCTATCTTTACTTAGGAAGCAAAACCCATTTCAAAAAGATAGTTGTTTTACTTGGGTTCTTATAATGTGCATTCCTCTTACGTTCTCTTTGTCCCTAATTCAGAAAATTACCTTTATATCTTCCTTTGCTTCCTGGCAAGCAGCAAAAGCACCAGCTTTAACAGCCCGACGACCCTAATTATAGACAAACATGAGAATTAAATAGCAGAATGACAATCCCAATCAATTAGTAATATAGAGCCCAAAAACCTAATGAGTTCTTAATTATTAATCATTTGTCGACTGCCTAAAAGTTCAAAGATGAAAGATAATCACAAATGTTTAACACCTTTGGGTAGTTCCAGAACTTTTAATACCACTAGTAGAGAATTTCTATACGTTAGGATTTAGATTTCCTGCCTAGCAAGATGTCAGTTCTTTACTTTTTGTAGTGTACTCTATTTCCGTCTGATAATAATAACTGTGGTTTACTAAACTCCTGCTATATGCTTTAAATACTTCTCATGCATAGCTCCAGCTGGTTTGGGTCAGTGGAGAACAATGGCTAGCAGACTGAAGGGTACCAGGTTTGATTTCAGTCAAGAACACATGCCTGGGTTGTGGACTTGATCCCCAGAAGGGAACGTGCAGGAAGCAGCCAATAGATTCTCTCTCATGACTAATGTTTCTTATCTCTCTACCCCTCTCCCTTCCTCTCTGAAATCAATAAAAATAAATAAATAAATACTTCTCATGAATAAACTCGAAGTTCTTCAGCATGTGTTGCATAACACACTTAAGGTCCACTAGTGAGTTAGAGTTGTGGCCAGGATGTTGTTTCCTCAAGCCCTAGAATCACTACACTAATTACTAATGCCATGCTGCTTCTTTCACTATATTACACTCCTCTCTAGGGCAGGGTAGTGTTAGTCTTTCTATACACCTGAGGAACTCATTGCTTTGGATGGAAATGAAATAAAAGCTGAGCCATAAATCAATATTATTCTAAAAATCGTTTTAATGAATGTTAAAACCTCAGAAATGATCCACTTCTAATAATTCACACATTTATTCATTCATTCAACAAAAATTAGAAACTGAAGTTGAGCCAACATTCTTTACTCTTTGCCAAATACATTCAGCCACCTTTCTAATTACTTAGACTAAAAGAGGAAAGTTATAATTATCTACAACTATGATACACAAGTAGAAAAGTCAAGTTTTAACCAGTTTGTGTAGGATATAAGAAATGGGTGAAGAAGATGGTTGTACCTAACACGATACTAAAGCACTTGGCAAGGGCTCAGTCAACACCTAACTTCCAGGAACTGATATAAGACAGTACAATAATTCAAATGAAGCTCACAAACCTCTTTGTCTATGGCAGTGGTATGCAACTGGGCCTCTGCAAGCTCACAATCAAGAGCTCTTTGTAGACTGTATATGACATGGTCATATGAATGGTGTTCGTCATTAAAAAGGACACAATAGTATCTTTCATTTTTCTCCCTGTTTAAAAAATAAGATAAGCATTCAGAATTGCAACAAATAAACAAAGGAAAATATGAAAAATAAGCTAAAATGATATATGACATCTGTACCAAAGCAGCATTGTGTAAGTTCTTACATATGAGAAAGTACCACTATAATACTCATATAGGAAATTATTTTACGTAGTACAGTACTGTGGAATTTTAAAAACCCTAATACAAGTATTACCTTTTCCATGACTTTTCCCAACTTTTTTTTATTACTTCTAGATACAGATGATTACTGTCAGTTTATTTATTTTTTTACTTTCTTAAAATATATTTTTATTGATTTCAGAGAGGAAGGGAGAGGGAGAGATAGAAACATCAATGAGACAGAATCATTAATTGGCTGCTTCCTGCATGCCCACTACTGGAGACCAAGCCTGCAACCCGGGCATGTGCTCTGACTGGGAATCTAACCATGACCTCCTGGTTCACAGGTCGATGTTCAACCACTGAGCCATCATGGCTGGGTGTAGATTATTATTGTCAGTTTAGTGGCAGGAACACAATGAAAGAGGAAGGGAGAGGGAGAGAAAGAAACATCAATGATGAGATAGAATCATTGATTGGCTACTTCCTGCACGACCCCACTGGGGATTGAGCCCACAATCCGGGCATGTGCCCTGACGGGGAATCAAATCATATCTCCATGTTCATGGGTTGACGCTCAACCACTGAGCCACACTGGCAGGGCTATCAAACATTTTTTAATCTTCAAGACCTGGGCTAAAGAGAGACACTGTGCCCAAGTCCCTACCTTTGTTCACAACCTCCTGGGAACCTGGAAGTTGGTCCAGGCCAGTGTCATGGTTTTAATACCACTCAACTCTTGCTAACTTCTCATCTTGACAAAGAAAGGCCTCAGACTCAGAACCTTCAAGCAGGCAATAATAGTAACATTTTATTAACATTTAGTTTTTATTGATTTATTTTTGTTTTACCTTATATTTCTGGTTTTACAGTACATTTAAGTTTTTTTAAGTATATAGATTTAAAGTGTGGGCACTGCCATTTGACTGAGTAAGGAACCTTATAGACATTTGGGTGGCTTAGGCTTTTAATCTTGTTGAGATGACAATACCTCTTACATCTCTAAGAAGAGTAGAATGTCTACATTTAAGACTGGTGTGAGGATCTTATAAAACATGTGAAAACAGTTGTCATGGGCTACACAAATTTAGATATTATCAGTTTTCAACAGTTTATATAATACTAGAGGCCCAGTGCACGAAATTCGTGCATGGAGAGGGGGGTTCCCTCAGCCCAGCCTGCACCCACTCCAATAGGGGACCTCTCAGGGGATGTCCGACCGCCGGTTTAGGCCTGATCCCTGTGGGTTCGGGCCTAAACCGGCAGTTGGATACTCCTCTCACAATCTGTGACCGCTGGCTCCTAACCACTCACCTGCCTGCCTGCCTGATTGCCCCTAACCCCTCTTCCTGCCTGCCTGATCGCCCCTAACCTCTCTGCCTGCCTGCCTGATCGCCCCTAACTGCCTCTGCCTGCCTGCCTGATTGCCCCTAACCTCTCTGCCTGCCTGCCTGATCGCCCCTAACTGCCCTCCCCTGCCGGCCTGATCGAGCCCCCAACTGCTCTCCCCTACCGGCCTGATCTCACCCCCAACTGCCCTCCCCTGCCAGCCTGGTTGCCCCCAACTGCCCTCCCCTGCCAGCCTGATCTCGCCCCCAACTGCCCTCCCCTGCCGGCCTGATCTCACCCCCAACTGCCCTCCCCTGCCAGCCTGATCTCACCCTCAACTGCCCTCCCCTGCCAGCCTGGTTGCCCCAAGTGCCCTCCCCTGCCAGCCTGATCTCGCCCCCAACTGCCCTCCCCTGCCGGCCTGATCTCGCCCCCAACTGCCCTCCTCTGCCGGCCAATTTGGTTCTGATTGGTCAGTTTCTATGCCAGTCAGCGTCAAAAGCTCCGCCTCCTAGGCAGCCATTGGCTCCTTACATTCAACCAGATTTGGTTCTGATTGATCAGTTTCTATGCCAGTCAGCATCTCTGGGCCTATCAACGGGGCCTGATCAGAAAGGCAGGGCTGATCAGCAGCTCCAGTGGAGGCCTGGAGAGAAATGGAGGCGCGGCTGTTGGCCAGGCTGGGAGAGAAAGAGAGGCAAGTTCTGATCAACGGCTGCCACAGAGGCTACGGATCAGACCCTGCCTCTCTGCAGGCCTCTCTCTGGGCCTGATCCGCAGCCCCCTAGGCAGTCAGTGCTGGGTCAGGGTGCCAGCAGCGGCCCAATCAGTGCTGGGTCGCCACGGCAACCCAGCACTGACTTCCTGTCTGGTTAAGCCTTTAGTCATAACGGTTGTTATGACCCTGGCTCTTTATTATATAGATTATATAGATGCTTTACAATGCGCTCAATTATTGATCCTCATAACTCTAAGAGGAAGATTTTCTTGGGTCTCTTATAGCTTAGGATATGGAAGCTCAAAAGGATTTCTTCATGGTCACAATGCCAATAAGCAGTGAGAAGGATAGAACTCAGATATGTGAATCTGAAGTCCAATGAAGCCTCCATATACATCCACACTCAAGCAACTCTCCCTTTTTAGGCAGGCAGATTGTTAACTAGTATTTTGTTGACCAACATAATTCTTAAATGGGTTTAACTGATGATATCACATATTTGAAATTAAAACCTTTGTGGACATAATCTCTGATGACCTGCACTTTCCCTAGCAGTTTATGGGCCCAGCAAGAGGAAAACAGTATGTTTATTGTCTTTATAAACTTAAATTCTTAATTTTCTCTCCTAAAATAAAACAAACCATAAAACCTAGTAAATTCAAAGAAGAATAATAGATTTGTGATTAGATTTACCCACAAGGCCCAAATTATATCTTCATATCAGGTCTAGAATTCCCCTTTGCATTTGTAAGTTAAGAGCAAATATTATAGTCTCAGAAAACTTATTTATGGCTATTCCTGGAATTCCTGGATTTGGGGCTTAAAGGTGTTAAATATCTACAACTGAAATAATCCTAGATACCAAAGAACAGGGGAAAGGGCCAATTCCTAATTCCTGCCATCAAACTTTTTTTATTGTTGTTGTTGTTGTTTTTAAAATATATTTTATTGATTTTTTACAGAGAGGAAGGGAAAGAGATAGTTAGAAACATCAATGAGAGAGAAACATCGATCAGCTGCCTCCTGCACACCTCCTACTGGGGATGTGCCTGCAACCAAGGTACATGCCCTTGACCGGAATCGAACCTGGGACCTTTCAGTCCGCAGGCAGATGCTCTATCCACTGAGCCAAACCGGTTAGGGCTGTTGTTTGTTTTTTAACAAACAACCTGAGGAACACACTGAGAGAGGAAGGGAGAGGGAGAGAGAACACACTGAGGAACAAACTGAGAGAGGAAGGGAGAGGGAGAGAGAGAGAGAAACATCAATCAATGATAGGAGAGAATCACTGACTGGCTACCTCCTGCACTCCCCCTACTGGGAATTGAGCCCACAATCTGGGCATGTGCCCTCACTGAGAATCGAACCATGACCTCCAGGTTCATGGGTTGATACTCAACCACTGAGCCACACTGGCCGGGCCATCAAACATTTTTTAATCTTAAAGACCTGGGCTAAAGGGAGAGACACTGTGCCCAAGTCCCTACCTTTGTTCACAAACCTCCTGGAAGCCTGGAAGTTGGTCCAGGCCAGTATCAAACTGGGCAACTTACTTCCCTACTGGGATAGTGGCTGCTAGGAACTTAGAAAATCATTTAGAACACGACCCCACAAATAGTTGTTTGTTTGTTTGTTTTTCGTAAAGGTCAGAAGATCCTGACTAGGCTCTTCTTTTTGGCTTAACTTCTGTTAACGCCTAGCAGAACATCTCATATAAAGGGACATTTTGGAAGTATTCCCAAAAGATAATTCTCTACAAAATTTGCATAATGGTAATAAGTTAAGCAGTAAATAACAAAAACATTTTTCCAACACTTATTTTGCAATATAAATAACAATAACTAAAACTTACAGCTTTTGAAAAATTTTCCCACCTTATTTGGAGTTCAGAAGGCAGTTCTTTTTCCTCTTCCCATATAGTCATTTCTACAATGTATTTTATCACTGAAGGGAACATTTTCCTGGCTTGGGCAATTACCTCCTCATTCAGCGAACAACGTAAATTCTGTAAGCAGAGAAAAACACACTACCAACATTGTATACAAATAAAATGGATAAAGAAGATACTGTTATTAATTTATAATATTTATGTATATTTATTTTTTTAAGATTTTTAAATTTATATTCTTTTTTTCTTAGAGAAACGAAGAGGGAGAGAAAGAGAAAAACATCAATGAAAGCAAAACGTCAATTAGCTAGCTGCCTCCTGCATGCCCCTTACTGGGGATTGAGCCCAAAACCTGGGCATGTGCCCTGACTGGGAATTGAACCTGCAACTTCTCAGTGCATGGGATGATACCAAACCAAGTGAGCCACACCAGCCAGGGCTATAATAATCTATAATAATAAAAGTATAATATGCTAATTAAACCGGACAGCCAAACAACCTTCTAGACGTCCTTCTGGATGACTTTCCGGAAGAAGCCGGGAATGGGAGGGCCGAGCCCCTTGCATGAATTTCGTGCATCAGTCCTCTAGTTATTTTAGTAAGTTCATTACACCATCCTCCAGGAATAAAATCGAGTTGACCTCAAGAAAGTTGCTATTCATATCAGTTTAGTTTAACTCCTTGTGGCCAAGTCGGTGCTACAGATAATAGAAAGGAAGGAGACAGGACCATGTCCTCTTCCCCCTCTTTTAGTGATGCTCTACCATATGAATGTTCTCTGCCTTTCTGAGTAGACTAACTATGATAATATCAGAGAACTACTGGTTAGCCCTTATAAGTTACAAAAATCTTTCTCACACCCTGGCCGGTGTGGCTCAGTTGGGCATCATTCCATGCACCAAAAGGTTGATGGTTCAATTTCTGGTCAGGGCATATGCCTGGGTTGTAGGCTTGATCTCCAGTGGGGGGCATGCAGGAGACAGAACGATGTTACATCAAGATTTCTTTTCTCCCTTCCTTTCCCTTCCTCTCTCTCTAAAAATTGATAAACTATTCTTAAAAAATTTTTTTTCTCATAATTTAAACTGATTCCCATAGCCACTCTGTAATAAAGGCAGAGAATTAATGACATTTAAAGGATAAGGAACCTATCCAAGGTCAAAGAGCCTGTAAATAATAGAAGCAAGACTAAACCCTGAGTCTTTTGACTCTCATAAAAAACTTTTTATTACAGAACATCACCTCCTTAATAAAACACTTGTTCAAACCAATCAGCTAAAAAAATGCATCCAAATGCTCTCATAAGCCATTATGGAAATGCAAATCAAAATCACAATGATATACCTCTTCACACCTGTTAGGATGACTATAACAAAAAAAGGCAAATAATAACAAGTGTTGGCAAGGATGTGTAAAAATCTGAACCCTTTTACACTACTGGCAGAAATGTAAAATGGTGCAGCCAATCTGGCAAAACAGTCTATAAGAGGTGTCCAAAATGTTAAGCATAGTTAACATATGACCCAGCCATTCCACTCCTAGGTATCTATCAAAGAGAAATTTAAAAATGTCTGCACCAAAACGTATATACAAATGATCATAGCAGCATTATTCTTAATAGCCAAAAAGTGGAAACACCCAAAAAGCCCCTCAACTGATAAATGGATAAGTAATATGTGGTATATATCTATACATTGGAATATTATTTGGTCATAAAAAGGAATGAAGTACATGCTACTACATGGATAAAGCTTGAAAACATGCTAGGTGAAAGAAGCCAATCACAAAAGACCACACATTATATCTTCCCATTTATAAAACACTAGAGGTTCAGTGCACAGATTCGTGCACTGGTGGGGTCCCTCAGCCTGGTCTGCAGGGATTGGGCAGAAACCGGCTCTCCAACATCCCCCGAGGGGTCCTGGATTGCGAGAGGGGGCAGACCAGGCTGAGGGACCCCACTGGTGCATTATCAGGGCAGGGGAGGGACCATGGGAGGGCTCCAGGGCGTGTCCGGCCATGTCTCGCCCAGTCCCAATCGGCCAGACCCAGCAGCAAGCTAACCTACCGGTCTGAGCATCTGCCCCCTGGTGGTCAGTGCGCGTCATAGCAACTGCTCAAACGAATGGTCGGACACTTAGCATATTAGGCTTTTATTATACAGGATGTCCAAACTCGGCAAATCTATAGAGACAAATTAATTGCCTAAGGCTGGGAAGTTAAAAAAAAAAAAAGGAGAGTGACTGCTAATAGGTATAGGGTTTCTTTGGAAGTGATGAAAATGTTCTATAATTGATTATGCTGACAGTTACACAACTCTATGAATACAATAAAAAAACCACTAAATTATACACTTTAAATGGGTGAATTTTCTTATATGGTATGCAAGTTATATCACAATAGCTTTATTTAAACAAAGGACTCAATTAGGAAAGAAAAAAATCGTAGTAGCTCTTTAAGACAAAAAATAAAATAAAAAAATAAAAATCCATGCCCTATCCGGTTTGGCTCAGTGAATAGAGTGTTGGCCTGCGGATTCAAGGGTCCCAGGTTCGATTCTAGTCAAGGGCATGTACCTTGGTTATGGGCACATACCAGTAGGGAGTGTGCAGGAGGCAGCTGATTGATGTTTCTCTCATCGATGTTTCTAACTCTCTCTCCCTCTCCCTTCCTCTCTGTAAAAAAAAAATCAACAAAATATTAAAAATAATAATTTGCATTTAACTGTATAAATACGAGCACAGAAAAATATTTTTAAAAAATCCAGTGGAAAGCCAGCATAAATTTGTGAGACACCTGGACAGTGTTGGCGAAGAACTGAGTTAATTCCTTGGTACTTTTGGAAAAATACACAAAGGGCTGCATATTAATAAATAGTAACTCTTCTGTTTCAGAAATATGAGATGTTTTTCCATGTATTTAGATATTTTAAAATTTCTTTCAACAATATTTTATAGTTTTCAGAATATACATTTCATACTTTTCTTAAATTTATTCCTAAATATTTTATCTCTTCGATACTAAAATAAATGAAATTTTTTCATTAATTTCATTTTCCGAGTATTCATTACAATGTATAGAAATACAAGTAATTTTTTTATTTTTTAATAAGACACTTTTTTGCTTTTTTTATATGTATATATTTTTTATTGATTTTAGAGAGGAAGGAAAAGGGAGAAATAGAAACATCAATGATGAGAGAGAATCACTGATCAGCTGCCTCCTGCATGCCCCTTACTGGGGATCGAACCCACAACCCAGGCATGTGCCCTTGACCAGAACTGAACCCACGACTCTTCAGTCCACAGGCCAACACTCTATCCACTGAGCCAAACCGGCTAGGGTAAAATACAAGTAATCTATCTATACAACAGAGGAATATGCAAATTAGCCAGGATGCCGTAACGTCACGACCGAACAGCAGGGACCTGAGGCTGCATGGCACCTGGCCTGGGCGAGGGAGTCAGGCCGCGCCCCCCACCCCACGGGGCTTGACAGGAGACCTCAAGCCACACCCCTGCCCTGGTGCCGGGCTGGGAGACCTCATGCCGCGACCCCCAGCCCTGGTACCAGGCCGGGAGAGGTCAGGCTGTGCCCATACCCCCAGCGCCGGGCCAAGGGACCTCAGGCTGTGCCCCCTGCCCAGCGGGGTTTGATGGGGGACCTCCGGCTGCAACCTTTGCCTGGCAGGGCTTAATGGGGGACCTGAGACTGCGCCCTCATACCCGGCGCTGGGCTAGGGGATCTGAGGCTGTGCCCCCCCACCCGGAGGGGCTTGAGGGGGTGGGGCCGGCTAGGTCTGGGTCTCACCCAATGGGGGTGGGGCCAGCCAGGTCTAGGTCTCCTGTGTTTTCGAAGCGTGTGCAGGTGGTAGGCGGGGACTTGACTCTAGGTCCTGCGGCATGCCAAGACTCTGACAGGAGAGAGATTTTCATATACATTTTACTAATTTTCTCTCATCTCTGACACTTCTATTATAGAGAAAGGGCAAATAGCAATATTAAAATATTTCCTCTAATTCCCTTTTAATGTGCATAAATTTTTTGCACTGGGCCACTAGTCCTATATAATAAAAGCCTAATATGCTAAGTGTCCAGTTGTACGTTCAAACCATCAAAGTGTAATCCTATCTAATAAAAGAGTAATATGCAAATTGACCGTACCTCTGCTATACCCACAAGCCATGCCCACCAGCCAATCAGGAGCGAGTATGCAAATTAACCCAACGAAGATGGCTGCGGCCACAGAGAAAGCAGGAGGCTTGCGTTTCCCCAGCAATGGAGGAAGCCAAGCTTTCCACCTGCCCTGGCAGGCCCAGGCCTCCACTCAAGGCTACAAAGTTTCAATTATAGAAGATAAATAAATCCCAACAAAAATGGCGGCAGTCACGGAGCTGGAGAGAGCAGGAGGCTTGAGTTTCCCCAGGCTACGGAGAAAGCCAAGCTTTCCGGCGGGCCCAGGCCTCCACTCAAGGCTACAAAGTTTCAATTACAGAAGATAAATAAATCCCAGATACCAGGGCCTCCGCTTGGGTCGCCAGGGGGCGTGACCGGCCTGCAAACCACCACAGGCCCCTCACCCAGACTGCCCCACACCCCAAGGGAACCCCCACCCTGATCCAGGACACCCTTCAGGGCAAACCAGCTGGCCCCCATCTGTGTACCAGGCCTCTATCCTATCTAATCCTATCTAATAAAAGAATAATATGCAAATTGATCATCACTCCAACACACAAGATGGCTGCCCCCATGTGGTCAAAGATGACTGCCCCCATGTGGACACAAGATGGCCACCACAAGATGGTCAGCAGGGGAGGACAGTGGGGAGGGACCAGGTCTGCAAGGGAGGGTAGTTGTAGGCCATCAGGCCAGCAGGGGAGGGCAGTTGGGGGGGACCAGGCCTGCAAGAGAGGGCAGTTGTGGGGGATCAAGCCTGCAGGGGAGGGCAATTAGGGGTGACCAGGCTGGCAGAGGAGGGAAGTTGGGGGCGATCAAGCCTGTAGGGGAGGGCAGTTAGGGGTGACCAGGCAGGCAGAGGAGGGAAGTTGGGGGCGACCGGGCCTGCAGGGGAGGGAAGTTAGGGGGGATCAGGCCTGCAGGGGAGGGCAGTTAGAGGTGACCAGGCCTGCAGGGGAGGGCAGTTAGGGGCAAACAGGCTGGCAGGGGAGCAGTTAGGCATAAATCAGGCTGGCAGGGGAGTGGTTAGGGGGTGATCAAGCTGGCAGGCAGAAGCGGTTAGGGGCAATCAGGAAGGCAGGCAGGCGAGCAGTTGGGAGCCAGCAGTCCTGGATTGTGAGAGGTATGTCCGACTGCCTGTTTAGGACCGATCCTACCTGAATCGGGCCTAAAAGGGCAGTCGGACATCCCTCGAGGGGTCCCAGATTGGAGAGGGTGCAGACTGGGCTGAGGAACACCCCCCCCCATGCATGAATTTCGTGCACCGGGCCTCTAGTATGCTAATAATACGCTAAGGCCACTAAAACCACTCGCTATGATGTGCACTGACCACCAGGGGCAGACACTCCGACCGGTAGGTTAGCTTGCTGCTAGCGTCTGGCCGATCAGGACTGAGTGAGTTGGGCCAGACACGCCCTAGAGCCCTCCTGCGGGCCCTCCCCAGCTGGCCAACCTCCTGCGTCCCTCCCTGGCCCTGATCATGCACTGGTGGAGTCCCTTGGCCTGGTCTGCGCCCTCTCGCAACCCAGGACCCCTCGGGGGATGTTGGAGAGGCAGTTTCTGCCTGATCCTGCAGGCCAGGCTGAGGAACCCCACTGGTGCACGAATTCGTGCACCAGGCCTCTAGTTTTTATATGATTACCTTATATCCTACTAGAGGCCCAGTGCATGAAATTCATGCATGGGGGTGGGGTGTGTGTCCCTCAACATAGCCTGCACCCTCTCCAATCTGGGACCCCTTGAGGGATGTCCAGTGGGATCGGGCCTACACAGGCAGTCAGACATCCCTCTCACAATCCAGGACTGCTGGCTCCCAACCACTCACCTTCCTGCCTGCCTGATTGCCCCTAACCGCTTCTGCCTGCCAGCCTGATCACCCCCTAACCACTCTTCTGCCAGCCTGATCGACGCCTAACTGCTCCCCTGCTGGCCCAATTGCCCCTAACTGCCCTACCTGCTTACCTGGTCGCCCCCAACTGCCCTCCCCTATAGGCCTGTTCACCCCTAACTGCCCTCCCCCGCTGGCCTGGTTGCCCCCAACTGCCTTCCTATGCCAGCCTGGTCACCCCCAACTGCCCTCCCCTGCTGGCCTGATCGCCCACAACTGCCCTCCCCTGTAGGCCTGACCACCCACAACTGTCCTCCCCTGCTGGCCATCTTGAGGCGGCCATCTTTGACCACATGGGGGCGGCCATCTTGTGAGTTGCAGTGACAGTCAATTTGCATATTACCTCTTTATTATATAGGAAAATCTTGCTGAATTGATTTATTAGTTCTAATTAATTTTTAATGGATTCCTTAGGATATTCTATATATTTTATATAAATTATGTCATCTGTAAATAGAGCTAGTTTTACTTCTTCCTTTCTAATATGTATGTCTTTTATTTCTTTTTTCTTGACAAACTGCCCTGGCTAGAACCTCAAGTACAATAATGAATAGATATAGCAAGAACAGAATCTTGGTCTTCTTCCTGATGTTAGGGAGACAGCATCCAGTATAATTACAGCTGTGTGTTTTTCCTAGATGCCCTCTATCAGGTTTAGAAGGTTTCCTTCTATTAAATTTAAGTCTTTTTTATCATGAAAGTGTGTTGGAATTAGTTAAATGCTTTTGCTGCATCTTTTGTGATCATACGGTTTTATTTTTTATTCTATTTATATGGTGTATTGCAGTAACTGATTTTCAGGTGTTAAGCTATGTACTGTATTTTACATCAGATGATGCTCATTATGCCACATCAACCCACTATTAGCAGTGATTCATGACTGGTTTCAGGAATGATAGTATGATATCTCCATTGTAAAGTTTCATTTTTTTCTCTTATGACTAGCAAGTAATCTATGAGATGACAATTTAGAACCATGTGAATATTGTTCCTTATCAACTCAAGTCTCAAGGGTTTTCACATCCATTAATGATCCTCATTTATTATATATTTCCTTAGGGCTTGCAAAACGTTGCTTTTTCTTATTCTAGTATCCCTTTTCTACTAGTTAGTATTCGTCTAGAAAAAAGAGCTTTGACCTAGCCAGTTTGGCTCAGTGGATAGAGCACTGGCCTGCAGACTGAAGGGTCCTGTTCAATTCTGGTCAAGGGTACATGCCCTGGTGCGGATTCGATCCCCAGAAGGAGGCGTGCAGGAGGCAGCTGATCAATGATCCTCTCTCATAATTGATGTTCTCTCTCTCTCTCTCTCTCTCTCTCTCTCTCTCTCTCTCTCTCTCTCTCTCTCCCCCTCTCCCTTCCTCTCTGAAATCAATAAAAATATATAAAAAAAAAAAAAGAAGAAGAGCTTTGCCTCATCAACTGGAAATACTTGTTTACCATGAGACACAATTCCTACCAATTTTTAGAGTAAAGAATTGATACAATAATCACTACGATAGCAACAAACTTCATCTTTGTATTTATTTCTGTTTCTTATATATGTTTCATTGGGAACTCACGGATTTTTATATCTTCAATATGAGTTAATCAATTGTTATGGTTATTTGTTATTATTTTTTGATGCTATAATTGTCCAACTCAGGTCAATGGAAGTCCTTTCAAGTTGTGTTCTTCTTTTGACATAAACCCATCCTTATAAGCTTATGTATTCCCTAAGTTCTAGAATCTAGTATTTTCACAGCAATCCCTGATTGCATTTAATGGAAAATGGTACTTAAAGAGATCAAAATCTGGGCCCTGGGGTGTTCACTGCTTTAGGGTTATCTGGAACAGTTTAAAAGAGTACAAAAACTCTTTATTCTTGAAGTTTTGAAAAGAATTCCTCTGTGAAACTAATTGAACATGGCATTTTTAAAGAAAGTATTGTCTTGTGACAATTTTCTAAATTTCTTCAAAGCTTACAAATAGTTCAAGTGTTCTGTTTATTAATAAATTGGCATTTTATACTGTTTGATAAAGTAATACATTTTCAAATGTATTTATTGTCATCTAAAGAGTTTTTTATAATCCTTACAATTCCCCTTCTGTGATTGTATCATTATTTCCTCATTTTCCTTTCTAATTATCTATATCTGAGTTGGCTCAATTCTTTTTTTCTTGATTAGGATGTATAGCAGATAATCAATTTGTTGATTTTTTTTAAGGAAAGTAATTATTAAATTTATGTGTCAGTTCTACTGTTTCCTAATTTATTACATTTGGCTTCCAACAATAATTACTTACATTTGTTCCTTTAGGCTTAAATATGTATTGTTCACTCTTATGAAATTGACTGCTTAACAAAAAGTATTCTGAGTTAACTTTTCATTATGAAATCACTATTAGGATTCTCAATGGAATTCAGTTTAACCCATACACAAAACATTTATTTCTATCTAATTTCAGCAAGCTTAAAGTAGTTAGCATTTTTTATTTAAAAAACAACAACTAATATTCTTACCTCTTTTGTAGTAGCTGCTGCTCCAGGTTCATGACTTATACAAAAAGGGCCAGTTTTCCATGCCTCTGTGTCTCCACAGTCACAAAATCCTCCTCCAGTAGAAGTATGCATCTAATAAGTGAAAAGTGAGTTTGTCTTGATTTCAAAACATATTACAAAGCAAGGAAGAATGACACAGATAACTCAAATAATAAATGTTCCCTAATACTTCTACCTTAATTGTATTTAATGTAATGGAAACTGAATATGTAAAAAACCTGAATACTAACCACAACAAAAATGGATCTTCAAATTTGATAAATTTTTTAAATATACTCTAATTTTTAAATAATAGCTTTTAAATTTTTGTAGTAATGGAGAAGAGATTGTGAAGTGTGCAAAAAAATAATCTACACAATTCCCAGAATGCTTCAGTAATGAGAATTTCTAATTAAACAGACATTTTAAAATAATTATAATGATACTTATATTGTACTTAAGAAATGTAAAAAGTATTTTCATCTATTTGGTGTCTTACAGCAACTAAAATGATTTACATTTTTCCTTTGAGAGTTCTTGCAGAAAAAATTATCAAAAATATATTAAGCCAGACAGAGAATGACAATGGCCTGATTCTGAATTCCCTGACTGGGAATCGAACCATGACCTTCTGGTTCATGGGTCGATGCTCAACAACTGAGCCACACTGGCTGGGTACCTAATTTTGTTCTTGAGTTGTTTGTGCTAACTTACATTCCCATTAAAAGGATATATTTCGGAATTGATCACACTGGGTGAGTTTTTCTCAGTTACTCATGGGCCCTCATGCCCAGGTTAAAGGCTCAATCCCCAGTAGGGGCATGCAGGAGGCAGCTGATCAATGATTCTCTCTCACCATTGATGTTTGTATCCCTCTGTTCATCTCCCTTCCTCTCTCTGAAATCAATAAAAATATATTAAAAACAAAAGAACATTAGGCAAAAATCTATCAAAATTTTAAATGCACATACTGTTCAATCCAGAAAATCTACCTCTAAGAATCTAGCCTTAGGCATTCTTGAATATATACACTGAACTATATGAAAATAAAGACATATGTACACTTCAATATTTGTTGATCAGTGGAAAACTGAAAACAATATAATTGTTTATACAAAGTGGATGCGTTAAATATATGATGATATATTCCCACAAAGGAATACATGCGGCAATTAAATAAGACAAGAGAAGGGATGAGAGACACAAATATAAATACATCATTGTAATTTAGTAAATATAGAGACATACACAGGAATGGAACAGAGAAAAAGAACATTATTATATGTATCAACATAGAATTATACCCAGGATATACTGTTAAAAACAAGTTGCAAAATAGAATATACAGTAGGATCCCATTTATATACACACACACAAATACCTCTCTAAATATACAAATATATGTATGTCTGTCTGCATGTTTATAAATACATGTTTGTAAATAAAAAAAGATCTGTAAGGATGTACAGTAAAGTGTGTTTAGTTTAACGAAGAAAGTACATGGGGGCAGAAAGACAAATATAATTTTTATTTATATTCTGTTGTGTTATTTGAAATTTTAAAGGTAAGTTTTATTATATTGCCTAGGTAAATAAACATTTTTTAACACTGCTGTGTTTCAAAGATAATCCTCCTATATAATAAAAGCCTAATATGTTAAGTGTCTGGTAGTCTGTTCAACTAATCAAAGCATAATATGCTAATGATGTGCCAAGACAGCTCAACTGCTCACTATGACAGGCACTGACCACCAGGGAGCAGACAGTCGACCAGTTGACCAGTAGCTATGATGTGCACTGACCACCAGGGGGCAGACGCTCCGACCAGTAGGTTAGCTTGCTGCTGGGGTCCGGCCTATCATGACTGAGACAAGCCGGACACACCCTGGAGCCCTCCCGCAATCCCTCCCAGGCTGGCCAACCCCCCCGCAACCCTCCCCAGCCCCAATCGTACATCGGTGGGGTCCCTCAGCCTGGTCTGTGCCCTCTCGCAATCCTGGACCCCTTGGGGTCGGAGAGCCCATTTCCACCCAATCCCACAGGCCAGGCCGAGGGACCCCACTGGTGCACAAATTCGTGCACCGGGCCTCTAGTATCTATACAATAAAAGCCTAAGCGACTGTTACAATGTAACAACCAGAATGACCAGTTGCTATGATGCACACTGACCACGAGGGGGCAGACACTCAATGCAGGAGCTGCCTCCTGGTAGTCAGTGCACTCCCACAGGAGGAGTGCTGCTCAGCCAGAAGCCGGGTGCACGGCTGGCGAGCACAGCGGCGGTGGCAGGAGCCTCTCCTGCCTCCGCGGCAGTGCTAAGGAGCAGCAAGCCGAGTGGTAAGGAGCAGCAAGCAGGTGGGCAATAAGGAATGAGGGATCCCAGATTGCAAGAGGGATGTCCACCTGCTGGATTAGGCCCAATCTCCTGAGGGGTCCTGGACTGCAAGAGGGTGCAGGCTGGGCTGAGAGACCCCTCCCACCCCCAGTGCACAAATTTTGTACACCAGGCCTCTAGTATGTATATAAATTCTCATCATGTAAGATTACAACAGGCTGATGTTAAAATAGACCCAAATAGTTATTTTTATAATTAAAACTCAGATATCATCAGCTCTGCCTATGATTTAGTGCTTTTGATCCTAACACTTTATTTCCACACATGTTTGTTGAAAGCCTCTATGTCCCAAGTACTATGACAGACATAGGAGGTATAAAGCATATGAGATCTGGACCTTGTCCTGGAGAGCTTACAGTCAGGTAGGGATGAAAGACACAAATATAAATACATCACTGTCATTTAGTAAATATAGAGACATACACAGAAGCGGAACAGAGAAAAAAGAACATTGTTAGTGAGCTTTGTTTTCTTCTCCAGGTTTATTCTAATTGACTCTAGACTATGTTCCAAAAAAGAGTGCCAAGATTACAAGCCGGCTTGGTTTTCAGTATTAACTTCCAAGATACAAGAAGACCCTAGTTAGGTGAACTCGGCTACTATTTTGGTTCTACTTGATAAAAGTCATATTATTCTGATCTTGGCTACTTAAAATTTATTCTACTCTTCAAATCAAAGACCTTGGTCCTGTCAGCAAGAACGACTGCAAAATAAACTGCCAAAGACCTTGTTCCTATTATCCAGGATGATAGCAAAGTATAGTAGCAATGCAAGGGTATTCCATATTCACCATTCCAAAATAAGGTAAGAGAAACAACATTAAGAACAATAAAATAATTTCATTTCAATAGTGACAATAAAATTATTTTAAAAGTTGGGTTCAGTTATAAGTTTCTATTAAGAGGTTTCTGCAGGTCCTGCAGGTTTCTGCACTGCTGATTTGTACTACATTTGTATTAAGAACCTTTAAAAGTTCACTTTAAAAAAATAGAACTAAAATTATTTTTTAGAGCAGTTGGTTTAAAGGAAAATTGAGCAGAAAATATCAAGTTCACAGATAGCCCTTCTTCCCCCAATCCTACAGTGTTTCCTGTATTAATAAGAACTTGCATTAGTGTGTTACATCCTACCTAATAAAATAGTAATATGCAAATTGACTGCACCTTCGCTACGCCCAAACCACGCCCACCAGCCCAAGCCACACCCACCAGCCAATCAGGGCGAGTATGCAAATTACCCAACAAAAATGGCGGTTAATTTGCATATGCTGAGGGAGGGAGGAGTGAAGACTGAAGACAACTTAGAAGGAAGAGGGAGGAAAAGTGGAAAGCAAGGTGGCTGCCAGAGGGAAGGGCGGGGCGGGGCGGAGCGGGGCGGAGCCAGGCGGGTGGCAGCGGCGCGCGGGAGCAGGCGTGGCGGCTGTAATGGCGGTGGCAGCGGCAGCGCACGAGGCCGCAGCGGCCACTTGCAGGATTCTTCCTGCAAATGGGCTACTAGTCCTATCTAATAATAGACAGATATGCAAATTGACCGTACCTCCAACACTCCCACAAGCCACGCCCACCATCCAATCAGAATGAGTATGCAAATTAACCCAAACCAAGATGGCTACAGCCACAGAGAGCAAGGTTTCCTAGGTAACAGAGGAAGGCAAGCTTTCTACCAGCCTTTGCAGGCCTAAGCCTCCACTCAAGCTACAAAGTTTCAATTATAGAAGGTAAACAAATTCAAACAAATGGCGGCAGAATGGAGCTTGAGAGAGCAGGCCAGGGTTGCCGCCGGCAACAGGGGAAAGCTTTGCACCCTGGCCGGGCCCACCCGCTTAAGGCAACAAAGTTTCAATTATAACCCCAACACAAATGGCTGCCGGCCTCGGAGGGAGCCCCAGGCTTGGCTCTGCTCCAGGCTACAAAGTTTCAATTGTAGAAGGAAAATAAATTCCAGATACCAGGGCCTCTGCTTGCGTTGCCAGGGGGTGTGGCCAGCCTGCAAACCACCACAGGCCCCTCGCTCAGGCCACCCCACGCCCCAAGGGAACCCCACCCTGATCAGGGACACCCTTCAGGGCAAACCAGCTGGCCCCCACCCCTGTACCAGGCCTCTAACCTATCTAATAAAAGAGTACTATGCAGATTGATCATCACTGCAACACACAATATAGCTGCCCCATGTGGTCAAAGATCCTGCCCCCATGTGGACACAAGATGGCCACCACAAGATGGCCAGCAGGAGAGGGCAGTTGGGAGGCACCGGCCTGCAAGGGAGGGCAGTTGAGAAGGACCAGGCCTTCAAGGGAGGGCAGTGGGAGGTGATCAACCCTGCAGGAGAGGGCAGTTAGGGGTAACCAGGCCGGCAGAGGAGGGAAGTTGGGGGCAAACAGGCTGGCAGCAGAGTGGTTAGGGGGTGATCAGGCTGGCAGGCAGAAGCGGTTAGGGGCAATCAGGAAGGCAGGCAGGCAAGCAGTTGGGAGCCAGCAGTCCTGGATTGTGAGAGGGATGTCCGACTGCCCGTTTAGGCCCGATCCCGATCGGGCCTAAACGGGCAGTCGGACATCCCTTGTGGGGTCCCAGATTGGAGAGGGTACAGGCTGGGCTGAGGGACAACCCCCCTCCGTGCACGAATTTCGTGCACCGGGCCTCTAGTTTGTTATAATTGAGGAGTGTAACCAATAATGAAATATGTAAATTCCACCAGTGATTAGCTTGTAATCCTGGGAAAACATTTTAACCACACTATATTCTAGGCTTCTCAATCTGTTTTTCCTTGTGCACAATAAAAACAATATTTATAACCTATATCTATTGCCCAGCACTTCCTGAGCTTGAAGCAATAATATTTAGGCCAATCTAAAAACATAAACAGCACTTTCAACTCTATGGAAGACACAGTCTACATAAAACTTTAGGCATGTTACATGTCCAAAAAGAAACATCAGTCCTGGCCGATTTGGCTCAGTGGATAGAGTGTCAGCCTGTGGACCGAAGGGTCCTGGTTTGATTCCAGTCAAGGGCACGTACCTCGGTAGTAGGCGCCTCCCCTGCCTGGGCCTTGATCAGGACAAGTGCAGGAGGCAACCAATCGATGTGTTTCTCTCACATCGATAGTTCTCTCTGTCTTTCCCTCTCCCTAAAAAGCAATGGGAAAATATCCTTGGGTGAGGATTTTTTTAAAATACACAAAAAGAAACACCAGTTATTATGTTTGTCTAAGCCCACAGTAAAGAACTAATACTATTACTTGAGAAGTATATTTCAGCTCAAAATTACAAGGTTGTCTAAAAATGTAACAGGAAAGGAAAAAGCCCTCAACCTCATTAGTAATTAGGAAAATTAAATTAAGAGCACAATGTGATACTATTATATAACCATCAGATTGGCTAAAATTAAAAAGACACCAAATCTTGCAAAAATGTGGAGCAATGGCAACTCTCATAAACTGCTGCCATAAATTGGTATAACCACTTTGGAAAACAGTCTGACGTTAACTATTATGACTGAAGATTCATATACTCTAGAACTCAGCAATTCTATTCCAGATAAATAGCCCAGAAAAACTACTGTACATGTATACCAAAACGTACAAATAAGAATGTTCATAGCAGAATTGTTCATAATAACCACAAATTAGAAGCAGTGTGCACTATCCATATACAGCACAATAAAACAATATGGATTACTGAGCATTATAAGGTCAATGGACAAATTACAGCTACACACATAATGCTGAATGAAAGAAGTCAACTCAAAAGCAAAAAGATACAGTATGACTCCACCTATATAAAGTTCAAAAACAGATAAAACTTGCCCTAACTGGTTTGGCTCAGTGGAGAGAGTGTCATCCTGGGAACTAAAGGGTCCTGAGTTAGATTTTTGTCAAGGGCACATGCTGGACAAGGCTCAATCCCCCGTGGGGATGTGCAGGAGGTAGTCAATCAATGATTCTCTCTCATCACTGATGTCTCTATCTCTCTCCCTCTTCCTTCCTCTCTGAAATCAATAAAATATATATTTAAAACACACACACACACACACACACACACACACACACACACACATACACACACAAAGATAAAACTATTCAATATGATTTGAGTGATAAGCTAAAAGGGAAATAAAGGACAAGTTATTGTGAGGGGTGAGAGAAAGATTGTGATCCAGGAAGAACAAATGGGAGGAGGCCTCTGAGAGCAGACAATGTCTTATTTCTTGACCTTAGTAGTGGTTATATGAGTGTTGACTTTATAGTTATTCTTTAAGCTGTTCATATACCGTATACAATCTTTTATATAAATGTGATATACTCACAAAAAATTGTATGGGACTACCTCTTGAGATAGATGTCCCATCACATAATATGTTTAATCAAGGCTAAAGGTACACATATCCAAACTGCAATAGCAGGAATTCAAGTACTGGTCAGGAATATGAATTAGGTGGCCAACAGATTCCTGCTAATCTAGATATTTTACGGCTCTATTTTCATACCTTATAACGATGATTTTTATGAACACTGTTCTGGAAGCAGTCCATACAGAGTACACATGTTGGATCAATTGCACAATCCCTGAAAAAGATTAAAAATCAGAATCCAAAATTTAGATTACTCCCACTGATGCTTAAGGACTATAATGTAATGTGAATGTGTTTCCTATATGATCCACAAACTGATTATGAAAATGCTTCAAAAACTAAATTTCAAATAATTTTAGCCATAGTTGAATGTTTAAGTTTGGATATTTCGTTTTGTTTCTTAAATCATTCTCATTACTTTGAGTTTGCACAGGGTTTCAAACTGTTAAGATACACTTCAAAATTAGTTTTATGAAAAAGTGATTAACTTTAAAAAAGTTATTTGCCATCATCTTACCCTATTACATTTACAAACACTTTACAAACAATGAGTGTTCAATGGTAAATAAAGCTTGGATAAAGACAAAAGTCATTAGAATGTAAGCATCATAAGGGCAGGAATTTCTATTTATTTTTAAAAAATTTTATTTATTGATTGATTTTAGAGACAGAGGAAGGGCGGGAGAGAGAGAGAAACACTGAATTGTTTCACTTATTTTTGCAGGCATTGGTTGATTCTTGTATGTGCCCTGATGTGGGACCGAACCCGCAACCTTCATTATCAGGACAATGCTGTAACCAACTGAACTACCTGGCCAGCATTCTATTTATTTTATACTAGAGGCCCAGTGCACAAAATCATGCACACGTGGGGTCCCTCAGCCTGGCCGGCGATCGGGGCCGATCAGGGCAGTCTTGCCCAGTCCCAATCGGCTGATTGAGGCTGGCCGGCCGGGGAGGGACCGCGGGAGGGCTCCAGGGTGTGTCCAGCCCTCTGGCCTAGTCCTGATCACCCAGTCCCGATTGGACAGACCCCAGCAGCAAGCTAACCTACTGGTATGCCCCCTGGTGGTCAGTACGCGTCACAGCAACTAATTGAGCGGTTGACCTAACGGTGGACTGATAGGTCGGACACTTAGCATATTACGCTTTTATTATAGAGGATATTGATATGTCCCAAACACCTTAAAACAGTGCCTGCTACATGTTAGGTATTGAACTAATATTTATTGAATGAATGAAATTCAATCTCTCTTCATTTCTTCCCTAACAACAGCTTTAAAAATGTACTATTTTATTTAATATTTTCAGGAAAACACTGAGGACAATATACAGTAAGTCCTCACTTAAGGTCACCTATAGGTTCTTTGACTTTAAGTGAAACAACATATAACAAAACCAATTTCAGCCCTGGCTGAGTGGTTCAGTTGGTTGGAACATCGTCTGGTACACTAAAAGGTTGCAGAGGTTCAATTCCCAGTCAGGGCACATACCTAGGTTGAGGGTTCAATCCCTAGTCAAAGCACGTATGGGAGGCAACCAATTGATATTGTTCTCTAACATCAATGTCTCTCTCTCCCTCTCTCTCTCTCCCTCCCTCTCTCTCTCTCTCTCTCTCTCTCAAAATCAATTTTAAAATACATATCCTCAGGTGAGGATTAAAAAAACAACAACACACAGACCAAAAATATAATTTTACAATAGGCTAATTGAAATAAACAAGAGTTAAGTTCCTATGGCATCTTATCATTATAATGAACAACATTGAACAAAATGTTATTTGAGGACCTGCTATAAATTAGTGCAAAATTAATTTTTTAAAAAAATATTTTTTTATTGATTTCAGAGAGGAAGAGAGAGGGAGAGAGAGAAAGAAACATCAGTGATGAGAGAGAATCATTGGTTGGCTGCCTCCTGCATGCCCCCCACTGGGGATCAAGCCCGCAACACAGGCATGTGCCCTTGACCAGAATTAAACCTGGGACCTTCAGTCCGCAGGCTAATGCTCTATCCACTGAGCTAAACCGGTTAGGGCTGCAAAATTAATTTTTTTAAAATATATCTTATTGATTTTTTACAGAGATGAAGAGAGAGGGATAGAGAGCTAGAAACATCGATGAGAGAGAAACATCGATCAGCTGCCTCTTGCACACCCCCTACTGGGGATGTGCCCGCAACCAAGGTACATGCCCTTGACCGGAATCAAACCTGGGACCCTTGAGTCCGCAGGCTGACGCTCTATCCACTGAGACAAACCGGTTTCAGCTGCAAAATTAATTTTTAAAATATTTTATTTAAAAGAGTTGAAGATATGGAATTGAAAGTTTTAAAAATGAATATTAAAAGAGTAATAGGAAATAAAAATTGCCTAACAATGTTCTCTAAAATGTATATGATCTACTGACCTATTTAGAGCAGGATTTCTAAACCTCAACAGTACTGAAGTTTTGAACCAGATAGTTGTCAGACGTACAGAAGACTGTCCTGTGTATTGTAGGATGTTTAAGCAGCAACCCTGGTCTCTACCCACTAGTACCATTTCCTCAGTTGTGACGATTTGAAATGCCTCCATGTGCCCTAGCCAGTATGGCTCATCCTGGTTAGGGCACATGCCCAAGTTGCAGGCTAGATCCCCAATTGGGGCCTGCAGGAGGCATCCAATCAATGTTTCTCTTTCATTGATGTTTCCCTCACCCTTCCTTTTTCTCTAAAAACATCAATAAAAACACATGTATTTTTTAAATGTCTCCATGACACTTTTGGAGAAATAGGGTCTACAAATGTCTACTATGCTTTAGTTGAACCTGATTGGGCTTCAGCTGAAAAATACATAAGATAAATGAACCATACCATGCTATACAGCAAAACAGTGTACAAAATACATAAGCTGACTTTTTCCTGATGAAAGAATTGGATAAAAAGATAGTATGTTCTAAACAACTATTAACTAAATATAAACCAGTCAAACCTAGAATTACAGTAAAGCCAAAAAAAATTTCTGTATTTATAAAGTTTAAAAAGTTACACTTCTAATCTAACCTAAACTACCTCTATCAAAGGAGAAAAAAGAAAAACAACTAAAAGTGCTGCTAAGATCTAAAAGTTGAACGTTTCATGCCGAAACCGGTTGGGCTCAGTGGATAGAGTGTCGGCCTGCGGACTGAAAGGTCCCAGGTTCGATTGCGGTCAAGGGCATGTACCTTGGTTGCGGGCACATCCCCGGTAGGGGGTGTGCAGGAGGCAGCTGGTCGATGTTTCTCTATCATCGATGTTTCTAGCTTTCTATCCCTCTCCCTTCCTCTCTGTAAAAAATCAATAAAATATATTTTTAAAAATAAAAATAAAAAAAATAAAAGTTGAACGTTTCAGGCAGGATTAGGGAATGAAAAAGTTTTCCATGTTTAAGGCAACTGCTCTCACAAAGGGTAAAAGCCTAAATCTGTTTCTAGTTTCCGCACCACTGGCCTGGATTTTACCCAGTGGAATTCCTTCTGCCCTTACAGGTCCGCAATCCTTTGGCACCAAATCTCACTTGGTAGCAAACACTGACTTGAAATAACATGAAACTACAGACTCTATGTATACCACTTGCTGTGAATATTCATAGATTTCTTACAAAAATGCTGTTTGATGATAAGATCCTGCCTTGACTCTGCTAGGGAAGTATTAAAAATTCTGAAATACACCTGGCCTCAAGGGTTTCAAATTAAGAGTATGTGGACTACATAATAAGGCAAAAATCTATCACTTATGCACACTTTTGGAGAACATGAAGAAAAAATGAGAAAACTGTTTATGTCATATTAAAAAAAAAAAAAAAGCTGCCTGGGTAGCGAGGCTCAGTGGTTGAGTGTCGACCTATGAACTAGGAGGTCAGGGTTCAATTCCTGTTGAGGGTACATGCCCGGGCTGTGGGCTCAATCCCCAGTGGGGGGATTGTAGGGGGGCAGCCAATCAATGATTCCCTCTCATCACTGATGTTTCTATCTCTCTCCTTCTCCCTTCCTCTCTGAAATCAATTTAAAAAAATTTTAAAAACAAACAAAAAAACAAGCTACTAGTATACTAGCAAAAACAGATGTATAAGTACATAATAAAAGGAAGTTAGTTAAGTAGGATTACACAAGTAATAAACCAAGAAAGGTACATCATGAAGTAGGTACAAAATATCCATATTGTAATTATAACCAATCCTGTAAATTTCTAATTCTTACCTACAAGAATACGTTGTTTCTCCACTTTTGAAAACCTTCCCACAGAGTTGAAATGCTCCACTATGTTTTAATTTCTCTAAACAAGTATCTGGATCTTCTCCAAATAAATACCATTCCAATGGAGTGAATATTGATGTTTGTATACTCTCCTCCTGCTTTTCCAAGTCTGGGTCCATTTCAGCAAAATAAATTTCAGGCACCAATTGTGCCAAATGGTGCAAGAAAGTAGTATGAAAATCAACTTGCTGATCCCACCACTGAAAGAAAAGAAAATGAGTAGACTTTGTTATAACTTCCTTCTTAAAATTCTAGGGGCACCAGTAATAGCACAGCTCTGTAATTTCAGAGAAAGTGACCTACAATATATTCTTATTTTATCCTTTGCCAATACAAAAGGAAAGTGGGTGATTAAAAAAAAAAGTCTTGGAAACAAGTGATTGCCCACATATACCATAGATATCTGGAAAAAAGAAAAGTAGCTGTAGCGGGTAAGAATTATCCTTCCCTTCTGGAATGGCTAACTTTTGGTGTGTAAAGGTAACTCTATTATCAGTTAGAGGCTGTACAAACAAAGCATTCCCCACAGTCTTAGTTTTTTTAAAGGAACCATGCATTTAATGCAGTGGTTCTCAACCTTTCTAATGCCGCGACCGTTTAATACAGTTCCTCATGTTATGGTGACCCCCAACCATAAAATTATTTTTGTTGCTACTTCATAACTGTAATTTTGCTACTGTTATGAATTGTAATGTAAATATCTGTGTTTTCCAATGGTCTTAGGCGACCCTGCTAGCGGTTCTCAACCTGTGGAGAAAAACACATATATTTACATTACGATTCATAACAGTAGCAAAATTACAGTTATGAAGTAGCAACGAAAATAATTTTATGGTTTGGGGTCACCACAACATGAGGAACTGTATTAAACGGTCGCGGCATTAGAAAGGTTGAGAACCACTTATTTAATGAGAGATCAAAATGAATGATTGTCAAAGAGTTTTTAGAACACAAAAGCACTAACCATCAAAGAAAAAAAAACACATAAATTGGACCTCATCAAAAGTAAAACCTGCTCTTCAAAAGAAACTGTTACAGATGGCTCCTATGCCATGCTTATTTTAAAAAATTATATATATATATATATATATATATATATATATATATATATATATGTATGTATTGATTTCAGAGAGAAAAGGAGAGAAAGAGGGAAACATCAATGGTGAGAGAGAATCATTGATCGGCTGCCTCCTCACGCCCCACACTGGGATCGAGCCTGCAACCTGGGCATGTGCCCTGACCGAGAATTGAACTGTGACCTCCTGGTTTATAGGTCAACACTCAACTAGTGAGCAATACCTGCCAGGCTATGCCATGCTTATTTACATGTGAAAGCATGCTCAACATCTTCAGTCATTATAAAAATGCAAATTAAAATGACAATGAGATTACCCTACAAAACCCATTAAAATTTAGGTGAAAAAATAAAATAAAGCCCTGGCCAGGTTGGCTCAGTTGGTTGGAGCTGGTTCGATTCCTGGTCAAGGCAAATAACTAGGTTGTGGGTTTGATCCCCAGTTGGGGCACATGCAGAAGACAACCAAATAATGTTTCATGTTTCTCTCTCTCTCACTCCTTTCCCCTCTTTCTAAAATCAATAAGCATGTCTGGGTTCATTTCAGCAGAATAAATTTTGCTGAGGATTCAAAGAGTAAACAATGTTGCACTAGCTGGTTTGGCTCAGTGGATAGCCTGTGGACTAAAGGGTCCCAGGTTCGATTCCAGACAAGGGCACGTGCCCAGGTTGCAGGCTCAATCCCCAATAGGGAGTGTGCAGGTGGCAGCTGATCAATGATTCTCTCTCATCATTGATGTTTCTATCTCTCTTTCCCTCTTCCTCTCTGAAAGCAATAAAAAGATATAAAAAAAGAGTAAACCATGTTATGTTGCTTGACTTAGACAATCTAACAAGTGTCAATACTTTTGCAATTAAGAAAAAAAACTCTTAAAAATCTGTAAGAAATATTTAAAATAATGCCAAATAATTTCAAATTTATCTCCCTAACGATATTTATTAACTAGAAAGGGAAAAGATAGTAAGTATAAAGTAGAGACTCTGCAGATACCAAGTTAACCAAGTGATTAAGATAAATATCACTAATAAGAAACATTAATATCAAGAATCCCTTAATATGATGCACTGAGAAAAATAGGGTACCATTTTTGTGTTATTCTTGTGCAAAATGTATAACCTCATTCCAATCATGAAAAAACATCAAACTCAAATTGAGGATCATTGTACAAAATAACTGTTCAATAATCTTCAGAAGAATCAAGGTCACCCAGCCAGTGTGGCTCAGTGGTTGGGCATTGACCTATGAACCAGGAAGTCACGGTTTGATTCCTGGTCAGGGTACATGTCCGGGGTTTCCCGGGTTTCGGGCTTGGTTCCCCGTAGGGGGCATGCAGGAGGCAGCCAATCAATGATTCCTTCTCATCAGTGATGTTTCTTTCTATTTCTCCCTTCCTCTCTGAAATCAATAAAAAAATATTTTTTTAAAAAGTGTCACAGTCATGAAAAACAAGGAAAGACCAAGATACTGTTGCAAGAGACTATGAAGAAACTGAGACACAGACTGTAAAATATAAAGGAGAAATACTAAATGTAATGTGGGATCCTAAATAAAACCCTGGAACAGAAAAAGAACATTAGTGGGAAAACTGGTAAACTTCAAATAAGGTCTGTAGTTTAGTTATCATCAATATTAATTTCTTTACCCTAATAATTACCTGTACTAAGGTTATATAGGATGTCAACATTCGTGGATATAGGTGTGAGAGATATAAAATAACTGTGCTATTTTTTCAAGGTTTCTAAAATGAGTCCAAAATAAAAGGTCAGAAAAGAAACTGATACTGAAGATGTTTATTTACAAATATAGAAAGGCGTTAATAATATACGAGAGGCCTGGTGCACGAAATTCGTACATGGGTAGGGTCCCTAGACATGGCTGGCAGGGGCCTTCCTTCGTTACATGATGTCCCCTGGTGGTCAGCGCACATCATAGTGGATGGTTGAACTCCCGATCGGTCAAACTCCTGAGGGGACAATTTGCATATTAGCCTTTAATTATATAGGATAGTTCAACAAAGTAGGTTACAAAGCAATATGTATAAAGTCTCATTTTGCTTAAATATTAATTGTATTTACATGGGGGGAAATCAGAAGGAATATATACCAAAATGTTAACAGTGGTGGGTAGTGAGATTTTAGCATATTTTCATGGAATCTGTATGTTTGCTTACCTATGAATAACATCTTTACAGTGATTTCATATTAGGGAGATAATTTTTTATTATAAAAATCAGAACATTTTACTAAAACCTTTTTTAAAAAACTGTGCCTTCCAACCTTGGCTGGTGTGGCAAAGTGGTTGGAGCATCAGCCCACGCACAGAAGAGTCATGGGTTCAATCCCTGGCCCCAGTCAGGGTGAGTTCAGCATTGGGAGGCAACCAATCTATGTGTCTCTCACATCGATGTCTCTCTCTCTCTCCCCTCCCCAACCCCTTCCACTCTCTCTAAAAACCAATGGAGAAATATCCTCAGGTGAGCATTAACAAAAACAAACAAGCAACAATAACAAAAAAACCTGTGCCTTCCAGCCCCAGCTGGGTGGCTCAGTTGGTTGGAGCATCATCCCACACATCAAAAAGGATGCTTTTGTTTTGTCTGATTGCTTTTAGTAATTTTCCCAATTTAAGAATAAAAAAAATAATTTTTTATTCAATCTCCAGATTTTTTTCCCCCAGCATCTGGAATTAAGGGAGGGTTTTCCTAATTGTTCTCTGAAAACAAGTTCTCACATCATTTAAATTCCCAAACATTCCTAACATTTCCCTCATCCCCAGGGACTTACTTGGATGCTTGTTCGAGAACATCATTCTGAAAAAGAAACTTTAAGTATAGTGTATAACTCTTTTTCTAATTCTTCTGTTTTGAAGTGTAACAACATCTGGAGGCTCTACTGTGGCAAGTATTGGGTTAGTAATTGGAGCATCTCTAGCATCAAGAAATCTTTTGGTTATACAAAGTTTTCTTGTAATACCATTTGACAGATTCATAAATGTAAGAAAACAACCCTAGTTCAACTGCTTACACCATAGGGAAACCCTAGCCTATCTGATAATTGGGTCTCTGTAAGCCTGTCAAAACATTTCCTCTCAGTCAACTTCCATTCTTACAGCTCACAATTAACCCAAAATCTACCTTCCTGTAACTTTTAGCCTACACTGCCTGAAATAATCCAATACAATTTACTCTGCTATTTTACCCAACAGCCTTTCAAATAAATTAAGATAACTATTATATTTCTCATTAGTCTCTTCATTCTGGGAACTAGAACTAGAACATAGAAACTAAAGAAATGTGTCCATCCCTAATGACATAGTATTCAGACCGTTCTCCATTTATGGAACATGTACAATATGCCTCCACACAGGGGAGTAGAACTATTTATTACCTTCCTTATCCAGAGCACTAAACTGCTTTAAAAGATTGTGTTCTTTTTTTGGCAGTCATATCACATTATAACTTAGTGAGCTTGCAGACAATTAAAACCCTAGATCAATCACATATAATTGTGATGAAAGATAGAGTTTACTGTTAGTATTTACTTGAGTGTAATTCATCTTCTAATAGTTTACTTAATGCCATTCTTCAGAACAAAGTCTATTTGACTTGTTTGGAAGAGTGGAGCTATAACTACTTAATGTGTTTTTATGGACTACTTTTAAAATGCCTTTGAACATTTGGTATATATGGGTAATGGCATTAGCTACACAAGGACAAATCAATTTATCCACTGGTGGTGGTGGTGGGTTTTTTTAATACACACATATTCTGCCTTAGGAAGAGAATATAAGATATGTACCCCAGAGTTTAGGAAAGCAGATTTCATTCATCCAAAGACTTCAAGAAAAGTCTAGAAAATTGGAGCATGAACTTATGGTCGGAGGAGAAAAATAAAGAGAATGGTTTAAGAGAGACAGTATGTTCTCAAAGCCATATTCTGACTGCATGTTCATGTATTTCAACAGGAAAGAAAAGAGAGGGGCCTTGTTTATCACATGACTCTATATTTGTCCCAGCCTATTTTATCAATGCCATGAAGACATAGTAAACTTTCTTATCATATTTACAAACACAAGGCTGGCAGGGATAAAAAATTCTCCTTAGGCTGATATTGCATTGAAACTAATAAGGTGAAGCTTAATTGTGAAAGTAAACTCCAACTGGACAAGGCCTATGTCATTCCCATATAGCAAGTAAGCTCTTTGGTAAGTATAACTCTTCTGGAGTCTCTCAGTAACATTTATTTAGTACAGCATATTTCCATAACCACTTAGCTTATTAGAAGGGTATAACTTAACATTAAAAAAAAAGTTTGTACCAAATGCTTTAAAAAAAACAAACTCATCATATAACTATAGTTTCTTTAATAAGAGAAATGTTAACTCAGAATACCTTAGAAGAACACGTAGGAGTTCATAGTAATGCAGCCCTGGGACTAAAGAAGTCTTAATATTTTGTCTTAAGCCATCTGAGGCAATGGGTTAAAGGCTTAAAGAAAATTGTCCATTTCACAGAGCACAGTGTATGATTACTACCTTTAGAGAAATGGGTAAAATAATGGCAAGGGAAATTTCAAGTAGCCCTCAAAGCCAGCACACATGAAGGATGAACAGGATTGCACTGGTTCACCCTCTGTCACTGATTCACCAGTACATATATGCATATCTACCCAGACAGACTCTATGCAGTGTTGAAAACAAAAACCTCTTTACTGTAGGACAATGCCTGTTATTAAACGTAAGCAGTCATGCCCTGGCCAATGTGCCTAAGTCGGTTGGGCTTCGTCCTGTGCACTGAAAGTTTGCCAGTTTGATTCCCAGTCAGGGCACATGCCTGGGTTGCGGGCTCAATCCCCGGTAGGGGGCCTGCAGGAGGCAGCCAATCGATGTCTCTGTCTCTCTCTCTTTCTCTCTCTCTCCTTCCCTCCCTCCCTCCATTCCTCTCTAAAAATTAATTAAAAAAATATTTTTAAAAACACACACATAAGCAGTCATTCCAGGCCAAGCTCATCTATACTAAGTTACTACTCTTCCCTAGCCTCTTACAGGTAGTGGGACTGAACCTGTCACTTTGAACTACAGTTTTAAAACTTCATATCTGACATTATAATAAAAGTTGGTACTGAAAAATCAGCATTTTCCCTAGCTACCCACAATAGAAATTGGGAAATGATAACAAAACAAAAAAATAAAAAAATCAACAGGCACTAGGCCCTACTATGATCTGGTGATAAAGTGCTTTATAAAGTTGGGATTCACAAGACCTTGGTTTTCATCCTAGTTTTCTCACTGTGTCCTTAATACAGAAAGCTGTGCTCTGGCCTAAAATGATATAGATTCAAATTTCTAAGGAAAATCCTCCACTGAAAATAGCATGTAACTTCTCACTCCTTCCTCTCTGTCTCAATATTTTAAAGTCAGCTATCAAAAGATTATATTATCTTTTAAAGAACCCCTACAGATATGAGATTGTAGGTAATTATTTCCTTTATTTTCATAATTTTGCACACATAACAACCGTAAACTTTTTAAAAAAATTAAAATCCCCCCATTTGGGTACAAGATAACTTTTGGGATAATGGAAATGTTCTAGAACCCGATTTGGTGGTAATTACAAAGGTGTATACATCTGTCAAAACTAATCAACCAAACGCTTAAAATAGATGACTTTATGGTATACTAGAGGCCCGGTGCACAAATTTGTGCCTGGGTGGGGTCCCTCAGCCTGGCCGGCGATTAGGGCCGATTAGGGTCCGTCTCACACAGTCCCAATCGGGGCCTATCGGGGCCGGCAGGCCAGGGGGAGGGACTGCCCGTGGGAGGTTGGCTGTGGGAGCGCACTGACCATGAGGGGGCAGCTCCTGCATTGAGCATCTGCCCCTTGGTGGTCAGTGTGCATCATAGCAATTAGTCATTCAGTCGACTGGTCGTAACAGCCGCTTAGGCTTTTATATAGAGAGGCCCAGTGCACGAATTCGTGCACGAGTGTGTGTGTGTCCCTCAGCCCAGCCTGCACCCTCTTCAATCTGGGACATCCCTCTCACAATCCAGGTCTGCTGGTTCCCAACCGCTCGCCTGCCTGCCTGCCTGATTGCCCCTAACCACTTCTGCCTGCCAGCCTGATCACCCCCTAACCACTCCCCTGCCAGCCTGATCGATGCCTAACGGCTCCCCTGCCGGCCCAATTGCCCCTAACTGCCCTCCCCTGCTGGCCTGGTCACCCCTAACTGCCCTAACTTGACAGCCTGGTCGCCCCCAACTGCCCTCCCCTGCTGGCTCGGTCACCCCCAACTGCCCTCCTCTGCAGGCCTGGTCATCCCTAACTGCCCTCCCTTGCTGGCTTGGTTACCCCCAACTGCCCTCCCCTGCAGGCCTTGTCCCTCCCAATTGCCGTCCCCTGCTGGCTTGGTCCCCCCCAACTGCCCTCCCCTGCAGGCCTGGTCACCCCTAACTGCCCTCCCCTGCAGGCCTGGTCACTCCCAACTGCCCTCCCCTGCAGGCCCAGTCACTCCTAACTGCCCTCCCCTGCCAGCCTGGTCACCCCTAACTGCCCTCCCCTGCAGGCTTGGTCCCCCCCAACTGCCCACCCTTGCAGGCCTGGTCCCTCCCAACTGCCCTCCCCTGCTGACCTGATTGCCCACAACTGCCCTCCCCTGCTAGCCATCTTGTGATGGCCATCTTTGACCACATGGGGGCAGCCATCTTGTGTGCTGGAGTGATGGTCAATTTGCATATTACCTCTTTATTATATAGGACTAGAAGCCCGATGCACAATATTCGTGCACGAGGCATGGGATCCCTCAGCCCAGCCTGTGCCCTCTTGTAATCCAGGACCCCTGTAAACCGGCAGGCAGACATTCCTCTCACAATCTGGGACCCCTCACTCCTAACCGCCCGCCTGCTCACTCCTAACCGCCCACCTGCTCACTCCTTACCACCCACCCGCTCCTTACCGCTTGGCTTGACACTCCTTAGTGCTGCCGCGGAGGCAGGGGAAGCTCCTGCCACCGCTGCTGCGCTCGCCAGCCGTGAGCCCGGCTTCTGGCTGAGCGGTGCTCCTGCTGTGGGAGCACACTAACCACCAGGGGGAAGCTCCTGCATTGTGCGTCTGCCCCATGGTGGTCAGTGTGCGTCATAGCGACTGGTCGTTCTGGTTGTTTCGCTGTAAAGGTCTCTGGGCTTCTATATATATAGACTAGAGGCCCGATGCACGAAATTCATGCAAGAGTTGGCCTTCCTTCCCTCAGCTGCTGGCACTGGCCTCTCTCTGGCACCCTGGATCTGGGCTTGATTCCCTCCAGCCGCCTGCAGGCACCCAAGACCCGGGCTTCGCTCCAGCTACCAGTAGGCACCCGGGACCTGGGCTTCACTCCAGCTGCCAACAGGCACCTGGGACCCAGGCTGGCTTCTCTCTGGCCCCGGCTCTGTAGGGAATGACGCCTGGTCTAATTAGCATATTACCCTTTTATTATTATAATTATAGATAGATAACTTATACCTCAATAAGATTTTTTTTATTATCTGTACTGAGTTCAGAAAGGAAGGGAGAGGGAGAGAGAGATATAAACATCAATGATGAGAAAGAATCATTAATCAGATGCCTCCTGCATGCTCCCTACTGGAAACCGAGCCCACAACCAGAGCATGTCCCCTGACCGGGAATTGAACTGTGACCTCCTGGTTCACAGGTCGACAGTCAACTACTGAGCAACACCAGCAGGGCCTCAATAATATATTTTTAAAATCCTCTCTATTTTCCAACAAAAATATCCTCGGGTGAGGATCAATCAATCAATAAGTAAGTAAAACAATACCCAGCTGGTGTTGCTCAGTGGTTGAGCATCAACCCATGAACCAGGAGGTCACCAGTTCGGTTTGATTCCACATGCCCAGGTTTCAGGCTCAATCCCCAGTAGGGAGTGTGTTTCTCTCTCATCTATGTTTCTATCTCTCTATCCCTCTCCCTTTCATTCTCTGTTAAAAAAAAAAAAAAAATTAATAAAAAATATATTTTAAAAATCCTCCCTATTAAATTTTAAACTTTTATCCTTATAAACTCTTAACCTTCTCAACTCCTATTTCCTTCACCTCTACTCTACCTCAGCTAGTGTCTCCTCATTCATTCATTCATGTATTTAATAACAATTCTGAAGCAATGTGCTAGGTAGTGGAGATACTGATGTGAACAGGAAACAGTTTGTACTATCAAGGAGTTTTCTGTCTAGAACAGAAGATAGACAGTAAATAGGTGTTTCTGAGTAGAGCCTGAGACATGCTATATACAAGAGTATGAAAAGGCTGCTGCTATAGAAACATAGAGGCACATCTAAACCTGGCTCTGCCATCACAAGCATCTGATATGCCTCCATGTTCTAAAACTCCAAATTTCCCCTTTCTGACCATAACATTCAGTCTTTCCATTTATGTCAACATCATAACTTTAATACCTTAAATCCCACCAATTCCCTTGGCTTTCCTTAGCTCTCTGTTCAGTCTGGACTCCAAGGTTAGCTATTACCCCAATATGCTCCCTACTTCTGTCCTCCTTCCCCCAATCACTACCATAAATCACTAATGTTGATCCTCATTTATTCAATAAGAGTATGTAAATGTCTGCTATATCAAGCACATAATGGTATATATCAGTAAACAGTCAGACATGATCCTTGCCTTCATGGAGCTTACATTCTGGTAGGAAAGACAGACATTTAAATAAGTAAATAAAGACAATACAGTAATTACAGATAAGTGCAGTGGAAGAAATAAACAGGATACTTTGACAAAGAATAAGAGGAACCCATCTTTTAGACAGGGTAAGTATCAAGAAAAACAGAAGAAAAATACTCTAGGGAGGGGAAAAAAAAAACATCAAGTAAAGGCATAGGCCCTGAAGCAAGATACAGCATGGGTTTGTTTTAGTAACTAACAGGCCAGGGTGGCTAAAACTGAGTGAGAAGAAACTAACAAGAAATTAGAGGACATGTAGAGGCCCGATCAGGCAGGATCTTGAATGACTTGTAATGCATTTAGATTTTATTACAAGTACAATGGAAAATCACTGAAGAATTTAGGCAGGAAACTGACATGAATATGATTTAGTCTTAAAAAGATTTACTCTGGTTGCTAAGAGGAGAATGGACTGGAACAGGGTAAAATGGAAGCAATGAAGCCAGTTAGGAGGCCACTGCAGTTGCCTAGGCAATAGATGGTGACTATGAGTAGAGAGGTGGAGTGGAGACAGAGAATTGTTTGTGTTCAAGAGCTATTATGGAAGTGTCATCTACTGAGACAGGAATAACAAAACTCTTGATCTGCCTCCCTGTTCCCCCCTCCCAAAATCTGGTCATTCTTCTCAGTATATGACATAACCATGGCCATGAATGCTTAAGCCAAACATTGGGGATCCAGATGTCATCTGTTTCTTCCCTTTGCCTCATGCTCAATCCACAAGCAAATCTTTTTGTTTCTACCATACTTCCAAATTCTCTCTCAAATCCATCCTCTTCTTTCCATCTCCAGTGATCTCTCTAGTACAAGCCACCATCAACTATGGCTTGGATAAGTTACTGCAGTGGCTTCCTAATTGCTCCCCCTATTTGAAACACTTATCAGACATCCAAGTGGATATGTCAAGTAGGTAGTTGGATTTGTGATTCTGGAGCTCAGAAGTGAGATGACCTAAATTTGGGAACTGAATGCATTCAGATGGTATTTATAGCCATAGAACTAAATAAATCACATAGGCAGAGGGTGCAGACAGGAAAAAGAAAAGACCACAGTACCACGCCAGGAAAAATCTTCTGAGATGGACTTAAGCAAGTCCAGTTGAAGAAGACAGAAGGCAAAAGCTGTGTTAGACCACCCCATATACTATCTGAATTCCCAATTTTTCTCAGTCCTCATCTTCCTGGACCTAGTAAACCACCCTCTTCTACACACTATACCAGGCGTCCTCAAACTGCGGCCGTGGGCCACATGCGGGTGTTTTTGCCGTTTTGTTTTTTTACTTCAAAATAAGATATGTGCAGTGTGCATAGGAATTTGTTCATAGTTTTTTTTTTTTAAACTATAGTCCGGCCCTCCAACGGTCTGAGGGACAGTGAACTGGCCCCCTGTTTAAAAAGTTTGAGGACCCCTGCATTATACCCTATGACAGTGGTCGGCAAACTCATTAGTCAACAGAACCAAATATCAACAGTACAACAACTGAAATTTCTTTTGCGAGCCAAATTTTTTAAACTTAAACTTCTTCTAACACCACTTCTTTAAAATACTCGCCCAGGCCGTGGTATTTTGTGGAGGAGCCACACTAAAGGGGCCAAAGAGCCGCATGTGGCTCGCGAGCCGCAGTTTGCCGACCACGGCCATATGACACTGCGCTACTCTCACCTCATTCCTGCTTGGCTACTCCCTTTGTAGGTCCTTCCCTGGTTTTTCCTCCATTTTCTGTCCCTGAAACTCAATCATTCCTGTTCCGCCTCCTTCTCTCTCTCCCCCCCCCCCCCCCACTTTACCCTCTCACTCCATGTCTGTCTGTCTCTTTCTCTGTATGTATGTACATATATACACATATATACATACACACACACTTTCCTCCTCAAAGATCTTATCCCTCCCCAAAATGTCAACATGTCAATTCTGTACTGAGAACTTCCAAATGTCTAGCTTAGTCTTCCTCAATGTGTGGCCCACAAGACCAGGACTTCAAAATTAGTAGGGCATGCTGATCTACAGAATCAATTACCCTAATCATTCTCAAGCAATGGCTTTTATAAATGTCCAATAATTCATACCTATTATTTCACTCTAATTGTGTTAGGTAATATCAGGAATTTGAGAGCCTTCATACATGTTGATAGCAACATGACAGAAAAATGACCTAGGAACTAAGAAGGAAGTTTAAGGATAGCAAAAACTATAACCACAAACAAGACTCTAGTGGAGTTGGTAAGAGTTCTTAAACCTCTGCAACACTCCCATATTCATTATTTTTGTTTTACCTGCCTCCCAATGCTGATTTAAAATATACAAATTATTCGAATGTCAAAGAATCTTTGAGCTTGTTTTGCTTAATAGCAAACAAGAAGTAATCTGGAAAGGCAGAATCTTACTCCAGTTAGGATAAAATTAAAGATGGTAGATTTAAAAATAAAAGGAAAGTAAGATGCTATCTGGAATCCTCAAGTAGAGAAATCCCAAGCCAAAAAAGTGATCATGAGCCTTTACAGTCACAAGTCTTCATCCACTTACATCACCCTATCTTGTATTAAAATCATTTGAGCACTTGTCTTATCTGTGTCACTGGACTGTGAGTTCCCTCTGGCACCTGGGACCTGGGCTTGTGTCCCTCCGGCTGCCAGCAGGCATCCAGGACCCGGGCTGGAAGCTTTTACACCTCTCTTGGAATCTACCTGCTACTTTGCAAAATCCAAAGTCTTACCCAATGAAATTTAATATTTCTTGAAGTAGAGTTTGCAACATAATTCTAGCTCAATTCCTGTACCATTATCTCCAGTCCCAAATAAGTGAAGTCCAGATTGATGAGATTTTACTATACTACCTGGAAGGAATATATCAAAGCTTTAAATAAGCATTAGTCATCTTTAGCAATACAAAATTACAGTAACACTTCTGCCCACAGCACAGTTTCTCCATTACTTCTAAGATGTAAAAAGCACAAGCTACCATTAAAACCAGATGTTTACAATTGCTTCCAAACTTTTCCCATCTTCTCATTTCTTATGATCTCAAATAGATGCTTCCTCCTTCAATACCAGCAGTGAAGTGAGGTTGAATAAATATTTGGGGTAGAGAATAGCTGCAAGCACTGTCATAGCTGGGTGGCCAAACCCTTATTCCAACTCCCTCCCTACCTGGTTTCTATCTCCCAGCCAAACTAGCCAGTCCCTGGGGTGGACTCTTATTTCTGGAGTTCACTCTGTTCTCTCATAAAACAATGCTCAAGTGTCTGCAGTATTAAACTACTCCAAGAAAGCTTTCACTAAAACTACAAACCAAAGAAACTTCAGGAAGAGGTTGTATATCCTACACTTTTCTGTATGCAAGAATAAATGCCAACTGACAAAAGTCAACATCATGCCAGAATCAATATTTGACTATTTCCTATGTATCTCCCCACTAGATGCGGGAGACATCCAGAATATTATCTAATGTTACCTCTTACCCTCCTCAGTCAGTCAGCTTTCTCTCTGTAGCCAGAGGACGGACTCAGATTTGCTCACTCTCTCTTGCCTCCCCATTCTTTCAACATATAGATCCCGATATTAATTAATGGTATTTCCCTGCCTGGAAATGTCTGAAAGTCTCTTTCCCATCGTTAAAAAGCAGCGACAGAAGACGGGTTCCTCCATTGAGGATGAGGCCTGGGGTTCTCCAGATACTGGACTGAAGGACTGCAACCGCTACACCTCTTGTCTTTGCCTGCCTCCCAATGTTGACAGGAGCGGACACAGGAGTGGACAGTGGCAGCACTCCCGGACACTATCCGTCCCCACCCAGCCCGCTATCAATCCCCACACCAGGTGCTGCATCCTGCATTCCAGTCGTCCAGAGGGGTTAACGCCGCGTCTCCCGGAAAATGGCTCTTCCTCCAACCCCGCCTCAGCCCCCCACACCAGACCATCTACCAACACCACCAGGTCTTTCTACTGCAGGATACAGACATGCTTGAGCTCGTCACCACCAATAAACGACAAAGGCATTAAATTCCGTAGACCTGGCCAGCAGGAAGGTGGGTGAGTGGCTTTTCCTGTGGTGGCTCCCTTCCACATCAATCCCTACAACTCCCCCTCCCCAGAGCCGCCATAAGCCGTGCAGCCCCGCATCCTCCGAAGCGCGGCAGGGAGGGACTGGGGGTACAAAAGGAACTTGCCCGCAAGGACTTACAGAGGCCAGTCCCTGCGGGGTCTGGGGCAAGTCCGGGCTGACTTCCATCCTCTCCACACCCCGGGCCTCCTCGTCCGCCATCTTGAGGGAAACTGACGCTTGCAGTTGCAGACCCCCGGCCGGAGACGAGCGGAGACCTGTGGCCGGTTCAGGAGGCGCGGGACGACACTTTTACGACGGCCCCTGAAGTCGAATTTGACGCAGGATCGAACAGCGGCTTCCGGTGCGCTTCCCGGAAGCCAGCGTCGCGGCCCTTCAGGGCGCGAGGGTTCTCCTTCCCTACTTTCTTAGTCGTAGAGCTCGGTGGCTGGAGCTTGTGTGTCTGGTCTCGGTGCTGGGGACTGTTGCGTCTACGAGGTTAAAAAGGAAAAAAATTCGGCGTCCGTTGTGCAAGGAAGAAAAATGTCGGGGCGAGCTACGTGAACACCCGTTCAGGGCCCCCTGGCCGGGTCCTGGGTCTAGGTGTGTTTTGTCTCTCGGCGCACCTGCTGCGGTTCCCCAGCGCCCACACAATGAAAAAGTACTCAACGCTGTCACATCTTTGGGAAGGCAACCCGTGGGCACCTGCGCATGCGCACAATAAAACTCAGACCCCAGCTTTTGGGGGAGTGGTAGTGAAGAAATAACGAAAAATTGGAAACCTAGTCATCGGTAGAGGGAAGATAAGGTAAACATGGTAATCTGCATTATGGAACACCATGCATGTCTTAAAAAAAAAAAGATCTATGTAGAAAGATAAAGATAAGTGAGGAGGGAAAAAACAGTCAAGTAGCCACAAACCTTATATTTAGGCTTACATAAATTTAAATGCGAAGGAAACATTCTGAAAGGGAAAAGCACAAATGGTAGTGTGCTCTGAAAACCGGAAGAGGAGTAAAATGGTCAAGAGCTACTTTAGCTTCATCTGTAGTTTTAAACTGTTTGCAAAACATAATTTAAAATGTGTTTTTTAATAAAGGGAAAAATAATAAAGCTCCACTTAGGAAATAATAAAGAGTTAACTATTTGGCATTAGATTAAGTCAGATCTTTCAATCATATAAAAATAATTTTTAATGAATTTAAGGGTTAGGTACTAAAAAAAAAGTAAAGTGAATATAAACAAAAGTAAAGTATAGCCCAGCCAGCATGGCTCAGTGATTGAGCATCAACCTATGAATCAGAAGGTCAAGGTTCGATTCCTGGTCAGGGCATATGCCCAGGTTGTGGGCACGATATCCATTGTGGGACGTGCAGGAGGCAGCCGATCAATGATTCTCTCTTATCAAAGTTTCTCTCTCTCCCTCTCCCTCTCTGAAATCAATAAATATTTTTTGAAAGAATATAAAATAACCCTAAAACCATACAATTGGAAAGCCACTGTTGTAGAGGCTTTCTTATTGACTTGGGAAGATACTATATCTTGTTGGGTGGAAAAAACAAGTTACTAAACAGTATGGTTCTGCCCTGGCTGGGGAGCTAAGTTGGTTAAGAGTTTGTCCCAATATGCCAAGGTTGGAATACGATCCCTGGTCAGGGCATATATAAGAATCAGAGAGGGAAAGATGGCGACCGGCAGGAAGGTAGGGAGAGAGAGAGTGTGAGTGAGGAACCCATAGAGGAGAGTGTAGAGGTGTGTGGTGTGTGTGTGTGTGTATGAGATAGGGTCAGTTAGATTCTGCAGGTCTTCCAAGGGGCTCCCGAACAGGGCAGCCCTAGACGGCGGAGCCCCGCGCACAAAGCGGACACTTCTCGGCGGCTGGTGCGGACGCGGAGACCACGCCATCTTGGGAAACAGAGCTGCCCGAGACTCGGATCCTGGCTTCTGACACAAACCAGGACCCTGCAGCCACTGGGGACAGAGAACTGCTATCACAGCTTCAGACAAACAAACAAGAATCCAGACTTCCCGGCAGATTTCCGTGAGTCAAAGAGCCTACCCCCCTCCTCGCAGGCGCTGATAGCGCCATAGTAACTGATAGACCCGCCCCTCCCCCAAGCTGCTGAGCGCCCACAGGCGCGCGCAGAAAGCGCCATAGTAACTGATAGACGCGCCCCTCGCCCAAGTTGCTCACGGGCGGGCGCGCGCGCACAGACAGCGCCATAGTAACTGATAGACCCGCCCCTGGCCCAAGCTGCCGAGCTTGCTCCCTCTTAGGGAACTTGGCGCGCGCTCGCGCACGGGACAGAAGCAGCTCCCCGTCGGGGAAATCTGTCAGTGCGCACAGAGGGCTCCCTTTCGGGGAATTTGGGGGAATTTGGCTCGCGGGGCACAGCTCCCCCTTCGGAGATTCTTAAAAGCGTGCACAGAGGGGCTTCCCTTTGGGGAATTTGGCGCTCAGGAAGGACTCCGCCCCCCTTCTGGGACTTTGGGAGAGTGCACTGAGCCGGCTCACCTTCAGGTTTTTAAGAATGTGCGCTCTAGCCGGTTTGGCTCAGTAGAGAGAGCACACACAGGACGCAGCCCCACTTCAGGGAATTTGGCACGCCGGACACAGCTGCCTGGGATCCCTGACTCACAGCGCATTCACACTAAGAGCCAGCGACCCCAATTGTTGGTGCGTGCACACACAGGGACCCTGATTCTCAACGAGAAACTGCACAAGGCAACAGAGACTTTGACACTCGAGTCTTGGTGCAGACACAGGGAAACTCTGAATCCTGGCACATGCTAAGGATCTCATTCTCGGCACATACCAACAGTGTGGTGCAGACAGGGCCCCTGATTCTAAATGTGCACACGAGACCACACGGAACACTGGGGACACTGATCCTGGGCAAGTTTGGTTCCCACCAACCAAAGACAGTCACACGTCCTAGTGTCAGAGCACTTCAGTGAAACTAGGGTGGAGCGAAGTCCCCACAGCACACGACCCAGGTCCACGCAAACAGAAGCTTGAGCTTTCTGGTAATAGCCAGAATGGGGAAACGAAATAACTCACAGAGGAAAGAAAATGTGGAGTCGCCAAGAAAGGAAATTAGTGAAAATGAAGCTTGCAACATGACCGAAAAGGAGTTCAGAGTAATGGTCATGGAATTTATACATCGGATGGATGAGAAAATCAACAACTTATGCAAGAATCAGGAAGAAATGAAAAGTGATATAGCTACAATCAAAAACACCATGGAAAGTTTCAACAGCAGATTACAAGAAGCAGAGGACCGAATTAGTGAGTTAGAAGATCAGGTACAGAAACAAGCTCAAGCTGAACAGCAATTGGAGAAAAAAATTAAAAAGCAGGAGGAAAGCCTAAGGGAGCTTCGGGACAACATGAAACGAAGTAACATGCGTATAATAGGGCTGCCAGAAGGACAAGAAGAGCAGCAGGGATTAGAAAATCTATTTGAAGAAATAATGACAGAAAACTTCCCGGATATGGGAAAGATAAAAGTTACGCAAGTAAAGAGAGTCCCAAGCAGGATCAACCCCAAAAGACCCACACCAAGACATGTCATAATTTCAATGGCAAATATAAATGATAAAGAGAGAATCCTAAAGGCGGCAAGAGAGAGACACAGAGTTACCTACAAAGGAACACCCATCAGATTGTCAAATGATTACTCATCAGAAACACAACAAGCTAGAAGTGAATGGAAGGAGGTATACAAAGTGTTGCAAAGCAAAGGACTGAATCCAAGAATACTATATCCAGCAAGACTATCAATCAAAATTGAAGGGGAAATCAGGAGCTTTGCAGACAAAAAAAGCCTCAGGGAGTTTATCACCACCAAACCAGCAATGCAAGAATTGCTAAAGGGAATACTGTAAAAAGAAGAAATAAACAGGTAAGAAGGAATACAGACACAAAAATAGATATGACTGCAAACAAATACCTTTCAGTAATAACTTTAAATGTAAACGGACTAAATGCTCCAATCAAAAGACATCGAGTAGCTGAATGGATAAAAAAACACGACCCATATATATGCTGTCTACAAGAGACCCACCTCAGAACAAGAGACTCACACAGATTGAAAGTGAAGGGATGGAAAAATATCTTTCAGGCAAATGGAAATGAAAAAAAAGCTGGGGTAGCAATACTTATATCTGACAAAATAGACCTCAAAGTAAATGCCATAACAAGAGATAAGGAAGGCCACTTCATAATACTAAAGGGAGAAATCCAACAAGAAGAAATAATTCTGGTAAACATATACGCTCCCAATATAGGAGCACCCAAATACATAAAAAAACTCCTGGAGGATATCAAGGGAGAGATTAATAGCAACACAATCATAGTAGGAGACTTTAATACCCCACTATCACCACTGGACAAATCCTCTAAACAAAAAATCAGCAAAGAAACAGCAATCCTAAATGACTCACTAGACCAGATGGAATTAATTGACATCTTCAGAACATTTCACCCCAAAGCCACAGAATATACATTCTTCTCAAGTGCACATGGGTCATTTTCAAAGATAGACCATATGCTGGGTCACAGGCAAAGTCTCTTCAAATTCAAGAAGATAGAAATTATATCAAGCATCTTCTCAGATCACAGTGGCATAAAACTGGAAATCAACTACAATAAATACAATCCAAAGAAATCAAACACATGGAGACTAAACAGCATGCTATTAAACAAGGACTGGGTCACCAGAGAGATCAAGGAAGAAATAAAAAACATCATGGAAACAAATGACAATGAAAACACAACAATCCAAAATCTATGGGACACAGCGAAAGCAGTCTTGAGAGGGAAGTTCATAGCTCTACAGGCCTATTGCAAAAAACAAGAAACAATGGTAATAAATTACTTAACCCTACAACTCAAAGAGCTAGAAAAAGAGCAGCAAGAAAAGCCCAGTGTAACCAGAAGGAAGGAAATAACAAAGATCAGAGCGGAGATAAATGACATAGAGACCAAAGAAACAATACATAAGATCAACAAAACCAAGAGCTGGTTCTTTGAAAGGATAAACAAGATTGATGGACCTCTAGCCAGGCTCACCAAGAAGCAAAGAGAGAGGACCCAAATAAACAAAATCAGAAATGAAAGAGGTGAAATAACAACAGACCCCGCTGAGATACAAAGGATTGTTACAAAATACTACGAACAACTCTATTCCAACAAACTGGACAATCTGGAGGAAATGGACATATTCCTAGAAAAATATAACCTTCCAAAAATCAATCAAGAAGAATCTAAACAGCTCAATAGGCCAATAACTATGGACGAAATTGAAGCAGTCATCAAAAAGCTTCCAGCAAACAAAAGCCCGGGGCCAGATGGCTTCACAGGAGAGTTTTACCAAACATTCAAGGAAGAACTAAAACCTATCCTCCTCAGACTATTCCAAAAAATTCAAGTGGAAGGAACACTTCCAAGCTCCTTCTATGAAGCCAGCATCACCCTAATACCAAAACCAGATAAAGACAACACAATGAAAGAGAATTACAGACCAATATCCCTCATGAACATAGATGCCAAAATCCTCAACAAAATTCTAGCAAATCGGCTCCAGCAGTACATCAGAAAGATCATACACCATGACCAAGTAGGATTTATCCCAGGAATGCAAGGATGGTACAATATCCGCAAATCAATAAACGTGATACATCACATAAACAAATTGAAAGATAAAAATCACATAGTCATATCAATTGATGCAGAAAAAGCATTTGACAAAATCCAACACCCTTTCTTGATAAAAGCTCTCAACAAGGTGGGAATAGATGGCTCATACCTCAACATAATAAAAGCTATATATGATAAACCCACAGCAAACATCATACTCAATGGACAAAAACTAAAGACATTTCCCCTAAGAACAGGAACAAGACAGGGATGCCCACTCTCACCACTCCTGTTTGACATAGTACTGGAAGTATTAGCCATTGCAATTAGACAAGAAGAAGAAATAAAAGGCATCCAGATTGGAAAAGAACAAGTAAAGCTGTCTTTATTTGCAGACGACATGATATTGTACATAAAAAATCCGAAAGACTCCGTCAAAAAACTCATAGACTTAATAAATGAATTCGGCAATGTAGCAGGATACAAAATTAACACCAAGAAATCTATGGCCTTTCTATACACCAATAGTGAACTTACAGACAGAGAGACTAAAAAGGCAATCCCATTTACCATCGCACCAAAAAAATTAAGATACCTAGGAATAAACTTAACTAAGGAGGTAAAAGACCTATACACGGAAAACTACAGGACACTGAAAAAAGAGATAGAGGAAGACGTAAACAGATGGAAGAACATACCATGTTCATGGATTGGTAGAATCAACATCATTAAAATGTCCATACTACCCAAAGCAATCTATAGATTCAATGCACTCCCCATTAAAATACCAACGGCATATTTCACAGACCTTGAAAGAACTCTCCAAAAATTCATCTGGAATAAAAAAAGACCCCGAATAGCCACAGCAATCCTGAGAAAGAAGAATAAAGTAGGAGGGATCTCAATACCAGATTTCAAGCTGTATTACAAAGCCACTGTTCTCAAAACAGCCTGGTACTGGCACAAGAACAGACATATAGATCAATGGAACAGAATAGAGAATCCAGATATTGACCCAAACCACTATGCTCAATTAATATTTGACAAAGGAGGCATGAACATACAATGGAATAAAGACAGTCTCTTCAATAAATGGTGTTGGGAAAATTGGACAGATACATGCAAAAAAATGAAGCTTGATCACCAACTTACGCCATACACAAAAATAAACTCAAAATGGATACAGGACTTAAACATAAGACGGGAAACCATAAAAATACTAGAGCAATCCACAGGCAGCAAAATCTCAGACATATGCCAAAAGAAATTCTTCACTGACACTGCCCCTAGGGCAATGGAAGCTAAAGAGAAAATTAACAAATGGGACTACATCAAAATAAAAAGCTTTTTCACAGCAAAAGAAACCATCAACAAAACAACAAGAAGGCCCACTGCATGGGAGAACATATTTGCAAATGGCATCACTGATAAAGGTTTAATCTCCAACATCTACAGGCAGCTTATACAACTTAATAAAAGGAAGATAAATGATCCAATAAAAAAATGGGCAATGGACCTAAATAGAATCTTTTCAAAAGAAGACAGAAGGAAGGCCAAGAGACACATGAAAACATGCTCAACGTCACTAATTATCCGAGAGATGCAAATCAAAACAACAATGCGGTACCATCTCACACCTGTCAGAATGGCTATCATCAACAAATCAACAAACGACAAGTGTTGGCGAGGATGCGGAGAAAAAGGAACCCTCGTGCACTGCTGGTGGGATTGCAGACTGGTGCAGCCACTGTGGAGAACAGTATGGAGTTTCCTCAAAAAACTGAAAATGGAACTCCCATTTGACCCAGTAATCCCACTCCTGGGAATATATCCGAAGAAACTAGAAACACCAAGTAGAAAGGATATATGCACCCCTATGTTCATAGCAGCACAATTCACCATAGCTAAGATTTGGAAACAGCCTAGGTGCCCGTCAGCAGATGACTGGATCAGAAAACTGTGGTACATCTACACAATGGAATACTATGCTGCCATAAAAAAGAAGGAATTCTCATCATTTGCAGCAACCTGGGAGGAATTGGAGAACATTATGTTAAGTGAAATAAGTCAGTCAATGAAAGAAAAATACCACATGATCTCACTCATTTATGGATAATAAAGAACATTATAAACTTGAACAAAAAGATAGATACAGAGACAGTAAAGCATCAAACAGACTGTCAAATTACAAGGGGAAGGTTAGGGAGAGGTGGGGGAGATAAGAGATCAACCGAAGGACTTGTATGCATGCATATAAGCATAACCAATGGATGCAAAACTCTGGGGGGTGGGGGCATATATGGGAGTGGGGTGTGGGGAGGGCAATGGTAAGATATGTACACATATAATACCTTAATAAAAAATTGAAAAAAAAATAAAAAAAAAAAAAAAAAAAAAAAAAAAAAAAAAAAAGAATCAGCCAGCGAGGCCTGGCCGGTGTAGCTCATATGGTTGAATGTCATCCCAGGCACCAAGAGGTTGCCAGTTTAATTCTGGTCAGGGCACATGCCTGGGTTACAGGGCTTGATCCCTGGTTGGGGACCTGCAGGAGGCAGCAGATCAATGTTTCTCACAGCGATATTTCTCTTTCTCCCTTTCTCTTCCTCTCTCCCTCTCTAAAAAATAAAATCAGTTAAAAAGAAATCAGCCTCCCTTCTTTCCTCCCATTTACTCTCTCCTTCCCCTGTCCCCCTCCTTCCCTCTCTCTCAAATGAATAAATAACAAAAAATAAAACAGTATGGTCATGTTTTTGTAAGACAAAAATGTGCCTAGATATTTAAAAATAAACTACACAAAGTTAAAACAAAACCTGGGAAGAAATGTCTGCAACATATGATAGACCAAAGGATAAAATCTCAAAGACTATTCCAAGAATATTAATTACTAAAATATTACTCTTGGTTATCCCTAGGTTGCAAAATCACAGAAATTATTTTCTACTTTCTACTTAACTGTATTGTCTAGTTTTTCTTTAAGTATTTCTTGTGTAAAAATTTTTTAATCTACCCATTTTTTAAAGGTATATAAATATCTAGTGCCTAGATAGATAGATACCCACCCAATCTATCCAATTCAAAAAGCCTTCTTGATAATGTATTTCCTTATCTAGCCAGATGTGCTGTGATCTTTCCCCTCTTGGAGGAACTAGTAGCTGTATACCTAACCTCTGGAATCAGACTTTCTGGATTTTAATTTCTTTTTTACCACTTGTTAGTTGTGTAACCTTAGGCGAATTAACCTCACTGAGATTTGGTTTTCTCATCTATAAAATAGACATGGTAATAAGATTATTTTCCTCATGATGGTTGTGAGGATTAATGAGATACCACCTGAAGCCCTAAATGCCTGGTATTGTGCAGTACAATGACTGCTAGTATTCAGGATGAACATTTTTGAGGATTTTTTTCTGGCTGTCCTGCATCTGGTGGCAGCTTCTCAATTGAGTGGAGGAGGTCTTTCCATTGTGGGGAGTCTTATTTCAGGGTGACAGTGTCCCCAAACACATGGTTAGATTTCATTTCTGCTTGGTATACTCAGGCAGCAATCTTCATTCAGCCTATTCATGCTAAAAAACAACTGTCCCTCCAGCTTGTTGGTCATCTGCAGTTCCTTGGGTTTCTAAGCATTTCTTTCTAAGCCTGTCCTCAGCTTCCTGCAGAACCTATGGATCCCTGACATCCTTTCAGTAGATAATACTCTTTTCTTAAGATAGCTAGAGGTGTTTTTTATTTTTTGAAACTGAAAGATTTCTAATTGATGCATTAACTATTAAGTCATTATTTATAAGATAACACTGCCTTATATTACAGCTTGTCTTGGCCTATCTTATTTTTGTAGTTCCTTGAGTGCAAGAACCAAGATGTATACATAGAAATGTCAACTACTATGTTAAGGACTTTAGATACATTTTAAAGTATAACTCACAAAACAATCCTGTGATGTAGTTCCTATTATCATCATTGTACAGACAAGGAAATGATAGCTTGAACAAGTGAGATTGCTTGTTCAAAGAACCGCAATTACCAAGTGACAGAAACCTAGATTCAAAACTTAGGTCTGTCTGGCTTCAAAATGTATGCCTTTAACCATTTCACTCTCCTGCCACTATAAAAAATTTTTTTGTCTCTTTTATCATTTTGTATGTTGCAATATAAATGTCTATTGTTAAATAAATTAAAATATTCATCATGTATCTGGCATACATTTAACATCCTAGTACATTTATCATAGACATTTTATAGGTCATTAACCAAACAAAACAGATATTAACTTATGAATTATTGCTCTTTTTTGATTTAGAGAAAGGTATGGGTAGGCCTAGTTTAGAATAGGATTATGAATTTGTTTCATTCTTATGTAAAGACATACTTCTTTTTTTAATTAGCATCAGTTCACAGTAAAGTTTGTTAATAAATATGCTACTAGTGCATTTTGCAGGTGCCATTTTCTGTTTAAAGTATAACCAACAAATAATATACATCAATTAGCTTTCTTAGTGCCCCAGAATGACACAGTCCATTAAGATAGCCATGCTCAGAACTGTTTTCCTTAGACTCCTCATTTATGGGTTGTGCTGGAGGTTTTCAACCCTGGTTACATATTAGAATCATCTGATAACTTTTTAAAAATCCCAATGCCTGGTGTCACTCTAGTGATTCTGATTTAATTAGATAGAGGTGAGACCTGAGTATCCTTAAAAAAAAAAAAAAAAATCTCCCAAGGGATGCTAATGAGAACCCATGACTGATTCCATTTTAACTGACCTCCTTCTTGGGGTTTTTTTCTTATGTGACACTACATGATTCTTCCTGCCTGGTACAAATCCTTGATATTCCAAATCCAGACTGGGAAAGAGTAACCCTTATTGGTTTCCCTATTTCTACTCTCTCTCTCATCCTCATCCTCTGTTTTCCTGCCAGAATTATTTTTAAAGGTAAATCTGATCATGTGACTCTTACCTCAATATAGTAGATGGCTTCTTTATAAGATAAAATTTAACCCTTAAGCATGGCATTCAAAGCCCTTCTCAGTCTGGTTTGAAACAATTTTTGCTAGTCTAATGTCCCTTGCCACCCCACTTAAACTAAACTACATCTGTCACCTACACCATATAGTCCCTTGGCCTAGAGTGCCCCCTCCCCCACTACCACACCTCTTTCTATAGAGAATTTCTTTTTATTCTTTAGAGGTCAGTTTATATAGGACTCCCTCTGAGTTTTCTGATCCTCTCATTCTCCAATAGGCAGAATCGTTCCCTCTGTGCTTTCATTGCACTTTTAATTATTTAGATGCCTGTTGAACCTGTTAGACCAGTGGTCGGCAAACTCATTAGTCAACAGAGCCAAATATCAACAGTACAACGATTGAAATTTCTTTTGAGAGCCAAATTTTTTAAACTTAAACTAGATAGTTAGGTACATTGTTATTACCTAACTTAATTAGGGTACTCCTTCAATCGCACTGTACATGCGCGCCCACACGTGGTATTTTGTGGAAGAGCCACACTCAAGGGGCCAAAGAGCTGCATGTGGCTCGTGAGCTGCGGTTTGCCGACCACTGTGTTAGACTATGAGCTTCATGAGAGTAGGAATTCTGTCACCACTTTGTATTTATAGAACATGGTAGCTGCCTACTAGATCATGGATGTTCAGTATTCCTGGGGGGGAAAAAGCCACCTCAAAAAAGACTAAAACACTACACACACAAATTATTATAATTGAAATTTATAAATGGTTCTTAAAATAGTCTTTAAAAATCAATTCACAAAATGTGTATTGGTCTCCAAAGCCACATTAGCTAGCACTTGTATTTATTTCATTGTTAGAGACTCCTTCCTAGGGAGAGTTTTCACTTTGAGAACTTATTAAAATACAATTTATGTTGCCCGTCCAGTGTGGCTCAGTGGTTGAGCATTGCATTGACCTATGAACCAGGAGGTCAGGGTTCGAGTCCCAGTCAGGGCACATGCCCGGGTTGTGGGCTTGATCCCCAGTGTGGGGTGTGCAGGAGGCAGCCGATCCATGATTATTTCTCATCATTGATGTTTCTCTTTCTCTCTCTCTCCCTTTCCCTTCCTCTCTGAAATCAATAAAAATATATTTTAAAAAATACAATTTGTGTTTGGAGAGGATAACCTCTGATCAGATTACCTTTTAGTGGCATTAGTTTAACAGATGCTGGGATGTACGTGTTAGAGGTTGGGTTTCAAAAGAAGCTGATTCTGAAGCAGAGTTTAGCATACAGGTTTATTAGGGAGAGTTCTTGGAATCAACACCTATAGAAGGGAAAGAAAGGGAAGGAAACATGATTGAGCTAAGAGAGAGGCAGAGCTGCAGTGCAGTCTGAATGAAGGCCTTAACCAGCTTGGGATTTATGAAATTGGACTAGTTCTTTAGAGTAAGATAACAGTGGGTAAAGAGGTTACAAGAATGAAAAAGTTGAAAACACAGTAGTTATTTTGGGAGAGGAACAAAGAATAAAGGAAGAACTCAGTGGAAGAAATGGAGATAAAGCATGAAAAAAAACCAAAACACATTTGTGACCTCAGTGGAAAGGCAAGTGGAGTTGGGTTATAGAAGAGTCTAATGTCCTTCTAGTCAAGAGATGAAGGTAAGGGGAAATGAGCAAATGAGAGTGAAAGGAAGAAGGGAATAAAAGAAAAGTAGTGAAAATTGCAAAGATAAGCCCTTAACATTATGAGGAAGAAAGAAGAGAAAGGGAATGTAACATTCCTTACTTATTTTCACACTTAACAAAAAACATGACATAGTTGGGAAATTTTACTCAAAGATCTTATTCCTGTTGTAAGTACACACACATACACTTTTGTCACATTAGTAAAAAGGCAACAAAACTAAAACAAATTAAGTGACATAGTTTAACAATATCAGGGACTACTATGCACCAAAACCTATAGTAATTATAAAAGCAAGGATATAATAATAATTTATTTTATTCCATGTTATTTAACTTATACAATCATTTTCTAGGCACCTAATTTCCTAAGAAACCAATATATATGAAAATCTTTTTTTGAGGGTACAAATATGCTTTAAAATTAAATATAATTTTGAATTATAATGGTCTCATCCCATAAATTAACATAAATTTAGAGTTGTTTTGTGTGGAGTTTTTTTTTTTTTAAATTGGTTGTCTACACCAATTTTCAGTAACTCTTAAGAGTAAACTGTTGCCTGGCTGGCATTGCTCAGTAGTTGAGCATCAGCCTATGAACCAGGAGGTCACAGTTCGATTCCAGGTCAGGGCACATTCCCGGGTTGGGGCTCAATCCCCAATAGGGGGCCTGCAGGAAGCAGCTGATCAATGGTTCTCTCTCATCATGGATGTTTCTATCTCTCTCTCCCTCTTCCTTCCTCTCTGAAATCAATAAAAATATATTAAAAAATAAATAAATTTTCATAATGAAAATTTTTAAAAATCAATAAAAATGTATTTAAAAAAGAAAGAGTAAACTGTTAACTATTTTCTGGGTTCACTGTAGGTTTTTCCTTTTTTAAAAAATATTTTATTGATTTTTTACAGAGAGGAAGGGAGAAGGATAGAGAGTTAGAAACATTGATGAGAGAGAAACATCCATCAGCTGCCTCCCACACAACCCCCACTGGGGATGTGCCCGCAACCAAGGTACATGCCCTTGACCGGAATCGAACCTGGGACCCTTCAGTCCACAGGCTGATGCTCTATCCACTGAACCAAACCGGTTAAGGCTGTAGGTTTTTCCTTAATGGATCTAGTAGTGATTGAATACTAATTATTTCCCCAAATACTGCATTTCAAATATGGGCTTTATGGGGGTGTGTATTTTTTAATTTATTGATTTTTAGAAATAGAGGAATGGAGAGAGATAGACAGACAGACATTGATTTGTTGTTCCACTTATTTATGCATTCAATGGTTGATTCTTGTATGTGCCCTGACTGGGGATCGAACCTGCAACCTTGACATATTGAAATGATGCTCTAACCACTTAGATGCCCATCCAAACTGGGCTTTATGTTTTCAAGTTCAAAATAATTTATCTTAGAATATGATTACCTCCATATAATAAAATATACCCTTTTGTTCATGGCAGTTCACAGTAATTTGATGAGATAAAGATATTTGAAGCAATAATTTACTAAAAGCTTATACTAGAGGTCAGCAAACTATGGTTGATCCAATACTTTTTTTTCTTTATTGATTAAGGTATTACATATGTGTCCTTATCCCCCCTTCCCCCCCCCCCCCCAACTCCACTCCCGTTCACACCCTCACGCCCCTGGTGTCTGCGTCCATTGGTTATGCTTATACGCGGGCATTACAAGTCCTTTGGTTGATCTTTCCCCTTTACTCCCACCCTCCCCTACCTTCCCTCTGAGATTTGAGAATCTGCTCGATGCTTCTCTGTCTCTGGATCTGTTTTTGTTCACCAGTTTATGTTGTTCATTATAATCCACAAATGAGTGAGATCATGTGATATTTATCTTTCTCTGACTGACTTATTTCACTTAGCATAATGCTCTCCAGCGCCATCCAAGTTGTTGCAAATGGTAGGAGTTCCTTCCTTTTTACAGCAGCTTAGTATTCCATTGTGTAGATGTACCACTGCTTTTTAATCCATTCATCTGCTGATGGGCACTTAGGCTGTTTCCAAATCATAGCTATTGTAAATTGTGCTGCTATGAACATAGGGGTGCATATATCCTTTCTGACAGTGTTTCTGATTTCTTGGGATATATTCCTAGAAGTGTCATTACTGAGTCAAATGTGAGTTCCATTTTTAATTTTTTGAGGAATCTCCATACTGTTCTCCACAGTGGCTGCACCAGTCTGCATTCCCACCAGCAGTGCACAAGGGTTCCTTTATCTCTGCATCCTCGCCAGCACTTGTCAGTTTGTTGATTATAGCCATTCTGACAGGTGTGAGATGGTACCTCATTGTTGTTTTGATTTGCATCTCTTGGATAATTAGTGATTTTGAGCATGTTTCAAATGTCTCGTGGCCTTCCTTATGTCCTCTTTCAAAAACTATATAATTAGGTCCATTGCCCATTTTGTGAGTGGGTTGTTTATCTTCCCTTTGTTACATTGTATGAGATCCCTGTAAATGTTGGATAGTAAACCCTTATTGGAGATAACATTGGCAAATATGTTCTCTCATGCAGTGGGCTTTCTTGTTGTTTTGTTGATGTTTTCTTTTGCTGTGCAAGAAGCTTTTTATTTTGATGTAGTCCCATTTGTTTATTTTCTCTTTAGTTTCCATTGCCCTAGGAGCTGTATCGGTGAAGATATTGCTTTGGCATATGTCTTAGATTTTGCTGCCTGTGAATTCCTCTAATACTTTTATGGTTTTCTATCTTATGTTTGAGTTCTTTATCCATTTTGAGTTTATTTTTGTGTATTGTGTAAGTTGGTGGTCAAGTTAAATTTTTTTGCATGTATCTGTCCAATTTTCCCAACACCATTTACTGAAGAGACTATCTTGACTCCATTGTATGCTCTTGCCTCCTTTGTCAAATATCAATTGAGCATAATGGCTTGGGTCGATTTCTGGGTTTTCTGTTCTGTTTCATTGGTCTATTGTCTGTTCTTGTGCCAGTACCAGGCAGTTTTGAGAACAGTGGCTTTGTAATACAGCTTGATATCTGGTATTGAGATCCCTCCTACTTTGTTCTTCTTTCTCAGAATTGCTGCATCTATTGGGGTCTTTTTTTTATTCCAGATGAATTTTTGGAAAGTTCGTTCTAGGTCTGTGAAATATGCTGTTGGTATTTTAATGGGAAGTACATTGAATCTATAGATTGTTTTGGGTAGTATGGACATTTTAATGGTGTTGATTCTATCAATCCATGAACACAGTATGTTCTTCCATCTGTTTATGTCTTCCTCTATCTCTTTTTTCAACGTCCTGTAGTTTTCTGAGTAGAGGTCATTTACCTCATTAGTTAAGTCTATTCTTAGGTATCTTAATTTCCAATACTTATTTTTGTACCATCTCATCTAAGAATGATTTTAAATAGTTGGAAAAATAAAAGTAAATAATATTCTGTGAAATGGGAAAGTTATTTGAAATTCAAATTTCAGGTCTGTAACTAATTTGTGTGGTGTGTGTGTGTGTGTGTGTGTGTGTGTGTGTGTGTAAGACTGCCACTTTTCTCTGGCTCCTTTTAGCTGAGTGCTTACTGCAGAGACCAGATGACCCACAAAGTCTGAACTATATACTAACTACCCTTTGCAGAAAAAGTTTGTCTTCCCCATCCTAGAATACAGTACAACTCTGCTCTAAATAGAGATGGCATAGTCACACTGAGGTGAACTTCTGAATACTGTCCTAACCAAAACTGTGCTACAATTGTGGGAGGATGGGGTCTGAGAGCATGAATGAAAGTCCTTGAGGGCATTACTTGTTGTTGTGAAAGAAGGCAAGTACCTTAGAGGGAGTCATAGGATATCACTTAATCCTGAAAGCCCCATTCTATCACCATTGGCATGTCAAGAGAAATATGGAGGTCAATAACAAAGAACTGAGTTCTAGAACTGAAAGTCTCCTCTGAAAGATTTGAATGAGGAACACTTGGAACCCAACATTTTCTGAGTAGTAAACATTTTCTTAGTGGCAAATGTAGGGAATGAAATACCACTTCCTTAAACTGAGTGCATGTGTAGTTTTGAGTAAAATAAAAGTTATTATTAGAAAATAGGATCCATGAAGGTGATCACGATATGCCACCCCAAAACATGCCACTTTGGCATAAGGATTATTTCTAGCTGAAAGCAATTAATAATCAACAGATACAGGAAGGGTTCTCTGTGCTTATCTGCCTAAAAGCAGGGCATAAATTTCTCTTCGTGAAGGTGGCATAAATTTCCTCCCTCCCTCTCCTGGACCAGGATGGGGAGAGTGACCCTTATCACAGAAGACAGAGAGCCAGCACCAAGATGAGCCTGCATAAGATGAACCTTACTTAAAAACAAAACAAATAATATTGTAATAGCTATGTACGGGCCACGGGGGTACTTGAAATAATAGGGGGACCACTCTGTAAAGTATATGATTGTCTAACCACTATGTTGTGCACCTGAAACTAATACAGAATAATATTGAATGTGAACTATAATGAAAAAATGGAAAATTGTATGTTTTTCATCATCATAATAGCAAAAAAAAAAAAAAATTGGGGGCCTAGCAAAGTACAAAAAACAAACAAAAAACCACACACAATTCTTCCGTTAGTTCCCCCATATATTTCCTAGTTACTTCCCCACAATTGACCCCCCTTTAAACCCAAACCTTTGTTGAGAAGGATATATAAGCTCACTAGTCTTAACTGCTGCTTTTAGTTACGTCTGGTTACTTTTTGAGAAATCCTGCCCATATAAAAGAAATTTTTGTAAACTTGTATTCCTTTTCTCCTGTCAATCTATCTTTTGTCAGCTAAATTCACAGATTCCCGTTTACTGAACCCTATTTACTGACAAGGGTAGATGACGTTTTTTCTCCTAGTCCTCCATAACAGATGCCTTAGTCCCATTAACAGTACTCCTGACAGGAGAGCTCTGATCTCTCTTCACACACCTCTAGTTCCGGTTGAGTGGAAAGAGTTATTATTTATCCAGAGCTCCTGATTCATACCTGAATAGAGACAATATACAGAAGTCAGCCTCTACTGAATCCCAACCAGCATAGGAGGGGTAGGTTGCACTCTTAGGTCTCTGGTCTTCCCCTCTTAGTCCTGGCTCTGCCCACTTTGCCCAGCTCAACTCCCATGTCCTTTGCTAAGCATTAATGTCCAAACCCAACAGTTTTTGGCACCCTGAAATTTGGCTTGAGGTCATTTACTTTAGAACTCCATCTCTGTGCTGGCCAACCAGGACACTCCCACCCCAGGCACCAGCTCACCAGCACCAGCTCCTCACATTCTGATATCCAATGTTCAGAGGGTATCATCACATCAAGGGGATGACTGAATGACAAAAGAAAACACGCTGTTTATCCATGAAAGCCAAGCCTCCCACCACCATCTGGAAGGGGCTTTGAGAGGGGCATGACTAGAGGAGGAGGGGCAGGTTCCACTCTTAGACAACCATCCCACCCCAAGAATACTGACGCTCTGGGGCTTTTGCTCAGAGGTGCTCCCCCAGGAGGCAGAGCAAGCGCAAATTAGTGAACACTGATTAGTGTCTCTCTTTTGGCTGGAACTCCCCGTATCATCTTGGGCAAGTCAGGCTCTCCAGACCTCAGTGTTTTCCCCTGTTTAATGAGGGGCATCTCCTGGCACCACAGTATATACAGACTGTCAGGACTTAACCATCCCCAAAAGAGAATCATGGCCAGATACCAAATTCATGGATGGTAAGATGAATTTATCCTAGATTATGAGAAAAAATATATATTGTGTGTTTAAAAAATTATTTTAGAAAGTTGAGAAAAAATACTATGCAGACAAAACTTGGATACATACAAAGGTAAAACTTACACATATGTACATGTAAGTATATATTAAGCATCTAGGTTGAACTGAAGGTTTGGATTTGTAAAAGCTGTTTTAAAAATAATTGTAAAAATCATTTTTACAATTCTAATAATTATCCAGCTTCCTGTTATTCTCTCCTTTTACATGGGTGATAATTGTTAGCCTAGCTGTGTGTGTGTGTGTGTGTGTGTGTGTGTGTGTGTGTGTGTGTGTGTGTGTACATTGATGAGAGTTCCTGGATTGTCTCAGTTGGGCCCGGCATGTTCCTTGTCAAGAAATATTTCCTGCCCTGATTGGTGTGGCTCAGTTGGTTGGAGTGTCATCCATGTATCAAAAGATTGCCAGTTCGATTCCCAGTCAGGACACATACCTAGGTTGCAGATTCAATCACCAGAGGGGTCAGGTGCATACAGGAGGCAACTGATCAATGTGTCTCTCTCACATCAATGTTTCTGTCTCTCTCCATCCCTTCCCTTCTCTTTAAAAAGTCAATAAAAATGTATTCTTAAAATATAAATTTCCTTCCTTTTCAACATTAGGGACTTTTTTAAAAATTTTGCTTAATATTTGGCTTGTTGGATATATAGATATCAGGAAGTCCTTGGGTATGACTTTAAAATGGCAGCAACTTGAATGTTGCGGTGTTGAAATACAGGTGTAAATATGGAACACATTCAGAAACAAATCCTGTATACCCTCTGCAAATTTGGAAAGATATACACAATATGGGGAATGTTTATTGATTTGATTGATGATTGCTTGTTTTGGAGTATTTGGTGGAAGAGTGAATCCAGACTCCTCATACAGGGAGACACTCCGAATTTCATGATTAGTTTAGAAAACAAAACAATATAAACAAGAGTTTTGTGCTTACTAAAAGAGATATACATTTTAAAGAAGAAGCAAACAAAAAGGAAAATATAGAATAGTACCATGATCCTCATCTTCTGGCTCTAATTCCCTCTGTTTCTACTCCTGCTACTTATAAGGAAGGACCTGTCACAAGAGTGCTAGTTTCTTATTTAAAATGATTTTTTTTTTTGTTAATCTTCACCCGAGGATATTTTCCCATTGATTTTTAGAGAGAGTGGAAGGGAAAGGGAGAGACACACCAAGAGAAACATGGAGGTGAGAGAGACACATTGATTGGTTGCCTCTGCATGTGTTCTAGCCTGTAACCAAGGTATGTGCCCTTGACTGGAATCTGTGGGGACAGGTTGTAGTTGAAGAAAGAGGCTACCATATTGAGCTGAGAAGCAGGTGGATATGGAGTGAGTGGTCCCCATTACAACAGGAGTTGCCAGTCTTGGACTAAGGTCATTCCACAGCTGTGGGGGGAATCAGCCTCTGTTAGAACAAGGGAAGTCCTGAGAATGTGATGAAGTAGTTAAGGCTGGAGCCTTCAGGACCAGTTTATGAAGAATCAGGCCTGGATTCAGAGGTTTTATTTCTGGGGTTGGCTTGCAAACCTAGGTTTGGTGGGATTAGCTTAATTTTAGAGATAAGAATTTCCACAATTGAGGAGTCATTTCTGATTCAAATTGAATCAGACTTGGGTTAAAGGTCATAAATAGGCTGTGATCTTGGGTTCACGCTTAGCCCTGGTGCCAAAGGTTTCATTTAAGGGCACAGCTGGTCAGAATATTCTGTCCTTGTGTAATTAGTAAAATGCTTGCTCTCTCTCTCTCTCTCTCTCTCTCTCTCTCTCAATTCTAGCCTGCTTATCAAAGATTTATAGGATCTTCTAGATTGGATCCAGATCAGTGTGGGAGGGTGCGGGGGGGGGGGGGGGGAGAGGTGGGGGAGGAATTAATGTACCAACTGGAAACAGAGATTTAGAAATTTCCCTCTTCCTTGGATCCCTGCCATCGCCTAGCTGTCTACAACCCCCACCCACTTATGCCTTACTCTCCTCCTTTCCCTTGATATAAAAGATGCCTGAATTCTGGGCTCTCTTAAGATGGATTTTCGAAAGCTATAAGGCACCCCCATCTGTTTGAGTTGGGCCTTCTTGATCAATAAACCTTTCCTTACTCTAAATTTCGATGTATTGAATATTGGCCCACAAACTTTGAACAGGTAACATTTGCAAGTGATCAACCACAGCATTTCAGCTCTGGTGGAGGGGGAAAGGGTGTAGAAAAAGAGGGTTAGACGGATAAAGAACTTGCCAAAGATAACACAAGTAGGAGGAAGAGTCAGGATGTGAATCAAGATGCATACAATTAAGAAGGAATGAGACTGAATGTTCAATGGAAGGAACTTTGTTTAGACATTCAGGGAGTAGTTCAACCTACCAGAAGAATAAAATCAAGTTTGCAGAGGGACAAAGTAGATTCTTTCACCAAGTCTGTGGAAGTGTTATAGGCACCAGAAACACCAAAAAAAGATATCAGACAGCCCCTCGAGTTGAAGGGAGAGGGCTGTCCCCTCCTCGGTTCATGTCTGTCTCATAGGAAGGAATTCAAAGAGTGACCCCAGCTGATTGCATTGTAGTACAGAAAATTTATTAAATAAAGCAAGTAAATTTATTAAAGAAGCAAGGCAAGCAAATTTATCTTATCTCTGGCTTATGAAAGCACAGACGGACTTCCCAGCTAGTCTGAGAAGTGAGCCTGGTGGAGATTTAAGGGGTTATACTCCCTTCTGTCTATAGGTTTTTTAATTTCTCTGCTGAATATCTTGGTACAGATTAAGGTCTCCCTTTTACTTTTTTATGGCTTTCCCAGAATTTATGAGAAGCATTTGGCAATTTTATCTTTAACAAGCCCCAAGACTGCTAGCTTCTCAGTTTAAACAATGTGATGAACACTCCCTCTTCTCTCCTCCTTCCCCAAAACGACTGACTTCTTTGAGATAAATCTCTCCCTTCTTTCTTTCCTCCTGCCCCCACCTGCCTTAGCAGTTCCAGGGTGATTTACACTGTGTATTCTGTGGTTAGGGAGGCATTAAAACTCCCCCTTCTTTCCTGCATTCTTGGTTAGCGAGGAGAGGTATTAGTCATTTGTTCTCAAGCATCCTTGGTTGGAAAATCTAAGATCTTGGCCTTGTTTAACTTTCTTGTCTCAGTTTCCCTAGTCCTCTTGCCCTGGAATTTTCCTAGCTTCTCATTATCCTGTAACTGTAACAGAAGGAGTCACAGGACCCAGTTTGCAGTAGACTGCATCAATCCTGGTGTTCAGTGATTTGGTGAACATTAAATAAACGTGAACAAATGTATTTGTCCAGGATCTGAGTAAATTTTGAAAAGAGGACCCAAGATAGATCTATAATGGTTTGAGCACCTGTCAGTGAAGCCTGTCAACCATCTTTGTATTCTATCTAGGCTCTTTGGAGAAAAGGTTAAACAAAACTTGTAATGAAAGTGCAGGTGAATTCAGTACAAGAAATACATAGAACAATGTATTATTAACAGAGCTGAAAGGCAAAAGGAATTCCTAGGCACGGAGTGAAAGCAGATACCAGGATAACAACTGTGTAGCAGACATGGTGAACAAACAGGCCAGGTGAGAAGTCAGAAAACTATGAAAGAGGCCACTTCTGAGAAATAAAAATGACACAATATTTGAAGGGTTTAAAAGTACCAACTAGAGGTTTCGACAACTGGTAACAAGTTTGAGTTAGTGATAAGAACTTGGAAAACCAAACAGAAAAATCAAGATAATTCAGCACTGAAGGAACATTAGTTGTGCAAGAAAAGAATAGTTATCCTCAGACGGGTTAGCAAAATATGGCCCCCAAATCCACCTGTTGCCTGTTTTGTACAGCCTTCAAGCTAAGAACAGCTTTTACATGGTTGAAAACGTCAAAAGAAAAACATTTCATAATACATGAACTTCCAATTTCATATTTATAAAGTTTTTTTGGAACCCTGCCACCTCATTCTTTTGTGTAACGGTAGAGTTGCATTGTTGCAATAAAACAGTCTGGCCCACAAAGCCTAAAGTATTTACTGTCCTCTATAGAAAATTTTGCTAACTCAAAAAAAAAAAGGTTATTTTTCTCTTTACATGGTCATTATTGAAAACTCAGAAATATGGATGAGCAAAGCAAACATAAATAACCATAATCTCAGATAATCTCACTATCCTAAGATAACCATAATTAATAGTTTGGTATATATGCTTCCAGGCTTTTTTCTGTGTGCATGTGTGTACTATACTCTAGTTTTAGAAAATACTCATTAACATGTTAACATGCTATTTTTCTTCAATATTACTTAAGATTACTGCATGTTATTCCCTTATATGGCTGTGCCATTCTATTTTTAAGACTTATTCTGGACCACTTACTGTAGTTTCTAATTTTCTCCTATTATAAACTTTGCTTTAATAACCTTACTTATTGGTAAATCTCTGTAAACATCCATATTTTTCCTTAGGATTAGCTATTACATATAGAAATATCAGGTCAGATAGAGTGCACATTTTTATATTTTTCATTTTTACTTATTTTATTGATTTTTAGAGAGACACAGATACTGATTTTTGTTGTTCCACTTATTTATGCATTTATTGGTTGATTTTTTGTATGTGCTTTGATTGGAGATCAAACCTGCAACCATGATGTATTGGGATCTCTAACCAATTGAGCTATCCAGGAGAATAAAATCTAGTTTACTGAGTCCTAACCGGGAATCGAACCATGACCTCCAGGTTCATAGGTTGATGCTCAACCTCTGATCCACCGCAGCTGGGCTAATATTAACTTTTAACTATTTTCCCCCTCAAATATCCAGTCAGCTGTCAAATTCTGTAGGTTCTGTATTTACAATTTTACATCTGATTCTTCCTTTCTAATTTCAGTGTCATATTCTCCCATCTTCCTTCTTCCTCCATTTTCCTCTCACTACCTGGATGGCTTAGTCTGTTCAAGCTACCAAGACAAAGTAAGACAGACTGAGTGGCATGTAAAGAACAGAAATTTATTTCTCACAGTTCTGGAGGCTGGGAGTCTAAGGGCAGAGTGCAGCATGGTTGAAGCCCTCCTACAGGCTGCAGGCTTATTAAATTGTCAGTGTCCTCAAAGGGGGGATGGGGCAGGTATCTCCCTAGAGTCTTTTTTACTGTAAGGGTACTAATCCTATTCAGGAGGACTGGATCAAAGGCTCACCTCTAAATACTATCACATTAGGAATTAGGATTTCAAAATATGAATTTTGTGGGGACACATTCTGATCATAGCACTGGATTATTCCAATATCCTTCTAATAGGATTCTCGGTTACAACTCTCCCCTGTCCAGTCGGTTTCCTATGCTATCGCCAGGTCTATCATCACCCTTGGCATTTATAAAGGCCTTCCACAATGTGGCCGAAACTAAGGGTCTGGTCTCATTACTGTTATTCTTCTAGGTAAAACCTAGGTCCAGCCAAATAAAATGCTTACTGTCTCCTCAATATGCATTTTCTCACCTTAATACTTTAGTTCATGTTGTTAGGTCCTGGTAGAAAATGCTTCTCCCCATAACCCCCGCCCCCAATCTCTGTCACTCAGAAATACTATCCATTCTTTTTCTGTTGTTGTTAATCCTCATCTGAGGATATCTTTTTCCATTGATTTTTAGAGAGAGTAGAAAGAAGGGAGGGAGGGAAAGAGAGAAAGAGAAACATCGATGTGAGAGAGATACAACTGGTTGCCTCCTGCACACCCCCTATTGGGAATTGAGCTGGCAACCCAAGCATATGCCTTGACAGGAATTGAACCAATGACCTCTTGGTTCCTGGGTCGATGTTCACCAGTCTGACAGCACATGAACATTCTTAAGTCCTTCAAAGGTTTGTGGAATTTGGGTATCTCCAGGCATTGCTGCACAACTGAAAGATTCCAAAGTTTAAGTTCCCAGGCTAGTTAAAGCAAGAAGAGAATTGTCTACTTTGCCTTAGCCTACTTGATTTTTATGATTTAGCAGCTTGACATAGTGACTCCATTTTATTTCTTCACTCTTTTTTCTCAGCCGGAATCTAATTCTTCTGTGCCTGGCTCATTGTAAGTATTTAAAATGTATTAAATGAACGTTATACACTCTATTGGAATACTATGTAACTAAATGCATGTGAAATCAGGTTTAAGAGAAAAAATATTTCACAAAACATTGGTATTACATCTAAAAAAACCCACACACATATGGAAGCAGGTTGTTAATAATCAGAAGGGGCCAGAGAAAGTCAACTGTCACATGTGTACTGCAATTTATTATTATTATTATTATTATTATTATTAGTGTGTGTGTGTGTGTGTGTGTGTGTGTGTGTACTGCAATTTAAAAGGTGTCCTCGCGCATACTTTGATTCTCACAACCCTGTGAAATACGCCCCGGAGGTATTAGTAAGCTGTTTTATTGATAAGGAAGCTGACTCACAAGAGGTCAGAAATGACTAAGGCGGGGCCAGAATTCTAGCCCCGCCTCCCGGAACCGGCTCCTTCCCTGACACCCCTGGGCAACCCTGAATGGCGTTGGGGGTCTCTCGGTTTGCTTTTCCTCACCCTCATTACTTTAGCAAACCAAACCCAGAGCTGCAGGCGGCCGCGAGGGGCAGGTGCCCGGGAAGGCGCAGGTGCCGGTGGCGGCGTTCCAGAGCGGCGCGGTAGGCTCCGCGACCGAGTCCCTAAGGTCGGCCAGAGCCGCTCCCGCGGGCGCTGCGCCCGGCCGGGCGGGCAGTATGGCTGCGGAGCTGGCCTTCAGGGTGGTGGCGGGCCTGGTGGCCGCGGCGCTGACGGCCATGCTCCTGGAGTACTACGGCCTGGCCGGCCAGACCTCGCCGCTGCCCCAGACCCGCGTCCCCAGGAGGCCGCACCCTGCGCCGGGCCCTGAAGCCAGCAATATCTTCTGGGGTCTGCAGGTGACGCTGGGGGAGCCTGGCGAAGGGTGGCGAGGGGAGGCTGGGTGCAGAGCTGGCAGGACTGGTGAGACGCCGGCAGTTTCCGCGGGGGGCAGGACCCGTTCCCATTCAGGCCCCAAACTCTTGGCGGGGGTGGGGGTGGGGTCGGTCCTTCCCTGGAGGGGGTGGGTTCTCTGTTGCACTGCATCTTTGCTTTTTCCTACCCCCATAGAGAGCCGCTGGGTTGCTCTGTACGTGCTGCCTCTTCCTGACTCAGATATCTGTTTAATACCTGCTTTCGGCAGATATCCGACCTTCACCTGAGCAGGTTTCATGACCCAGGCAGAGCTGCAGACTTAGAGAAGTTCTGTTCTGAAACTGTTGACATCATTCAACCAGCTCTCGTCCTAGCAACAGGTAGGGAAGGTTGCTGTGCTATCATGTTGTTCTGTGGTGCAGAAGGTAGAATGATGGCCAGGGCTGCAGCTCTTCACGTTGGGAACATTGGAAACACTATAGCCCCAGCCCCAGGTGAGCCCTCCTCCTGAAGAGGAGATAACACATAATTCCATTTGCCTATGGATAACTGAATCAAGATCCAGGATAAAAGATTTGTCATAGCAAGGTTTTGTTAAAGCGGTAGAAGCAGGACTCAGTGTTCTCATCTTAATGTCTGCTGTATTTGTACCTGTTTTTTTATGTTGCATTCCTGAATTTGAGAGAGGATTAGGGAAAGCCCTTTAACCACAACTCAAAAGTTACCTTTAAAACAAAACACACTCATATTTTCATGTTTTTTACAGTTAATCTTATTTTGTCAATTGTTCGAGGCTTAAATTACTCAGGATACTTCCTCTTCAGCCCTTGGTACTTCTGAGACTTGGGTTCCCGAATCTTCAAACCCCTAACTATTTGCTCCCAAACCATGTTGGAGGAGAAGAAGCTAAAGGAGCATCTATCTTGTCTACTAGGGGACTCATCCCACCCACCTTCCTGAAACACCTGTACTGATATGACGGAATAGCAGTCCTCATCTTATGGCAGACTTCTGTTTCAAGGGTCTGTCTAGTTTTCTAGAAATTTTGGTATTTCTTTGTCCAATCTACACCTTCCAGATTGCTTCTTGCTGTAAAAATAATATTTGCTTAGATTATAGCCGTTGCCATAGACATTAGGCACCTGCCCAGACTGTTGGAATTTCTTATAATTTTCGTTAGAGTCCCATGCTCTCTCTTTTTTTTTAAGGTATATTTTTATTGATCTTTAGATTGAGAGGAAAGGAGAGGGAAAGATAGAAACATCAAATATCAAACGGCTGCCTCCCATGGGTGATACAGTCCGCAACCCGAGCATGTGCCCTGATTGGGAATTGGACCAGCAACCTCTTGGTGCATGTGTCAATGCTCAGTCCACTGAGCCACACTGGTCAGTCCATGCTCTCTTTAAAGATATATTTTTTTCACAACCCATTTCTAATATAGGAGGTTAAATAGGCATTTGCTAAGCTATAAGGAACAAATGAATGGATTCAAAAGTGGCTGTGCTTACACATGTTGAATACTTTAAGTATCTGTTCCTTCAGTGTGCATTAAAATAAATTGAATCTTGAACCTCCTCTTGGGTTTATTTTGTATTGCAATTCATTTCTTATATAAATCTGCAGGAGATCTGACAGATGCCAAAACAAAGGACCTGTTGGGATCTATGCAGCAGAAGGTAGAATGGCAGACTTACCACAGTATTCTGAAGAAGACAAGGGTCATGGAAAAAACCAAGTGGCTTGATGTCAAAGGAAATCATGGTAAGAGTCAAGACCCACATATAATTAAGGCTATATTTTTATTCCCTCCAGGGGCCTAGATTCTTTAATCTACCTAATAAAAGAGTAACATGCTAATTGACCGTACCTTCGTGACACCCACCAGCCAATCAGGAGTGAGTATGCAAATTAACACAACAAAATTGGTGGATTAATTTGCATACACAGGCACCGAGTGGCCGGGAGTGGGGTGGGACACTTGCGACATCGCCATGGTGACAATGCAGGCATTCCACACCACCCCAGCTGCTCCGGGCCTCTGGGCAGCGAGGGAAGGCGGAAAGGTGGCTCGGGCCAGAGTGAAGGCAGTGCTAGCAGCCAGGGGAAGGAAGGCCCATTCTTGCACGAATCTTCGTGCATCAGGCCCCTAGTCCTACCTAATAATAGACAAATATGCAAATTGACCATACCTCCGACACACCCACAAGCCACGCCCACCGTCCAATCAGAGCGAGCATGCAAATTAACCCAAACCAAGATGGCTACAGCCACAGAGAACAAGGTTTCCTAGGTAATAGAGGAAGCCAAGCTTTCCGCCTGCCCTTGCCAGGCCTAAGCCTCCACTCAAGCTACAAAGTTTCAATTATAGAAGGTAAACAAATTCAAACAAATGGCGGCAGAATGGAGCTTGAGAGAGCAGGCCAGGGTTGCCGCCGGCAACAGGGGAAGCAAAGCTTTCCGCACACCCTGGCCGGGCCCACCCGCTTAAGGCAACAAAGTTTCAATTATAACCCCAACAGAAATGGCTGCCGGCCTCGGAGGGAGCCCCAGGCTTGGCTCCGCTCCAGGCTACAAAGTTTCAATTGTAGAAGGACAATAAATTCCAGATACCAGGGCCTCCGCTTGGGTTGCTAGAGGGCATGGCCGTCCTGCAAACCACCACAGGCCCCTCGCTCTGGCCGCCCCACGCCCCAAGGGAACCCCCACCTGATCCGGGATACCCTTCAGGGCAAACCAGCTGGCCCCCACCCCTGTACCAGGCCTCTATCCTATCTAATAAAAGAGTAATATACAGATTGATCATCACGGCAACACACAATATAGCTGCCCCCATGTGGTCAAAGATCCTGCCCCCATGTGGACACAAGATGGCCACCACAAGATGGCCAGCAGGAGAGGGTAGTTGGGAGGCACCCAGCCTACAAGGGAGGGCAGTTGAGAAGGACCAGGCCTGCAAGGGAGGGCAGTTGGAGGTGATCAACCCTGCAGGAGAGGGCAATTAGGGGTGACCAGGCCGGCAGAGGAGGGAAGTTGGGGGCAAACAGGCTGGCAGCAGAGTGGTTAGGGGGTGATCAGGCTGGCAGGCAGAAGTGGTTAGGGGCAATCAGGAAGGCAGGCAGGCAAGCAGTTGGGAGCCAGCAGTCCTGGATTGTGAGAGGGCAGTCAGACATCCCTTGAGGGGTCCCATATTGGAGAGGGTACAGGCTGGGCTGAGGGACAACTCCCCTCCGTGCACAAATTTTGTGCACCGGGCCTCTAGTTTAGATTATAAAATGGGACATTGTAACCTAGGTTTAGAAATACTAAAGGCACAATTTTGAAATACAACTATGATATGTGATTTTAAAACTACAGATGTCACCTGGCCGGTGTGGCTCAGTGGTTGAGTGTCGAACTATGAACCAGGAGGTCATGGCTCGATTCCCCATCAGGGCATATGCCCACGTTGTGGGCTTGATCCCCAGTGTGGGCATGCAGGTGGCAGCCGATCAGTGATTCTCTCTCATCATTAATCTTTCTCTACCTTCCTCTCTGAAATCAATAAAAATGTATTTTAAAAATAAGTAAATATAAAAATACAGATGTCAATGTTGGCCTTAGAGGGGAAAGTTGGTATGGTCCTTTCTTTTTTGCATGGAAGAAAAGCTTCTAGCAAAACCCATGCAGGTGAATATTTTTGAAAATACGCATTTTGCTAGGTGAAAGAAGACAAACTTGTCCGTCTATATACTGTATGATTCCAGTTTTATCACATTCAAGAAAAGGCAAAACTATGGATAGATAACAGATTGCAGTTGCCAGGGGTAGGGATAGGAAGAAGGTTGACTATAAAGAGGCCATCAAGAGAGACTTTTGGTGGGTAGTGGAACTGTTCTGTATGTTGATTGTGGTGGTACATATATTACTGTGCATTTCTCAAAATCCATAGAACTGTACATCACAAAGAATGACTTTTACTGTGTATAAATTAAAATTGCAAATAAATGTCCATCTGCATGAGGAGAGAAATGGATAATCCCTTTCTGTTTTTTAGATTATCATTGTTGTGATAGTAAGGAAATGAACTCTTCTCTAAAAGTATCGTGATAGTAGTAGATTTGTTTGTTTTATAAAGGTTGACTTTCTTACTGGTTAGTTGCTTAATTTGTCTGCTTCATTTGATTATTCATTGGTGGTAAGTACCTAATTATATTTTTAAAAACTCTACCATTTTAAGCAGATAAGTCTATCTGGTGAAATATACAGCTGTTGGTTTGATTAAAAGATGCCTTTTTACAAAGCAACTATGAATTATAAATTGAAAATAATATATCTGGCTTACAACTTTCTCTGCTATATTTATATTTCCCCCTTTTTCTGATCCTAATTAGTGGTACAGGTCAAATTCTTTTGCAATAAATAATAAATATGTGTATTTTTAAAAAAAGTTTTCCAAGCCATGGTGCTGACTTATTTCAAGTAAGAAATATCAAATAGACTCTTGTGTTTAAATAATCTGCATAGTCCTCAGAGTTCATAATAATCTAACTTAACTTGCATAGGCATAAATGCTTATGGTTTGGGCATATCATAGGAGCAGAAACTAATCTTTACTAAAATTTATAACAATTTTTCTCTTACTAAGCAAGAAGTTACATATACATTATATTTCTTTGGGGCTAGATTGGATTTACAGATTAATTTCTAAGGTTATTAGAAATGTAGTGGATTCCTGGAATTGAAGCAGTTTTAGCTGTTGCAGTTAGTCAAACTATGAAATCACTGTATCCTATCTAATAAAGAGGGAATATGCAAGTTGACAGTCACACTGTCACAAAGATGGTGACACCTATAGTCACAAGATGCCAGCGCCCAGTCCCCTCAGCCCCGCTGGAGTCCCCCAGTCCTTTCAGCCCCGCTGTGGGGGCGGCGGGCACACAGTGCGGCCAGACCCACCCTCAGCTGCCCAGCCACCCAGGGCCGGCCCGAGGCACAGGCAAGCCTCAGATGGTGGCTGCCCAGCCGCCCAGGGCTGCCTCAGGCTCAGGTAACCAGGGCCGGCTGAGGCTTGTGCTGCCAGCAGAGGCAGCAGCAGAGGTGTAATGGGGGCGTCACCTTCCCCTGATTGCCAGGTTGCCTCCCGCCCCAAGGGCTCCTGGACTGTGAGAGGGGGCAGGCTGGGCTGAGGGACCCCCCTCCAGTGCATGAATTTTCATGCACCAGGCCTCTGGTTTCCAGATAAGTATTCTATGACATCCTGAACCTTAACCCTTACCATTATGTAATTCCTTCCTTACTGAATCTTCTTTAAGATTTAAGAGGAGAGGGGCTGTTATCAAAGTAATCTGTTTTTTAGAGGCACTTGGTATGTATCCATATATCAGGCACCAATCCAGTCCTTGCTGGCTTCCATAATCACATGTTTAAAACAATAGCAATAACCATCCAGTCCTATACTTTCAAAGTGATGTGTATTCTAAAATAGTACATAATTCAAAGTATTTATTATTCTCCAGTATACTAGATGCCTTAAACAAGTTTCCAGATAATCTGAATTCTATTTTCAAATTTTAAAAATTATCAATCTAATTTATTGGCATTCTACCATTTAAAGTGTTATTGAAAGAATTGTAATTTTTCTTTAGTCATTAATGCGTTTGCACTTTTTTCTTTTTAATATTTCTACTGATTTTCAGAGAGAGAGGAAGTGGGAGGGAGAGAGAAAGAGAAACACTGATGTGAGAGTGGGATATTGATTGGCTGCCTCCCACACACTCCCCACTAGGGATCGAGCCCACAACTAAGGCATGTGCCCTGACTAGGAATTGAACCAGCAACCTTTTGGTGCATGGGATAATGCCCAACCAACTGAGCCACACTGGCCAGGGTGCATTTTTCTTTTTAAGATGATGTTTGCTCTTTTCTTTTTAATTAGATTCATTCAATGTTCCAAGTCTGGAGAGCGTCGAGAATTATTACAGGTACTGTAATGAACAGAAGACAGACCATCATGTGTTACAAGAAGGGTACAGCCAATGAATGGGTGAAAACATTTTTTAACAGATAAATTTCTATTTACAGAAACTGGTAATTTAGAAAAGGAGACTTTTTTTTTAAAATGTGTATGACATACAATTTTTTGTTTTTGTTTTGGGACTTTTTCTTTTAATTCTTTTTATTTCATATGCTTTTTCTTGGTTAATGGTACTTGTAATCCACATAGACTATTTATTTATTTATTTATTTATTTATTTATTTATTTATTGCCATTGATGCATAGCAGAAGTCATTTAGATCAGAGCTTGTCAACTAGAATACTATAGGTTTTAGGAATGCTGAGATATTGATTTTCTCAGCCGCGAGGGTGGCTGAAGTGCCGAGTTGGTCACCTCTGGCTGCTTTGTCCTTTCATTCCAGAATGTCATACAAATATTAAAGTTTTCTTTATGTGCCATGAATATGAAAAAGATTGTGAATGTGAAAGGATCTTGAGTTAGAAAACTGATTCTCTGATCTCAATGTGTTAAGATTCTTCTTTTGATTATAAATTCACAGTATTTCTACATTGTCAGTCAAGTAGCAAATATTTATTGAGAGCCCATCATTGGTTAGATAGTATGAGAGATACAAGAGTAATATTCGTAAGGTCTCTGTATAAACGTTTAAGATTCCGGTAGGTGGGTGTAGATCCACCTGTCATGCAGCCACCTAGACAACCCTTGTATGTAAGTTCACTTACTTATTAAACTGGTCACCTACAAAAAAAAAAAGAATTAATATTAAAAAATATAGTCTATACCTTCAAGAAAGTCTGTCTAGCTAAAGGTGATAAAAATTGTTTAGGAAACAACTAGAAAAGAACATGAAGGAATGGCTGATGAAATGCTAGATTATTATACATGGTAATCACTCTGAGAAATCAGAAAAGGTGGAGGTCAGCTTGGAGTGGACAGAGAGAAGACTTTATTTTTAATTTAAAATTTTTTAAAAATTTGGACTTAATTGGCATATAGTATTGTGTAAGTTTAAGGTATATAGCATGTTCATATGTTACATTTATATATTGCAATATGATTACCACCATAGCTAATACCTCTGTCTTGTCACATAATTATTTTTCTTTGTGGTGACAAGAATTAAGATCTAGTCTCTTTTCATCTTTGAAGTTATAGTATTGTTGACTACGCTGTGCATTAGGTCTTCAGAACTTATTTACTAGTTGTAAGTTAAAGAGGACTATAAAAGAAGTGAAAATTGTGTCCAGCCTTTTTTATTTTTCAATATTTTTTATTGATTTTTTTAGAGAAAGGAGGGTAAAGGGAGCAGGGAGAGAGATAAAAATATCGATGAGAAAGAAGCATTGATCAGCGGCCTCCTGCACACTTCCTACTGAGGATCAAGCCCACAATCTGGGCATGTGCCCTGACAGGGAATCGAACCAGTGACCTCTTGGTGCATATGTTGACACTCAACCACTGAGCCATAGAGACTGGGCTGTGTCCAGTCTTAAAAGAGGGGTAGCATTTCAAAAAGTAAGATACTTTGAGTGGTCTATTTTAGGCAAAACAACAACAGTAAAACTAACCCCCAAACAAAAACAAAATAAAGCAAACCCCTTGAGCTTTAAAAGCTAGAATGAACTTTTGGGGGCAGTAAGGAAACCGGTTATCACCAAAATTAGGGTTCATAATGAGGATTGGTATCTTGGGGCCAATTTAATGGAGGTCTTAAGTGAGAAGCATAGAGATTTAGATGTGATGGATAATAGTTCATAATCCAGTATAGGTTCCTAAGAAGACAAGTAACGTAATGAAAATAGTATCTTATAAAGACAATTGCACAACAACAAAAAGATAAGGATAAAAAAGAAAAAAGAGGGAGAGACTGGAGCTGTATAGATACCAAATAGGAGAGTCCTGCAGCAGTCCAGTCATAATATGGAAAGGGCCTGAGAAGACAAATCTATCTAAGTTCCTGGATATGAGAATGGTGGCATCAATTTGAGGATGATATGTCAAAAAGAATTGGTTACCATACAATTAGTCTCCATAACTTGGAAGAGGAGGTATTCCTCTTTTGTTAATGTGAGAAAAGAAAAGGACAGAGATGAAAATCTTTCACTTTCTATTAACTGTGTCTTTGATTGTGACTATGGGAATGGAGTTAAGAAACATTTTCAAAGAAGAATTAATAGGGCTTAGGATCTGAGTGTTTATTGGGAAAGTAAAGTTATTAATTACTTTAAAGTTTCTTATCTTTATATTTTTGTTCCTAACTGCCTAACCTATCTGAGTTTAATAAATAGCACATATCTATCTATCTATCTATCTATCTATCTATCTATCTATCTATCTATCTATCTATCTATCATCTATCACAGAAATATCAACCTGAAGGAAAGAAACCTTGAAGTTAAATCTTGAGCTTAAGAATGCCCCAGAGCAGGGGTCCTCAAACTTTTTAAACAGGGGGCCAGTTCACTGTCCCTCAGACCGTTGGAGGGCCGGACTATAGTTTAAAAAAAAACTATGAACAAATTCCTATGCACACTGCTAAGTCGGCTGCTAAGCAGGACAGGCAGTGGCGGCAAAAACACCCAGCGGGCCGGATAAATGTCCTCGGCGGGCCGCATGTGACCCGCGGGCCGCAGTTTGAGGACCCCTGCCCCAGAGGATGTGGAGAAAAGGGAACACTAGTTCACTGCTAATGGGAATGCACTATGGATAACAATATGAAGTTTTCTCAGAAAATTAAAAATGGAACTGTCATTTGACCCAGTGATCCCACTTCTGGGAATATATCCTAAAAACTCCGAAACACCAATCAGAAAGAATATGTGCACCCCTATGTTCATAGCAGCATTATTTACAATAGCGAAGATGTGGAAATAGACCAAGTGGCCATCAATAGATGAATGGGCAAAAAGCTGAGGTACATTTACACAATGGAATACTATACAGCTGTAAAAAAGAGGTACCCTTTACCCTTTGAGACTGCATGGATGGACCTGGAGACTATTATGCTAAGTGAAATAAGCAATCAGAGGAAGACAAATATCACATGATATCATTTACTTGTGGAATCTAATGAACAAAATGAATTGACCAACACAGTAAGACCCAAAGCATGGAGGCATGAACAGACTGACATACCTCGATGTGGGGTTGCAGGGAGGAGGAGTGATAAACCAAAACACTTATATGCATAGTCCATGGACACAGACAATAGAGTGGTGAAGACTTGTGGGGAGGGGGTGAGGGGAGAAGGTAGGGGATAGGCAGAGGCGGGTAAAGGGGAAGAAAATGGGAGACATCTGTAATACTGTCAACAAAAAATAAAAAAATAATTTAAAAAAGGGTGCCCCAGTGAATGCCAAAATCCAGAATTCAAAAAATTTTATTAGCTATCATATATTTTAATATCTCTCTTTAAATAGTTGGATTTATTTTTAGATAGTTGGATTTTAATGTGTCAAAAATATAGCAATATAAACAACATATGAGATTATAAAATCCTGAAGAATAACTCTGAAAACATATTGAGCAGGAAAAATATAAATAAACTTTTTAATGAGGAAAAAGACCTGAAATGGAAATTTTAAAAATACCAAGAAGAAAGGCAATAGAATTGACTATTAATTGTAATATGTATGATAATTTATGATATAGTTGATGGCTGTTGTGGCTTAAATATAGCTCCCTGATGGCACATTAAGTTTCAGAAGTTTATTTCTATTTTTCATATATGCTGTTAGGTAAAAAGTCATATAGGACACTTAGATATTTTCTTACAATGTTCTGACATTTGAATAATATAGGTATACCCCAATGTAATCTATACTTTCCTTCACATTTATTTAACAAATATTTAATAAGTATAATTAGTCACCAAGTACTATATGTACTATGTTACCCATCCTTTCTCTCTACTCTTCACTCTCCTACTTTTCAGACACCTGAACACTATTGACACGTAAGATGGTGAGGACTTTTATTACTGGATGTGGATCCTGTGAATGTTATCAGTATGTTTTTAGGAACTGAAAAAGGTTTACTGACCCATACCTAGACTATCAGTTTTCTCCTGGTTTGATGACTTCGTTACAAGGTGTTTTTTTTTTTGTGTGTGTGTGTGTTTGTTTGTTTGTTTGTTTTTTAATATATTTTATTGATTTTTTACAGAGGGAAAGGGAGAGGGATAGAGTTAGAAACATCGATGAGAGAGAAACATCCATCAGCTGCCTCCTGCACACCTCCTACGGGGGATGTGCCCGCAACCAAGGTATATGACCTTGACTGGAATCGAACCTGGGACCTTTCAGTCCACAGGCCGATGCTCTATCCACTGAGCCAAACTGGTTAGGGCTGTTACAGGGTTTTATCGCTAGTTAAGCCTCTGTAGTCCTGTTTCAAGAAATAAACACCTTTTGTATCTCACTGCACCAAGAATTCTACCATATACTTAGTAGGACTTCACTACAGTTTTAATGATTGGTAAATACCATTTCACTAGGATCTGACTCATCTCTTTTTAAATGTTTAGTGGACTGCTTAAAATTGCCCTCCTACTTCTCTGCTTTACTTGGCAACATTGTGTGTTGGTTACTGTCTTTAGAGACAATGGGAGAACAATCTTGAAAATTTCTTTTACACTTTATCCATTGTGGATCTAGTTCAGTGTATTTCTCTGTCAGATCAGAGGGGGCAAACCATAGTGTGATATTAGGGCATTTAAATGTATTCAGTTTTTTTATGATTGCACTAAAACTTTTCTGTCTTGTATTTTTTAGGAAATATTCTGCCATACGTACAGATGGCTCTTTCCATTATGTCCACAAAACTCCCTTTGGAAACTATTCTTTCATCTCTTTGGATGCCACCCTAAACCCAGGGCCAAAGAAGCCCTATAATTTCTTTGGAATTTTAGATGAGGTACAGTAAAAATCTCACTTCTCTTTGTAGCTAACCTATTTTTCTCAGATATATGTGGCTCACTTAAAATTATCCTAGGACAGTGGTCGGCAAACTCATTAGTCAACAGAGCCAAATATCAACAGTACGATTGAAATTTCTTTTGAGAGCCAAATTTTTTAAACTTAAACTTCTTCTAACGCCACTTCTTCAAAATAGACTCACCCAGGCCGTGGTATTTTGTGGAAGAGCCACACTCAAGGGGCCAAAGAGCCGCATGTGGCTCGTGAGCCGCAGTTTGCCGACCACGGTCCTAGGGAATTAAGTCCTTATCTAAAAATGCTTGAGAAAAAAGTTTCCTGTGATTACTGGTATAGCCAGAAGAAATTACTGGCTACTTCAGCACTATTATTGCTATACCTATTCTTGCCCCAAAATCTGAGAAAGAAGTACCTCACTTTTTATATTTATTCAGTAAACATTTATTAAATATGTACTAAGTGTAAGATGCACTTAGCAAGGTACAGGGCATACAGCTTTGCATACTTTATGGTATATTCCTAAACCCTGCAGTTGTCATTTTTAACTGAAGGTCAATCTCTTTCTCTCTCTCTCTCTCTCTCTCTCTCTCTCTCTCTCTCTCTCTCTCTAGTATCTATTATCTCTATCTCTTTCTCTCAATATATATATTGAAATAAGTTTCTTTTAAACAATTTTTTGTAAGCTAGGTGAAAACTCTTTGTAAGCTGGATTAAAACTGTCTGGAGAGTCACATCTGAGAACCTCTCATTTCTTGGTACAACAAATATCAACTCATTAAATGTTTAGTGAGCACATGCTCATATGCAATATGTATGTGTCCATGTATAAGAATACAAAGGTGATATGGTCAAGTCCCTGGCCTCTTAAGATATTTAATCTAGTAGTGGGGCATAAGACCAGTGCAGAAATAACTCATAAAAGGCTGAATTTGCTAAGTGCTGAAAGAGATTCAAAGTGATATGAGGGTGTAGAGGGGCTTGAAATCAAGTGAACAGAATATTGTCTGATGCATTGTGTTATATTAGGCATTTTATTTAATGTAGGTGTATTTTGTTTCCTATCTATCAAATGTCTTTAGACCGAGTTGATTAAAATGTTATTTTTAAATGTACTCCTCAGAATAATGTTTTTTAAAGGTATGATTCTAGGATCATCTGCATAAAAATCAACTGGAGTCATAAAATGAAGATTCCCAGCTTTACTTGCAATGTATCAAATTAGAAACACTGAGGGTAGGGCCCAGGAATTTATTGCCAATAGCACTTTACAGATAAATTAATGTATATTTACATATGTACAAGTTATTTTTGAAATCAACTTCTTGAGGGATGATTTACATATAATAAAATGCACTCATTTCAACTGTTTGAAGAGTTTTTAAAATATATGTGTATATATATTTTTTATTGATTTCAGAAAGGGAGAGGGAGAGAGAAACATCAATGATGAGAGAATCATTGATCGGCTTTCTCCTGCATGCCCCCTTCTGGGGACTGAGCCCAAAATCTGGGCATCTGCCCTGACAGAATTAAACCGTGAGCTCCTAGTTCATAGGTTGACTTTCAATCACTGAGCCACGCTGGCCGGGTTGTTTGCAGAGTTTTGATAAATGTCTATACTGGTGTGTAACTCTCACCACAACTAAGAACCCCAGAAAGTTCTATTGTAAAGTCAGTCTCCACCCCCCAGTCCCAGGGGACAATTGTTCTGTTTTCTGTCAGCATAGATTACTTTTTTTTGTTCTAGAGTTTTATATAAATGAGATCATACAGAATGTACTCTTGCATTTGGCTTCTTTTGCTCAATATAATGTTTCTGAGATTTATTCATATTATTGTGTGTATCAGTTCTTTCTGTTTAAAAAATACATTTTTATAGATTTTTAAATTTTATTTTATTATATTTTTTTGCTAATCCTCACTTGAGGATATTCTTCCATTGATTCTTAGAGAGAGTGGAAGGGAAGGGGAGAGACAGAGAGAGAAAAACATTGATGTGAGGAGACACATCAATTGGTTTCCTCCTGCACATATCCCAACCGGGGATTGAGCCTGCAACCGAGGTACATGCCCTTGACTAGGGATTGAACCCTGGACCCTTCAGTTCTTGGGCCAATGTTCTATCCACCGAGCAAAACTAGGGCTTTATTGATTGTTTGTGTAACATCAATCGGCTGCCTCCTGCACACTTCATACCAGGGATTGATCCCAAAACCCGGGCATATGCCCTGACTGGGAATCAAACTATCAACCTCTTGGTGCACTGAAGATGCTCAACAAACTGAGCTACACTGGCCAGGAAAGTTCTTTTTTTTTTTTATCCTCACCTGATTTTCCATTGATTTCTTAAGGAGAGTAGAAGAGAGAGGGAAAGGCAGAGAGAAACATCAATATGAGAGAAACGTATCGATTGGTTGCCTCCTGAACCCCTACCAGAGACCAGGCCGGGGAGGAGCCTGCAGCCAAGGTATGTGCCCTTGACTGGAATTGAACCCAGGACCCTTTGGTCCACAGGCTGACACTTATCAACTGAGCCAAACTGGCCAGGGCCAGTTCTTTCTTTTTTTAATTGCCAAGTAGTATTCTGTTGTATGGCTATATGCAATTTGTTGATGGTTTCTAATTTTTGGCTACTATGAATAGAACTGTTAGAAACATTCAGGTACAAGACTTTCTGTGGACATAATGTGCATTTTGTTTTAGTATCAGTATCCTCTTTATTAATTGCAATGTGGTATACAGGGCTGAAAAGGTTAGTGTTTCTTTATTTTTATAAAGAAATTTATACATTTTAAAAATCATGTAAGGTAACGATGCTTATTTTTGTTCCCTCATCTATTAAATGGGGGTAATATCTGCCCTGTTTATATTATATGTGAAAATAGTTGGAAACTTACAAAGGTCCATACAGGTCATTAATTAGCAGAGTGTCAGCCCGAAACATAATACGCTTATTATAATATTTCAAGGGTATTGTTTAATCTATTGACATTAGATTTCAGCCTGAGCCTAGTTAAAAGATTCTTCTATTTTTCTTCTTTTTTAGAAACAGATGAAGGAGCTTTTATTATTGTCAAAGGAAAGTAATCAGAGCAACCACACTATTTGGTTTGGACACTATACAACATTTACTATTCTTTCTCCATCACCAGGAGTTCGGTCAATAATGAGGTGAGGCAGGATTCCAAAATTGAAATTAATTGTTTTTAATTATTTTATATTTCTCTACCTATCTTGCTTTTCTGAAGAAATATTTGTATGAGTTTGGCACCACAAGTTATTTTTATTCATTATTCCATTTATTTTTTCATTGGTTAGTTCAGCTATAGCTTATTTGTGTGGGCACCTCCATACACTTGGTGGACTGATGCCTGTTTTGCACACTCGTCACTATGAGGGCACTTTGGAACTTGAGGTGGGAGACTGGAAGAACAACAGAAGGTAAGGGGTAATTACCCCACAGAATAAAACTTACACATGTTAACACATTATGGACCAGTAGTTTTATTGCTAGCTTTACCCAGTGGCCAGATAAGTTTCTATTGAACTAGTACAAAAAAATTTTACATAAATGTTAAAGGCATGCTTTAAAATTAAATACCCATTGCATTTTGAAGTTATTTATTACATGTTCTTACAAGCTAATATATTTTTAAAGTATGATACTTTGTAAAACACTGTGTAATATGAAGCTAGAATTCTCGTGATCCCTCCACAATGTGTTAAGTTTACTAAAGCAATAATAGCTTTCTTATTGCTATCATGGGTAATCTCAATTAAGGAAAAACTTGTGATATTTCTGTTTTTGAAGTAATTTGTGTACCTGGCAATCTTTGTTGTTGTGCAAAACCTTTTTACAACAGTTATGTTTGCTATCACTATGTTATGCTGGATTTTCAAGACACAAACATTAGGAAATAGTTCTCAAACTCTAGTATGCATAAGAATTATGGAGGATCTTATTAAAAACTAGAGGTGCATGGGGGTAGCGGGGGCTCCCTCAGCCCGGCCTGCACCCTTTCCAATCCAGGATCCCTCGGGGGATGTCCGACTGCAAGTGTGGGATCGGGCCTAAACCGGCAGTTGGACATCACTCTCACAATTTGGGACCTCTGGCTCTTAACCGCTCACCTGCCTGCCTGCCTGATCGCCCCTAACCACTCTGCCTGTCTACCTGATTGCCTCTAACTGCTCTCCCCTGCCAGCCTGATTGCCTCTAACTGCTCTCCCCTGCTGGCCTGATCGCCCCTAACTGCTCCCCTGCCAGCCTGATTGCCCCTAACCACCTCTGCCTCAGCCCCTGCCACTGTGGCTTTGTCCGGAAGGACGACTGGAAGATGTCCGGTCGAACCAGTCTAATTAGCATATTACCCTTTTATTAGTATAGATTAGTCAGCTCAGACAGCCATAACAAAATATCATAAATTTGTGTGGCTTAAACAACAGAATATATTTTTCTCACAGTTCTGGAGGCTGGAATTTGGAGTCAGGGTACCAGCATAGCATCTTCCCATACACCAGAACGTAGTGGATCGATTGCCAATCAGGGCACATGCCCAGGTTGCAGATTCAATACCCAGTCCAGTGAGTGCAGGAAACAATGGAACAATGTTTCTCTCTCTCCCTCCTCTCTGAGATCAATTAAAATGAATGATAAGTAATGTTCTCTAAGTATGGTTTTAACAGGAAACACATTAGTGATTTATGAAGTGAAAAACTCGTTATAACATATATACAGCATGACCCCATTTAAAAAAATATTTATTGATTTCAGAGGAAGGGAGAAGGAGAGAGAGATAGAAACATCAATGATGAGAATCATTGATCAGCTGCCTTCTGCACGCCCCTGCTGAGGATCAAGCCTGAAATTTGACTAGGAATAATATCATGACCTCCTGGTTCATAGATTGATGCTAAACCACTGAGCCCCACCAGCTGGGCCCCATTTTTATCAATACCAGGCACATGAGGTACATTGGCAAGATCTCACTCCTAGACAAAAGTCTAAAATTGCCCAAACTCATCTGCAGCTAGGTTTCTGGACATGAATTCATTTCTGCCGATTGGATGCGGTTGCACAATATTTTGAAGGCAGAAGTGGGGCAGAGGCATCTTCCCGCAGTTTGGGCTGTTTGCTGCTGGTGATCATGTTTGCAGAGATGTGGAGGTTTTCTGCAGGGAATCCAGGCCTTGCACAGGCAGTTGTGGCAGAGGCAGTGCCCAGTGACCTGTTTTGTAGGAGCTGGAGGGCACTTGTGGGGGCAGCAGTTTCCTGATCCCCGGGTCACAGCTGTGCCAGAGTGTCCTAGAATTCAGTTGTGGCTGAGGGGGCAGCTCCTCCCGCTGGGGAGGGAGTCTTTCCTGGGGACCCAGCCTAATACCCACTCTTGCAGCTTTCTGATGATTTCCCAAGAACCAGTTCCCTGTGCTAAATTCTTTCCTGCCTAAAATAGCAAAGATCTAAAAACATTTTGGATCCTCTACTTTCAACGAAAACAATGCTGCTCGGGGTCAGGTCTGAGAAGTGGGTGAGGTGTTGTGGAAGGCTCCCCTCTTTGAGTCTCAGCTTCCTCTTCTGTAGAACTGAGACCAAAGATTATCTGTTCATAGTTACTGAAGACCGTGGCAGCTGTGTTTCCTGAAGATGGCCACAGCATTTCCCATCCCTCCTGTGGCCTTGCCACTTTCTGCCACATCCTCTCTCTTGAAGTGGGGCTGACCTCTGAATTCCAAGGCCAAGGCCAAAAAGGCATGGGGCTGCAGCCCCGCCTACCCCACCAAGGTTTCCAGCTCCGGCTCTGCCCACTCCGCTCGGGGCTCTGATTGGCATGGGGCCTTGCCCTCCTAGCTCGCTTCCCCTCCTGCCTGCTGCCCAGTGCCTCGCTGCACATCATGGCCCACCTGCTGGTGCTGCTGGGCCCAGCGGGCGGGGTAAGAGCCCATATCGGGCCTCACACCTCCAGGCTCCTGTGTGCCGCTGCCTCCTGCACTCTGCGGCCCTGATTCCTGCCTCTGTTCTGATTGGGGCCAGAGGCCCAGGTGCTGTGCGAAGCCTGCGGGGACTGCTGTGGCCACCAGGAAAGCTTCCCCAGCCCATCCCTGACTCCAGCACCCTGATCCTGGGTCCACTTCCACCAAAGGAGAGCTTTGCCCGCGCAGCTGCCTGAGACTGAGACTGAGCAACTCCAAGGTCCCTGGACCCCAAATTTCTGCCAGCCAAGGTGGTTGGCTGGCTGACCTTGCCCTGATCAGGGTGTTGGGGACAATCCAGCCCGGATCAGGCAGTTCACTGGCCTCAGTGGGTGTCATAGTGACCAGTCGTTAGGTCATTATAGTCGTGATGGCATTACGGTCTCTGGCTTTTTATATATATATAAAGTTTTATCTATCTATCTATATTAGATAGATAGATAAAACTTTCTAGGCCTTACCTCTAGAGATTTTGATTGTATTGGTCTGGGTTAGGATCCAAGAAAATGCATATTTTAAAAGCATACCAGGGCCCTAGCTGGTTTGACTCAGTGGATAAAACATTGGCCTGCGGATTGAAGGGTCCTGGGTTTGATTCCAGTCAAGGGCTCATGCGTAGGTTGCGGGCTCGATCCCCAGATGTTTTTGTCTTTCTCTCCCTCTCCCTTCCTCTCTGAAATCAATAAAAAAATCCTATCTAATAAAAGAGTAATATGCAAATTAACCATGACTCCACTACACCCACCAGCCATGCCCACCAGCCAATCAGGAGCGAATATGCAAATAAACCCAACCAAGATGGCTATGGCCACGGAGAGCAGGAGGGAAGCTTGGGTTTCCCCGGCAATGGAGGAAGCCAAGCTTTCCACCTGCCCTTGCCAGCCTAGGCCTCCACTCAAGGCTACAAAGTTTCAATGATAGAAGATACATAAATCCAAATAGGAATGGCGGCAGCCACGGAGCTGGAAAGAGTGGGAGGCTGGGGTTGCCTCATGCGATGGAGGAAGCCAAGCTTTCTGCACACCCTGGCTGGCCCAGGCCTCCGCTTAAGGCTACAAAGTTTCAATGATAGAAGATACATAAATCCCAACAGAAATGGCTGCTGCCACGGAGCAAGCAGAAGGCTTGGCTTCGCCCCAGGGTACAAAGTTTCAATTGTAGAAGATAAATAAACCCCAGATACCAGGGCCTCCGCTTGGGTCACCAGGAGGCGTGGCCAGCCTGCAAACCACCACAGGCCCCTCGCCCAGTCCGCCCCATACCCCAAGGGAACCCCCACCCTGATCCGGGACATCCTTCAGGGCAAACCAGCCGGCCCCCACCCGTGCACCAGGCCTGTATTCTATCTAATAAAAGTAACTATCTGTTCATAGTTACTGCATCCTTCAGGGCAAACCCAGCCGGCCCCCACCCGTGCACCAGGCCTGTATTCTATCTAATACGCAAATTGACCGTACATCCACCACATCCACTAGCCACGCCCACCAGCCAATCAGGAGCTAATATGCAAATAAACCCAAACAAGATGGCTACTGCCACAGAGAACAGGAGGGAGGCTTGGGTTTCCCCAGCAATTGAGGAAGCCAGGCTTTCCGCCAGCCCTTGCTGGCCTTGACTGGGAGTCTGTCCATCGGAGCCAGCTGGGGGTCCCCTGCGGGTGATCAGAACGAGCTGGGGGTCCCTGCCCAGGGCCTGAGCCTCGGCCAGAGGCTTGTGGCCTTGACCAGGGTGAAGCCAGCGATTGGAGACAGCTGGGGTCCCCTGCAGGCGATCAGAGCGAGCTGCGGGTCCCTGCCCAGGGCCCAAGCCTTGGCCAGAGGCTTGCGGCCTTGGTTGGGGGTGGAGCCAGGCGATCGGAGCCAGCTGGGGTCCCCTGCAGGCGATTGGAGTGAGCTGGGGATCCCTGCCCAGGGCCCGAGCCTCGGCCACAGGGTTGCGGCCTTTGCCAGGGCCGGAGCCGGGTGATCAGAGCCAGCTGGGGGTCCCCTGCTGGCCATCGGAGCCAGCTGGGGGTCCTCTGCGGGCGATCAGAACGAGCTGGGGGTCCCTGCCCAGGGCCCAAGCCTCAGCCAGACTTGTGGCCTTGACCAGGGTGAAGCCAGGTGATCGGAGCCAGCTGGGGTCCCCTGTAGGCGATCAGAGAGAGCTGCGGGTCTTTGCCCAGGGCCCGAGCCTCAGCCAGAGGCTTGCGGCCTTGGCCGGTGGCAGAGCCGGGCGATCAGAGCCAGCTGGGGGTCCTTGCCCAGGGCCCGAGCCTCAGCCAGAGGCTTGCGGCCTTGGTTGGGGGCAGAGCCAGGCGATCGGAGCCAACTGGGGTCCCATGCAGGCGATCAGAGCGAGTTGGGGGTCCATGCCCAGGGCCCGAGCCTTGGCCTGGGGTGGAGCAGGGTAATCGGAGCCAGCTGGGGTCCCTTGCAGGCGATCAGAGCGAGCTGGGGGTCCCTACCCAGGGCCCAAGCCTCGGCCAGAGGCTTGCAACCTTGGCCTGGGGTGGAGCCGGGTGATCGGAGCGAGCTGGGAGTCCCCTGCGGGCAATCGGAGCGAGCTGGGGGTCCCTGCCCAGGGCCCGAGCCTCAGCCAGAGGCTTGCTACCTTGGTCTGGAGTGGAGCGGGGTGATCGGAGCGAGCTGGGAGTCCCCTGCAGGTGATCGGAGCAAGCTGTGGGTACCTGCCCAGGGCCTGAGCCTCGGCCAGAGGCTTGCGGCCTTGGCCGGTGGTGTGTGTGTGTGTGGGGGGGGGATCTGGGCAATTGGAGCCAGCTGGGGTCCCCTGCCCAGGGCTGGAGGCTTTAGGCCTTGGCAGAGGTGGAGCCAACGATTGGAGGGAACTGGGGCGGCCCCTGCCCACTCCCTGAAGCTTTAGGCCTTGGCAGGGTTGTAGCCGGAATCGGAGGAGATAGGTGTGAACTACAGAGGAAACATCTTTTCTGACCACTCATTGGCTAAGCTCCCTGTATGCCACTGGTAATATTCTTAGTAACTTGGATATAAGAATCCAAAAAGGTGATCTAAGGCTTTTCCACCACACTCCTGGAGAAAAAAATGGTCTGCTGCTGGAGGGCTAAGAAATGTCATAACCTGCCCTAGGCGGTTTGGCTCAGTGGATAATGCCTAGGTTTGCCAACCGCAGGGTCCAGGTTAGATTCTGATCAAGGGCATGTACCTAAGTTGCAGGCTCCTCCCTGGCTGGGGCCCAGGTCAGGGCTCATACAGGAGGCAACCAATCAAAGTGTTCCTCTCACTTTGATGTTTCTCTCTGTCTTTCCCTTTCTCTTCCACATTCTCTAAAAATCAATGGAAACATATCCTCAGGTGAGGATAAAAAAAAGAAAGAAAGAAATGTCATATCATCTGAAAGACACATCTTGAAAATGCCTAAAGAAAGTTGTCGTTTTTTTCGTGGTGAAGGGACCGGAGTCCGTGTTGATGAAAACACCTTGGTGGCAGTGGTGACTGGCAGTGGCTGCAGCAGTGGGGTGATGGGGCTGGTGCCTTTCTCTGATCAGCCTGGTTGTCTCCCACAAAGGGAGGCCAGACTGTGGTAGGACATCCCCTGAGGGCTCCCAGCATGTGAGAGGGGGCAGGCTGGGCTGAGGGGAACCCCCCACAGTGCACGAATTTTGTGCACCAGGCCCCTAGTCCTATCTAATAAAAGAGTAATATGCAGATTGACCATCACTCCAACACACAAGATGGCTGCCCCCATGTGGACACAAGATGGTCACCACAAGATGGCCAGCAGGGGAGGGCAGTTGGGAGGGACCAGGCCTGCAAGGGAGGGCAGTTGGGAGCAATCAAGCCTGCAGGGGAGGGCAGTTAGGGGTGACCAAGCTGGCAGAGGAGGGAATTTGGGGGGGACCAGGCCTGCAGGGAAGGGCAGTTGTGGGGGACCCAGGCCTGCAGGGGAGAGCAGTTGGGGGGGACCAGGCCTGCAGGGGAGGGCATTTAGGGGTGACCAGGCCTGCAGGGGAGGGCAGTTAGGGGCAAACAGGCCTGCAGGGGAGGGCAGTTAGGGGAGACCAGGCTGGCAGAGGAGGGAAGTTGGGGGCAAACAGGCTGGCAGGGGAGCAGTTAGGCATCAATCAGGCTGGCAGGGGAGTGATTAGGGGGTGATCAGGCTGGCAGGCAGAAGCAGTTAGGGGCAATCAGGAAGGCAGGCAGGCGAGCAGTTGGGAGCCAGCAGTCCTCGATTGTGAGAGGTGGGATGGGGCCTAAACGGGCATTCGGACATCCCTCGAGGGGCCCAGATTGGAGAGGGTGCAGGTTGGGCTGAGAGATAACCCCCCCCCCCCCGCGTGAATTTCGTGCACTGGGCCTCTAGTAAATAAATAAATAAATAAATAAATAAATAAATAAATAAAAGCTGTTAAGCAAAAATATGTTACTTAAAAAATAAGTTAATACATAAATCTTATATAATAAAAGGCTAATATGCAAATCAACTGAATGGTGGAATGACCAGTCGCTATGACGCACACTGACCATCAGGGAAAAGACGCTCAACACAGGCGCTGGCCCCTGATGGTCAGTGCACTCCCACAGGGGAGCACAGTGGCAGTGGTGGGAGTCTCTCCTGCCTCCGCGGCAGCGCTAAGGATGACCGACTGCCAGCTTAGGCCCACTCCCCAGACTGTGAGAGGGCGCAGGAGTGCACGAATTTCGTGCACTGGGCCTCCAGTAAATAAACAAACAAACAAATAAATAAAAGCATACCAGGCGCGCTGTGGACCAAACTTTGAGAAACACTAGGAACAGCCCTGGTGGGGTAGCTCAATTGGTTAGAGCATCATCCCGATATGCTAAGGTTGTGGATTCGATCTCCAATCAGGGTACATACAAAAAGCAACCAATGAATACATAAAATCAATAAAATTTTAAGAGAGAAATAAAAACACTATGACTAGAAATATGTCATTTAATTTATTTAATTTAATTTTTTTAATATATGTATTTTTTATTGATTTCAGAGTAAAGGAAAGGGAGAGAGAGATAGAAACATAAATGATGAGAGAGAATCATTGATTGGCTGCCTTCTGCACTCCCCACACTGAGGATGGAGCTGCAACCCAGGCATGTGCCCTGACTGGGAATCGAACCGTGACCTCCTGGTTCATAAACGATACTCAACCACTGAACCACGCCGGCTGGGCTTTAATTTAATTATTAATTTTTATTTTTAATTGATTTTTAGAGAGAGAGGAAAGGAGAGAAGAGAAACATCTGTGTGAGAGCAAAACAGATTGGCTGCCTCCTGTAAACCCCTACCTGGGATTGAGCCCGAAATTCCGGCATGTGTCCTGACCAGGAATCGAATGGGTAACCTTTCAGTGCATGGGATAATGCCCAACCAACTGAGCCACACTGGCCAGGGCTCCCCTGAATTTTATATCCACATTTCTAGTTATTGCTACAAGAGTTAGTGATTTAAGTTCTTCAAATAGATGATAATTGGTTTTGTTAAGGTTAATGTCTTCCTAAGAAGAAACATAACTTATCAAAAGCATACAGTATAATTAAATATAGAAAGAGAACTAAATATATTATAACTTTGATAATAACATTTAAGTGCACTAGTTTAAGTATCGATGAGTATCACTTCATTGTTTATTATCAATTGCTGTTTATTAAGATTCAGTGCTCTGCAGATATTATGTACCCAATAAATATTTGCTGAGCTGAATATGTTTTCTTTCCATTTTTAAATATCTCCATTAATTAAGAAGCAGCTTTACATTGTAGTTGGTACTTACTCATTTTAGTTGGCGTTTGTAGAATCTGGGTAAAAGCTACGCTTGAAGCCTGTAATTAGTTGGCTACTGGCTACTATAATTACTTTGAGTCTTATAAGACCTGTCTTTTCATGACTGTAAGGCTGTGGGCTGGGCTGGAATTGCCTTGTTCCTAATCCTTGATCGGGCTCTTTATTTAAGTGATATTAATTATGAAACCTTTTTTTCCTCTTCCCACCTGCTCTCCTGTGTTCTAACCCTGGGGTTTTATTTGGAGTTTTACTGAAAGTATCTAACTTTTATCTGCCCTTACTAGACATTTAAGTTGTACTAGTAAAATAGTTTTTAAAAATAGTATATTAGTAATATAAGGCCAGGCTTTGTTGTAGATGCAAATAAACGTGTGGCTTAACACAACAGATGTCTATTTTTTCATTTATATAAAGCTGGTATGAGTCAGGCAACTCTCTTCTAGAGGGTGGCAGGGATTCAGACTTCCTCCATCTTAAAAGGCCACTATTTCAACACCTCAATTCTAGTACTTTGGACCAGAAGTGTGATATGTGTCACTTCTGTTCACAGCCCATTGGTCAGAACTAGTCACATGGTCCCAACCTAATACCGGGGAGACTGGGAAATGCAGGGGAGCACATGGAGTATTTGGTGAACATTCTTGTTTCTGCCATAGTTAATTATTTCTCAGTTCTGAAAGTTAGAAAATGCAAAACTGGTTATTCCTTTTCGTTGTTGTTGTTGTTAATCCTCACCCGAGGATATTTTTTCATTGATTTTTAGAGAGAGAGGAAGGAAGGGAGAGAGACTAAGAGAGAGAAACATCTATGTGAGAGAGACACATCGATTGCTTGCCCTCTGTACTCACCCCAACCTGGGGCTGGGGATTGGGCCTGCAACCAAGGTACATGCCCTTGACCAGAACTGAACATGGGACCCTTTGGTCCATGGGCCGATGCTGTATCCATGAAACAAACAAGCTAGGGCAAAACTGGTTATTCTATAACTTTCATTGTGCATTTAGAAAATCAAGACAGCTTAACTTTTGTTAATTTCTTTGAAATTATAGAAATAAAGATTTAAAAGACAAGTGAAAGGTTTCTAATTGTGTTTATTTTAATATTTTATGTAGCATTGTTGATGGTGTGAAGAATGTCAGATATTAGGCTTAAGACGAATATCTCAGGTTCAAAATGAATTAATTCAACAAGCATTTATTTAAAAATTAAAAAATCATTTAAAAATTAAAGAGTGTATGCTATGTACCAGACATTTATCAAGGCATAGTTAAATTCATTGCTTCAGTCAAATCCCGGTTGTGACAAATGTGAAGTATAAAGTGATAGAGGTCAGAGAAGAAGACAAAAACAATATTATTGACTCTGCATTCAAATTCATGATCTCAAGATGTATATTTTTATATTTTTACATTTGTTCTGTTTATGACCTTCATGCCTCTTAAAATGTGAAGTGACTAATTGCCTTGTGTCCTCTGTTCTCTAGGTACCGCATCTTTGCTTTTGATCATGACCTCTTTAGCTTTTCAGATTTGATCTTTGGCGAGTGGCCTGTGATTCTTATCACCAATCCTAAGTCGCTCCTCTATAGTTCTCCTAAACATGAACCACTAGAAAGACTCCTTCACTCAACACACATCAGGTATGTAGAAAATTTTCAGAATTTTCTTTCAGTTTGATATTGATGGAGAATCAATCATTGTGACTGCATTCCCATGCACAGCTATGAGATGTCCTACTTTAGTTGTCTCAACAATCTAAACATTATGTAAAGACTAGAGGCCCGGTGCACGGGTGGGGTCCCTAGGCCTGGCCAGCGATCAGGACTGATTAGGGCCTGCAGGCCAGGGGGAGGGACAGGGCACGGGAGTTTGGCCACCGGCCCCGAGGAGGGAGCCGGCCTCGGCCCCCATGGGAAAGGGGCCACATCCACTGCCACCCAACCCGGCTCCCTGTCCCAGCCCGGGGCCCGGGGAGAAGGCAACGTGTCGCTGGGCAGGGCATGGAAGGAATGGATGCCGCCGCCCCACCACCGTGTGGTTCCCTGCCTCCCCCACTCCTGCTTCCTTTGCCACCGCACTGCCACTGCGGCGGCTGGGTGGTGGGCCAGTCGGGGCCTGCCAGCTTGGGGAAGGGATGGGGCGTGGGAGGTTGGCCGCCGGCCCCAAGGAGGGAGCTGGCCCTTGGCCCCTCTGGGAAAGGGGCTGCATCTGCCACCACCACCCCCGGTGGCCCGGCGGGGTTGGGAGAGGAGGCGACGGTCACCAGGCCGGGTGGAAGGAACGGATGCTGGATGCCAACACCACTCCGGCCATGGGAGGTTCGCTGTAAGAGCTCACTGACCAAGAGGGGGCAGCTCCTGTGTTGATCTTCTGCCCCCTGGTGGTCAGTGCACATCATAGCGACTGGTCAACTGGTCATTTCAGTCGTAATGGTTGCTTAGGCTTTTATATATATACTAGAGGCCCGGTGCATGAAATTCGTGCACTTGTGGGAGAGGGTCCCCCAGCCTGGCCTGTGCCCTGTCACAGTGCGGAAGCCCTGCGATCTGTCACCCCAAAGAGGTAGGCCCCGCCCACCCATCCAGGGCTCCTCGATGGATTGCCCCGAAGAGGTAGGCTGGAGGCAGGGGTCCCACCTCCACGCCGTGCAGAGCCAGGAGGCAGGACTCCCAGGCAGGCTTCGTGTCGTGCATGCAGCATCAAGTCCAGCCTCATCCACCTGTGCGCGACTGCTGTGTGCGCAGCCATCTTGTGACGGCGTGAGGGCATCATGGCATGACGACTACTTAGGCTTTTATTAGTAAGGATACTAGAGGCCCAGTGCACGAAAATTCGTGCACTGGGGGCGGGGGGTTCCCTCAGCCTGGCCTGCCCCCTCCCACAGTCCAGGAGCCCTCAGGGGATGTCTGAGGGGAGCGGGCCTAAGCTGCAGTCTGGCTTCCCTCTGTGGGAGGTGACCGGGCTGATTACAGGAAGGCGCCGCTCCCATCGCCTCGCTGCTGCTGCCACTGCCAGCCGCGGTGGCTGCAAGGCCTGAGCCCCAAGCTTCACAGCCGCTGGGGCTCATGGCAGCCTGAGCCCACAGCTGCCTAAATCCCAGGCCTCGCAGCCGCTGTGGCTTTGTCTGGATGGACATCTGCCCTAATTAGCATATTACCCTTTTAATAGTATAGATAGACCAGTTGGTTACTGTTTCATTCCAATTCAGTTAAAAATATATTTTAGCCCTGGCCAGTGTGGGTCAGTTGGTTGGAGTGTCATCCCATATACCAAAAGGTTGCAAGTTCTATTTCCAGTCAGGGCACATACCCAGGTTGTAAGTTAGACTCCCAGTCTGAGTGTGTTTGGGAGGCAACCTATTGATGTTTTTTTTTTTCTCTCTCTCTCCCTCCCTTCCTCTTTCTAAGAATCTCTCCCTCTCTCTCTCTCTCTCTCTCTCTTCCTCTCTGTCTCTGTCTCTCTCTCTATGTGTATAGATAGATAGATAGATAGATAGATAGATAGATATACACACACATATATACACACACACATATATATGTATATATATATCATATATTTACTAGTATGCTACTGAAAGTTTAAAAACTATCCAGAAACCCATAATTCTACCATTATTACTTTTGTGTATTTTATCCCACTTTTTTATCTGCATGTTGTTATATTGTTATAATTATACTAGAGGCCCATTGCATGATATTCGTGCAAGAATAGGCCTTCTTTCCCCTGGCTTCACTCCCAGCTGCCCGGGAGCTGGCAAGTCCCTGCTCCCTGGCAGCCCAGAAGCCGGCACCTCCTAGCTCCGGGGCCGCCTGGAGCCAGCAAGTCCTCGCTTCTGTCCGGAGCACCACTCCAGTAGCTCCCTCCGCTGCCCCCCCTTCCCCTCATAGCAGGCTTCACTCCACTCCGCGCCTGCATATGCAAATTAACCTCCATCTTTGTTGGGTTGGTTTGCATACTCACTCTGATTGGCTGTGGGCGTAGCGGAGTGATGGTTAATTTGCATGTTTCTCTTTTATTAGGTAAAAATATACATATTCTAGGGTTATTCTAAGATATTCCTTTGTATACTACTTAAAACAGTTATATTTTATATAATTTTTTTTTCCATTTTGCTATATAGCCTTCCAAAAAAGAAAAAGCTATATAAACCTTATGGAATTAAATATTCCATTGCCATGTGAATGTGACTGTGAATTAAAGAGACTTATGAAACTTTTCTCAAACATAAAGGCACTCTTATAAATATATGTACTTTATTTTTAAGCATATTTTTATTGATTTCAGAGAGGAAGGAAGAGTGAGAGAGATAGAGACATCAATGATGAGAGAGAATCATTGATTGGCTGCCTCCTTCATGCCCCCTACTGGGGATTGAGCCTGCATCCTGGGCATGTGCCCTTGACTGGAATCGATCCCTGGACCCCTCAGTCTGCAGGCTGATGCTCTATCCACTGAGCCAAAACAGCTAAGGTAATATATGTACTTTATGCTCTTTTAAATTTTATTTTGAAAAGTAATACAGCCACCACCTTTAGAAAATAGGGTGTGGAATTATATGTGTATCCCCACCCTTCGCCAATAGAACTGTTATTAATGATTTTGAATTTCCCTTAGTAGGCATTCTCTTTTAGGCATGTTTTTACATAGTTGTAATAATAGGGCACAATCTATTCTTTTTTTTAAAAATGTATTGGGCTGACATCTATATATATAAAAGCCTAAGCGACCTTTACACCTGGTCGCTATGATGTGCACTGACCACCAGGGGGCAGATGCTTAATGCAGAAGCGGCCCCCTGGTGGTCAGTGCTCTCCCACAGCCAACCTCCCGTGGCCGTCCAGCCTCCTGTGGTCCCTCCTCCCAGCTGGCTGGCCCCGAAAAGCTCCAATGGGGACTAGGTGAGACGGCCCCCATGGCCCTGATCGCCGGCCAGGCTGAGGGACCCCCACCCATGCACAAATTCGTGCACCAGGCCTCTAGTTGGTTAATAAAAGTATACAGGTTTCAGGTATTCAATACTACAATACATCATCTGTATATTGTATTGTGTGTTGACCACCCCAAGTCAAGTCTCCTTTTGGGCCCAGTCTATTCTAATTCCTATATTTTTCTTTCAACAGATAAAATATGTCACAATTTATCTAACCATTTTTCTATCTGACTGTGAACTTTTAGATTTTTTCCCAATTTGGAGATAAGCCATCTGATGTATACAGTCTTCCTTCATTTGAGTAATTTCTTTAGTGTTCTAGAAATGGGATTCTGAGTGAAAGAGTTTGAATTCCCGTATGACTGTTGATAAAGATTGCCCAATTACATTTTTTGTAACTAAAAATCATTATTTTTTTTTAATTGTAGTAAAATATACATACATAAAATTTACCATTTTAACCATTTTTAGGTGTTAAAATTTAAGTGTTAAATTCAGTGGCATTAAGTACATTCATATTGCTGTGCAACTGTCACCACCACCCATCACCAGAGCTTGCATCTTCCAAAACTGAAACTCTTTACCCATCTACACTAATAAAAGAGAAACATGCAAATTAACCATCACTCTGCTACACCAAGCTACGCCCACCAGCCAATCAGGAGCAATTATGCAAATTAATCCAACCAAGATGGTGGCCGGCCACAGAGTTGGAGCAAGCAGGAGGCTTGGGTTGCCCCAGCAATGGAGGGAGCCAAGCTTCCCTCCCGCCCTGGCCAGCCCTGGCCTCCGATCAAGGCTACTAAGTTTCAATTATAGAAGATAAATAAATCCCAATAAAAATGGCGGTGGCCACGGAGCTGGAGCAAGCAGGAGGCTTGGGTAGCCCCCGGAAATGGAGGAAGCCAAGCTTCCTGGCTGGCCCTGGCCTCCGCTCAAGGCTACAAAGTTTCAATTATAGAAGATAAATAAATCCTAGATACTTGCTTCTAGCCGGCCCTGGCCTCCACTCAAGGAGGCGCTGAAAAAAAAAGAAAGAAAAAAAGGAGGGGCTGGGACCTTGGGTTGCCCTGGGGGTGATCAGGCTAGGATGGGACAACAGGGGCCGTTGGGGGTAAGCAGACCAGCAGGGGGGCCAGTTGGGTCAGTTGGAGGTGATCAGGACAGCGGGGGGGAGAAGTTTGGAGTGAGCAGTTCAGCAGGGGGGCAGTTGGGGGTGAGCAGGCCAGTTTGGGGCAAGCAGGCCGGCAGGCAGAGTGGTTAGGGGCAGTCAGGCAGGCAGGCAAGCAGGTGAGCAGCTGGAGCCATCAGTCCCGGATTGTGAGAGGGGTGTCCGACTGCCGGTGTAGGCCCGATCCCTGTAAACGGGCAGTAGGACATCTTTCGAGGGGTCCCAACTTGACTGGAATTTATCAATGCACGAATTTTGTGCACCGGGCCACTAGTTCAACAATAACTCGCTTATTACTACCTACCTGTAGCCCCTGGCAATCAACATTCTACTGTCTCTATGAATTTGACTATTCTAGATATCTCATATAAGTAGAGTTCTCTGTCCTTTTGTGACTGGCTTTTTACACTTAGCATAGTGTGTTTAAGGTTCATATATGTTGTAGCATGTGTCAGAAATTCATTCCTTCTCAATCCCGAATAATATTTCATTATATGGATATGTTACATATGTGTTTATCCATTCATCCATAAATAGATACTTGTGCTTCCACTTTTGGGCAACTGTGAGCAATGCTTCTATAGCCTGAGTACAAATATCTGTTCAAAATCCTGCATTCAAAATTGTGCCACTATTTTGAAAGGTCTAATTTTGGGGGGTATATATCCAGAAGTGGAACTGCTGGATCACATGGTAATTATATGTTTAATTTTTCGAGGAACCACCATTCTGTTTTCCATAGTGGCTTTACCACTTCACATTCCCACCATCAGTGAATAAGGTACCCAATTACTTTTAAAAACGGGTACTAATTTATGTTATTAGATATTGTACTTTTAAAAAGATTTACTACTTAATCTGGAAAAAAAATGGTATCAAGCTGTTTTAAGATATGTTTTTATCGCTAGTTAAGTAAAACATACATTTCTCAGTTTTCTTTTTATAGGAGCTGTATACCAGATTTAGGCATTATATTCTTTGGGGCCTGGTAACCTTAGCCTTATTTGTAACATTGCGTCTTTAGTATAGATAAAAGAACCAAATAAGTGAATGGGAACCAAATAAGGAGATGGTAGGCTTGACATTAGATGAACAAATGTCTAATTTACATTCTCTTCCTATGAGGAAAAACAGGACTTCAGGAGTTTCTTCAGAAAGAACTTGGGGTCTACTCCAAAATATACTCCAGAAACTACTCCAGAATTGTTTCTAATTTCTCACCAGGTCAGGTTTCCTGAATTATGCAACTCCAAAAGCCACCATTCGGAAAGAAACCAAATTATATGAATAGTGGTCCCTACAATTGTACCATGTCATGATTCTGCCTATACTTTTATCTTTTCAGATTATTATAGGTTATTCTCCTTTATAAAAACAATGACAATACCTAAAACCTGTTTTATATATGCTTTCATTTCAGAGTCTTGGCCTTTTCCTCATCCTCCATTACTTCTGTCACAGTTAAGATCGATGGAGTTCATTTAGGGGAAGCTACTCATTTGTCTGGTCCTATTTTCACACTGAAGTGGAACCCAAGAGACTACATTAATAGTACACATAATATGGAAGTAATTGTCCAGGTAAGTTAGTAATTTTCAATTGGCTATATAAATGTGATTAGACTGTAACCACACTGAACTCCAACTTGGAGGAGGGGGGTTGCAGTCAGTTGGTAAATATGAAACTAAGTTTAATAAAAATTTGGATGCATTGGATTTGGTATGTTCTGAAAATGTGCACTCAGGAGTAATTCCACTTTTAGACTAAAAACTGAGCAGAGGAAAAGAGGAGTGTGCAACTACTGGCCACAGTCCCCCCTTTTTCTAACTTCAGGGAATCATTCTTTTGTTTTATTTTCAACTGTGGCCACAGTGTCTTTTAATAATGGGAGAAAAATTTACCAATATACCAAAAGATAATAGAATAAGTCAGAAAACATGTATTTATGTATCCATGAATTTGATTGCTATCTCCAAATACAGGAAAATTGTGTTGTTATTTTGAAAGCTCTAGGACAGCAAATTTTCAGTGCAATAAAGGATTTTTTAAAAAAAATTTGGGGGTATGCATTCATAGCATATGCAGTAATTGTCTGCCTGGCATTGCTCTGATTTAACCCGGCAGGCATTTAATTCACTAGCACCTGTCAGAGTAGACAGTGATCACTGTTCCAAAATAGAGCTGTTTCATCAACCTAATGAAACTCTTTAAGGCAGTGATGGGCAACCTTTTGAGCTTGGTGTGTCAAACTTCGCCAAAAAACTGAGCATAACTCGGGTAGTGTGTCACTTTGAGGAAAAAACATTATTTCGCAAATGTTTCATCCTCGGCATGCAGCCGCCTCAGCAGCCGCGTGTCATCAGAAATGGCTATGCGTGTCAGTGCTGACACGCGTGTCATAGGTTCGCCATCACTGCTTTAAGGGATAGATTGTGCTCAGAAATTATTTTCTAAAGAAAATCTGTCAATTTCTATAACTTTATGGTTTGATGACAGTTTTTAACTATTAAATTTTTTAATATTAAGTTGGTTTGAAATGTGAAGTAATCCTTCAGAAAACACATGAAATTATTTTCATTACTGTGTTGTTTTTTTGTCAGAGAAGGATTTTGAGCAGGAAGGAGCTATTTACTGAGCCCTGATGCCAGGCACTTAAATTTTTTACTTAATCCATATCACAATCCTGTATGCTGGGTAGCTTTATCCCCGATTCATAGATAAGGAACAAGAGAAGGCACTTTACAATGTCACTGTCTTTGAAATGTTTTGCTTAGGAGAAAAAAGGAATACACAGGATGTGAAAGGCAGGATGGCTGGGGATGAACTCTTAATGTCTTTCATATTAGAAGTTGGTCATTTTAAAAAGGCTTGACGGTATGAGTGCAACTAGAATATTCCCTGTGTCATGGGGAAGAAGTAGGAGCAACCATAGGAGATCTGCTCACTGTAGGAATGGGGGACTCTCAGATCCTTGGATTGCTCCAGAATCTCAGCTTCTGTAGTTTTATGAGAAAAAAAACCTTATTCATATTCCTTGAAACATTTCTGGTTATCTATTTGAATCCTTAGTAAAAATGTGAAATCACTATACTTTTTATATGTTTAACATTTCTTGCAACATTACTGAGGTATAATTTACATAGAAAACACTGTGTATCTAAAGAATACAATTTGGTAAGTTTTCACATACATACACATCCTTGAAACCATTACTACAGTCAATATGATAAATCACCCTCAAAAGTGTTCTTGTGCCCTTTTGTAACTACCTTCTTTCCACTCTCGTTTCTAGGAAAACAGTGATCTGTTTTCTTTTTTTAAAATTTAATAAATCTTTATTGTTCAGATTATTACAATTGTTCCTCTTTTTTCCCCCCATAGCTCCCCTCTACCTGGTTCCCACCCTACCCTCTGCCCTTACCTCTCCCCCACTGTCCTCATCCATAGGTGTACAATTTTTGTCCAGTCTCTTCCCGCACCTCCTACACCCCTTTCTCCCTGAGAATTTTCAGTCCATTCCTTTTCTATGCCCCTGATTCTATTATATTCACCAGTTTATTCTGTTCATCAGATTTTTAATTCACTTGATTTTTAGATTCACTTGTTGATAGATATGTATTTGTTGCTCATAATTTTTATCTTTACCTTTTTCTTCTTCCTCTTCTTAAAGAATACCTTTCAGCCTTTCATATAATACTGGTTTGGTGGTGATGAACTCCTTTAGCTTTTTCTTATCTGTGAAGCTCTTTATCTGACCTTCAATTCTGAATGATAGCTTTGCTGGGTAGAGTAATCTTGGTTGTAGGTTCTTGCTATTCATCACTTTGAATATTTCTTGCCACTCCAATCTGGCCTGCATAGTTTCTGTTGAGAAATCAGCTGACAATGGTATGGGTGCTCCCTTGTAGGTAATTAACTGTTTTTCTCTTGCTGCTTTTACTATTCTCTCTTTGTCTTTTGCTCTTGGCATTTTAATTATGATGTGTCTTGGTGTGGTCCTCTTTGGATTGATTCCTTTTGTTTGGGGTTCTCTGCGCTTCCTGGACTTGTAAGTCTATTTCTTTCACCAGGTGGGGGAAGTTTTCAGTCATTATTTCTTCAAATAGGTTTTCAGTATCTTGCTCTCTCTCTTCTTCTGTCACCCCCATTATTCTGATGTTGGTACACTTGAAGTTGTCCCAGAGGCTTCTTACACTATCTTCAACTTTTTGTATTCTTTTTTCTTTTTGCTTTTCTGGTTGAGTGTTTTTTGCTTCTTTGTATTTCAAATCTTTGACTTGATTCTTGCGTTCCTCTAGTCTGCTGTTGGGTCTCTGTATAATATTTTTTATTCCAGTCAGTGTATGTTTAATTTCTAGGTGGTCCTTTTTCATATCCTTGAGAATCTCGTTAAATTTATCGGCCTTTTCTAGGAAATTCTTGAAAAACCTTATAACTGTGGTTTTGAACTCTATGTCCCGTCGTTTGTTTTCCTCCATTTCTTTCATTTGTGATCTGTTTCTTTGTCTCCGCATTTTCGATGCTTCCCTGAGTTGGTAGGGTAGCTTTGTGTGCTAGGTGTCCTATATGGCCCAGTGGCTCGGCCTCCCCAGTTACCTGAAGAGGATACTCTTGGTGCACCCCTTTGTGGACTGTGTGTACAACCTTGTTGTAGTTAAGTCTTGATTGTTGTTGGTATCACTGGGAGGAATTGACCTACAGGCCAATTGGCTGTGAGGATCAGCTGTGTCTACGCTGGAAGAACTTCTGTTTTGGAGACAGCCTTATAGGACCAGACTTGAAAAATTGCAAAAGCCTCTGTGCTCAGCTTGGATGGGGCGGAGTCTCAGTGCTGAGCAGACAGTCTTGGCTTCCCATCAGCCCTGCCCTATGAGGCCCCTGGGTATCAGTGTCCCTCAGTAATCGCTGCAAGCACCTCTGAGAGAAAGCCGCCCTCGAGTTTCGCCCACTGCCAGACAGTCCAGTTTCTCCCCCAATGAATCTGGATTCCCAGATTCTCGCCCGGAACTGGAGTTCAGCGTAGTGGGGAGCTTCCGTTTCCCACCCAGGTAGAGAAAGCCAGCGGCACACTCAGCAGTCAGTCCTCTCTTCGTACACTCGCACGCGCGCCTCCAGACCGCTGCCTTTCGTGGCTCCCCTGAGTTTCCACCTGACAGTCCAGATTCCCCTCGTATAAGCCTGGGTCCCCAAGATCTCGCCCGGAACTGGGGTTCAGTGCAGTCGGAACTGGGGTTCAGCGCAGTTGGGAGCTTTTGTCTCCTTCCTGCTAGAGAAAGCCAGCCAGGCACTCAGCCGCCCGCATGCGTGTCTCCGTACCTCAGCCTTATGCGGCTCCTCTAATTCTCTGTGTGCTTTCCTCTTTCCTTCTAGTTGTAGAATTTCCACTCAGCCAGCTTTTCTGTGGTTCTGGATGATGTTCGTTTTGTCGTTCAGTTGTAGTTTTGAAATTGTTGTGCGAGGCAGCAGTTTAGGTGCTTACCTATGCCGCCATCTTGGTTTTTCTGAAGAAATGATTCTTCTGTTTTCTGTCTATATATGTTATAACTTAAAAACATTAGTCTACTGAATATGAAATAGGGAACCTGGTCCCCTCATTCATCAATGAGAACATTGTCCTTTTTTTAAAAAAAATATTTTTATTTATTTTGGACAGGAAGGGAGAGGGAAAGACAGATAGAAACATCAATGACTCACTGATCAGCCGCCTCCTAAATGCCACCATTGGGGACTGAGCCCACAACTGGGGCATGTTCCCTGACCAGGAACCAAACCTTGACCTGCTGGTTCCTAGGTCAACACTCAACCACTCAGGCACACTGGCTGGGTGAACATTATGTCCTTTCAAATACGTTATGCTATATAGATAAGTCTGAGAGAAAAATCTGTGAGAATCTGGCCGGTGTGGCTCAGTTGAGTGTCATCCTATGCACTGAAGCTTTGCTAGTTTGATTCCTGGTCAGGACATGTGCCCAGGTTGTGGGTTTGGTCCCCAGTTGGGGTGCATAAGGGAGGCAAACTGATTGATATTTCTCTCTCACATTGATGTTTCCCTCTCTCCTCTCTCTCCGCTACCTTCCTCTCTCTCTCAAATTAATAAAAACAATCTTTTAACAGTCAATCCTTCCAGGTGATTCCGATGTGCATTAAAGTTTGAGGACAGTATTTTAGACTGTTGTATCTACTTTGCTAATTTAAAGACTAGAACTTTCTATGTCTCTAAATTAAAGAAAATCTCTGCTTTAAAACAAGAACTTATCACTTAAAGTAAGAATATTTGGAGTATAGTTTGATAAATGCCAGTAAAGCTTCTTTTCACTATTTAAAAACTTTTTTTAAAATATATTTTATTGATTTTTTACAGAGAGGAAGGTAGAGGGATAGAAAGTTAGAAACATCAATGAGAGAGAAACATCGATCAGCTGCCTCCTGCACACCCCCCACTGGGGATGTGCCCGCAACCAAGGTACATGCCCTTGACCGGAATCGAACCCGGGACCCTTGAGTCCGCAGGCCGACGCTCTATCCACTGAGCCAAACCGGTTTCAGCACTATTTAAAAACTTTTGTATGAGCATTATGCTTAGCGAAATGAGCCAGTCAGAGAAGGATAAATATCACATGATCTCACTCATTTGTGGACTATAATGAACAACATAAACTGATGAACAAAAACAGATCCAGAGACAGAGAAGCATTGATCAGACTGTCAAACCTCAGAGGGAATGTAGGGGAGGGTGGGGTTAAGAAGGAGAGATCAACCAAAGGACTTGTATGCATGCATATAAGCCTAACCAATGGACACAGACAACAGGAGGGTGAGGACATGAGTGGTGGGGGGGAGGTAGGGAGGCAATGAGGGGATAAGGACATATATGTAATGCCTTAATCAATAAAGGGGGAAAAAAAATTGCCAAAACTGGTTTGGCTCAGTGGATAGAGCGTCGGCCTGCAGACTCAAGGGTCCCAGGTTCGATTCCGGTCAAGGGCATGTACCTTGGTTGCAGGCACATCCCCAGTAGGGGGTGTGCAGGAGGCAGCTGATCGATGTTTCTCTCTCATCGATGTTTCTAACTCTCTATCCCTCTCTCTTCCTCTCTGTAAAAAATCAATAAAATATATAAATAAATAAAAAATAATAATAAATAAATAAAGGGAAAAAATAAAAACTTGTGTATGATGGTTAATTTAAAAATATATGAAAGAGATAATCTTACCTTATAATAGAGAATCATGCAAATTGACCGCACCTCCGCTATGCCCACGATTGGGCCGGCAGGAGGCTGGGGGCGGGACTCCGGGTGGCATATCCACCGTTGAGAAGTTCAAGATGGCGGTGCCAAGTGGCCGGACCCATGCCGCCACTCCCCGGGGTGCCTGGGGCGATCAGCACCATGGGGGGGGGCGTGGCCGGGCCCATCGGCACCCTGGGGGACGTGGCCAGACCCATGCCGCTGCTCCTGGGGTGCCTGAAGCGATCGGCACCCCAGGGGGCGTGGCCGGGCCCATCGGCACCCCGGGGGGTCGTGGCCGGGCCCATGCCGCCGCTCCCGGGGGTGCCTGGGGCGATCGGCACCCGGGGGGGCGTGGCCGGGCCCATGCCGCCGCTCCCCGGGGTGCCTGGGGCGATCGGCACTCCGGGGGGGCGTGGCTGGGCCCATCGGCACCCCAGGGGGCGTGGCCGGACCCATGCCGCCGCTCCCGGGGGTGCCTGAAGCGATCGGCACCCCGGGGGGCGTGGCCGGGCCATCGGCACCCCGGGGGGGGCGTGGCCGGGCCCATGCCGCCGCTCCCGGGGGTGCCTGGGGTGATCGGCACCCCGGGGGGGCGTGGCCAGGCCCATGCCGCCGCTCCCCGGGGTGCCTGAAGCGATCGGCACCCCGGGGGGCGTGGCCGGGGCCATCGGCACCCCGGGGGGGGCGTGGCTGGGCCCATGCCACCCCTCCCGGGGGTGCCTGGGGCCATCGGCACCCCTTGGGGGCGTGGCCGGGCGCATCGGCACCCCGGGGGGGGCGTAGCCGGGCCCATTCAGCCGCTCCCGGGGGGTGCCTGGGGCGATCGGCCACCTAGGGGGCCGTGTCCTGGCCCCTCCCGCCCCTCCCGGGGCTCCCGGGGTTGATCGTCCACCTGGGAGGGCGTGGCCCTGCCCCTCCCGCCCCTCCCGGGGGTCCCGGGGTTGATCGTCCACCTGGGAGGGCATGGTCCTGCCCCTCCCGCCCCTCTCGGGGGTCCGGGGGTCGATCGGCCACCTGGGGGGGCATGGCCCGGCCCCTCCCGCCCCTCCCGGGGGTCCCAGGGGCCGAGGCTTTCCGGGCCTTGGGCACCAGCGGGGAGCCTGCACCGATCGCAGAAAACCACTGGGGGTCGGCTCCTGTGATCGGTAGCAGGGACGCTGGGTGCGGCGAGCCCAAGGCCAGGAAAGCCTGGGGCGGAGGCTTTCCCGGCCTTGGGCACCAGTGGGCAGCCTGCACGGATCGCAGGAAACCACTGGGGGTCGGCTCCTGCGATCCTTAGCAAGGATGTTGGGTGCCGCCCGGGGCCAAGCCCCGACCCTGAAAAAGGCAGAAGGCGGTGGCCACAGCCAAGGCCTGGGTCCCTGGTGCCGGCAGAAAACTGGTGCAGGCAGCCAGGTGAATGAAGGTCTATTGCACGAATCTTCGTGCAAACGGGCTACTAGTACTATAATGAATTTCCATGGATCCATCAGCCAACTTAAACAGTTATCAACTCATGACCAGTCTTTTTTCATCTATACCCCATCCACATATCTCCTTCCTGCACCATGATATCATTTTATATGTAAACTAGAAACCCGTTGCACGAAGTTTCGTGCAATAGACTTTCACCTGGCTGCCGGCACCAGTTTTCCGCCAGCAGCAGTTTTCCTCTGACCACCCGCCGATCAGAGCGCCTCCCGCCAGCGCGTTCGGCTACCCCGAGAGGAACTCTGATCAGGAGGCGCTCCGATCGGGCGGGTGGCCAGAGGAAAACTGGTGCTGGCGGAAAACTGCTGCCAGCAGCCATGCAATCGCCACCCCGAGTTCCGAGTTCCGCCACCAGCGTCTTCCGCCGGCCCCATGGGTCCTTCCGCAGCGTCGGCCGTTTAGGCCGGCGGGAGGAGCGGGGGGCGGGGACTCGCGAGTCCCCGCCCCCCGCTCCTACCGCCAGCCAATCGGCCACCCTGAGTCCCGCCCCCCGCACCTCCAGCCGGCCCAATCGTGGGCGTAGCGGAGTGATGCAATTTGCATATTACCTTTTTATTATGTAGGATATGTTAGTATGAATCACTAAAAGATAAGGACTATTTTAAAAAATGTAACCATTCAAAAAAGTAACCATAATACAATATCATACCTGAAAAATTAACAGTAATCCTACCGAATAATAGACAAATATGCAAATTGACCGTACCTTCGCTATGCCCGCGATTGGCCAGGAGGCGCGGGGGGGCGGGGCTCAGGATGGCTCTGGTGGCCGATTGGGCCGGCGGGACGCTGAGCTCGCGTCACCAGCAGCGGCTCGAGCTCAGCGTCTGCGCCATGGCTGTGCTGCAGCACAGAAGGGGCCTCTGGGGTAGCGAGCTCACGTCCCACCGCGGACCATCAAAAGCGGGGGAGCTGGGTGCCTGGTGCACCAGCGAACAGATACCCAGCTCCCCTGCGATCGAAAGCAAAAGCGTGGGAGCTGGGTGCCTATCCGCTCAGGCCTGGTGCACCAGCGATCAAAAGCAAAAGCGTGGGAGCTGGGTGCCTATCTGCTCAGGCACCAGGCCTTTCAGAAGCCTCCGCCGCGCCAGAGGCTTCTGAAAGGCCTGGTGCACCAGCGGATGGGCACCCAGCTCCCCCGTGATCGAAAGCGAAAGCGTGTAGGGGACCCTACACGTGCATGATTCAATCATGCACTGGGCCTCTAGTTCCTTAATATCAAACCATCCAGCTAGTGTTCAGTTTTCCCAATTTGTCATACATGTTTCTCTCTGTACATTGCATTTAGTTGATTCAAATCAGAATCCAAATAAGGCTCAAATATTGCATTTAGGTGATTTGCCTCTCTGTCTCTCACCCCTCCTGTTTTTTCCCTTGCAATATATTTTCTTTGGAAACTGGGTCTTTTATTCTGTAGAATTTCCTATGTTCTAGATTTTTGCTTTTTGATTTGAGTCTGTTTTTTAGCAAGAATACTTCATTTGGTATTTTATTCTTTCACTAGAAGACTATAATATCTGGTCATCTCTTTGTTAGTGATGTAGGAAGTGGTTATAGGGTTAAGCCTCGGACTGACCTGCTGGCAAAGTCGCAAACAAGTCCCAGCTTGGAGGGCTCAGTCCTCTAAGCATAATTAAGCTTGATCTTGTGACTGCTCCCTAGATCTTTCCTGGGTAGCTAGTTGGCTGTGGGAGGGGCAGCAAGTGCTGCCAAAACAAGTGAAACTTACAAGAACATTGTAGATTACCTTGTTTGTCCCTGATTATAAATAAAGCACCAGCTTTGCAGTCTGGATCTGTTCTGTAGCCTCAGCAAGGCACAGAAGATCCACCTAGACCCAGCTTTATGAATCTATTTCTGCGCCTTGTTTTCTTTATTTCTAACATTTCTCAATCCCTGGCCGCCTCCATTTAGAACCAGTTCGTTCATCTCTCTTGCTGTGCGGGTCGCGGAAAAGGGAGATCCCCGCCATGTTTGGCCCGCGCCGCATCAGGCCCCCGCAAGTAAGGCTGAGATTGATCAGTGTATTCAGGTATTGTTAACCTTATTTAATGATGTGCAGATAAATATTTAACAGCCAACTTGGAGGATGTTTGGAGTGGGGGCTGCTTCTTAGCATTTCTTTGATTTATACCAATTTCCAAGATATAAATATTCCTACCAACACAACATCAATTGGCTTACAAAATTCCTGAAAATCTAACAACTGGTCCTGTGAGTCAGTCAAGCCAGCTCCAGCAAACTGCTGGCTTATCCCTCCATTCATTGGGAAGTATCCAATCAGCTTTTCATTGAAGGATTTCCAGCAGCTATTGATTATCTTTGCCTAGGTCCATTATTTCATTAGATTTATAAAATGATGATATTCAAATTGCTACTCCTTATTATAGGAGTATTAATTAGAATAAGTCTATAAAGAAAACATTTATCTTTTTGGTACCCAGATATAGAGTTCATACAAGAAAGACAGGATAAATTCTTTCTTTGTTTTTTAAATTATTTATTGTTGAAAGTATTACATATGTCTCCTTTTCCCCCCATTGACCTCTCCCCGGCCATCCCCACCCCCATCAAATGCCCTCACCCCCTATTGTCTGTGTCCATTGGTCATGTTCATATGCAAGGATACAAGGCCTTTGGTTGATCTCTTGCCCCACCCCCCAACCTTATTTGCCTTCCCTCTGAGGTTTGATGGTCTGTTTGATATTTTTCTGTCTCTGGATCTATTTTTGTGCATCAGTTTATGTTGTTCATTATATTCCACAAATGAGGGAGACCATGTGATATTTGTCTTTCTCCAACTGGCTTATTTTGCTTAGTGTAGTGTTCTTCAGTCCATCCATGCTGTTGCAAATGGTAAGAGTTCTTTCTTTTTTACAGCAGCATAGTATTCCATTGTGTAGATGTACCACAGGTTTTTAATCCACTCATCTGCTGATGGGCACTTAGGCTGTTTCCAAATCTTAGCTATTTTAAATTGTGCTGCTATGAACATAGGGGTGCATATATTCTTTCTGATAAGTGTTTCTGATTTCTTGGGATATATTCTTGGAAGTGGGATTACTGGGTCAAAAGGGGGTTCCATTTTTAATTTTTTGAGGAAACTCCATACTGTTTTCCACAGAGGCTGCACCAGTCTGCATTCCCACCAGCAGTGTACGAGGATTCCTTTATCTTCACATCCTTGTCAGCACTTGTCATTTGTTGATTTGTTGGTGATAGCCATTCTGACAGGTGCGAGATGGTACCTCATTGTGGTTTTGATTTGCATCTCTCGGGTGATTAGTGACTTTGAACATATTTTTATATGTCTCTTGGCTTTCTGTATGTCCACTTTAGAAAAGTATCTATTTAGGTCCTTTGCCCGATTTTTGATTGGATTGCTTATCTTCCTTTTATTAAGTTGTATGAGTTCCCTATAAATGTTGTAGATTAAACCCTTATTGGATGTAACATTGGCAAATGTATTCTCCCATGCAGTGGTCTTTCTTGTAGTTTTGTTGATGGTTTCTTTTGCTGTGCAGAGCCTTTTATTTTGAAGTCCCATTTGTTTATTTTCTCTTTAGTTTCCATTGTTCTAGGACAGTGGTTGGCAAACTCATTAGTCAACAGAGCCAAATATCAACAGTATAACGATTGAAATTTCTTTTGAGAGCCAAATTTTTTAAACTTAAACTTCTTCTAATGCCACTTCTTCAAAATAGACTCGCCCAGGCCGTGGTATTTTGTGGAAGGGCCACACTCAAGGGGCCAAAGAGCCGCATGTGGCTCACAAGCCCCAGTTTGCCGACCATGGTCCTAGGAGATATATCTGCAGGATAAATTCTTAATTCTTCCCCCACCTCCCTTTTCTAAACCAGTGTTCAGAATAATGAGTTGCTTCTTTAGCATCTGCCAAAGATAACCATATGAGTCTTCTAGTTTTAGTATCATTATGAATCCAACATTTTAAAAATCATATGTAGCATGTTTTAATCCATTGCATTTATTCTTTTTGATGCTCAAATTGTTCCATCTTTGGCTAGTGGGAACATCTCCAAATTGGTTACTAAGTCCTTTGATACAATCCCTGTAGTCTTTGTTAGTTTTTTTTTTTTTTTTTTTTTTTTTGCTTTCTCATATGACAAGATATCCCAAGCCCTTCTTATGCATTTCTTACTCAAGAACTGGAATCAGCCATTTTTCTAAACAGCACTGGTTCCTTATAGTGAAAAATTATACTTTGAGACCACAATTGGCACTAGCCCAGCTAGTTCAGTGCTATTGGGTTTGTAGTTATTTCTAGGCCTTTTCAGTGAACATAGGGAAATATAGATTTTTTTTTTAAAGAAAAGATATTGTGAGAACATGGTGACATTTCCAGTTTAAATCTAGAATTACAAGGTTCTAAAGATATTTCCAATTTAAATCTAGATTTACAAGGTTTTATGTAAACGTGCTTGTAGGAAGAATAAAAAATAAATGAAAAAAAGTAGCATGATAGTTTCTTCTCTGCTCTGCTTCTAACTAGGATTCTGCTGGAAGAAGTAAGAGTGTTCACCACATATTTTCTCTTCAAGAGGATAATCAGCTCAGATTTGACCCTCTAGTATCATTTATTCTTCTTACAGATCACTGCATGGTGGTGAGTAAATTCAACCTAATAATTTGTGAGTTTTAACTGGATTTGGTAGGTCCAAAATCATAAATAATCATGTGATAAGAAAGCTGAACCTTATAAAATGAAAAGTTTAGTTATTCATCTAGAAGGATAAAATGCTTTTAAGTTGAAAGGCATAGACAAGTAATACCTGTTTTGGGATCTGTCTCTAACCAATGCCATTAAACCAGGATAACTAAAGGAATTATAGGGACTGTATGTCCTACACAACAAACAATATGTGCTAAATGTAGAAAACTTGTAAATTTTAGAAATAAAGTGAAACCATTCCAACGTCATTCTTTGATCACACTACCCATTATAACCATTGTATTTGTCATTATGATACTGTTTTCTCTCATATACATTTGTATGTGAGTTTTAGTATAAAATGGTAAGTAAACTTTTAATTCTCTTTTGCTGTCTGATTTTTTCCCATGGAGGAATTTGTTTTGACTATTATTTTATATCAGTTCATATTATTTAATAACATGATGTTATTAACTGCATTATATTGTCATAGATACACCTTAAGGATTTCCCTATTGCTGGGTGTTTGCTTCCAATTTTTCCCTCTACTATATAAATACTGCTTGTATCTAAGTTTTTGCATCTAGTAGTTTTGGGGGATAAATTCCTAGAAGTGAATTGCTAGGTGAAAGAGTTGACACGTTACTCTATATACTTTACTTATCTTACCTTATAATAGAGAAACATGCAAATTGACCGCACCTCCGCTATGCCCACGATTGGGCCGGCAGGAGGCTGGGGGCCGGACTCCGGGTGGCATATCCGCCGTTGAGAAGATCAAGATGGCGGCACCCCCGGGGGGCATGGCTGAGGCCATGCTGCCGCTCCCGGGGGTGCCTGGGGCCATCGGCACCCCGGGGGGCGTGGCCGGGCCCATGCTGCCACTCCCCAGGGTGCCTGGGGCGATCAGCACCCCGGGGGGGCGTAGCCGGGCGATCGGCACCCGGGGGGCGTGGCCGGACCCATGCCGCCACTCCCCGGGGCGCCTGGGGCGATCAGCACCCCGGGGGGGCGTGGCCGGGCGATCGGCACCCGGGGGGGCATGGCCGGACCCATGCCGCCGCTCCCGGGGGTGCCTGGGGCAATCGGCACCCCGGGGGGGCGTGGCCGGACCCATGCCCGCCGCTCCCGGGGGTGCCTGGGGCCATCGGCACCCCGGGGGGGCGTGGCCGGGCCCATCGGCACCCCGGGAGGGCGTGGCCGGACCCATGCCGCCACTCCCCGGGGTGCCTGGGGCCATCGGCACCCCGGGGGGGCGTGGCCGGCCCCTCCCGCCCCTTCCAGGGGTCCGGGGAGGGGGGCGATCAGCCACCTGGGGGGGCGTGGCCCGGCCCATCCCGCCGCTCACGGGGGTCCCAGGGGCCGAGGCTTTCCGGGCCTTGGGCACCAGCAGGGAGCCTGCACTGATCGCAGGAAACCACTGGGGGTCGGCTCCTGTGATCGGTAGCAGGGACGCTGGGTGCTGCGAGCCCAAGGCCAGGAAAGCCTGGGGGTCGGCTTTCCCGGCCTTGGGCACCAGTGGGCAGCCTGCAAGGATGGCAGGAAACCACTGGGGGTCGGCTCCTGCGATCCTTAGCAAGGATGTTGGGTGCCGCGGAGCCCAAGGCCACCGCCCGGGGCCAAGCCCCGACCCTGAAAAAGGCAGAAGGCGGTGGCCACAGCCAAGGCCTGGGTCCCTGGTGCCGGCAGAAAACTGGTGCAGGCAGCCAGGTGAATGAAGGTCTATTGCACGAATCTTCGTGCAAACGGGCTACTAGTTTATTATATAAATACATAAGTTACTTATTATTTATTATATTCGTTGTTTATTTTGTCTGTTTGTTTTATCTATCCCCCCTTAGTAAAACATAAGCCTTATGAAGGCAGGGATCTTTATCTGGTATGCCTAACACCGAGTAGGCCCTCAATAAAGATTTCTTGAGCAAATAAATGTGTTTTTTTTTTAGTTTTTAATATACATTGTTAAATAGTGTTCCAGAGAAGCTGTGGCAATTTATACTCTATTTCCCTCAGATCTCATCTATCTTGGGTATTAACATAAAATGTTCAAAAGATAGACACTACAATGTTAAGAAGAAAATTTAAACCTCCTTTAATTTCACCTCCACATAGACTTAAACTGTGAATTGATTATTATTTTAATTGACTTTTATTACTTGTGTGATTATGTTTTGTAAAACTATGACTACTGGGTATTTGTATCTAATTTTTATAAAATTTTGTGTCATTTTTCTTTTGGGGATTTTTAATAACTGCTTAGATCAGGATTTGGAAACGTTGATGTTCTATGAATTATCTGGGACTATTAGTAAAAGGCATATTCTAATCAGTGGGGCTGAGGTGGGGCCTGAGGTTCTGCATTCCTAACAAGCTCAAGATGATTCCAATGGCCGAAACCGGTTTGGCTCAGTGGATAGAGCGTTGGTTTTCGGACTGAAGGGTCCCAGGTTCGATTCCAGTCAAGGGCATGTACATTGGTTGCGGGCACATCCCCGGGGGGGGGGGGGGTGTGTGTGCAGGAGGCAGCTGATCGATGTTTCTCTCTCATCGATGTTTCTAGCCCTCTATCCCTCTCCCTTCCTCTCTGTAAAAACTCAATAAAAAATATATTAAAAACAAAAAGATGATTCCAATGATGACCTTTGAGAAACAAGGATCTAAATTACATTTCTTTACTGTGAGTTAATCACCAAGTGAATGACTCCTTGATGTAGAAAGCAAAAAGAAAGTGCAGTCTCTGTTCACTCCGCTGCAGTGTACTGTGCACTGGTTTTATTCTTATACAAATTTAATCAATTTTTAAAATTGATTTCAAAGAGGAAGAGAGAGGGAGAGAGAGAGATAGAAACATCAATGATGAGAGAAAATCATTGATTGGCTGCCTCTCGTATGCCCCCTACTGGGGATCGAGCCCGCAACCCGGGCATGTGCCCTTGATCTGAATCGAACCTGGGACCCTTCAGTCTGCAGGCCGACACTCTATCCACTGAGCCAAACTGGCTAGGACTATTCTTATACAATTTTAAATAAAACAAAACAAAGTATGCTTCTCCTATAACAATGAAAATGGACTATTTTAATTTGATCATTTTTTATAACTGTATAAAATTACTTGGTTTCAACATGGTGTAAATATCCAAATTCTGAAAGAGTAATGCTGAGGCAACTTATAATTTTCTTTTTTTGGTAGATCAGATGTTTGATTTTCTTTGGCTACATATTTTTCTTATATAGTCATTTCTGCTAATGATGTCATTTTCATTTTTGTTAATGAGGCCATTTTAAAAATCTTAACCAAAACTGTGCCCATGTATCTATTTCACATTAACACCTATTTCTCTGCAGGCCCGGGTCCTTTTTGTGATGATTGTGCTGATCCAGCTCTTCATTCTCATTATTTATAGGCATCAAAGATATCTAGAGCTTAAAGGTTAGTCATGGTTTCTTTCATTCTTAGAAGAATTTTTATTTTAAAGTAGTACATAATGTCCTCACTATTGCCAAATGATAAATATGAATATAAATATAGTCTTTGCCTGAGCTCTGTGAGGTATACCCTTTCAACTACCACACATTTTCCACAGCACTCTATCTTAAGAAAACACACAACCCTTTAATCACTTGCTGCTACATGAGGCTCAACCAAAATGAGGGTGGGAGTGGGGGGCGGAAATCACAGTATAGCTCAAAGTGGCCAAACATCTCTGCTAGACATTGAAGATCTTCCACAATTTGGTGTTGCCTAACTAGCCATATTTTCACCCAGTTACCTGTATTTTATTCTAGGTAACTATTCACTGTTCATGCCATGCACATTTCTGCTTTTGCACTTTGCCCAGGTCATCATCTCTAATTTAAATTGTTTTCCTAAATTTGTCTAATCTTAGCCTCCTTTAGGGCTCATCTCAAAACCACTTTTTCCATACCATTTTCTCCAACCATTCCAGGTCAAAATGAGCTCTTTTTTCTCTAAGTCCCTATAGTCCTTCCTGATGATTAATTGATACATAATTAGCCAATTACTTGGCTTTCATAACCACTTCAAATCTATATACATTTTCTCCTCAGCCAAACTCTTAAGTTCCTCAATGCAGGAGCCTTTGTTTTCTACTTCTTGCTTGTTTGCCACAGCACCCAGCGCTGAGTTGGTGCATAATAGACAGTAAATACTTGTTGAATTAAACTTTCCTTATCTCTTCTTGGCTTGGGTGAAATCGCTGAGGTCAGGGACTGATTATGGGGGAGGGGAGAACTATAGTAGTGACTAAACAGTAACATGGTTAGCTGAATAGTTAGTGCACTACTGAATATTTTCCTGCATATATATATATATATATATATATATATATATATATATATATATATATATACACACACACACTAGAGGCCCGGTGTATGAAATTCGTGCACGGGGGCAGGGGTGTCCCTCAGCCCAGCCTGCACCCTCTCCAATCTGGGACCCCTTGGGGGATGTCCAACTGCCAGTTGAGGCCCGATCCTGCAGGTGGTGTCATGCCCTCACGATCAGGCCTCAACTGGCAGTCGGACATCCCTCTCACAATCTGGGACCTCTGGGCCTAACCGCTAGCCTGCCTGCCTGCCTGATTGCCCCTAACTACTTTTGCCTGCCAGCTTGATGATGCCTAACTGCTCCCCTGCCAGCCTGATGATGCCTAACTGCTCCCCTGCTGGCCTGATCACCCCCAACTGCCCTCCCCTGCCGGCCTGATCGCCCCCTAACCACTCCCCTCCTGGCCTGATGACGCCTAACTGCTCCCCTGCCGGCCTGATCACCCACAACTGCCCTCCCCTTCCACGACGTGCCTCCTCTGCGCAAGGCGACGGAGACGCCGAGAACGGCCTCCTTCACGCTGCGCAGAGCCGTGGGATCCCCAGGCCTCACCACACGGAGCGGCCACCGGGCCCCACCTCGGCTGTGTGTGCAGCCATCTTGTGACGGCCATCTTGTGACAACGTGAGGGCGTGACACCACCTAGGTTATTATTAGTGTGTGTGTGTGTGTGTGTGTGTGTGTGTGTGTGTGTGTATATATATATATATATATATATACACATATATATATATATATATAGTAAAGCTTCTATGAAAAACTTCCAGAAACATTATTGCCCACATATATTGTGCACATAATGTACATAAATAAATATTTGAGGGAGGACCCCAATCTCATTATGTAGGAATACCAATATCTTTGTGTAGTTATGTAAAATTTACAACATTTTACCTGCATTATCTCACTTAATGCTTACAACAATCCTGTGAGGTAGGTATTATTGTCCCCATTTTAAACATTAGAAAACCAAGACTGGAGAGGTTATATAGATTGTCCAAAATGTCATAGCTAGTAAGAGACGGAGGAGAGACTTAAAACCCAAGTCTTCCAATCCCAGGTCAGTTTTTTTAAAATCCTCACCCAAGGACATTGTTCCATTGATTTTTAGGGAGAGTGGAAGAGGGAGGGAAAGACAGAGAGGAATATTGATGTGAGAGAAACACATAGATTGGTTACCTCCTGCACACACCCTGACTAGGGGAGGAGCCTGCACCGGAGGTATGTGCCCTTGACCAGAATCGAATTTGGGACCCTTCGGTCCGCAGGCCGATGCTCTATCCACTGAACCAAACCGGCTAGGGCCCCAGGTCAGTTCTTTTCTTTAAACAACACTTCTCAACTTTGACTACACTTTAGAATTCCATGGGGAACTTAAAATCTCAGTGTCTACACAGTACCACTTACTACATCAGAATCTCTGTAGGGGTAGGACCTAAACATCAGTAGCTTTTGAAGCTCCTCTGGTTTCAACATGCAGTTAAGGCTGAGAAGCATGGCTAAAGCAATATTTCTCAGTCAGGCTGCTTAGAATCACCTAGGCTGCTGCCTAAGCTCCCCCTCTCCCCTAGGTCAATTCAATCAGAATCTCTGAAGGGTGAGATCTGGGCCTGGGTATTTTCTAAAAGTTCCCCCAGGTTATTCTAATGTACAGCCAAAGGCGAGAATCATTGCTTGAAGTCTAAAGTATAGCTGCCTCTAAGGTTAAAGGATATTTATTTATAATAAATATCACCTATAATTATTATTATAGGTGGATATGTATCAATACTTTGAGAAGTACCAGTCTAGGACAAGAAGGAAGCTGAGACAGGAATGAGTAGCAAGTATGTAATACACAAAAGGAAAAAAGTTATACATTACCAGGTTTTGTAAGAAATTAACTGTCAGCAGGCTGAATGATGTTATATGCTAGCCTGTGAAGAAAGACATAGTAATTAACTTACATCAGGCTGTCTTACCATTGGGATCCGTTCTTTAAATACTTTCCACCTCTAATATTGCTCACTGTGCACTGAGCTTCCTATCAGTCTTCTGCTGCCTGATTTATGATCAGCCACATACATGCGTGGACTGGCTGGCTGGGGTTGAGGATCTGGAATACTTAGTCTGTGGCCACAGAATGGACCTTCTCTGTGTGAAGCCCTTATACTTGGCTTTTTGGTACTTTAAGAGATGCTCATTTGGAGAGCTTTATGGATCCCTTTCAATTGGAGTAAGAGGGTAGCTGGGAGTTAAGAGTTGTATCACATTTGGGAAAGGAATATTTGAACAGGTACTCATACTTAAGATTAGACTGGAGAAATGTATTTCTTTGATATGCCTTTGATATATTTTTACATACCTTTTGGAAGTTTGTACATTTGGACACTAAATCCCCTAGAAAACAAAGACTTGATCATCCTTAGAGTATAGATTTGTATTTCAAACACACATGAAGATAAAATAGTATCATCCTCTGGTGGATCTTTCTTTTTTAAAATCTTTATTATTGAAAGTATTATATATGTCCCCCATTTCCCCCCAGTGACCCCTTGTAGCCCTCCCCCTGGCAAATATTTCTATATTGTTTTCAGTCATTTTAAAGTGTGTGCGTGCGTGCGTGTGTGTGTGTGTGTGTGCACGTGCACACGCTTCTCACAACTATACCATTGCTTTGAATTTCTTACCCTCTGCAATTCTAAGTGAATTGGCTTATCAGGATTCCCGCCAACTTGTAAATTTAAAGTGGTGTCATCTGTATAGTTACCATATAACAACAGATTTGCTGAATATATAGGATAGCCCATGGAAGTCTTCTAGAAAATTGTTATAAAGAAAGAAATTAAACTTTGCATCTGTTCATTGGATTTTTCAAATTTATTCTCTTTAGGACCTCCAGGATTTATAAATTTGACCTCATTTTCCCTTCATGTCTTGAGCAAAATAAACATCTTCTACTATTCTGTCTTGTTCCTGACTCTATATACAGTGCTGGGTAAGTCAATTAGGAAACCTGAGATTGTGGCACAATCTGCCAAGGAATATATTGAGAATTTTGACAGTAGAGTCATTTAGGCTCTGTAGAGCATAACAAATGGCACATGGTTCCTTCCTAAGTCATTTCCTGGGATATGGTCTTGGGAAATAAAATTGTTTCTTAACATGTTTAAAGGACATTTAGTTTACTTAAGAGTGCTAAGGAAACCATTGCAGAATTTGTGTAGAAACTTAATAGGAGATAGTTCAGCTTAATTGCCATCTCTTCAGAACAGCTTTTTTTGACTACCTTCAAGTTTTATCCTCTATTTCATCATGCTTTTTATTTCCTTCATTACTTTATCAGAATTTATGATAATCTTCTGTGTTCATCATCTCTTTCCTTATTAGACTATCCATTGATGTCTTGTCTCTCTTGTTCACCTTTATGTCCACCACTAAGAACAATGCCTAGCATATAGTTCAGTGAATAATTTATTTATGTGTTGTTCCTAAAAACTCAGCTCAAGAAAAGAAACTGAGATGAGCAGTGAGTTTAGTTATATCTGAAACTCTTCTGTTATATTAATTATTATACCCAATACTTATAAAGTCACTTAGCCACTTAGAAAGCACTGAGGTTTTTTTTTATTTAAAGCTTCTTACTAATGTACCTTAGTGACTAAAAATAAATTAGGCTATTTGTAGCTTAGTCTTTGTTTTACACTTTTATTTCACCAGAGAATACAAAGTAGTAAAATAAAAAAATATGACACTTTACCATCCTATATAATAAAGAGCTAATATGCTAATTAGACCAAACAGCAGAACGACCTTCTGGAGGACCGTCCGGATGACCTTGTGGATGAAGCTGGGCTGCAAGGGCTGGCCACGGCTGCGAGGGCCGAGCCCTTTGCATGGATTTCGTGCATCGGGCCTCTAGTACAACATAACAAGCTATAGAAGATCCCCCTTTGGAAGTCAGTTTTCTTGTTTGTTGAAGCTGTTTTGGACACATGTCTTACACTGGAAGACAAAGCAAGTGATTTGGTGCCTGGCTGTAAAAAGAAAACATGAAGAGGGCAGAAGTTGCTTCAGTTTTAAAAGTTGAAACTTCAAGGGAAAACACTTCTTTAGATTAATATGTATCTAATGGAGTTTATATAATAATATATCTGAGAAAAGTACCTATGACTTTTTAAAAGTTGAAGTCTAGTCTTACCAGAAAATTATGGTATTGCATTTTAAGAAAGGATGTCTGGCAGTCTCTTAATCACTCTTTACGTATAGTAGTTCCAGGCACCTGTATACTGAGAATGGGCAGTAAATAATAGTAGGGGAGAGAGAAAAGTCATTCTGGTATTATAGGTGAAAAAATAAAGAAGCAAGTTAAACTCTGTACATGTTCACCCTGCCTATGTAGTTGATTTATAAAGTAATGACTATGGATCAGCAAGAAAAGGTAAAATATGTTCATTAATATTAGTAATAAAGAGTACATTTTAGAAAGATGAAAGTGGTTGAAGTTTTATAGCTTAAAGGAGTAAATCTCAGTCATCTAGAAGATTAACTTTTGAAGAATACCTCTTTGCTTCTTAAAGGAAATGTTAATGAATTGTATTGAGGTAATTACTACAACAGAATCTCCTAAGACTTGTGAATATACTCCTGTATGTTTCTGGAATTACAAGCTACATATCTTTTCCAGGTATAATATGTACTCAGACGATTTCATAATCCAGAGAAATATGTAGTGAAGGAACAATTAGTTAGCTAGGATATCGGGTGCAGCATAGAAATTAGCAAAGAAGAAAAGCTATGCAAATAAAATGCTTATAGATGACTAGTCTCATATTTCTTCATTATTCCTGCAAATGCATCTTGTGATGTATGTAATTAGAGTCATGGTTATTTAATCTTCCCTCTCCACTGCTTCTTCAGGACCATGGTTCATTGGTGAAATTACTAAAGGCAAAATGGGTTGCTGCTTTTCCTTCGGGATCTTTGTTGATGGGCGTTTCCTACAAGGCAGTTTAACGTTTGTGGTTGGAATTCTCCAGGTAAGAAGTCAGAGAAGCAACGTAAGAACATCTTGGCTTTGTCAGACTAATTGTGTAACACTTAAGAATTAAATTCAAAATACCAAATTAGATACCATAGATCATGTTTCCTAATTTACTGGCAGGCAGTCTTTAATAACTGGTATTTTGTTTGCCTTTTGAGTACTTCCTAAGCTCTTCCACCATTCTTTTATAAACATCTAAAATACATTTTTGGCAGACAGGGTTTATAAGAGGGGAAAGAGGTTTTGGTTTCTGTTGTTTGTTTCACTGTGCTTTTTATTGACAAAAATAATGAAATAAGGGTAGAATAAATGATAGACTTCTGCGTAAACCAAAATTGATTATGATAATGAAGCAGGAAAATATTTCAGAAGTAGGAAAGGAAAATGACACATACAAGAAAAGTATTCAGTTAACAGTTAACCACTGGAAGCTGCACTGGGCAAAACTAGACCTGGGCTTCCTAGTAATGTCTTATTAGAATACTTGTTTTGGAAACACTTGATACATTTGATATACATTTTGATTGAAATACCTTTAAAACAAAAACACATGCAAACAAAACCCTGACCAATAGCAAATCTCTATAAATAGGTTTGAAAGATATTTACCTAACCATTTATTTACTCACTTAATGGGACTAATGGACCAAAATCTGGAGTTTAATAATCTGGAGTTTTGGAAAAGATCCAGAAACATTGTTCAAAATGAGTTGGACAGCCTCATAACAGGGTAGTAAAACATGATCAGCAGGATTAGAGATAAACAAATAGGGAAGACCTCTGCAAACACTGGCCATAGGCCCGAACATTCTCTGTAAAACAGCATTTCACATGTGTATACGTCTGGGTCCAGTTCAGATTTCTGTTATGTAAATGGAGGTTGTCTCTCAGGAGCACTCTTATACCAAGTAAAACCTGAACCTTACCAAAGGGTGGCTATATATTCATACTTGAATAAATAGTACATTAATGATGGATCTTAACTACATCTAGGCTCCTGAATCCCAAATCTATATCTCTGATCTAGACCCCTTCTCTGCACTCCAGGTGCCTATATATCCAAGCTGTCACTTCTCGTCTTCCCTTAGATATCTAACAAGCATCTCAATTCAATAGTATACCTTTAACAGGACCTTTAATTTCTACCCCCAAACTTGTTTCTCTCTAATTATTTCAATTTTACTAAATGGCTCCACAATTTACCCAGTTTCTTTAGGATGTATCTCCAATCCTTCCCCTTCTCTCATATTCTATCTTGTTTGCTTTGTCTCATATATATATATCTTGAATCCACCACTTCTCTCCATCTCATTATTACCACCCTAATTTAAGTCAGAACTATTTCTTGGCTGGACTACTGCAGGCACCCTTTAACTGGTCTTCCCTCTGCTGCTTTTGCCTCTCTACTGTCAGTTTGCCATACAGCATCCACTGTGGTCCTTTTAAAATCTTAATCAACCCACTCACTTTTCAGCTTAAAACCCTTTAAGCCAGGGGTGGGGAACCTTTTTTCTGCCAAGGGCCATTTGGATATTTATAATACCATTCTTGGGCCATGCAGAATTATTACCTTAAAAATTAGCCTGCTATGTTTGGTCAAACATTTAATTAGCTCACCTCTAAGGCCTTGGCAGGGCCAGACCAAATGATTTCACAGGCCTTACACAGCCTGCGGGCTGGCCGGTCCCCACCCCTGCTTTAAGCAGAGCAGTGACATGATCTGGGTCCTGCTGATTGCCCAGATTTCCACCTGGCTCATCATGTTTTAAGCCATTGGCCTTAAATAGGCCAAGAACTCTACTACCTCTGGGCTTTTCATTTGATTCTTCTTCCAGGAATGCACTTCCTCCCATTGACTCATTCCTGTACTTCAGGCCTCAGAGAGCTTGTCTGACAATTACCCTCTTATTTTCTTTATAGAATTTCTCAAAATATGTAATTAATTAATTTTTTTTTGCAGGGGTGGGGGATTCTCCCTGCTAGAATGCAAACTCTATGATGCATCTTTTCTGACTTGTTTACCAGTATGTCCCAAGCCTAGAGTGTAGCACAGGACTTGCCACATAATGGATGATGAATGAATGGCACAGCAGCTAGATGTGGATTATAACTTAAATCTTCTAATTTGTATTCCAATAATCATCATGGTACTTCAAATAAAAACACAGAGATAAAGAAATATTGATACCCAAGTAACCCCCTCCCTCTGCCAAAAAAGCATGTGTGTGTATGCATACATATTCATTTCCTCCTTAAACATTATCGAGGGCTTCAACATAAGTGAAATGATACTTGCCTTTAAAATAAATAAAAGGATACAGGCCAAAATATACAGCTAACCATAAGTCAACTGTTGTGATATAAGCAAGTGTGATTGAAGCATAAAGAATAGAGAGTTAACCCCCAAGAGAGAAAGCAACATATTCTTAGGAGCTACCTAATATTAGTGTCCCTGACTCCTCTGAGGGCTTGCTAGTAAACTAATGATTCTGTTCTCCTCTTTCCAGTTGGCATTTTTTAACATCCCCTTGATGGCTTACCTGTGTTGGAGCTTGCTGCAGCGGTGCTATGGTCACAACTTCAGGTCTCATCTCCATCACGGAAAATACTTGAAAATTATACCTATTTACCTTCTTGTGTTACTGCTATACATCTGGCAGATTTTTGCCTGCTACTTACTTCAGAGGTCATATGGCACTCTAGCTTTTTTCTTCTCCCCTTTGCGGACCTGGTTGACACTGTTGACACCAGTTCTCATTCATCGTGTATGGACACTGAACTCCAAGGAGCTTGTAACCTTCACAGTGCAGTTAAAAAGCCACCTGAGCTCCTGAAGGCCGTGTCCCACCATCTACCTCTGTCGCCCAGGCCTCTGCCCCAGCAGCAGGTGGAAGGCCGATATTGATGGGCAAGCTTCAGGGAGCTGCTGCTCCTTGGCTGCCTAGGAGTTGGGGTGATCACCCACTACTGATTCCTGCAGAATGGACTTGCAGAGGAGTCTCTAAATGATGCTATGATTCCTTCCTTCCCCAAGAAGGCTAAGGGTTGATTTACTTCTGTGAAGGGTAAAGGACAGGGGCTGGGTGTGTATGGGTGTATCTGTGGCCCGGTGTGTTTTTAGGGCTAACTCATGTAAAATACTGAGCCCAATGTCTGGAACTCAGCAGTCAGAGGGTGCCACTTTAGAGTTGGAGAACCAGTGTGAACTTGGACCTGACCCTGACTACCCTTGCACTATTAGCTGTCAGTCTGCTTTAACCCCAGGCTAGGGCCTCTGCTTCTTCAATGTGGGAGGGGGAGTTTCAACCAATCAAATAAATGAAGGACAATACGAAATAACTCCTCCCAGCCGCTGTGGCTCAGTTGGTTATCCTGTGCACCAAGAAGTCCTGGGTTGAATTCCCAGTTGGGCACCTGCCCCGGTTGCAGACTCCATCCCCAGTAGGGGGCATATAGGAGGCAGCCAAGATGTTTCTATCTGTCCCTTACCCTTTTTTTCTCTCTCTCTCTTTCTCTCTCTCTCTCAAAATAAATAAATAAATAAATAAATAAATAAATAAATAAATAATAAATAAATAAATAAAAACATATTTTTTAAAAATGTAAATAGCCTGGCCAGTATGACTCAGTGGTTGAGTGTAGACGTAGACCTATGAACCAGGAGGTCACCGTTTGATTTCCGGTCGGTCAGGACACAAGCCAGGGTTGCAGGCTCGATCCACAGTGGGGGAGGGGAGGGTGCAGGAGGCAGCGGATCAATGATTCTCTCTCATTATTAATGTTTCTCCCTTTCCCTTCTTCACTGAAATAAAAAAGAAAAAGAAATAACCCCGCGGGGGCGGACCATGGGAGGCGTGGCCTGGCCTGCGGGGCGGGGCGGGGCGGGGCGGTTTGTTGCCGGAAAGGAACCGGCTCTGTGACGTCCGGAAGTGGAGCGGGGCCGCAGTGCGGCTCCGGCGGCTGCCTGGGCGTCCGGTCTGCCGGCCCCAGGCCATCCGCTGAGATGGCGAGCGCCGCTGCCCCTGCAGTGCCCACCCCGGCTCCGCCTTTGGAGCAGCTCCGGCATTTAGCCGGGGGTCTGCGGTTACTCTTGCCCGGAGTGCGGGGTGAGCTGACGCAGTTGGGGCGGGCGCCCCTAGGGACGGGCTTGGGTCGGGAAGAGGCCAGGCTGCGGCGGGGACCGGGCGGAGGAGGCGGGGAGGGGGGGGAGGCCGGGCGGAGGGGGCGAGGGCGGGGGCGGCTCCGGTCACCTCTGCTCTTCCTTCCGCCACCGCCTGCTCCGCGCATGCCCCACACCCACCCAGTGGGCGAAGCCCAGGAGACCACCAAGGAGTTCAGCCGGGAGACGTTTTGGAGAAGACTCAGTGAGTGCCTCCTGCTGGGTACTCCCCCTCTCTCCTTCCAGCGACCCGCCTGCCCCCCCCCGCCCCCTCTCCCCCACCCCCGCCCCCTCTCTGCGGGGGTGCCTCACCATACCCACCCCCGGCACCTCCGAGGTTGAAATATTAAGCATTGATTTTTGGAGGTGTTTTTGAGACGTCTCAGCGGTGAGGGTGGGGAGGGAACGCTTTATCTTTCAAGTCCGTGCAGCAGCTGCAGCCTTATCCTTCTGGCACTGACACCGGCTCCTGCCCGCTCCGCTGTCACCCCCAGACGAGGCAGCTGTGCGAGTGTCAAGGGAAGCCACGACTCTGACTGAAGTCTTCTCTCGACTTCCACTGCCACCGCCGTCCTCACAGGTGGGCCTTCAGTTCCCTGCCGCCTCGTCCTTCCTTAGGAACCCTCTCATCATCTCTCCGCCTTGGACGCTCAGCCAGGGGATTGATTCTTCTTCTCTGTCAAGTGAGACTGCAGTTCTCACCTCACAGGGTTGTTGTGAGGACCACATTGCCACGTGCAGTACCTGTCATGGAGTAGGCTGGTCTTCTAAATAGTATTGGTTCAACTGAAAGTTCATTCTGGTTATTACCTTCCTGGTGATTTAAGCACTTGCTATTTGTTTTCACGTATCTGACCCCCATCTAACAGATGAGTAAGCAGGCTCAGAGGCTAGGGTTAAGGTAAATAAGCAGTGAATTAGGATCTATCTGATGTCTGAGCTGTACCTTTTTTGTTATGCTACATCCCTTTTTATATTCAATTATTTTTATATTTTATCAGTAACAATGTATACAGTATAAAATTTAAAAGATATCAAAGTTCAGCGTGCTACAAAGTTTATATTTCTGTTCCTCAGTTCCTTTTGAATTATTCATAAGTACTCTATGCATATTATATATGCCTGCTTCTTTTTACACAGATGGCAGAATGCCATAAACACTTTTCTGGATCTTTTTTGAAAAAAATTAACAATTTAGTTTGCAAATTGATTCTCAGCAGCACAAATAAAGTTGCTAATTTCTTTGTAATGGCTGCATGGTATTCAGTAGAGAGCATGTAACCGTAATTCAGGTAACCAGTACTCTATGTAGACATTTAATCTGTTTCTAATTTGTAACTATTATAAAGTGCTATAAATTGCCTAATACATTCTTGGTATATGTGAGTATATTGGTAAAAACAAAACAAACAAACACATACACAACAACAACAAAAACAATTCCAGGAAGTGGAATTGCTAGAACAAAGACTTTATGTATTTAATAACCCTTTATTATAAAACTAATGAAAATAAACATGTCAACTGTGACCAAGTATGCTCTATGCCCAGTTTTTCTAGAGCTAGGTATACTGAATTTGGGATAAGTTTATTTAAAAATGGCATACTCATTGCCTTATTTGATTTTCGTAGTTAATAGTTTCATTTTCTTGGTCAATCTGTATTTCCAGATGTTTTGAAATGGAAAAATACTCTTTTGCTGCACCTACAATGATAAACTCTCTTCCCCTACATAACTCAGAGATCTGTGATGAGGAAATGAGATTAATTATATGAGAGTACTTTAAAAAAATTTTGTGGAAGAAAGTCAATATTTATTTCAAAGGAAGTTAGTAATATTACCTTGTTTTTCTTACGTGCCAACTCCTTTCTTTCAAATATTCTTAGGACTTGCTGCTAAAATTCACAGCTAGTAAGATACCATGAGGAGGCAGCATAGAACTATTTTCTGTACATGCCTAGGTCAGTGGTTTCACTCAGATGGAAAATTAGAATTTGGTTTTATTTGAATTATATATATTTGAATCACAATTGCTTTCTTAGGATGTCAGCCTGTTAGTCTTACTGAATAATAATTACATTTATTTTTAATTTCAATTCCATACGGACTTTTACTTTTATAAAATTACTAGAAGCCCGGTGCACGAAATTCGTGCACGGCGAGGGGTTGTCCCTCAGCCCAGCCTGTACCCTCTCCAATCTGAGACGCCTGGAGGGATGTCTGACTGCCCGTTTAGGCCCGATCCTGGTGGGATCGGGCCTAAAAGGGCAGTCGGACATCCCTCTCACAATCCAGGACTGCTGGCTCCCAACTGCTTGCCTGCCTGCTTCCTGTTGCCCCTAACCGCTTCTGCCTGCCAGCCTGATCACCCCCTAACCACTCCGCTGCCAGCCTGGTTGATGCTTAACTGCTCCCCTGCCAGCCTGTTTGCCCCCAACTTTCCTCCTCTGCCGGCCTGGTCACCCCTAACTGCCCTCTCCTGCAGGGTTGATCACCTCCAACTGCCCTCCCTTGCAAGCCTGGTCCCTCTCAACTGCCCTCCCTTGCAGGCCTGGTCCCTCACAATTGCCCTCCCTTGCAGGCCGGGTGCCTCCCAACTGCCCTCTCCTGCTGGCCATCTTGTGGTGGCCATCTTGTGTCCACATGGGGGCAGGATCTTTGACCACATGGGGGCAGCTATATTGTGTGTTGCAGTGATGATCAATCTGTATATTACTCTTTTATTAGATAGGATAGAGGCCTGGTGCACAGGTGGGGGCCAGCTGGTTTGCCCTGAAGGGTGTCACAGATAAGGGTGGGGGTTCCCTTGGGGTGTGGGGTGGCCTGAGTGAGGGGCCTGTGGTGGTTTGCAGGCCGGCCACGCCCCCTGGCAACCCAAGGGGAGGCCCTGGTATCTGGAATTTATTTTCCTTCTACAATTCAAACTTTGTAGCCTGGGGCGGCAGCCATTTCTGGGGCGGCAGCCATTTCTGTGGCAGTTAATTCACCTTCTACAATTGAAACTTTGTAGCCTTAAGTGGGTGAGCCCGGCCAGGGTGTGCGGAAAGCTTTGCTTCCCCTGTTGCCGCCGGCAACCCTGGCCTGCTCTCTCAAGCTCCATTCTGCCGCCATTTGTTTGAATTTGTTTACCTTCTATAATTGAAACTTTGTAGCTTGAGTGGAGGCTTAGGCCTGCAACGGCTATGGAAAGCTTGGCTTGCTCTGTTACCTGGGAAACCTTGCTCTCTGTGGCTGTAGCCATCTTGGAATGGGGTTAATTTGCATACTCACCCTGATTGGCTGGTGGGCGTGGCTTGGCTGGTGGGCGTGGCTTATGTAGCGGAGTGATGGTTAATTTGCATATTACCATTTTATTAGAGAGGATGTATTTGGATGTTGAAGGAATGTCAAATTGCCATAAAAGTTTCTAAACACTCTCAATCACTGTACTTATCCATCTCAAACTAGTGAACAGTTTGGGGACTGGCACCATTCTGTAGAGCACATTTTACATAACACTGGCTTAAAATTTAGCAGCTAAGTGAGGACAAGGAAGATAAGTGAAAGTCAGTGTCTGCTTAGACGGAAAATAGTCAACACTGAACATTGTAGAGTCCATTATTACCTTTAGGTATATTGTGATCCTGCTAGATTAGAGAAAGAGAGAAACAGACACCTGGTTAATGGTCTAAGAGGATTGGCAAACTTTTTCTGTAAAGGGCCAGATAATAAATATTTAGGCTTTGCAGGCCAGTGACGCAACTCTGCCCTTGTAGTGCAAACACAACTATAGATAATATGCAAACAAAAGAGCGTGACTGTGTCCCAGTAACACTATTAAAAAAAACTGGCAGTGCACCTGATTTGGCCCATGGGGTCCTTAGTTGGCCAATTCCTGGTCTAAGATAGGGTGAATATTTCACAGCAGAAATCAAGAATAAGTTTTTCCAGCTGTTTCTTAATGTTTTATTGAATTACCAGCTCAGTACTTGGTGTCCGGCTAACTTCTCTCTAGTGTGTGATGAGAATAGCACAAGGCCTAACTCATACCAGGACTTCAGAAAGGGTTTGTGATGCTATACCGTTGTCTTCTCTCTTACAGAGTAGAATAGTTGACCAGATTGATCTAACCCAGTGGTCAGCAAACTGCGGCTTGCGAGCCACATTCAGCTCGCAAGCTGCGGTTTGCCGCTCTGTTGACTAATGAGTTTGCTGACCACTGATCTAACCCATTTCCTTTTTCATTTTGAAATTGGTCTACCTCCTCATAGGAAGCCCAGAGGCTCTGTGAACAAGTCCATGCTGCCATCACAGCAATTATTGCAGTATACTATTCGCTTCCCAAGGATCAGGGTAAGCCACTGTCACACATAAACATTGGGTAGACCTTGGCTAATATGACAGCTTATGTACTGAAACTTTACCTTTCCCTCAATTTGAGCATGTAATATAACTTTCTCATAAAATGCAAAGATAACTTCATAATGGAAGTGACCTCTGTAAATAAGCTTTCAGATATAGATGCTGTGTTCCCATCTCCCCTGCCTTGCCTGACTCTAAGGTTTTTCATTCTCACTAGCTCCTTCCTCTCTAACCCAGTATACCATCACAGATGCTGGCTAGGTCTCAGCCCCATACCCAGGCCCAGGCTATCCCCAGTCCCCACCCATATTATATCACACCCTATTGCCGAGTTTCGTTATACATTAAGTGGCTTCCATGCCTTTCTTTTTTATTTTTTACTTTTATTGACTTCAGAGAGGGAAGGAGAGGGAGAGAAAGATAGAAACATCAATGATGAGAGAGAATCATTGATCGGCTGCCTCCTGCACGCCCCCTATTGGGGATAGAGTCTGCAACCCAGGCATGTGCCCTTGACCAGAATCGAACCTGGGACCCACAGGCCGATGCTCTATCCACTGAGCCAAACCAGCTAGGGCCATGCCTTTCTTATAATCAGCACTCGGGAATGGTGGGAAGAGCAAGAAAATGACATGGGGACCTAAGTCAGACCTGTTTTGTGTGGGCACTCCAATTACAGCAGGTGGGTGCACATTACCTTAAGTTCTGTAGTGCTTACACTCTGAGGAAAGTAGATGTTGACTTCTGGAAAGAAGACCGGGCTGCTTAGTCTTTGGGTTTGGCTACAGGAATCACCCTGAGAAAGCTGGTTCGGAGCGCCACTTTGGACATCGTGGATGGCATGGCTCAGCTTGTGGAAGTGCTTTACAACACTCCAGCTCAGAGGTAGCAATGCCACGGTTGAGTTATTAGTTAGTGGGGTTCCTTGTTTCAGGAAGGGGAAAAGCTCATTTCAACAGCAAAATTGTTGTATAACAGAATAATAACAGGAGGAAGGAGCTCTTTAGGATAGGAACCTAGATTGTTGATATGTCCTTATTGATTCCTTTCCTCAGCCCTGAGAACAATGACCTTATTTCTTGCAACAATGTCTGGGTTGCGTGCCAGCAGGTGCCTCAGATACCAAGAGGTGGGTAAGAGTGGGAAGTGGGCCATTGACTCTGCTGACCAAAGCAGACATACCTCTCATACTAGCTTCCAGTTTTGTACCATATATGTATTTTAACTTACATAAAGAGTTTAGTCAAATATATGTAATTTGTTACCAATATCAAAAGATAGGTATTAATACTTTCTGCCAGTCTTTTTAGTTCTCATATTTCTTAATTCAAACTCCCCTTTTGCTGTGGCTCTGCTTCTTATTGAACACATATGGCTTGTTCTCCTGGTCCTGCCTGCCCCAGGATCAGTATTTCTTTTCTTAAAAAAAAAAATGCTTTTATTTATTTTTGAGAGCGAGGGAGAGAGAGAGAAACATCAATGTGAGAAACATCAATCAGATCACCTGCTTCCTGCAACCTCCCTACGGGGGAATCGAGCCCACAGCCTGGGCATGTGCCCTGACCGGGAATCTAACGGGTGACCTTTTGGTACATGGGACGAGCCACACTGGCCATGGCCCCAGGTTCAATATTATGGGACACACTGAAGCAGTTATGAGGTAGAACCAACTAGGTCCAAAATTGTGGTCATTCAAGAGGACCACGATGAGAAACACCTTGTGACCATTTTACTTGCAGTGAATGATAAAAAGCTTTTTAGCCCTCTGTTTGGATATCCAGAGGATGTATGTGAGAATTTTACATTAAACCACTGGCCTTGTTGATTGTCTTTGGCACTCCCTTCAAATGGGAACACTGTTGATTGCCCTTTGCAGACTTTAGAGAATTGTTGGGTTTCTCCTCTAATTTTTTACTTACAGATAACAAAGCTGCAGCCCTTTTAATGCTGACAAAGAATGTGGATTTAGTGAAGGATGCACATGAGGAAATGGAGCGGGTGAGGAGACTTCTATCTTTGCTGGTCATTGGAAGGCAACTGTGACTAGTAGATGAGAATTGGTTATAAAGAGAGGAGATGTCCTGAGCACTGGCCGAATAAGTCCCAGCCTCACTCCTGTCCTCCATCTCCCACCTGCACCCCATGCTGGTGTGTGATTCAGTACCACTCCCCTGTCCCATTGCTGGACTAGGAGAGAGAGAGGGTTTATGCAGTGATCCAACTCTGTCGCCATTAGTGAAGTAGCTAGCTGAGGTTTGGGACAACTCAGACATGATGCTGAAAGTACAACAGGCTTTTTATTTTTTTGGCATTCACATAAATGATGGTATGTCTTAGGCTGTGGAAGAAAGTGACCCTTACCATGGCCTCTTGAATGACGATGAGGAGGACAACTCTGACAACCATGGTGATGAACAGGATCATGTGTTGGGGTGTCCAAACAATCAGGACTCCTATTGGTCAGAGAAAGATCAAGAGCTTATAATCCCGTGCCTTGCGCTGGTGAGAGCATCCAAAGCCTGCCTGAAGAAAATCCGGATCTCAGTGGCGGAGAATGGGAAGAAGGACCAGGTGGCCCAGCTGGACGACATTGTGGATATTTCTGAAGAGATCAGCCCTAGGTAAGTATGAGCTCTACTTGAAATATCTGAGCAGCAATTCTGATCTCTGCTTGTGTTGTCACCCTAGTTTTTCCCCCAGTTCTTTTTATTTTGAAAATCTTCAAACCTACAGGAAAGTTGAAAAAGTATTGCAGCGAGCACCCACACATATCCTTCATCTACATTCACTTGTTATTCACATTATTTTCTATATCAGTTTATTTCTCAATAGATAGATGTGCCATTTTTTCCCCACTGAACCATTTGAGAGTAAGTTGCAGACATCAATGACATTTCACCTTTAAATACTTTTATTCTTATTATAGCCAAGAAATTTAACATTGAACAAATTAATATGATCTAATATTCAAATTTGCCCAGTTGTCTCTAAAATATCTCTTACAGAAATTTTTTTTTTAAATCTAAGGTTCTGTTTTGGTGTCACATTGCATTTGGTGGTCATCTCTTCAGTCTCTTGCAACTAGAATAGCCCCTGTCTTTTTTAGTCTTTTTCTTAATTGACATTTTAAAAAATTCAATTTTTAAAAAATTGACATTAACAATTTAAAATAATCTTTGTAGAATATCCAACAATCTAGATTCATATGACTGTTTTTTCATGATCATATGTTCAGCTTAAAGATTTTTTGGCAAGAATAACATAGTTGAGTGTGTTGGGCTTCTCATCGCATCACCTTGGGAGTCACGTGATGTTAGTTTGTCCCATTATTGGTGGCACTAAATTCGATCAGTTGGTTAAGTGGTGCTTACTTTGGTGGCATTATATGGATGAACCCCTCCTGTATTAGTTATTAAATTGGTGGTTTCAGATCCTCAGATTTTTTAATGAATTGATCACGTCTTCTCCTAGTAAAACAGGGCATATATGTGTTCAGTAAATACCCGTTGAGTTGATTCTTTATTGGTTGCCCAATTTAAGGAACTGATAGGCATTTCTGGGGCAGTCATTTTCTTACTAGTTTGCATCCTTAGTTGTGTACTAGAAGCCACATAGCCGTGCTTTGTTTCGTTTTTTGTTAATGGTTATTTTCACTTTCTGTCCTTAGTGTGGATGATTTGGCTCTAAGTATATATCCACCTATGTGCCACCTGACTGTGCGAATGAGTGTAAGTACCTGCATTGATAAACCTAATTGGTAGAATTTTACCAATCACTAGCATTTTCTTTAAGCTGTAGGAAATGTATTTGTTACACTTGATATAAGTACCACAGTAATATATTTCTTTTTTAAAAAAATATATTTTATTGATTTTTTTACAGAGAGGAAGGGAGAGGGATAGAGAGCTAGAAACATTGATCAGCTGCCTCTTGCACACCCCCTACTGGGGATGTGCCTGCAACCAAGGTACATGCCCTTGACCGGAATCGAACCTGGAACCTTTCAGTCTGCAAACCGACGCTCTATCCACTGAGCCAAACCGGTTTCGGCAGTAATATATTTCTTACTTGTGTTTGTGCTTGATAAATATTTGCTGAATTACAATAGCCATGACCTCTGGTAGTACTGTTTTCTATATCCACCTGGGTAATCATTTAGAAAAACCCAAAGACCTTAGAAAATGCTTCTTTGAAGAGAATGTCTTAATTACTGTAGTGCTTTCGGATCTTCTCAACTGAAGTCACCTGTTTCTAATTTCTGCTATAGGCAGAAATAAGTGTTCCAGAAAAAAACAGTTTAAATATAAACACATTATGTGATTTAACCATGGAGGATCAAGTTCTTTATAAAATCTGATTTTATTGTATTCTTTGAAGTCCTGGGTACTGTGCTAGAGAGAGTTCTATTTTATTTTTATAAACTCAAGTTCTTATCTCTAATGTTATTGAAAGGAGAAGTAAAACTGCCAAATGGCTTATATTCTGTAATCAGATATATCAATCCTAATCATATTTGATAAATTAAATAGTGGAAATTAGATACATCAAATGTATCTTCACAATATACAAATACCTTGAAGGAGAATAGGATTCTTTTGGGCATTAACTTTTTAAATTTGTATTCACTTTTAAAAAATTGACTTCCTAAGACATAAACATCTTTAGCAATATACCTTCTCAATTACCTTAAGTAAAAATATAAAATATGTATTATATATTGATGGCATACATATATCCTCATGTTATCTTGTCATTGGTGTTCTTAAAATTTTGTACATAGATTTTTAAAAAAGAATTAGGATTTTAAAAAATGTGGTTTTTTTTTTATTATTGGTTTTAAAGAGAGAGGAAGGGAGCGAGAGAGAGAGAAACATAGCTTTGTTGCCTCCAATATGCACTCCTATGGGGGACCGAACCTGCAACCCAGGCATGAGCCCTGACCAGAAATCAAACCGGCAACCTTTCGGTACACAGGACAATGCTCAACTGACTGAGCCACACCGGCCAGAGTTATACATAGATTTTTAAAAAGAAAAACATTAGTTGTTTCTACTATATGTTTAGAACTATCAGAAGTTGTGACAAATTCAGGTTATATTCTTCCTTTTGCTGTTTTTTTTTTTTAAATTTAAAATATTTTTAAAAATCTTGTAAAAGTGTTGCAGAAACAGTATTAATAAGATTTGGCTAAATTGTAAAGAATCCAAAATCAGGGTGAGCCCTTACCATAAAAATAAACCTTCTCTATTTCTTTTCTAGGCTGCAAAACTTGTATCTGTTCTAAAGAAGGCACTTGAAATTACAAAGTGAGTATGAGGACTTCTCTCCAAATAGATTTTTGAGAATAAACCTATCCAGCCATTCTCAGCTCCCAAACCCCTATTTGAAGGAATGGGTATGGAGTTTTCTTTCAACTTCAGTTGTGGAGCAGCTGAGCTTCTGCAGAGAAACTTGCCTTTTCTTAATTTAGTTTCCTCTGTGCTTCCTGTTGAAGATATGTTTTCCCTTGACAATATAATAAATTTCATTTATTTTTCCCCCCATTCCATTCACAGAGCGAGTCATGTAACCCCGCAGCCAGAAGATAGTTGGATCCCTTTACTCATTAATGCTGTTGATCATTGCATGGACAGAATCAAAGAACTCACTCAGAATGAACTTGAATTATGAGTTTTCAAGCTCATTTGTACTCTCCTCTCTCCTTTTCTTACTTTCATAGCCAGGCTCTGATGTCTGCTTTTAAAATGGGGCTAGAATGTTTTCTGGTTTGAAAGGGAGTTTCTGTCTATATTTATCAAGATACACTATTACCAAAGATTGTTGGTTAGGCCAGACTGGCAATTATTTATAAAACATATGAGTATGATATATTTTTCTGTGCTAGCTACAAAAGATAATGGCATGATTTTGTGTTCCTGAATCGCCTCCCAGAGATTCCTGGGGAAGCTGCCTCATCCCCTATTTGCAATAAAGTATATTGTTTCATTGTTAAAGATGTTGACAATTTCAATAAAATACTAACCTGCCAGTGCTTAAATGAGTACTCTTCCAAAGTTTCTTTCTACCAGAAATACAGGTTGAAACTAAAACATTGCTTTCCTTTAGGCTTAAAATCGGAAGATCTGATTCTGTTCAGAAGTATACATAGAACAAAACACTTGACTTTAAAGAAAGTGACTCCAAAGCCCCTCTTAGTAATAGAGCATCTTACCTAATAAAAGAGATACATGCAAATTAACCATCACTCTGCTACGCCCACAGCCAATCAGAGTGAGTATGCAAATTAACCCAACAAAGATGGAGGTTTATTTGCATATGCAGGCTCGGAGCAGAGTGAAGCCTGCTATGAGGGGAAGTGGGGCGGTGGAGGGAGCTACTGGAGTGGTGCTCCGGACAGAAGCGAGGACTTACCGGTTCCTGGGCGGGCCAGGAGCGGGGACTTGCAGGCTCCCAGGCGGCTAGGAGTGAAGCCAGGGGAAGGAAGGCCTATTCTTGCATGAATATTGTGCAACGGGCCTCTAATGTTATATCATTATTCTTATTAAGTCCTTCTGAATAGTATTACAGTTCACTCCATGCCTCTAAAATTATTTTGTGGTATTGAGCTCATTTGTTAAGTTTGCTCACCTTATTGAACCAGCTTTGTTTTTCTTATACATACCTGTATTGTTTTCTGTTATATATTACGGGTCCCCACATATAAATACAAAATTAAGAGCAAAAAAATTTTAATTGACCTTTTAGAGAGAGGAAGGGGGAAAAAGAGAGAGAGAGAGAGAGAAACATCGATATATTGCCTCCTGCACATGCCCCAACTAGCAATCGAACCTGCAACGTGGGTATGTGCCCTGACTGGTAATTGAGCCCACCATCTTTGGTGAACAGGATGATATTCAAACCAATCAAGCCTCACTGGCCAGGGCTAAATACAAAAATTTTTTTAAAAATATATTTTATTGATTTTTTACAGAGAGGAAGAGAGAGGGATAGAGAGTTAGAAACATCGATGAGAGAGAAACATCGACCAGCTGCCTCCTGCACACCCCCTACTGGGGATGTGCCCGCAACCAAGGTACATGCCCTTGACTGGAATCGAACCTGGGACCCTTGAGTCCGCAGGCCGACGCTCTATCCACTGAGCCAAACCGGTTTCGGCTACAAAATTTTTATAAACCAAAAAATTTTAAATGTATAAGCTTATATAATTTTAAGTGTCTCTTTAGTTAAATGTTTTGCAAAATCACTATTTAATTATAATTTTGTATCAGCCTGGAAGATTATATATATTGGAAACAAGGTAAATCTGTAGTTTTGCATATTCTGGTGACCTGACTTGGACCTTAAGTATATACCGCAGTCTCAGCAACCTCTTCTCCCAGTTCTTTTTCTTGTGTAGGTGTAATTCATCCCATCCGCCCTTCTGATGTCTTAGGAAGAAACGGCAACAGTAGCCATTCTTTTGAGCACTAGTGAGTACTTGGGGTTGAAATTCCTAAGGCAAGAGTTTTAATTTTCCTTTATAAAGTACCATTCTGTATATTTAACAAATGTCATAAAGAAAAAGAACTAAATTCAAACTGGGAAAGTGCCAAAGCAACAAAATAATGTGAACAACAACAACAAAAAAATCATTACTTTGTACAAAAGGAGTTCAGTTTTTTTATTCTTTCTTACAAGGCCTATTTTCTATATACTTAATAATTTTAATATTTCTCTACTAGACTAAATTCATGTTATTAACATCAGACTTTAATTGTGGGATACTTAATACATATAGAACTCTCATAAAACTTATCTATAGCTGAATCTAGAAGATCATTCTACTCTTAGATCCTATGTTCTGTATTTTATAACTTTGTTCAGTCATCTTTGAGACTTTAAGGATAGCACCAATCAATGTAATATTAGGATTATCTAAAAATTCAATTTTTAGCAATTTCAAAAATATATGATTTAAATGTTAGGTTCTTTTCCTTACCTATAAGTTAATGAATGTGTTAGTGAGCACTAAAATGGTTATGAAAATCCTGAACCAGAAAAATCTGAATGTACTCATCTGAGTACCTTTTTAAAGATCTCCTTTTATCACTCAAGCCCAGTAGTCTCTAAGGCAACTAGTCTTCACAGCTGCCTGAGCTGGAATGACAGAAATGGATGTCTTTTCTGTTGATTTTTGGGAATCTAGCTTTGTTCTTGGTCACTCTTCTGCTCAACTTGAATGGGGATTCATTTGTCTGGTAAGCAAAGTTTCCCTTCCAGCACATGTGGTTTTAGAGCTTAGATACAAGAGGGTGGGGGGGCAATGATGCTGGAGCTGGTCGTTTAAGCTGCGAGTTCAGGGGCCACCACAGTGACACCTCTGTAGCTGGTTAGGTTCTGGAACACGTTGCAGTCCATTTCCACGTTGAGCCGCTGGGGCCCCACCTTCACCGGTGTGAACCAGAACTGGGTGCACAGGGTGTTTCCAGGTCGCACGGGACCCAATCTGAAATAAAGGAAAAGGCCGGTGCTAGTTCTGTCCCAGGTTGATTGCTTTGCTGGCCCCAGTGACTCTGATCCTTTCCTACCTGAAGAGGTGGATCGTGACCTCAGTACCTTGCTGTTGAAACAGGAGGTTTTAAGGGGGTAGAAGACGGGAGCCTCCTTATGGTGAGCAATTTCATGGTTGAGAAGAGAAATCCTATTCTAAGGGCTTCCAAGCTGCATCTGTTGTTTCTTTTATCACCTGTGACTTCAGTCTGGTCCCAGTCTCAGTAACAGTATTGGGGTATGTTTGGAAAAGCTATAGCTTTGGGACCCTCACACTGCTAAATACACTGGGCATGGCAGGTGTACTGAGATGTCAATATGCCAACAGGTGGTGGCTGGGTCCCTATCAGCAGCTTCCTGGCCTGCCTGTGGACCTTATGGTGACTGAGGGAATGGTACAGATTTTCTTTGGGGAGCTTTGCCCCACAATTGATCTGGAAGACCACAAAAGTCTGGTTAAATGTTGGCAGTCCTTCCTCTGAACTTATTGGCAAGAATGACTTCATTGAGTTTCATGAGGCTGAGGCAGTGGCTCAATACTAGACAACCTGTCAGGGACCTCAGGGATGGTACAATAGTCATCGTGAGCTCTAAACTACATACTGTGTTATTCAGCGAAGGATGTAGTTGACATAATGAGAGGAGAGATGATGAAAGAAGATACTTGCAGCATTTAAAACCAACAAGGGGCTAATACCTAGACTATACAGGCCACTCCTACAAATCAGCGAGGGGAAAAAAGTGGAAACACCAAAAGGTCAGAGACCTTTAGAGAGGAGTAAATGGAAAAGGCTAATAAACACGAAGAGTTAAATTAAAACAATAATGAGATATTACCTCATTTCCATTAGACTGGAAAAAAGAGAAGGCTGGGTATGGCCATGAGTGGAGGAATAGCAGGAATATAGAAACTGTCATGGAGTGCTGGAGGGAGGGAGGCTTCTGCAGCCATTCTGCAAACAACGCTGATAGTACCTGGTCAAACCAGGGCCCGTCCTATGACTCAGCAGTTCTATTCCTGGGCATATAGTATATCCTGTCCTCGCCCACCAAAGTTTCAAACAAGAACATAAGGGGACATGTGGAGATGTTCATTGCAGCATTATGTGTGGTGTTTGAGAGTTGGAGGTACTCTGGGTACCATCACGATGAAGTAGAGTGGTAGGTAGCAGGGGGTGTGCAGTATATATTATGTAGCAGAAACAATGGACTGGATATATGTAGATGAATCTTAAAAACATATATCTGAGTGAAAAGTAAGAAAAAGAATTAGATATAACATCACTTATACAATTTAAAGATACAAGCTCATGCTCTGGCCAGTGTGGCTCAATTAGTTGGGAGTGCTGTCCCGTGCACTGAAGGGTCACAAGTTCGATTCCCAGTCAGGGCACATACCCGGTTGTGGGTTCAATCCCTGGTTGGGGCATGTGCGGGAGGCAACTGATCGATGTCTCTCTCACATCAATGTTTCCCTCTCCTTCTCCCTCTCACTCTAAAATAAAGAAAAATAGAGGCTCATGACGCAATAGTGCACATTTTACACATACTAACAAAATGATAAGAAGTGTGGTTGGAATGGGCGTAGGCAATAGAGATAAAAGAGAATATTGAAACAAAATTCAAAATTGTGGTGGGCTTTAGTAGAATGTAGCCTTCGAGAGGCAGCCTCCCCGTGATGTTCTCTAGTACCCAGTCCTAACCCTGTCACCTGCACTCACCAACAATAGTGAGGCTCTCCCTGCATGACAGGGCAGCAACCAGGGTCAGGTGGGTGCCAAGGAGTACACAGCCTCCCTCACTGCTGTCCCCGTGGGATGAGATAGGCCCTAACCCCTCTGTTCTACTTCAGGGCATATTTGCTCTGTCTCCATAGACACACCAAAAAGACAGTTATTAACCTTGGGTGCAGTGTTTCTGACCAGTTGAGATGTGTCAGTGGGATGAGAAGCTTGTGGTTTCTTACCTGTAGCTCCTCTCTCTGTGAATGAGCCCCCTTCCAAAGATGGAGATCACACAGTCCTTCATGGGAGCATCCAGGGAGTTATGGATGCTGACTGAGGCCGTAAGAGGCTGATACTGCTCTGCTGCCTCTGGCATCTGTGGTAAGAGACACAGTTACTCCTTCCCCTCCTGGGCACCCTCCTTGTACCCTCCATTACTCTCCTATCTCTGCCATCCTGATCTAAACACCGCAGCTGACTTCTTTACCCCTCAACCTGGTCTTCCTGCATGAACCCTCACACCAGATCCATCACAGACCGTGTCTGATGGTGCCTCTCCTCCACTCAGAGGCCTCGAAGGGTTTCCTATCGTCTCTGGAATGAAGCTTCAGCTGGCATACAGAGCCCTTCATGGTCTGACCCCAACCCACTTCTCCAACCTTATTTGTTCTTCCCTTGACTAAACAACATTCAAGCCACATGGGGTGCTTTCCCATCCCCAGCACACCCCTCAGGCTCCTTCCTTTGGGCCTTTTCTACTCGCAGTGGCCTTCCCCCACCTCTGCATTGGAAGCTTACCCATTTTCCCCAGTATATATGCCACCTTCTCCACGAAGTCTTCCTCAAACTAATCAGATGGAATTATTCCCCTTCGCTTATCCCATAGTGACTTTGTGGCTCTATTAGATCATTTACATAGAAGACCAACATTGTGTCTCCCTTACGCAATTATAACCTCTTTAAGGGCATGGAGCAAATTGCATTAATTTTGGCCAGGGTAGCCGTGGAAAGATGACTGGATCAAGAGCCATAAGTCTCTAAAATGTCCCATTATTATGATCTTGGGCATATTGCTCTCTAGGAGAGTTTCCTCATCTGAATAATGGGACATCTGAATAAAGGGAACAGTTACACCTCACAGGGCTTTTGAATGAAAAGAAATGAGGTGAAAATACATTGGCCTAGGTATAAAGTGCTAAATAAACACAGGCTATTATTATCCCTATAAGTATGGAGGCAACAACTGGGGAGAACCAACCTTTACTTAACCACATAAGAAGTTGGAAGATTTAAACCTGAATAGCACATGTAAGAAACCATCTCTTTCAAGACAAGGAGCTCTTAACATAGCATTTTCCGGTAATCCTGCAGCAGCCACCTGCACTGAAGTGGGATGGCCTCTGATTCTTTCTGAAATGGGGACTTGAGTAGTAAGTAGCGCCTGAGAGCAATTTGGGGAAAGACTGGTGCCTACCTCAATGGCAAGGTGTGGTCTACAAATGGCGATGTCTTCCTGAGCAAAGCAGCTAAGGCTGGACTCTGAGTGTGTTGCCACAGCGGTAAGTCTGAGGAAGCTGTTCTCAGGTGGGCTTCGCTCAAAATGGGAGCAGGACAGGCTGGTGGTGATTCTCCTAACTGAGATACGTGACAGAGGAGTCAGTGCCAAAAGCTGAGTGTGCGTGCCCCGGAGACAAGCAACGGTTACACACAGAATGCAGAGGAATCAGGATCTCGCTGAAGCCAGAAAGGAGCCTCATTCCTCACAGCAATTTCAAACTGAAACTCATCCAAGAACCCTCCCCTCACCCCATCACCACCTTCACTAACACTTTTCGCAGACCACCTCCTTGGGGCTGTGGACAGTCCCTGTGAGCTAGAGCAAGTTAAGCTCTCTTGGCCTCAGTTTCTTTGTCTAATAATAATACCTACCTGGTGGGATGGCTTGTGTTAAATGAGATACTGCAAATGAAGTACTTATCTCAGACCCTGCCACACATTGTTACTGAATATATGCTGACGTAGTTCCTTCCCATTCTCTGCTTCTTCTCTTTCCCTTTTGCAGAGAAAATAAAGCCATCCTTCATCCTTGAGGAATCCTTTCAAGCTCCTGTTCCTATCCCCAAACTACAGACATAGACATCTACCCTAGCTCTCACTGCTCCCCTTGTGTGTGTGTGTGGGGGTAATGTGTCCCCACTGCGCAAGTCAAGTCCTCTGTTTTTAAAATCTATGCTCCATACTGACCCTACCAGTGCCTACCTGTGTAACTTTGGGTGAATTATTTCACCTCTCTGTGTCTCGGTCTCCTCATCTGTAAAGTGGGGATAATAATGGTTCCTGCCTCTTTAGGTTGTGAGGATAAATGAGGCAATACACATATAACACTTAACACACCATGTTTGCCACTAATAAGTGCCCAAAAATGTGAGCTATAATTGTTCTTGTTGTCTCTCATTTCCCCAAGAGTTGCACCATCAATTAAAACCCATCTCTCCCTGGGTGGAGGTGGGCAAAGGGCGTGGGGGTGGGGGAAATGGCAGACATCGCCTACAGTGTCAACAATAAAAAAATTAAAAAAAAAACAATAATAAAAGCCATGGCCGGTGTGGCTCAGTTGGTTGAGAGTCATCCCATGCACCAAAAGGTTACTGGTTCAATTCCCAGTCAGGGCACATGCCCAGGTTACGAGTTCGGTCTGCGTAGGAGAGGCAACCAATCGGTGATTCTCTCTCACATCAATGTTTCTCTCTCCCTTCTTCTCTCTCTGAAATCAATAAAAAGGTATTTAAAAATAAATAAATAAGTACAAATTAAAAATAAAACCCTTCTCTCCTGAGGCTTCAGTCTTTTGCTCCCTGCTGATTATTTCCCTCAGCATGTAAGCAGATTTCACTTTCTCTCAGCTTAAAAGAAAAACAAACAACCTCCCTCTACCCAGTGTCTCTACCACCCAACCTCTCTTCTTTAGAATTTTATTTTTATTCCTCACCCAAGGATATGTTCTTACTGATTTTTAGAGAGAGAGGAAGGGAGAGAGAGAAACATTGATGTGAGGAAGAAACACCAATTGGTTGCCTCTTGCACATGCCCCAACCAGGGAACTAACCCAGAGTAAGACCATTCTGTCCACAGATGCTGTTCAGCCTTGATAGCTCATGGCCCCTCTGCTGCCCTTGCTGGGTGCCGCCTTCCTGACTTTGACTTCTCTGTCTCCCTTTCTCCGCTCTTTCCCTAACTGCCCCCTACATGCTGGTGTTGCCTGTGTTCCCTCCTCACCCTCTCTTCTTCTCACAGTCCTCAATGCCCCTTTGAGCTCTTTGATGCCATGATCTGGTCTCCAACCCAGACCTTTATCTTGAATACCAGGTATAGGTTTCCTGCTGCCTACTGGCCATCTCATGGGCTTTCAAACCCAACATGCCACAAACAGAACCCACCATCTTTCCCCCCAAACCTTTTCTTCCCCATTTTTCCTATTGTCGAGGCTCATGCAAACCTGAAGCACCCCCCTAAAACACACACACATACACATACATACACATATTCACAAGTCCAATCTGTAATTTCCTTAATATATTTTCATTTGAAGTGCTGATAGTTTAGTTTGTCCTTCATTTCTTGATTATCACAAAAACCTTTCAACCTCTAATCCAGTGCTTCTCAACACTGGGTGCACATTAGAATGATATGGGGAGCTTTATAAAACAATCCCAATGCCAGGCCATACCTCAAATCAGTTATATCAGACTTTGGTGGTGAGGCCCAGGTATCAGTATTTTTACAGTTTCCCAGGTGCATCCAAGGTTGAGAACCACAATTCTAATATGACCCCTTCTATTCCATTCTCCCAAAAGTTCTTTTTAAAAAATGAATTTCTGATCATGTTGACCCCTGACTCCCCATTGCGCAGAGAACAAAACTCAACTGCTTAGCATGACCTACAAGCTCCTGCATGATCTGGCCTTGTCCAGCTCTCACCCCCCCCCCCCCCCCCGCACTGCTCTCGGCCTTTCCCCACCCCTTAGAAGGGGAACATGATAGAGAGAGTGGAGAGTGGGGTGGTGATTAGGAGCCTGTTGCAATAATGTAGACAAGCTCTATTCCATTGATTCTATCTTGCCTGCACATTGAAATCACCCAAGGATGTTTGGCTCCAACCATGGAATTTCTGATTTAATTAGTCTGGGGTGCAGGCTGAGCATCAAATTTCCCTAGGTGATTCTGATTGTAGGAACATTTGAGAACAACTGCTCTTGTCCAGGAAATTTCAACCCTAGAATAACATGGGGAGTTTTTAAAAAACACCAATGCCTGGGCCCCACCCCAGACCAATTAAAGAAGAATCTCTGGGAGGAAGAACCTGCACACATGTCGTTCCTCTGCCGGGAATGCCCGTGACTCACGTTTCTGTCCATCACTGTCCTGTCACCCTTAGGACCCAGTGCCCCTTGATTTACTTGGCGGCAGCCTGTGTTCCAGCCTGGGTGCAATGCTCCCCTGCCATTCTATTCTGTTTACCTTGCCAAACACTTCTTACACTGCTGCTAACATCAGGAGCTAGAAGCCACCCATTGAGACCTGCAGGGGGAGCCTTATGGCTGCTGTCTGCCCAGGGTGGGAACTGGGTGTCTGGGCATCTGGCAGGGCCATAGAGAGTTACCCAGGTTGGCGCTGAGCGTAAGGAGCAGCTTCTCCCTCCAGAGCTCAGCAGCAAGGACGCCATTGTAGTCCACGGCCTGCACTCCAATTGCCAGCCGCACAGCCTTCTCCTGGTCACTGGGGTTAACCAGGGTCACGGAGAACTGGGCATCCCCCCTCAGGGGTAGTGAGCTGGGTGCTTCCAAGAACAGGTACAGAGGATCAGCAGTCTCGAGACTGGGAGGATGGATGCCGTTGTCTGCCCCATGCTCCAGTTTCTCTTTCCGGACTCTCTCCAACACCTCTTTTTCTTGAAGAGATCCTGAAGAACAGGAGAAACAAAGCAGGCCTCTTACCCAGCAGGTATAGGCCCTTCTAATAAAAGCCCAGGATTAAGATTTATTTACCCATGGCTGCTCAAATGCCAAAGTCACAAGAACTTTGCAAACCTCTAAGGGCATATTTAGCTTAAAAAAAAAAAAAAAGTCTTTGTTCAGCACAGTCACAGCGTGACCCTTCCAACTCAAGGACCGAGTTCTTTTTCAAGTGCCATGAATTTGCCCCTTAAACAGTTGGGAGAGCCAGCTTTTGGACCATTCACACTGTCTCTGAGGACAGTTTGGAAGAGACTTGAACCTTCCTAAGTGAAGGAGTTTGAACTTATTCCAAGGGCAATGGGGCCATGGAATGTTCAGGAGCAGGGGTAGTAAGATAATTATACTTGTGTCTTAGAAAGCTCATTCTGGAACACAAAGTTTGGAAATGCAATAATGATGGAGAGACTACAGGCAGGGGGTTCAGTTAGGCGACCATTGGAATATTGTGGACAAGAGATGACAAGGCCCTGGGTTACCTATAGGCAATGGGGAAGGAGATGAGGAGACACATGTGAGAGTAATGTGGGGTGGTGAAGGGGAAAAGACGAGAGTGCAGGCCTTATTATTGGAACAAATAGGTAGACAGTAGTGCCATTAACTAATATGGAGGGAGGAACAGGTTAAGAGGGATTGGATAAGCAGGAGAGAGGAAAAACATCTTTTGGCAGCTGGGTTTAGTAGTAAGTGTGTTGTTTTGTAGCAAAATTGGGGGCAATTTTGCCCCTCAGGAGACATTTGGAAGTGTCTGGAGATACTTTTTTTTTTTTTAAATATATATATTTCTTTATTGATTTCAGAGAGGAAGGGAGAAGGAGAGAGAGATAGAAACATCAATGATGAGAGAGAATCATTGATCGGCTGCCTCCTGCACGCCCCCTACTGGGGATCAAGCCCGCAACCCAGGCATGTGCCCTTGGCCGGAATCGAACCTGGGACCCTTCAGTCCGCAGGCTGATGCTCTATCCACTGAGCCAAGCCGGCCAGGGCTGGAGATACTTTTGATTGTCACAACTGGTGGTGGTGGTGATTGGTGATGGAGGGGTGCTGGCATCTAGTGGAGAGAGGTCAGAAATGCTGTACAGCCCCTCACAACCAAGAGTTACCTGGCCCAAAATGTCAATATGACAAGGAAATATGGTGGGGAAAGAACTGCAACTCTCCATGGCCTGCATCCCCCTTCTTTTGCTATTTCAGGAGCTGAGAAGCCTGGGGCCCTCCCCTGGCCAGTACCTTCAGGATACTTGTAGTTCTGAGTGATGTCCTCACAGCGGTCACTGCCCACACCTTTGGTGCTGATGTTGCGGCCCACATACTTAGTGTTGGAGTTGGTCAGCGCCAGGGTCCCATCCTCACAGCACTTCCAGACCACGCACGAGGCGTTTACTGAGGCAAAAACGTCTGCTACTCCAGGGGTCAGCCCCAGGGTCCCCTCCTTGACCGCTCTGACAGGGACCAGATCACAGGCCTTCAGGACTAAGGGAGAGAAAGGTCAGTGGGCAAGAGGAGCCACACCCAGACCTCTGCTTGGGTCAGAGCTCCATAACCTCAGTTCCCATCCTAGTCCCTATTTTCCCTCCCCGGGGATGAAGGTCCGAGATGGGCACGAAGCAGGGTTTCTAAGAGGGCATGCAGCGGTGAAACAATGTTTAGTGACAATAATGTTGGTAATGGTCTGTGGCAGGAGCCCTCTCAGAAACTGGACAGGTAGAACCCCAGAGAAACACAGTACACAGGGGTTCCTAAGCCAGCTTTGCTATGGATGTGATAGGAATAGGTCACTGTTCTGTTGCTGGGGAAGGAAGAACCATCTTTTTATGGATCCTAAAGACCTTTTCTGAGCTTAAATCCAGATTCCTTCTACGAGCCTGAACCTATTTTGATACCCTCTTCATCCATACCCAGAATCTCAGAAGGCCCATTACAAGCCCCTGACCCGGCACATCTACCAGCTCCCTAAGGCCCTCTGCCTTTCCCTGAGGCCCAGCTCTCTCTCCTGTTGCTCTGAGGCGGGGCTAGTCTCCCCACAGCCCTGGGCTGAGATGGCTGACACCTTTGTCCCCTTGAGCCCACTGGCATCAGGTCAGCATTCTGCCAGCCACCATCATTCTCTCCACTTCTTTTGCTTTAGGGAATGCAACCCTCTTTGGGACCACCTGTTGTTCCTGTTTCCTCTCCAAGGGACTCCTTCAGCCCAGGCACTCTGTGCAGCCCAGGGGGGTCCTGAGCCCACCCCCCCAGGTTTTACCTGCACCTCCCTTAAAAGCACTGGGGTACAGAATCTGCCATCCACCGTAACCCGGGGGCAAATCCGGCCGGGTCATCCAGCACTCTGTGGAAGTCTGGAAGATCCTGAAGGTAGCAAAAGAGCCATTTAATTGTAAAAAAAGAAAAGAAAAAAAAAAGAGTCCGGAAGAGGTTCTAGAAATAGCAGTTGCTGTTGCCATGGGGATGGGAGTTGCTGTGTACCATAAAAAGGGCTGTAACACCAGGAAGGGGCGTGCATGCCACGGCTGACCCTTAGCGTCCTGCTTCCTCTCCGTGCCGGGGCCACTCGGGGTGGTGGGTTCCCGTGGGGTTAGGCCCCAGGTCTGGAGCCCTCCCAGTCTGAGGCTTCACCCCCTGGGCTGCTCACCAGATTCTGCCTCTCTGGCCTTCTCCGTTCAGAAGGCCCTCCTCAGTGTAGTACTCGTCCACCAGCAGGCCCCCGCCCGTGCCCTGGGCGGACGAGAACGTGGTCACGACGCGCGCAGGGATGCCCAGGGCCCGCAGCACTGCGTGGAAGGGGCGGAGTCAGTGGGGGCCCCCGCAGGGCCTGGTGGGGGCGGGGTACGGCTAGTGTTTTCAGGGTGTCTTCTGGGCAGGCACTGTCCTAAGTGCCAGGTGACCGCGTGGAAAGAGGGGGCGGGGGGGGGGGGCACATGCACCGGAAGTTAGAACTGGCCCCGGGCACAGGACCTCGAAAGGCCAGGAAATGAGGTGCACGCAGGTCACCGGCAGGCGGAGCACACCGCAGGGAGCCGCCAGCGCTACGGGCTTGCTCTACTGGGGGGAGCGGCAGGGGGAGTTTCGGGGTGACAGTGAGTTTGGGAGCAGCGTTCCCCAGATGGGCCCCGCTTTGCTGAGCGGGAAAAGGAGCGGAAGCTGGTCAGGAGGAGCTGCCCTGAACAAAGACCGGTTTCTTGGCCGGATGGAGCCGCTGAGCCCGTTGTGGGTGCGAAGGAGGTGAGGCAATGCGGCGGGGTGGGGGCAGCACCTGATTTTGGGGATGTCTCTCCCACAGGGGGCCACAGGGCAACCCGCCAGGGAGACGCTCTGTCCGGTGGTCACGTGAGCCCGATCCATACCTGTGCAAGCAACAGCGGCCAACACCCAGGCCTGACCATCACACACGGGCCGCCCGAGGCCCGTGCACCACTGCCGCAGGATGGGCGCGCTGCCCCTGCGCTTGCTCAGCAAGGCCCCCTCCTGGGCATCCTGGGTCTGCGGGGTGGGCAGGACACTCTTCTCCTTGAGAGCGTGCAGCTGTTTGGGGAAACACGTGGCTGTTATGTGAGTCCCAGGATGGTCAGCTTCCGGGGTGGTGTGGGGTGGGGCGGGGTGGGGGGGTGAGGTGGGGGTGAGAGGGTAAAGTGGGGTGGGGAGTGAGGAGGTCTCATCGCAGTTTTCCAAGGGTGGTGAACAGACATCTGCTTCTGTTTTACATCAGAATTACCTGGACCATGTTAAACCTGCATGTTCCACACTAGCTCACTGGGTTATAATCTTTTTTCTTTTTTTTTTTTGGGGGGGGGGGGGTTGGGGAGGCGCTGGGAGGAGTCCAGGAACCGACTTTTTATATATATATATTGATTTCAGAAAGGAAGGGAGGAGGGAGATAGGAAATTAATGATGAGAATCATTGATCAGCTGTCTCCTACACACCCCCTACTGGGGATTGAGCCTGCAACCCGGGCATGTGCCCTGACTTGAAATCCAACCTTCTGGTGCATAGGTCCACGCCCAGCCACTGAGCCGTGCCGGCTGGGCAGGAATCCACCTTTTTAACACGTCCCCTGGAAGCCAGGAGTTTGCGACCTCACTGGCAAAGAAAGCCACAGAGCAGCGTGAGAGTGGCCCCCTCTGGGGCTGGGTTCCCTGCTCCTTCACTTGCCTGGCCCTGATTCCTTTGAGGGTGTTGGCCCTCGTATCCTACCCTTCCTCCTCCTCACAGGCTGGCTCTGCCCCTCACCACATCTTCAGAGGGGCGTCCAGTGGCACCAGAGGAAATGGGGACACATCACTCCTGTGAAAGGACTTTTGGGAACCACTGGAAAGCACCAAGCTGCCATCATGGTCTGCATGTCCTTAGGAATAATTTACAAATAAAGACACGTCCCTCTGACCACCTTAGCCGCCGAGTAAGATGGATCCCACTCCCTCCCTTCCAGAGACCCAGGCCTCCAGTTTGGGCTGGGGGAGGGGTGCTCTGAGGACATCCAGGCCAGGTTTAGTCCTCGCAGGCTTGTGTCCTGGAGGATGATACCTCCCTTTGTCTCCTCCCCGCCCCCTCCCTCCCATGGCTGCTACTGTCCTCCCCTCCATACTCATGCCCTTCTCCAGGAACTACCCCCACACTCTGGGAGGAGGGCACGATTTGTGTTTTGCAGGTACTCAGGGCCATGGGGGGGCAGCTCTGTTAGAGGGCTCCCACTTCCCCTCCTCTCACTCACCACCGCGCCCAAAATGCGGGCCACATGCGCAGGGTTGCCCCACTCCTCCACTTGCTCGTCCATGCTCAGCAAGTCCAGGCTGAGGTCCAAGACATCCCCCTCAAACTGTAAGGACCACACAGAGCAGTGATGAAGGGTCCCCATCTCACAATTCAGCCCCAGCACCTTGTCCTCCTCTTAGACTCAGGCTTCCCTCCTTCCTCCTTTGCCTTGTTGTCCCCCGTGCCCCTTGGTCCCTGTGCCTGGCAGTCCAATTCTTTGCCTGTTCTGTTATTCAACTCTCCCGATAAGGTGTGAACGCTTGAAGACCAGGCCTGTGCTGTTTCCTTTCATTTCTATCTTTATCCCTTTAGTGCACTCCTACCGCTCCTGCTAGCACTGACCCACGTGTGGAGGATGCCAAGGCAGTTCCTGCTGTTGAAAAGCCCACAGTGAGCAGTGGAGGGGGACGCGTAGCCACTTAGACTACAGATCTCAGCAACGTGGCCGGGGCTCTGGGAGAGATGCCAGCGCAGAGCAGAGAGCTCAGTAGAGAGATTCACTCTGCCTTTGGGGCTGAGGAAGGCTTTCAGAGGGTCTTAAAAGAGGGGTAAGAGCTTCCCAGGTGATAACGAAGGGAAGCTATGCCAGGTGGGGGGCACATTCAGCCCGCATGCCCAGGGGCTGGCTGGTCAGGAGCTGGAGCATGGGTGGCTCTCGGGGAAAGGAAAGCAGTGGCCTGGCTGTGAAGGGTCTGTGTGTCATGCAGGGGATTGGTTTATATCCTGTAGACAGTGGGGGTTTCACAGAGGGCTTTGATTGGTGTGATCTTTAAGAAGATAACTCTGGGAGCTGTGGAGGATGGTCTGACATGGCCCTGAGGAAAGAGAGGTTCAACATGGCTGAAATTTCCTAAACATGTTGCCTCATGACCAGGGGCTTTTGGACCTGCCATTTCTGTCTGGCCTGAACACTAAAGGTTATGGGGCAAGCACTGTCCCTTCCCCTTCCCCAGAGGCCCCTGTACCTGGCCGAAGTCCCAGGACTCTTCCTGGATGCAGTCAGCCGTGCCCAGGTAGATGAGGCCGTTCTGGTTCAACAAGTACTCCCAGCGTTGAGCCTCATTCTCCAGGAACACAGCATCCTCTGGGGAAAGGCAGGCAGGAATGAGGGTCTGTGAGGTGCTGGGCCTGCTCTCCACATCCTGGCCTCTGCCCGCCCTGCCCAGGTCAGTTTGGGCTCTACGTCTCCCCTTCCGTTCTGGGCTTAATGAGGACTGAGGGAGTGCTTCCTCTTTTCACTGGCCTCTCTGGGACCTGGCCTCCTCTGGTGGAGAGAGGGGGCAGGGGGCAGACTGTCTGTGTCAGCCAAGGTGGCCTTCATGGTCAGCCAGGAACAAGCCAACCTTAAAAATCCTACTAGTTCCCAGAAGACATGTGCAGCCAGAGTGCTACCATCCCAAGAGAATTTGCCAACAGCCCAGGGAGCTTCCCAGTGGGCCTATTATGTCTCTCTCCCAAGTTCAATTTAAACAAAATAGTGTTTAGAAAAAAACAATGCAACATAGGTTGATGGGGGGAGCAGAAGGGAAGAGCAGCATTTGGCAAGACAGGGTGAGGGGGAGCAGTGGGGCTGGCAAAGTGAAAGCCAAAGCATTGGCTTTCTGCTCTGCGGTGTGCAAGTGGGCCTAGGACTCCCACAGTCTCTTGTTGGTGCCTCTCCTGTTGTCCTCATCCAAGGGTTGGGCTGGGGAGGAGGCTTGAAGAGTCCACTGCCCACTCTAGGAAGCTGGACACCACTTCTTTGGAAGTCACTTCAAACTGAAGTATTTGGCCCAGGTTGCAGGGCTCTGGGAAATAGGTGATTAGAGCACACGTAGCACTATCCTCCTGTTCTCTGCTTGGGTGCAGCCTCCCTTTGATAAAGTTCCCTGCTTATGAATAGGGCTCTGACTTTCATTATAGGATGTAAAATTTCCTTTAGAATTCAGGAGAGCCCCATCCCCAGGTATCCAAGATGAGACTGAGTCCCAGATAATCTCTGAAAACCTCTTTATCACCTCCCAGTGAGCAGAGCAAACAACGCACTCCTGCTCAGATAGACACACATACATACACACACACACATACCTACACACACACACACACACACACACACACACACACAGGCTGTCCCTACAAGCCAACCATGACTGGATATAAGTTCCTATTTTTATTCCACCTATCCACCCTGCTTAGCACAAAAAGAGCCTTGAACTGAGGAAGGAGGGGGGATTGGAGACCAGAGAAGTAGAGACAGGGAGCCAATGGGGATGCAGGTACCACATGAAAAGGGAGTCAGGAACTGGAAATGGAGCTGCAGGAACCTGGGAAGATTTCTTCCAATTTCCTCCCATTTCCCAGCCCTGCCTTGTAAGGAGGCCCCTTCAGGGAGACCAAAGCATTAAGGTGGGTGGCAGCAGATTTAAAATGGAAAGACAGCAAACGCACTCTCAAATTGGCCCACGTCCACTGGGACACATACTTTTCACTTCTTTCACAGCTTTGCCCTTGCCCTGGCCTCCTTCTTTTTCTCTACCTAAATAAAACTTGCTTTATCCCAAAGGGGCGGGGGAAGGAAAGACAGACTCAATCATCAGAAGAACAGATGCCCTGTGGGCTCCTGTTGGGGCCAAATACCGATGACCTTTTCTAGATGAAATAGCTCCCACAGCCTGGCGGATCTTTGCCAGAGGTGGCCACTGGTTGGGCAGCAGGAAAGCCCACCCATTGGGCGCTGAGCTACAGGAGGCCAGCCCTGTAATCTGAGGCTCGGGTGGGATATTTCCAAGCCTTGGTATGGAGAGAACCACGCAGTCTTCAGTAGTAAGAACAGAAGAAACAAGTGGAGAGAAGCAGGACAGATTTACTGTGAAGCTGATGGAACTGAAGCTTTGGGGCCCCTCACTAGCATAGACCCCCTTCAGGCCCTGGGAGGGACCTCAGCAATTCAAAATTTTGTATTCTTTTTCTTTAAGAGGGTTCCCCAAATTATATAAACCTCAGTTTCCACAAAACCTGGGTTCACCTGGAGATAGTCTATGGGAGGCCAGGGAGATAACAGAAGTTATCCCTAAGTTCTTGCGCTTTTACAATAAAGGGCAGCTCTCCGGGGTCAACTCTGACTCCTATGACCACATAGCCTGAGACAACATCAGAGTTTGGCGGTGAGATGAGCCTTTGCTTTCAGTGGGGAGCCCCAGGCGCTTCCTCCAGGGGGTGACACCAAAACAGGACTCTGGATCTGAGCGGCCATTCATCCAGGAAGCAGACTCCCCAAGAATGACCGCTGGTGCTGCCCTCGGAGGAAGTTGTCCACTGGGGCCTGGGGCAGGCGCTCCCTGCCAGAGCTGCACCCAAATCCTGTACCTTGAGTACCCTGTGCAGCCCAGGCGGACCCAATTCCAAACTTACCTCGAACCCAGGGGTTAAAGAGCAAGGTGAACTGGCCTAGGAGGCGTGGCTTCCTGCGTGAGACCTGCAGCAGGAGTGAGTAGTGCCCAATGACCGCATCGGAGGGCGTGGTCACAGAGATGGTCCAGGACTGGGCATCTCTCTCCTCCACCACCGCACTCCAACTCTTCCGGTCCCCCAGACTGGAAATGGGGAAGGTGGCTTGGGTCCTGTTGGCCTTGGAAGGCTGCTCTCCTGCAGGCACAAAAGGCCAGACGAATTGGTCATTTGGACCGCTTGGTCACAACTGAGTAATAGAGTCAAGTATAATAAAGTTGGAGCAGTTAAGAAATTAGTTTGGGAGGAGAATAAGAGGCCCATCCATTAATGGGAGGCAATAGAAGGTGATGGGAGCACACAAGTTCTCATGTGCCCATGGACCTACATTTAGACATTTCATGGTCTATAAAATGGGCATGGTAATAATGCCTGCTTCAGAGTGTCAATGTGAGGTCTTAATGAGATACTGCATGTTAATCCTTTGGCCTAGTATCTGACATGTAGTACAGATCCAATAAATGGTAACAATTAAATGTGATATTCAGCCTGGATTAGATCCCATTCAGGCTTTTCTACAGAACTGAGATTATATTTGCAACCAAAAGGAAGCCCCATGTGATAATGCTGCGAAGCAACTTCTGAACCCTATTAAACAAGACTTATTATGCACAGTATCTTCTCTTCACAACAGCCCTGCTGGGTGGGCAAAACGTCTTGAGGTCCAGGTACCATGTAGGTCATTTGTCCCTTAGTTCCCTGAGAGGGTGATGAGAAAGAACCCTCCAATCCTGCTGCCAAAGGGGTCCAGGCCTGCTCCACTTACCAGTTTGTGCAATGAGGGCCACCTTCTTTAGGGCAGGCAGGTATGCGTGGACTGGAGCCCGGAAGTGCAGCCTGATGGCGAAGGGCTGTCCCCTCCTCACAACTAGGCGCCTGGAGCTGATGTCCTTGGTATGGTGCTCCTCATTGTTTCTGGCTGCCTGGAAGTCGCAGCTCTTGATCCCTAGGGCTATGTGGAAAAGAGAGAAAACATGGAGTGGTAATTGTGACAAATAAGTAAAAGCAGAGACTCTGGAGTCAGCAAGACCAGGGTTCAAAAATCCTTGGCTCAACTTACTTACTAGCTTGCTAAGGCAAGTAACTTAACTACTATGACCCTCTATTTTCTCTTCCGTAGAATGATCACTCCTCCTTGTAGGGTTGTGGAGATTAAATAAAGTAATATATATATATACAGTAGGCACCCCCCCCCCCCCTTATCCCTAGGGGATACATGCCAAGACTCCAGTGGATGCCTGAAACTGCAAATAGTACCAAACCCTATAGTATACCAGAGATTTTCAACCGGTGTGCAATAAGAATTTTTTAAATGTCCAAAACCTGACTATTTAGTCAGGGGCACTGACCTCTTTTCCCTTAGATTGTCAAAGAAAAAAGTGAAAACAGCCAGCACAACAATAGCCATCCAGTGTGAATAAACAAAAATTATACCTAATTTTTGTCAGATCGGCAAAAAATATTTTTGGTGTGCCATAGACTTTTATAATTAGTTTATGTGTGCCATGTGATGAAAAGGTTGAAAATTGCTGCTATATACTATATTTTTCCTATACATACATACTTATGATAAAGTTTAATTTATAAATTTGTCACAATTAGAAATGAACAGTAACAATAATAAAATAGAACAATTATAACAATATAATGTAATAAAAGTTATGTGAGTGGTTTGGGGCCATTATTAAGTAAAATAAGGGTTAGTTGAATGCAAGCACTGCGATACCACAAAAGTCTATCTGATACCCGAGATGGCTACTAAGTGACTAAGGGGTGGGTAGCATATGCCATGAATAAACTGGACAAGGGGATGATTCACATCCCAGGAAGCACATTGTGTGAGATTTCATCATGCTACTCAGAACGGCCCACAACCTAAAACTTACGTATTGTTTACTGCTGGAATTTTACATTTAATATTTTCAGATCACAGTTCACCATGGTAACTGAAACCACAAAAGTGAAAACATTGATGGGGGGACTACTGTAATACACTTAGCTTAGGGTCAGACACCTAAGTCCCATGAAATGAAACAGTAATTATTATTACTATTAATAACAAGAGCAGTGCTTGTTCTCATTGTTGACCCTCTTTTCTTGTCCCAATCCTAAAGCAATGAATAAAATCCAGACTCTTGCTCACCTCTACTCATATTTTCTACGCATACGATCCTGGGACAAGAATATAAATCCATCTTAACCATTATAACCATCTTACCACCATCAATACAATTATGACCACAAACTTACTGCCACAACCTACTCTGTTGCTACTGCATAGCCCCACCACCATCACCACCTCCACTACCAGCACCCATTACCACTCCGCAACAAAGTCACACCACCCATCACCTCCACCACCATCCTACTTCCTTTAATGAAAACACATAATGATGGAGGGGCTACTGACAGTCCAGCAAGCCCCATGGAGAGTTGGCGTGGCTCACCCTGTCCCATGGATGCAGGCTGCCCTTATCCACTTGGCCACAGGAAGTGTCTGTCTTGAACTGTTGCTTGGGGCTTCCTCTCTGAATCTGTCTTCCAGACAAAAAAATAATGGAGGTACTTCTGTTGGCTTAAGAATCTATAAATAGTGGCGTTTCCTTCTGCTTCTCTTGTGAGCTCCCTGACAAGTTTCTTCTCTCCTGCTCCCTCCCTACTGGTATCTCTTGAAACAGCTGTTGGGAGTTACCATTTTTTTCATTGTATCTCTTGAGCCAGGAGGCCCAGGCAGGGTATGCCTGGCAGGCTGGAGTGGGAAAGATCTGCCATCTGGAGAATCCTGGAAAAAAAACCTCTAAGCCTGGTGCTTCAGTGGCCTCAGGCGACCCTCTGAGATGTTACCGGGACAACACTGAACAACTCTGGAAGAGATGATTCCACAAATAGGAAGCCCACATCCAACCCCAAATCTCAGGCCCTAGACGTATCATGGGCTGCAAGTTGCTAGATGTTTGTGGTCTGTTTTGATAATACAAAGAGAGAACATGTATGCTTGGGACTCATCTGTGTGAAAGTGATAAGGAGGTAGAATTTATTGGTGAAAAATAAATGTCCTGAAAGCAGAAGACAGAGCCCAAACTCTTCCAAGCCTGTCGGGTCTGGGACTCTATCAGTGAGGGCGTGGAACTATCTTGGGATGCAGAGCCCATGTTTTTTTCTTGTTTTACTTGTCTAGTCACAGAGGAGACAAGACACAGGAGATGATCTCCTATTTGGCTGTCTTTGACATTCTATAGCCCAGCTATTTATTGGGCTTCTGAAACTGTCTCCAGAAGCATTCTCAGGGCAGCTGTACTGGCCTGCTTGCATGTGGGATATCTATAGAAGGATATAAAAGAAACAGCAAAGAACAATGGTTGACTGTGGGGAGAAGAGCTGGGGGGTGGGGTCATAAAGTGATTTTTCTGCTATTGGTTCTTTTATACTTTTAAAACGTTAAACCATTGCCCATTTGAAAAATCTTATAAAAAAATGAAGCTGCTGCCTTCTCACTCCCCACCCCCTAAAAAAGATTCTTCATGAGAAATGAAGAGGTAAAATTTTCATTATTTGATGACAATATGTTTTTTACTGGGAAAACATGAATCTATTAAAAATGATCATAAAGGATAAGATAATATGGTAAGCTGATCTTAAGTTTAATGCATTCTCAATAAAAATGCCACCCAGCCAGTGTTGCTCAGTGGCTGAGCATTGACCTATGAACCAGGAGGTCATGGTTCCATTCCCTGTTGGGGTATACACCCAGGTTGCAGGCTCAGTCCCCAGTCAGGTGCAGGGGGGAGAGAGTGGTATGCAGGTGACAGTCGATTAATGACTCTCTCTCATCATTGATGTTTCTCTCTCTCCCTCTCCCTTCCTCTCTGAAATCAATTAAAAAATATTTTAAATGCCAACAGATTTTTTTTGACACTAGAAAAGTTGATTCTGAGGTTCAAAAATAAATTTCTAAAGGCTTCCTAGATATCTACACTAATAAAAGAGAAACATGCAAATTGACCATACCTCCACTATGCCCATAAGCCATGCCCACCAGCCAATCAGGAGCGACTATGCAAATTAACACAACCAAGATGGCTGTGGCCACGGAGCGAGCAGGAGGCTTGGCTCCACTCAAGGCTACAAAGTTTCAATTATAGAAGATTAATAAATCCCAGATACCAGGGCCTCACCTTGGGTCACTGGGGGGCGTGGCCAGCCTGCAAACCACCACAGGCCCCTCGCCCCAAGGGAACCCCCACCCTGATCCAGGACACCCTTCAGAGCAAACCAGCCGGCCCCCACCCATGCACCAGGCCTCTATCCTATCTAATAAAAGAGTAATATGCAAATTGACCATTACTCCAACAAGATGGCTGCCCCCATGTGGTCAAAGATGACTGCCCCCATGTGGACACAAGATGGCCACCACAAGATGGCCATCAGGGGAGGGCAGTTGGGAGGGACCAGGCCTGCAAGGGAGGGCAGTTGGGGGCGATCAAGCCTGCAGGGGAGGGCAGTTAGGGGTGACCAGGCTGGCAGAAGAGGGAAGTTGGGGGCGACTGAGCCTGCAAGGAAGGGCAATTGGGGGGACCCAGGCCTGCAGGGGAGAGCAGTTGGGGGGGGGGGGGGACCAGGCCTGTAGGGGAAGGCAGTTGGGGGCAATCAGGTTGGCAGGGGAGCAGTTAGGCATCAATCAGGCTGGCAGGGGAGTGGTTAGGGGGTGATCAGGCTGGCAGGCAGAAGCTGTTAGGGGCAATCAGGAAGGCAGGCAGGCGAGCAGTTGGGAGCCAGCAGTCCTGGATTGTGAGAGGGATGTCCGACTGCCGGTTTAGGCCCGATCCCAGTAGGTACTTTTGTTGGCTAAACGGGCAGTTGGACATCCCTCGAGGGGTCCCAGATTGGAGAGGGTGCAGGCTGGGCTGAGGGACACCTCCCCGCCCCGTGCACAAATTTTGTGCACTGGGCTTCTAGTTAAGACATAATATGATATTACTGTACATAAACCAAATGTATGCATTAAGTAGGTGCTAAATGTGGCAAGTAATATTTAACTAATAGCTACCAAAATTTTAAATGTCTATACTTCTGAGTCACCCCTAGATATTCTATCATGCAAATAACCAAATATGTATAAAATGAAATATATACAAGTATATCCATTACACTGGTGGTTACAATAGCAAAATATTGGGAACTACCTAAATGTCCATAAATAAGGTACTGGACAGATAAATTATGAGACATGCATTCAAAAGAATACAAGTCTGAAAAAGAATGAAGTAGCTCTATATCAACTGATACAGAACAATCTCCAAGCTATATTGTTAATTGGAATAAGCAAGCTATAGAGCATTGTGAAGAGCAAGCTACCTTTGTATACAGGATATGTGTGTGTAGGGAGAATATATATGAATTTACTTGTGTTTATATAAAATATTTCTGAAAAGTTCTTGCTTCTGGGTAGGGAAATTCAGTCCCACAGAGCTTCACAAAAACCCATGATCTAGCAGTATTTCACTTGGGGCACTTTTGGGGTAGCCTATGATGAAACAGATACTGCTTTGGTTGAACGATGAGTGCATCATGTAAGAAGGATACAGGGAGGAATGACCAAAATGGTCTGTTCTGCTTCCTAGCACTCACACCTTTTAACTCCCCAGCCTCTGGCAGAAAAACAAATTGTCAGCTGCTGTGTACCCAAGAATTCATTTATTCATTGATGACACAGATATTTATTGAGCACTGTTGTGCATCAGGAACTTACTAGGCACTGGTAATTCAGTAATAAATGAGATAAATGTGTCCCTGCTACCCAGGAGCTTCTATTTCAGCAGGGGAAACAGTATGAAATGCTTACACCATTAATTATTTACTTGCTATAAAAGAGAGGCTTCAAGTTCTAGGACCTAGGTGTGGCAGTCAGGAAAGGCTTCTCTGAGAGAGTGATATTTAAGCAGAGAAACTGGAAGGATAAATGGGAGTTAGCTAGCTAATGGGGCAAGGGGAGGGGCTGGGTGGGAGGAGAGAGAACAGCATGTGCAAAGGCCCTAAGGCAGGGAGCAATTGAAGGAATGCCATGGAACTGGAGCACAGATTGTGATGGGAAGAGGTAAGGCAAGGGCTAACCCTTGCAGAGTTGAGTCAAATGTTTTGATTTTTCCCCCTCAGAGTGCTGGGAAGCTATTGAATGGTATTTTAAGCAAGAGAGTAACACAATCAGATTTGTATTTTAAAAAAATACCAGGCTGAGTAAAATAGGGAAAATTATTTAGTGGGGGAAAAGTAGAAGAGAGAGGACCAATAAGGGACATGGTTCAAGGGAGAAATGATGGTGGCCTGGTCAAAGGAGTTTTGGTGAAGATAGAGGTGGACAGATTTGACAGAAATGTAAGGGGTTAAATTGGCAAGACATGCTAATGGACAGAATAAGAAAATACATTGAACATGACTCCTAGGTTCAAATAAATTAATTATACTGGTACATTGCTTTACAAAGTACTTTCATATACATTATCTCATGTGATCTGAACCTCAGTCTTATAAACTAAATAAGGGATCATTATTTCAATTTAATTGGTGAGCTTCAGGGAGTAAACATGTTTATTTTAATGAATGAATAATGAATAGCAGACTAGCATGATACCATCTCCCCTACTGAGAATAATTAAAATACTGCCAGAGAGAATTTAAGATGACTAACAATGAAACATGATGTTTCAGAAGAGCATACATTAAAATGATGCAAAAGATGAAAGATGAGTAGAAATGGAGATAAAACAGAATGAACAATGAGGCCAAGAACATACATCGTACCTATGTCTACATACATGCTGTCCACTCACTAGAAATGTATCCATCTCTAAAATTCCCAGTAGTTGAGGCTTTCCGAACATCCCACAGGTTATGGTAAAGACAACTCAAACGAGGGTCTTCCAGCCCAAATCCCATATATTTGATTTCACATTGGCCTGTAATCTAAACTACCACTGAGAAGGTCTCTCTATTCAATCTTCTAAAATTTCTCAAGGATTTCTGCTTTTAGATATAGCAGACTAGCATGATACCATCTCCCCTATCCTTCTAATAAAGTGGGAATATGCAAATTGACCATCACTCCATCACAAAGATGGCTGCACCCACAGATGAGGCCAAGTTCCCATAAAGAGCCTTAACGAGCAATCAGCAGGGACCTGAGGCTACGCCCTCCCCTGCCCCCGTGGGGCTTGACAGGGGACCTCAGGCCGTGCCCCCTGCCCTGGTGTCAGGCCTGGGGACCTGAGGCCATGCCCCCGGCCCGACGGGGCTTGATGGGGGACCTAAAGGTGCTCTTCCTGTCCTGGTGCTGGGCTAGGGGACCTCAGGCTGCTCCCCCTGCCCCAGCGCCAGGCCGGGGGACCTCAGGCCGCACCCCCCACCAGGTGGGGCTTGATAGGGGACTTCAGGCTGCGCCCCCCACCCCAGCACCAGGCCAGGGGACCTCAGACCGCACCCCCCGCCCGGCGGGGCTTGACAGGGGACCTCAGGCTGTGCCCCCGCCCCAGCACTGGGCCAGGGGACCTGAGGCTATGCCCCCTGCCTGTCTGGGCTTGACAGGGGACCTTAGGCCGTGCCCACCACCCAGCAGGGCTTGACAGGGAACCTCAAGGTGAACCCCCAGTGCTGGGTCAGGGGAACTCAGGCCACGCCCCCCACCAGGTGGGGCTTGACAGGGGACTTCAGGCCACTCCCCCCACTCCAGCACCAGGCCTGGGGACCTCAGGCCATGCCCCCCGCCCCAGCACTGGGCCAGGGCACCTGAGGCTGCGCCCCCCTGCCTGGCTGGGCTTGACAGGGGACCTCAAGGTGCACCCCTAGTGCTGGGTTGGGGGAACTCAGGCCACATCCCCCGCCCAGCGGGGCTTGACAGGGGACCTGAGGCTATGCCCCCCTGCCAGTGGGGCTTGATGGGGGACCTGAGTCTGTGCCCCCCACCCACCACCTGGCAGGGCTTGATGGGGGACCTCAGGCCATGCCCCGCATCCAAAGGGGCTTGACGGGGGACCTCAAGGCACGCCCCCCGTCCCGGTCTGGGCTGGGGGACCTCAGGCCACACCCCCTGTCCTGGCGCCGGGCCAGGGGACCTGAGGCTACGCCCCTGCCCAGCAGGGCTTAACAAGGGTGGGACTGGCTGGGTCTGGATCTAGCCCAATGGGAGGGGGCGGCCGGGTCTGGGTCTCATGTGATTTTGAGGTGCATGTGAGTGGGCAGGGACTTGACTCTGGGTCCTGTGGTGTGCCCCAGACTCTGACAGGAGGAAGGTTTTCATATACATTTTACTAATTTTCTTTCATCTCTGACACTTCTATCATAGAGAAAGGGCAAATAGCAACATTAAATTATTTCCTCTAATTAATTCCCTTTTAATGTGCACAAATTTCATGCCCCGGGCCACTAGTTGAGAATAATTAGAAAGGCTGAATAAAATTTTAAATATCGGAAAGCATCAAGGCAGCAAGGGATTGAGGGCTGGAGATCTTGGAGAAAAGAGAAGCTCAGAGAGGTGTGCCTGACAGAGTGTTACTTTTCCCTTTGGGGGATTTGCTAATTCACAATTGACAGATGATAGCTTGAGAGTCTGAGCAGATCTTCTGGTTATCTCACAGGGTTGGAGAATAAAAACTGAACTTCCAGGGCTACTAAGGATAAAGGGCCTCCATAAACACCTCAGATCTTCAGTGGGACCCCCGCAAAGGTCTGTACCCCAAGAGTAAAGATTAATAGGAAATAGACTAAAACTTATAAAAACTGAAACATAGTTTTGTTTGTTTTCAGGAACTCAGTCAATGGAGGTTTTTATTCCTGTTGACATTGTCATGGATATTATCATCGTTATTATTATTTATCTAACAAAGTTGTAAACATTGGAATAGCATAGAGTGGTTAAAAAATTCTTTTTATTGTGATAGAAAATTTATCATCTTAAGCATTTTTAAGTGTACAGTTCAGTAGTGTTGAGTATATTTACATTGTTGTGAAAGAGATCTCCAGAACCTTTTCATCTTGCAGAACGGAACTCTATACTCATTAGATACAAGTCCCTTTTGCCTACTCTTCTCAGCCTCTAGCAACCACCATTCTCTACATCTATATATATCTAGTAACATTCTTTCGATATCTATTAATTTGACTAATGTAGATACTTCATGTAAGTAGAAACATATAGTATTTGTCCTTTTTTTTTCACTTAGCATAACGTCCTTAAGGTCCACCCATGTAGTAGCATGTAACAGAATTTCCTTCCATGAGTAATATTCCATTGTATGTATATACCACATTTTGATTATCCATTCATTCATTGATGGTATTTGGGTTGCTTCTACCTCATGGCTATTGTGAATAGTGCTATGAACATGGGTATGCAAATATATCTTCAAGACCCTGCTTTCAATCCTTTTGGATATATACCCAGAAGCGGGGTTGGTGGATCATATGGCAGATCTATTTTAAATTATTTGAGGAACTAACATGCTGTTCTCTAAAGTGATTGCACCACTTTACAATCCACCAACAAGGCACAAAAGTTCCAACTTCTCCACATCCCCACCAATACTTGTTATTTTCTGTGTGTGTGTTTTTTTTTAATTTTATATTGGCCATCTTAGTGGGTGGGAGGTATATCTGAATGCAGTATTGATTTGCCTTTCTCTTATGGTTAGTGATATTAAGAATTTTTTTCATATGCTTATTGACCATTTGTATATCATCTTTGGAAAAATGTTTATTCAAATGCTTTGCCTATTTAAAAAAAAAATCCTCACCTGAGGCTATTTTTTACATTGAGTTGTAGAAAAAGAGAGTGGAAGAGAGGGAGCAGGGGGAGAGAGAGAAAAAAATATCGACACATCGATTAGTTGCCTCCCGCATATGCCCCTACCCTGGCTAGGGAAATTGCAACTAAGGTATGTGTCCTTGACTGGGAATCAAACCTGAGACCCTTCGGTCCAAGGGCTGACATTCTAACCACTGAGCAAGACTGACTAGGGCACTTTGCCTATTTTTAAATTGGATTATTTGATATTTTTGTTGTTGAGTTATAGGAGTCCTTTATATATTCTGGATATTAACCCCTTATCAGATTTATGTTTGTAAATATATTCTCCCATTCCATAGGTTGCTTTTCACTCTGTTGCTTGTGTCCTTTGATGAACAAGAGCTTCAGAGTTTGGTGTAGTCCTATTTGTCTATTTTTACTTTTTTAAAAATATATATTTTTATTGATTTCAGAGAGGAAAGGAGAGGGAAAGAGAGATAGAAACATCAATGATGAGAGAGAATCATTGATTGGCTGACTCCTGCACACCTTCTACTAGGGATCGAGCCTACACCCCAGGCATGTGGCCTGACTAGGAATTGAACCGTGACCTCCTGGTTCATAGGTTGATGCTCAACCACTGAGCCATGCCAGCCAGGCTATTAAATCAGCCTTGATTGTGGTGCTCTGCCCTATCCTAACTGCCTGCCAGAAGGAAAATTCTCTGTAGAATATTAGGATTATCCAGAGTCTGACCTTATCTCTATGATTTTTACACACAATATCTAACATTCAACCAAAAATTACCAGGCATAGCAGTTAACAAGACTAAATGACTGAGAAACAAGAGAAGAAGAAGAAGAAGAAAAAGGCAATAGAGCTAGGTCCATAGAAAATTTAGATATTGGGGGTATTTATCACAGACTTTTAAAAATGTGATTATTATATTTAAGAAAATAGGTGACAACTTGTATAATTTCAGCAGATGATTGAAATGTGTAGAGAATAACCAAATGTAGATTGTAGTATCCTATATAATAAAAACCTAATATGCTAAATGTCTGGTTGACTGGTTGTCTGTTCAACCAATCAAAGCGTAATATACTAATGATATGCTAAGGCTGCTCAACTGCTTGCTATGACATGCACTGACCACCAGGGGGCAGACAGTTGACTGTTTGACCAGTCACTATGACATGCACTGACCACCAGGGGGCAGATGCTCTGACCAGTAGGTTAGCTTGCTGCTGGGGTCTGGCCAATCGGGACTGAACGAGATGGGCCAGACATGCCCTGGAGCCCTCCCGCAGTCCCTCCCCAGCTGGCCAACCTCCCACATCCCTCCCTGGCCCTGATCATGCACTGGTGGGGTCCCTCAGCCTGGCCTGCACCCTCTTGCAATCCGGGACCCCTCGGGGGATGTTAGAGAGCCAGTTTTGGCCCGATCCGTCAGGCCAGACTGAGGGACCCCACTGGTGCATGAATTCGTGCACTGGGCCTCTAGTTTAAAAATAGAGTAATTAAAATTAAAAACACTATAGGTAAGTTTAATAACATATTTAGCACAACAGAATAGAGGATTAGTGAACTAGAAAACAGATCAGTAGAAGAGATCAAATTAAGCATGGAGAGAAAAAATAATGGAAAAGATAGATTAAAGCAAAAAAGACTTTTAGGAAAAAATTCTCTGTGAAATTGTAGTCCCAGAAAGAGAAGAGAGAGAGAGAGGGGAAATGGGACACAGAAATGTTTGGAGAAATAATGCCAAGAATGTTTTAAAACTAAAGCCACCAACTCAAGAAATGCTGAGAATTCTAAGCAGGACTTTTTAAATTTTAAAAGTAGCCAGAGAAAAATACATATTACTTTCTTTTTTTAAGTAATTTTTATTTTCAATTATAGTTGATATAAATTATTATATTCATTTCAGGTGTACACCCCAGTAATTAGAAGTTACATAACTTACTAAGTGATCATCCCAATAAATCTCCCAATCATCTGACACCATATATAGTTATTAGAATATTATTGACTATATTCCCTATGTTGTACTTTACATCCCCATGACTATTCTATAACAACCAATTTGTACTTCTTAATCCCTTCACCTTTTTTGCCCAGCTCCTCAACCCGCCTCCCATCTGGCAACCGTCAAAATGTTCTCTATTTATGAGTCTGTTTCTGTTCTGCTTATTTGTTTATTTTGTTTTTAGGTTCAATTGTTGATAGATATGTATTTATTGCCATTTTATTGTTCATATTTTTTATCTTCTTCTTAAAAAAGACTCTTTAACATTTCATATAGTACTAGTTTGGTGAAGATGAACTCCTTTAGCTCTGAAAAGCTCTTTATCTGCCCTTCAATTCTAAATGATAGCTTTGTTGGGTAGAGTAATCTTGGTTGTAGGTGCTTGCTTTTCATGACTTTGAATATTTCTTGCCAATCCCTTCTGGCCTGCAAAGTTTCTTTTGAGAAATCAGCTGACAGTCTTATAGGTGTTCCCTTGTAGGTAACTAACTGCTTTTCTCTTGTTTTTAAGATTCTTGCTTTGCTTTTAACATTTTGCATTTTAATTATGATGTTTCTTGGTGTGGGCCTCTTTGGGTTCATCTTGTTTGGGACTCTGTGCTTTCTGGACTTGTATTTCTATATCCTTCACCAAGTTAGGGAAGTTTTCTTGTCATTATTTTTTCAAATAGGTTTTCAATTTCTCACTCTCTCTTTTCCTTACAGTACCCTCAGTGATGCAAATGTTGGTATGCTCAAAGTTGTCCCAGAGGCTCCTTACACTACCTTCATTTTTTAAAATTCTTTTTTTCTTTTTGCTGTTTGAATGGGTGTTTTTTGTTTCCTTATATTATAAACTGTTGACTCAATTCTCAGTTTCATCTACTCTACAGTTGACTCCCTGTAAATTATTCTTTATTTCGGTTAGTGTATTCTTCATTTCTGACTGGTTCTTTTTTATGCTGCTAGGTTCTCACTAAATTCATTGAGCAATACTATAACCAGTGTTTTGAACTCCTGCATCTAATAGATTGTTTGTCTCCATTCTCTTTGGTTCTTTTTCTGGAGTTTTGTTCTGTTCTTTCACCTGGGCCATGTTCTTTTGTCTCCTCATTTTGGCAGCCTCCTGTGTTTGTTTCTATGTATTAGGTAGAGTTGCTATGTCTTCCTGCCTTAGTAGTGTGGCCTAATGTAATAGGTGTCCTGTAGGGTCCAGTGATACAGCCTCCCCAATCACTAAAGCTGGGCATCTCTCCATTCCCCCATGTGGGCTGTACACTCTCCTGTTCAGGTTGAGCTGTGATTGCTGTTGGCATGACAATGTGAGGGAATTATCCAGGCCCATCATCTTCAAGGACTGGCTATGACCACTGACCACTGACCTCCAACCACCGAGGAGGGTCAGCTGTGCAAGGGCCCACCACACAAAGCAAGACTTACTTCAGCAGGGCTCTGGTGTCTGCTGAGTCTGCCCCTTAAGTGTCTCACTTGTAGAGGTGATTGGGTTGTGCTTTGATGTGTTTTGAAGCTGTCCACTAGGTTGGTTGTTCTGAGGCCTCCAGATAGGTGTATGCCAAGGTCAGCCACCACCTGTGCTTTGTCCAGGACCACCCTCCATAAGCTACAAAACGATCTGCAGATGGTTGCTTTTTGTGCTGGGTTTGGAGGTACACAGGCAAGGTCAAGCTGTGAATAAAGGCTGGTTGCTGCTAGTGTCAGTCCTGGGGCCACTTATCAAGAGGTTTGGGGTTTGCTGAGGCCAAGATGCTGCTTTGTGAGAGATTTTAGGAAAATCTGAAGCATGCATCAAGACAAGCCATTCATATGGAAAAACCACTGGAAACAGCTTGGGTGGGCTTGAAAGTTGGGTGGGGCAGGGCTTCTGGGAATCACCAGGGTGGGGCAAACAGTGTGAGTCAGGTTGATGGAGACTCAGATATGGCACCTGTCTGCTGGCTTTGTGAGGGAAGGGCTCATCAAAGTAACAAAGGATTCTGCCAGTACTTCTGTCTGGGAGAAAGCTCTCACCCTGATGCCAAACAATTCAGTCCCTCCCTATGTCTCTGGTGCCTTTCAAGCTGCTGACCCCATGCTGGAGCTCAGAGGGAGGGAGTCCGAGTAAGTCTAAGTGTGGGCCCTTTAAGAGGAACTGCCTGGGACTCCAGCAGCCTCAGTCTTCCTCAGCCTCAATCCTGCTGGTTTTTACAACCAGAAGTTATGGGGACTTCTCTTCCTGGCACTGGAACACGAGATAGGGGGGCCTGGTGGGCTGGGACCCCTTGCTCTTCAGGGGGACTTTCACAGCTGAGATATCCTTCCCAATTTTTATCCATCACATGTGGGTGTGGGACCAGCCCACTCTGCATCTCTGCCTCTCTTACCAGTCTTGTTGTGGCCTCTTTAATTCCCTAGTAGGACTTTGATTCAGCTCAATTTCAGGTGGTTCTGAATAATGGTTGTTCTGTAGTTTAGTTGTAATTTTTTGTTTGTTTACTTTCTGTTAATTCTCACCTGAGGATATATTTTTCCATTAATTTTTAGAGAGGGTGGAAGGGAGGGAGGCAGGGAGAGAGAGAGAGAAAAAAAAAAACACACACAACATGGATGTGAGAGAGACACATCAATTGGTTGCCTTCTGCACATGGCCTGAGTGGGGTCAGGGATTGAACCTGGAACCCAGGTTCATGCTCTTGACTGGGAATTGAACCCGAGACATTTTGGTGTGAGGGATGATGCTCTAACTACTGATAACACTGGCCAGAGCTAGTTGTAATTTTGATGTGGTTATGGGAGGATGCAAGTACCACGTTTACCTATGCTTCCAACTTGGGCAGAAGTCAAAACACATATTACTTTCAAAGGAGCAAAATAAGATTAATAGATGACATATCAATGAAAACAATGGAAGCTAAAAGACAAGTGAGATGATATCTTGAAAAATTCTGAGGAAGAAACAGCTAATCTAGAATTATATACCATATTTTCCGGTATATAAGACGACTTTTTAACCCAGGAAAATCTTCTATACGCCCCGTCGTCTTATACGCCGGAAAATACGGTATATGAGAAAATATATTTTAACAAATGAAGGCATATATTTCCAGACAAACAAACGTGCCTTGTTTTCCATTGTTCTGCCCAAATCAGCAAACATGGGGGCTCAGGGCACATTTATCAACTAATTGACTAAATGAGTTAATTAAAAATTAGGAATCTGAACAAGGATTCCCTAGAGTTTTTAGTTTTAGATCATAGTGATAATGCTAATATCTACATAAGAGTAATCATCGATAACCTTTAATGTTTTTCTTGATGGAAGTCTATTATCCAAAGAATTGGATGGCTCTGTTTATTACATAAAGGGGCAAAGTTTAAAGATATATAAGGAAACTGAGAGTCAATTAACATACTAGTAATCCCTGATCTTTGATTTTGAGACCCTGCGAAAAGGGTCTCAATGAGCCACTCTTTTCTTAGCCAGCCAGTTCTAGAGTCCAGTTTAAAAGGTCTTGAAAAACCATGTGACTTTTAAACTTTCCTGGAGGAGTTTTCCAACCTGAGCAATTGGTGGGTCAATGATCAGCTATTTCTGCATTAAGTATGGTGGGGGTGCAATCAGTCAGCTCACTCAAGACAAGGGCTGAGCTGAAGTTCTGGATGGAGGTGCTTCCTTTTTCCTTATGGTGCCACAGCTGGACACCTACCAGAGAAAGTCTGTGAGCAGCTGGGCTTCACTGCAGAATGGTAGACATACTCTGCAGTTTAGTTATATTTGCATACCTAAACTTGTTGCAAGGTTTTTATTTGAGCTATATCCTCTTTAAACTGTGAGAACTGACTTCCTTGTCAAGGAGCAGGGGACACAGTAGCGGGCAAGGAAGGCATTTACAAAGCAGTTCCTGGGTGTGATGACTGTACAATGGAGCAGTAGTTGTAGAATCTGCCATCTATAAATGAGAAATAGGCGGAAAGGGAGAGAGAGAGAGAGAGAGAGAGAGAGAGAGAGAGAGAGAGAGAGAGAGAGAGAGAGAGAGATTCATTGTCCCCACCCCTCCTGGGGGGATTGAACCTACAACCTGGGTATGTGCCCTGACTGGGAGTAGAACCGGTGACCTTTCGGTCCACAGGACGATGCTCCAACCAACTGAGCCGCACCAGCTAGGGCCCATGTTGTGTTCTTTGCCTCATGAAGGCACCAATAGAAAAGTAGAGGGCTGAAGAAGAGTAGGGTTAAAGTATTAATTTTTCTGATTCCTTCCCTATATCATCACTGAAGGTCAGTTCTTGGCAGGCAGCCCTCTTCACGTAAATCTTTCTGTCTTACATATGTGGAATGTAAGCAATGCATTTCCAACAGTCTCTCCCTCCCCTCACTTCTTCAGGTTTATGGATCTAAGTGTTCCCACAGTTACCGTGGTTCCCTACCCCTGGCCACGCCTGAGTATATAGCCCCTCTCCTCAAAATACCCACCTATAGACAGAATTAAAAGGAGAAATAGATAAATCCACAATCATAATGGGGAATTTTAACATACATCATTTGGTAATTTATAGAACAAATAGAAAAAATGACCGAGGATATAGATTTGAGGATATAGATTTAACAAACTTGACCTAATGGACATATATAAAACAATGTGCCACAAAACTGCAAAATACATACTCAAAAGCACATGGAACATCTATCAATGGACTATATGCTGGCCCACAGTACAGGTCTCAACAAATTGAAAAGGATGAAAATCAGACAGAGTAAGTTCTCTAACCACATTGTAACTAGGCTAGAAATCAGTTCCAAAAAGATAACTAGAGAATCACCAAATATATGGAATGTAAGCAATGTCTTCCTTCCTTCCTTCCTTCCTTCCTTCCTTCCTTCCTTCCTTCCTTCCTTCCTCCCTCCCTCCCTCCCTCCCTCCCTCCCTCCCTCCCTCCCTCCCTCCCTTCTTTCTTTCTTTCTTTCTTTCTTTCTTTCTTTCTTTCTTTCTTTCTTTCTTTCTTTCTTTCTTTCTTTCTTTCTTTCTTTCTTTCTCCTCACTCGAGTATATTTTTCCATTGATTTTCAGAGAGAGTGGAAGGAGCAGGAAAGACAGATAGAAACATCCATATGAGAGAAACACATCAACTGGTTGCCCCCTGCAACCACCCAGACTAGGGCCTGGGCCAGGGAGGAGCCTGCAACCGAGGTACATGCCCTTGACTAGAATCGAACCCAGGACCCTTTGGTCCACAAGCCTACACTCTATCCACTGAGCCAAACCAGCTAGGGCAGCAATGTGTTTCTAAAATCAGTCTTTTATTCTCCCTCTGTTTCTAATCTTGATCCTTCTCCCTCTACCTTGGTGAAGAGTGACAGAGCTCTTTCTCACATTCCCACAGATTCATACATTATCCCAGCATTGACCTATAAACCAGGAGGTCAGGGTTCCTGAACACTTTTGCTGTGCCAAGTACTTGGCCAGTCTCCTGTTAGGAAGCTCCAAGCGCTTGTACAGTCTGAAGACAAGTTCCAATCTGTGGGGTCCAAGGCAAGCTAGGAGTACTCTGCAGTCAAATTCTTCTTGTCTACACTCCTGAAAAAGTGGCAGACACAAAGGTGACCTTCAGGATTGAGACTATTATCTTTTCAGTACTTCTCAAGTTACATGTAGTCTGCTCAGTTCTGCAAAATAGAATCAACTTTAAGCACTGACATTATAGGCAATGACTGTGATCCAAGCCTTAGAGGAAACAGATGCCTAAAGATGATTGTGATCTAAACTCCTTAGACTGTCATCTGAAACCTTTCATCCACTGCCTCTTGCCTCATTTGTTTCTGCTACTTGCTCCTTCCTGCTCTCATCTCCAGCATTCTGAATGATTTGTTTTATGGAATGCCTGCCCCTTTGAGCCTGAGTCTATTTGGCTAATTCCTAGTCTTTTTTTTTTTAATATATATTTTATTGATTTTTTACAGAGAGGAAGGGGGAGGGATAGAGAGTTAGAAACATCGATCAACTGCCTCCTGCACACCCCCTACTGGGGATGTGCCCGCAACCAAGGTACATGCCCTTGACCGGAATCGAACCTGGGACCTTTCAGTCCGCAGGCCGACGCTCTATCCACTGAGCCAAACCGGTTTTGGCGCTAATTCCTAGTCTTTATCTTTCAGCTTAAATGTTGCTTCCTCCAGGAAGCCCTCCTTGATCCACAATTCCAAGACTAGATTAGTTATCCCTCCCAGTGCTCCCACAACACCCTGCATTCACCCCTGTGGTGGTTCTTGCTACTCTGTTATAACCTCCTGTTTATTTTCCATTTTCCACATGCTTAGAATTGAGCTCCTGGAGAGCAGGTCCTGGTCCTTCTTGTGTCCTTGGGCCCTAGCTGAGAGCCTGGCCCCTAGTGGAAACTCAGAGAATATTTATTGAGTGAAAGAGTTAATGAATGTGGTGTTAACATCAAGATTCATAACAGAGTCCGAGGTTGTGGTAGCTGAAATATTCCAAGTACTTCAGAGGTTATTGTCTCTGCAAGATGTTCCTCTCCATTATATTTTCCTTAAACCATTTTTCATGATTGTTAGGCAATAATTAAGGAATGAAATAATTACAGTAGTCCCCAACTCCTAGTCTCAGTTTTGCTTTCTGCAGTTTCAGTTACCCATGGTCAACCACAGTTCAAAAATATTAAATGGAAAAGTCCAGAAATAAACAATTCTAAAAATATTTTGAAAGAGAGAAACCATATTCACATAAATTTTATTACAGTATATTATTATAATTATCTATTTTAGTATTAGTTATTGTTTTTAATCTTTTACTGTGCCTAATTTGTAAATTAAACTTCATCACACATTTGTATGCATAGGAAAAACATAGCATATATAAGGTTTGGTACTATCTGCAGTTTTAGCCACTCACTAGGGGTCTTGGAATGTATTCCCCATGGATAAGGGAGAACCATTATATAGGTTATTTTCAGCTCCCTGCTACCAGGGTTTTCCTAGTTCTCAGCCCATTCTTTTTTTAAATATATTTTTATTGATTTCAGAGAGAGGGAGAGAAACATCAATGATGAAAGATAATCATTGGCTGGCTGCCTCCTGCACACCCCTAACTGGGAATCCAGCCCACAACCCAGGCATGTGCCCTTGACCGGAATCAAATCTGGGACCCTTTAGTCCACAGTCTGATGCTCCATCCACTGAGTCAAACCAGCTATGGCTCAGCCTACTCTTTAATAGGGCTATTAACCTATTATATAATTCCCACCACACCCTCTACTCTCCCTCTGATTAACTACACTTACGCTTTAGTTTATATATAATAGAATTATTTAACTTTTTTATTTAATGTGTATGCATTTAATATATGTCCTAAACAGTTCTCTCAGTCATAGCTAGTGCCTGAAGGGCAGGTGCATCATGCCTTTCTGTAAGCAGAACTTTGCACAGTACCATGAGAAAGGTGCGTCCAAGAGGAGATAACAATTGGAATTCTTTTGTGTTCAGTGGGACTGTTAAACACAAGAAAGGCCTGAGAGTATTTCATTTCCTATGAAAAAACTGCCTCCCTTCATTATTCAGCTGGCTTTATCCCCTGCACCCCAGCCATCCCAGATCCACCCAGGACCACAATGCACTGGTAGACTTTGAGCCAAGAGGCTGGAACTGTTAGGACTCAGGAACTTCTTGGATGCACCATAGGAAGGGATTCAAAGGAAGTTCAACTGAGAGATCTCCCAGATTTTCCCCCAAGACACAAAGATGATAGGTAGTATGTAGAAACACCTACAAAGGTTTTTGTTTCCCTAACTGGATCGTGACTGATACACCATAGGTAAGTACCTTACTTATTTGTTGACATGTTTATTGCCTGTGCTCCTCCCGGCCCCCACCATGTAAACTCCATGGGGCAAGGACTTTTTTTTTTTTTTACTGCCTTATCCCCTATACTATATTTCTCAAACAAGTGGATGGACTCAGGCATTGAAACAATGGGCCACTCCCAGCATCCAGGGAATAGGTGGGAGCTACTGTAGGGAAAGTGATGATTACATGGGTACAAAGTAGATGAGAATAAGGACTGACGTTTATTGGTACTAGGAAATTAGCCATTGCAATGACAAAATGACAGTGAGCTGCACAGCCAGTCTTCTTCTTTTCTTGACATCTGGGCAATTAATCATGGTCAAATCGTACCAGGTCATTGAACCTCTGGCCATCTCACACTTCTGGGTGGGACACCACGGAATCCCTGGGCCCTGAACAGAATCTTGGGGAACTGTGCAAATGGCCCAGGGGACTATCCGTCACTGGCATTGCCTCTGCTGCTCACGTCAGAGCCCTACAAAGCCTCTGTTGTGGTGGGGAATGATGCAGCTTGTATTTGATCTTGAGTATTTTCTTCAAGAGCTTAAAATCTATGCAATCATCTTCGTGTCCTAGATTTTATACCTACAAGTCAACATTGATGTCCTTGTAACCCTTGATGTCCTTAAATTTGTTGCTCCTCAGGTTAGCTTGGATCTGCCTTTGGCCACTCTTGAAGGGGACAGTCTTTAGAGTGATGCTGGCCCTGTGTTGGGGTTTGAGGGCTCCAATGCTGCAGCAGAGAAAGGAGAATGTCAGAACAACTTAGATATTTGTGATCACCCCAAAGCTCCCTTTTCACTCAGCAAGCTGGTCTCTCCTTTCCCAGTTTTCTCAGAGCCTGGCCTAAGAAAGCCCATGTCCAGAAATGATAGCACTGACCTCAGAATAAGACAGGAGAGAAGGCTTGGCACCCCTAACACTTACAAGACTCTCTGCTGTTTCTTGAAGAGACCACTTCCTTCCACAGTCAGCACACAGTCTGCAACCTGCTCTGAGAGAGGGTTTGAAAATATCACCTGTATGGAGAGTGGCTGGTTCACAATGGCTGCTCCTAGGGCCTAAACAGAGAAATCAGAAGAAAGAAAAAAGCAGAGAATTAATCTCATTCTCCAATTCACCACACTTGTGGAGGGCACTGTTCCCTAGGTCTGTTTCCTGAAGAGCTGGGCTTCCATGTCCGTGTTTTTCCAACTGTGGGTTGGAAAACCCTAAAGACTCCATAAAAAACTCTTAGACTTAATAAATGATTTTGGCAATGTAGCAGGATACAAAATTAACACCCAGAAATCTATGGCTTTTTTATACACCAATAATGAACTCACAGAAAGAGAAACTAAAAAAACAACCCCATTTGCCATTGCACCAAAAAAAAATTAAGATACCTAGGAATAAACTTATCTAAGGAGATAAAAGACCTATACTTGGAAAACTACAGGACACTGAAAAAACAGATAGAGGAAGACAAACAAATGGAAGAATATACCGTGTTCATGGATTGGTAGAATCAACATCATTAAAATGTCCATACTACCCAAAGCAATCTATAGATTTAATGCAATTCCCATTAAAATACTAATGGCATATTTCACAGACCTAGAACAAACTCTCCAAAAATTCATATGGAATAATAATAATAATAAAAGGCCCCAAATAGCTGCAGCAATCTTGAGAAAGAAGAACAAAGTTGGAGGGATCACAATACCAGATTTCAAGCTGTATTAAAAAGTATCTATTCTCAAAACTGTCTGGTACTGGCACAAGGACAGACATATAGACCAATGGAACCGAACAGAGAACCCAGAAATCAACCCAAACCATTATGCTCAATTCATATTTGACAAAGGAGGCAAGAGCATACAATGAAGTCAAGACAGTCTCTTCAATAAATGGTGTTGGGAAAATTGGACAGATACATGCAAAAAAAATGAAACTAGACCACCAACTTACACCATACACAAAAATAAACTCGAAATGGATAAAGGACTTAAACATAAGATGGGAAACCATAAAAATCTTAGGAGAATCCATAGGCAGCAAAATAGTAGGCATATGTCATAGCAATATCTTTACCGATACAGCTCCTAGTGCAATGGAAACTAAGGAGAAAATAAACAAATGGGATTACATCAAACTAAAAAGCTTCTGCACAGCAAAAGAAACCATCAACAAAACTACAAGAAAGCCCACTGCATGGGAGAACATATTTGCCAATGTTATATCCAATAAGGGTCTAATCTCCAAAATTTATAGGGAACTCATACGTTTTAACAAAAGGAAAATAAACAATCCAATAAAAAAATGGGCAAAGGACCTAAATAGACACTTTTCAAAAGTGGACATACAGAAGGCCCAGAGACATATGAAAACATGCTCAAAGTCATTAATCATTTGAGAGATGCAAATCAAAACAACAATGAGGTACCATCTCAACCCTGTCAGAATGGCTATCATCAACAAACGACAAGTGCTGGCGAGGATGCAGAGAAAAAGGAACCCTTGTGCACTGCTGGTGGGAATGCAGACTGGTGCAGCCACTGTGAAAAACAGTATGGAGTTTCCTCAAAAAATTAAAAATGGAACCCCCATTTGACCCAGTAATCACACTTCTAGGAATATAGCCCAAGAAACTAGAAACACCAATCAGAAAGGATATATGCACCCCTATGTTCATAGCAGCACAATTTACAATAGCTAAGATTTGGAATCTGCCTTAAGTGTCCATCAGCAGATGAGTGGATTATAAAACTATGGTACATCTACACAATGGAATACTATGCTGCCATATATATATATATATATATATATATATATATATATATATATATGAACTCTTACCATTCGCAACAGCATGGATGAACATGGAGAGCATTATGCTAAGCGAAATAAGCCAGTTGAAGAAAGATAAATATCACATGATCTCCCTCATTTGTGGGATTTAATGAACAACATCAACTGATGAACAAAAATAGATTCAGAGACAGAGAAGCATTGAACAGACTGTCAAACTTCAGAGGGAAGGCAGAGGAGGGTGGGGAGTGGAGTGGGGTAAGAGATCAACCAAAGGACTTGTATGCATGCATATAAGCATAACCAATGGACACAGACACTAGGCGGGTTAGGGCGTGTGCTGGGGGGTGGGGGTGGCTGGGGAGAGGTCAATGGGAGAAAAAGGAGACATATGTAATACTATATGTAACTAGAAGCCCGGTGCACGAAATTCGTGCACGGCGGGGGGTTGTCCCTCAGCCCAGCCTGTACCCTCTCCAATCTGGGACTCCTGGAGGGATGTCCGACTGCCCGTTTAGGCCCGATCCTAGTGGGATCGGGCCTAAACGGGCAGTCGGACATCCCTCTCACAATCCAGGACTGCTGGCTCCCAACTGCTTGCCTGCCTGCCTTCCTGATTGCCCCTAACCGCTTCTGCCTGCCAGCCTGATCACCCCCTAACCACTCTGCTGCCAGCCTGTTTGCCCCCAACTTCCCTCCTCCGCCGGCCTGGTCACCCCTAACTGCCCTCTCCTGCAGGGTTGATCACCTCCAACTGCCCTCCCTTGCAAGCCTGGTCCCTCTCAACTGCCCTCCCTTGCAGGCTTGGTCCCTCACAACTGCCCTCCCTTGCAGGCTGGGTGCCTCCCAACTGCCCTCTCCTGCTGGCCATCTTGTAGTGGCCATCTTGTGTCCACATGGGGGCAGGATCTTTGACCACATGGGGGCAGCTATATTGTGTGTTGCAGTGATGACCAGTCTGTATATTACTCTTTTATTAGATAGGATAGAGGCCTGGTGCACGGGTGGGGGCCAGCTGGTTTGCCCTGAAGGGTGTCCTGGATCAGGCTGGGGGTTCCCTTGGGGTGTGGGGCGGCCTGAGCAAGGGGCCTGTGGTGGTTTGCAGGCCGGCCACGCCCCCTGGCAACCCAAGGGGAGGCCCTGGTATCTGGAATTTATTTTCCTTCTACAATTGAAACTTTGTAGCCTGGAGCGAAGCCAAGCCTGCTGCTCCCTCTGGGGTGGCAGCCATCTCTGTGGCAGTTAATTCACCTTCTACAATTGAAACTTTGTAGCCTTAAGCGGGTGAGCCCGGCCAGGGTGTGCGGAAAGCTTTGCTTCCCCTGTTGCCGCCGGCAACCCTGGCCTGCTCTCTCAAGCTCCATTCTGCCGCCATTTGTTTGAATTTGTTTACCTTCTATAATTGAAACTTTGTAGCTTGAGTGGAGGCTTAGGCCTGCAACGGCTATGGAAAGCTTGGCTTGCTCTGTTACCTGGGAAACCTTGCTCACTGTGGCTGTAGCCATCTTGGATTGGGGTTAATTTGCATACTCGCCCTGATTGGCTGGTGGGCGTGGCTTGGCTGGTGGGCGTGGCCTATGTAGCGGAGTGATGGTTAATTTGCATATTACCAGTTTATTAGAGAGGATACTTTAAACAATAAAGAATTTTTTAAAAAGAGAATATTCTTTGGCAGTTTTTGTTTGTTTCTTCTGATTACAATTCTACCCCATCTCTTTCTTCCCTTTTATCATAACTGGCTCATTCTTTTCACATGAAGAGCTCATTCAGGGCTGTAGCGACAAGGAAGTAGCTTCAAGAAACCTAGAAGCACTTTTGGAAACCCTCCCGAGGCTAGGCTTGCCAGATGCACGCTGTGGATGGCACCACAGGCTCATGTGGCAGGGTCCAGGAAGCTGCTTGGCTTTGGTGAGGCAGCAATGGAAGGAAGGGACCCGTGACATATTCCCACTCAGAGGATCACAGGCCGTCAGAACAGGACGTGTCCTCAGCGGCCATCTTTTCTAATCCTCTTAATGACAGTTCAAGAAGCAGAGGCCCAGGGGTTTGTCCAAGGATGCACAGTCAGGAAATGGCAAATCAAACCTAAGCTGACCTTCAGGCAGTGCTCTCCCCCTTCTCAGGTCCCTTCCAATTGAGCTCATATTGACCTTGGGGAAGGCCAGCAGTGGGAAGTGGCACAAGAGAGGGACCTCTCCATGGCAGCTGCTTAAGGTCCACCCACAAGGCATCAAAAGGTGCAAGAGGATGGAAACATCACCCAGTGTTTTCAGATAAATCTCCCAATCCAGGGGGGAAGTGCCCGGAAGCACCAGAAGAGGCAGAGGAAGAGGGGCTGCTTTTCTGAGCAGACTCTCAGAGGGCTCCTCCCACTCCCAGCTAGTCCCAAGGAACCCCCAGGTCACTTCCTGGGCTCTTGCTTACATTAATTATGATGGCAGGATACACTAAGGTGATGATCTTGTTCACCAGGATCTTCTCGGGACAGCTCTTCTCTTCTACCAGCGCACTGATGCGAATCAGCTTGTCTGTTGACAGGTGCTGGCTGTACTGGGAGTAGGAGATTTGACAGCGATGGGTCTTTGCTGGGGAGAGAACACAAGGATGAGGTGAGACTGCTGTGGAAATCAGCTGGACCTGGTGGATATGGGGACCCTTATATAGAAAGGAGGAAGCCAACAGGTACTGAGCCCCAGTGAAGCAGGTACCAGGTTTTCAGATGGAGAGCCTGGGAAGTGAAATAGACAGACCACAGACACCCACATAGACAGACCACAGACGCCCACTTGCCAGCATTCCCAGCAATTGCCCAAGGTTATTCTGCTCATAAATGGGTGAGCTGAGGTTCTAAGTTTTGGATGACTCCAAAGCTCAGGTTTTCTCCACTAAGCCAGGCTACTGTCCTTGAAGGAAGGGTAGAAGGAAGAAGAGGAGACTGGAGGCAGAGGCAGAGGGAAGGAGATAAGGGAAGAAGAAGAGGAATCTGTGCTGAGGAGACACCAGGAAGATGGTGTCACAGGGAAGCTCCAGAACCCTTGTTAGCTAGCTTGACCCCAGTGGTATTTCCATAACCCATCTGTGTACAGAGTCCCCATGCCCACACCCAGAGCCCATACCTTCTTCAGAAAAGAGACTGATGAAGGCTGTGTCCTGCCAGAACGGAGGCAGGGGGCTGCCATTATGCAGCAGAGACTGAGCACTCAGGTTCACTTTGAGGTCTTTGAACTGGAGCGACATGTTGATGGCCAGCAGGACAAACTTTATGTCCTGGCCCATGTTGGGCAGGTCGAGCAGCTGTAATTCCAGGGAGACCTGGATAATATCACAGGGCCGGAGGGGAGGTGAATTCAGCCTCCGAGGCATGGGGCTGAAAGGTTTTGAGTCTGCTTGGTAGTGGCCGTGGGACTTGCCCATCTTCAGCTTCTGAAGAGCCTTCAGAAACACCTGTCTCTCCTGGGGAGAACCTGGGAGGGCAGAGAGAGCACCAGCTATGGGTCAGCGGTTAGGCCATGGCTGAACATCCTTCCCAACAGCCATACCAACACTGCCAGGTTGTTCAAACCTTCGTTTCCAACAACAAACACTCCCTACAGTTTATCAGGTGCTTTCTAAGTGCCAGGCTCTGCTGAGCACTTCACTCCTTTCATCCTTACATCAACCATGAGAGAGAGATATTATTATTCTTCCATACACAGATGTGGAAAAGGGGGCTTAGAAAGGTCATGTCAGTTGCCCAAATCTCACAACTTGCTGGGGGCAGAGTCCAGGTAGAAACCAAATCCGCCTGAATAAAAGAATCTGTGCTCATGACCAATAGACTATACCATGGGGAAGACGAAGGCCCACAAATGTGGAGAATAAACCTCTTAAAGACAACAGGGCATGATTTGATTTCTGTTCCAGCACTACATTATTAGTCAGGTGTAGACTACCTGGATATTGAGAGATGAGAAACCACAGTGAAAAAAATAAGAGGAAATTCAGTCAAGCTGAGTTCCCAGAGCACCCAGATCTCAGTCCTAGGGAGGCTTGGTGGCCGGGAAGTGCAGGGGTACTCACCGTGCTTCCCTAATAATCCCAGCAGCTGCCTTCACTGAACTCTTACTGTCGCCAGGGCCCCGCTTTACCCCCTTAGTGCATCCCCACAAGCTCCCAGGCAGAGGCCACTTGCGTCCCCCTGCTCTGGAGTTTGTTCTAAGCCCTATTTCATGCAGAAGAGAATCTGGAGACACTGGCTTCAGCTTCAGGAAGAGTGGACCCAGGGAGATGTGGATCAGATTTATCTCATCTGTGGTTTGCTCCACCTTCAGGTCTTGTCAGGCTGGGTGGGAGGAGACAGAATACTGCCTGGCTGAGCAGCACACTCAGGCCCACTGGAATGTAGCTCCACATCCCCCAAGTTCACAGGGAACCCTGTGGACCTTGTAGCAGATGCTGCCCATGCCCCACCCACATTGCCTTGGCACTTGCCATTGCAGTGCCCATGCGCCCTAATTTCAGATTCTAGCATCTGCTACTACTCTCTGCCTGAGGCTTTCTCTGCCCCTGCCTGGGGCAGACCAAAAGTGCTAGAGAATTTACCCCCCAGCCCCTGGCCGAAAGGACTTGGTGGATAAATAGTAGCCCCTTGCCTCTTGGGTGGGATAAATCTAGGGCAGCGATTTTCAACCTGTGTGCCCCAAGAATTTTTAAAACATGCAATATGTGACTATTTAGTCAGGGGCACTGACCTCCTTTCCCTTAGACTGTCAAATAAAAAATGACAACAGCCAACACAACAATAGGCACCTGGTGTGAATGAATCAAAATTATACATTTTTTTGTCAGATCAGCAAAATATATCTCTTTGGTGTGCTGCAGAATTTTAGTAATTAGTGTATGTGTGCCATGAGATGAATAAGATAGACAATCACTGACCCTGGATGTTGTCCTACACTTTACGCTGAATCCCTGATAGGGTGGCCAGATTTAGCAAATAAAAATACAGGGCCATTTAATTTGAATTTCAGATTAACAACAAATAATTGGAGACATGGTTAGACTAGAGCAGTATTCATCCTGTATTTTCCCTGGCAACCCCACTGGCAGAGCTCCCCAGACGGCCTGAGCTCCTGCTGCACACGTGCCAACAGGCTTGATGGGGTCCCCTGCACTGGCTCCCTCCCCTTCCCTGTCTCCCTTGCTCACGCTCCTTCCTTCCAGTAGTTCCCGGATAGCCTCACAGATAAACCGCTTGTACTTGAATCCTTGCCTCAGGATCTGTTTCTGGGCACCCCAACCAAGATAACCCAGAGGGGGTGGGGGTGGGGAGGGGATGGACGGTATTATTGTGTAGCCCTTTCCTAGGTTTGGATTTTGGAGATTCTCTATGTTTGCCCCAAAGGCCCACATAGACAGACCACAGACACCCACTTGCCAGCATTCCCAGCAATTGCTCAGCTACCCCCCTCTCCCACCCTCCACACATTCCTGATCCGTCCTACTCAGATCCTGCCCCTCACCCTGCTTCTGCCCCTCATGGGCTGGATATTTTTGCTTGGCTCCCTAGTGATTGAACCTGGTGATTGGTCTTCCTCAATTTCCAGGAATTAGTCCACAGCTGGCTAATTTAGCTGCCCCTTTGCCCCTGCTGGCTTGGATAAGAAGCCCCTGTCAGGTCTCCCACCTCTCCAAATCATCTTCTGCAGGGCGGGTGCAAGAGTGAGCATATGGCCTTATATCAGCCTCCGTGCTGACTGGTGGTCTGATTTGTCCTCCAAACACCCAATAAAACACAGTAAATTAAACAATACATTAAAGAAAATTAATTTAATTAATAAGCGTTTCTTTACTAAATGCCCCCATCTTCAGTGGGAGGCTGATTTTGGGGGAAGGCAGGGGTGAGGAATTCATATACTGTTGATGAGATGCCTGTCAATGGCTCTATAGTCAATGTGAACATCTGTGGGAAAGTGCTCACTGGCCAGTGGGATGGGGGGTGGGGGGCATGAGGAAGTGAGGCAGTGGGGATGCCTGAACTGGGAACTCAAAACTGAAGGGCTAAGGAGACTGGACCGGGGTCCTGCCCCACAGACACCCTCTGTTCCCCAGAGGCCTGTTCCAGCTGGCTGAGGGGACCCCTGGGGTAGAGGGAAGGTGCCCACAGGACCTGGACTCTGAGGGGGCTGGCATAGTCATACCTTCTTCATACTTGTAGCTCTCCGTGATGTCATCCCGTTCATCACTGCGGATGCTCTTGGTGCTGATAAAATTGCCCACAGAATTCGTGTCCCGGTGAAGCCTCTGCTCCTTTCCTCCATGGACGAGCCAGGACACACAGTCGGCATTCACCATGGAAAAGACAAAGGTCGTGTCGTAGTTCAGATCCACCTCTCCCTCTTTGATGGCTCTGACGGAGGCAGGGCCACAGCAGAACATGCCTGGAGGAGAACAAAAGAGCCACGAGGGGCCGTTGCAGGGACAGGCGGGGCCAAGGGCTGTTTCCGTGGGAGTGGGTTCTGCCTTTCCCGCGGAGAGCCTCACCATTGCTCCTCTCCTGAGGCGTGGAGTCCAGCACCTGCCAGCCTCCGTATCCGGGAGGGAGGTCCTTTCGGGCCATCCAGCACTCATTCCAGACATGGAAATTCCTGAGGGAGAAGCCACAGGAGCCAGTGTCAAATAAGCGAAGGGCAAGTTCATAGTGCTTGTGTTCCTTCTGGAGGGAGGCGGGGACGATGAGTGGGTGCACTGACCGATAGAAAGACAGACTTAGCACACCCAGGCCTTCAGACCTCTGTGGGTGGGTAGTGATGGCTCTTCCTCCTGTGAGCCCAGCCTGCCCTGCAAGGAGCTTTCCTCTGTTGGAGACTAGAGAATGAAGGCTTCCAGCGCCGACTGAAGTTAAAAACCTGCTCTCTCTCTCTCTCTCTCAGAAAGTCCTTGTGCCGTTTCCTGTGTGTGCTGCGGACTCAGAGGCAATCATGGTCTTTGTGTCTGGAGGTGAGACTTCCGGTCCTCCCGCAGCCCAGGCTGAGTATTAAATGAAGGAGGCGGCCAAGAGGAAAACGTCACCCAGGACAGGGAGCTCTTGTGATGTTTAGATTCTAAACTCAAAATCTTTGTTGTTGTTGTTGTTGAGCTGTGACCTAGCCTTTGGGTTGGGGATACTGAGCCGTTGGGCTGGTGAAAGTGGGGGTGGGGGGAACATGAGAGGGTATCAGACTCACTTCTTCTGGTGGGGTTCGCCCTACAAAGAGAACAAGAAGCTGTCTCTCACCAGACAGTGTCCTTCTTATTCTCCAAAATCCTGCCCGTGTTGTCGTAGTACTCATCTATGATCAGGTTCCCGTCTGTGTCGTGGCCAGAGTCAAAGTTGGTGATCACGCGGGTGGGGATCCCCAGGCACCTCATCACTGCAAAAAGGGCAGAAAATCTTTTGGGGTTGTGAATTCAGGAGCTCTATGGCTTCCTGGAGTTAGGGCCCTGGGCTCAGGGAAATCATTCATTTAGCGCCTTCAGGACCAAGCAGGAGCTGTCTGGGGTACTGGGTTGGTGACGCCGCCAACCTTCCTCCCCGTCCTCCTGAGCTCCTCTTCCTGGTGCTCACAGAAAACACTACGTGCAAAGGTGCAAGCTGCTTCAACAAGCTCTGCCAGGACCAACAGAAAGTCTAGGGAGTCCTGGGTTCCCCTGCCGGGGCCAGCAGGGCGGGGCAGGCACGCCTCTTTGGCAAGACTCCGTGGCCTGACTCAGTCTCACTTCTCTCCTGGCCATACATTTCCACCTCCAAACCAAATACCTGGAAAGTTTTCCTTTCTATGATAGAGATTGTTGGCTGAGGACATCAGATTCTTAGGCAAGGAGTCCTGTGGTTTGGACTCCCCCTTTTCTATGGGTGTATTGTCCTGGCAGCTTCTCAAAGAAAGCATCACAGATCCAGCCAGAGGGAAGGAAACTGTGTAACAGGAGCCTGGAAAAGGGAGGCTGTGCCTGGTGGAGCAATTCCGGAAAAGAGGTAGAATTGTTATCTTTACTCCAGAAGGTGCATCTCTTCCCTTTGCCAACCAACTTCTTTTCTTTGTCCTCTGCTCTATTTCTCCCACTCTGCATTCTTTTAAGAGCAGCAATATCTCCCAGCCCATCCTACCACCAATGCCCTGGGGATCCCTGTCCCCTAAAGTCCAACTGTGAAGTAATAATAATGGTATCTACCAGCAGGCATGGTGCTGTTTTACATACATTATGCTCAGGACTATTGTACCTGGAAGCTGATGTTATTATCCCCATTTTGAGCATGAGGAATCAGAGGCTAAGAAAAGTTTGCTTACCTTGACCAAAGTCACACAGCTAAGAAGTGGCAGAGCTATCCCTCAAATCCTGGTTTTACTGCTAAGCTTGTATTCAATTCTGAGTTCACCTCCCAGTATTATGCAAACAGTTCAGCATTCTAGTATTTTCACATTGTTACACATCCCAAGCACTTTCCTATGTCATCAAATATTTGGCAAAAGCAAGATTTCTAGTGGTGGTTTTTTTTAGATATTTGGTTGGTTTCCATTTTTTTCCCCCTGTTGTAAATAATGCTGTGATGAACATCTTTACAAATCAATCTTTTTTCCTCCCTTGGGACAGATTCCAGGAGATAAAATGACAGTCAAAAAATATAGATAGTGGCTATTGGAAGATGGCTGCCAACGGAAAGGCAGACTGCAAAATAGTGTGTGAGTGAGAGAATGAAAGGAGAGTGTGTGGACGTACAGGGAGTGTATATTTGTGGGTGAGGGACAGCTAGACTCCAAGGGACTGTTGGGGACTGCCGGACCAGGCTCCCCTGACGGGGCAGCCTCCACTGCTGCTGAAATCTCTCCCGGAGTGACCGGCTCTGCCGCGGAGACCACGCCATCTTGAAAGGGAGATGGGGCTGTTATCGGAAGCCTATACATCCCGGGACTCTACAACCACAACACCCAGGGAACAGCTGCGAGCCCAGAAACACTGGATCTCAAAAAGCTGGGATAGCAATACTTATATCTGACAAATTAGATCTCAAAGTAAAGGGCATAACAAGAGATAAGGAAGGCCACTTCATAACACTAAAGGGAGCAATCCAACAAGAAGAAATAACTCTGGTAACCATATATGCACCAAATACATAAAAAAAAAAACTTCTGGAGGATATCAAGGGAGAGATTGACAGCAATACAGTCATAGTAGGGGACTTTAATATCCCACTATCACCATTGGACAAATCGTCTAAACAAAAAAGTCAGCAAAGAAACATCAATCCTAAATGACTCACTAGATCAGATGGAATTAATTGACATCTTCAGAACATTTCACCCCAAAGCCACAGAATATACATTCTTCCCAAGTGTACATGGGTCATTTTCAAAGATAGACCATATATTGGATCACAAAGTCTCTTCAAATTCAAGAAGATAGAAATCATATCAAGTATCTTCTCAGATCACAATGGCATAAAACCAGAAATCAACTACAATAAAAACAATAAAAAAAATCAAACACCTTGAGGCTAAATAGCATGCTATTAAACAATGACTGGGTTACCAGAGAGATCAAAGAAGAAATAAAAAGCATCATGGCAACAAATGACAATGAAAACACAACAATCCAAAATCTATGGGACACAGCGAAAGCAGTCTTGAGAGGGAAGTTCATAGCTCTACAAGCCTACTGCAAAAAAACAAGAAATAATGATAATAAATTACCTAACCCTACAACTCAAAAAGTTAGAAAGAGAGCAACAAGAAAAGCCCATAAGCAGAAGGAAGGAAACAATAAAGATCAGAGAGGAGATAAACAAAATAGAGACACCCTCCCCCCAAAAAACAAAAACAAAAAAACAATACAAAAGATCAACAAAACCAAGAGCTGGTTCTTTGAAAAGATAAACAAGATTGATGAACCTCGAGTCAGGCTCACCAAGAAGCAAAGAGAGAGGACCCAAATAAACAAAAACAGAAATGAAAGAGGTGAAATAACAACCGATTCCACAGAAATACAAACGATTATGAAAAAATACTATGAACAACTCTATTCCAACAAAATGGACAACCTAGATGAAATGGACATATTCTTAGAAAAATACAAGCTCCCCAAACTTAACCAAGAAGAATTAAAAAACCTGAATAAGTCGATAACTACTGAAGAAATTGAAACAGTGCTCAAAAATCTTCTAGCCAACAAAAGCCCTGGTCTGGACAGCTTTACAGGGGAGTTCTACCAAGCATTCAAAGAAGAACTAAAACCTATCCCCCTCAGACTATTTCAAAAAATTAAAGAGGAAGGCACACTTCCAAGCTCTTTCTATGAAGCCAGCATTACCCTAATCCCAAAACCAGATAAAGACACCACACAAAAAAGAGAACTACAGGCCAATATCCTTGATGAACATAGATGCTAAAATCCTCAACAAAATTCTAGCAAATCAGATCCAGCATTACATTAGAAAGATCATACACCATGACCAAGTGAGATTTATTCCAGGGATGCAAAGATAGTACAATATCTGCAAATCAATAAATGTGATACGTCACATAAACAAACTGAGAGACAAAAATCTCATAATCATATCAATTGATGCAGAAAAAGCATGACAAAATCCAACACCCTTTCTTGATTAAAACTCTCAGCAAAGTGGGAATAGAAGGATCATACCTCAACATAATAAAAGCCCTATATGACAAACCTACAGCCAACATCATACTTAATGGGCAAAAACTAAACCCATTTCCTCTAAGAACAGGAACAAGACAAGGATGCCCACTTTCACCACTACTGTTTGACATAGTACTAGAAGTACTAGCCATAGCGATCAGACAAGAAGAAGAAATAAAAGGCATCCAAATTGGAAAAGAAGAAGTAAAACTGTCCTTATTTGCAGATGACATGATACTATACATAGAACACCCCAAAGACTCCGTCAAAAAACTACTAGACCTAATAAATGAATTTGGCAATGTAGCAGGATACAAAATTAACACCCAAAAATCTATGGCCTTTTTATACACCAATAATGAAGTCACAGAAAGAGAAATGAAAAAAACAATTCCATTTACCATGGCATCAAAAAAATTAAGATACCTAGGAATAAACTTAACCAAGGACATAAAAGACCTGTACCCAGAAAACTATAGGACATTGAAAAAAGAGATAGAGGAAGACATACACAAATGGAGGAACATACCATGTTCATGGATTGGTAGAATCAACATTATTAATATGTCCATACTACGTAAAGCAATCTATAGATTCAATGCAATACCTATTAAAATACCAATGACATATTTCAAAGATCTAGAACAAACTCTCCAAAAATTCATCTGGAATAAAAAAAGACCCCGAATAGCTACAGCTGTCCTGAGAAAGAAGAACAAAGTTGGAGGGATCACAATACCAGACATGAAACTATATTACCAAGCCACAGTTCTCACACCTGCCTGGTACTGGCACAAGAACAGACATATAGACCAATGGAACAGAATAGAGGACCTAGAAATTGACCCAAGCCATTATACCCAATTAATATTTGACAAAGGAGGCAAGAGCATACAATGGAGTCAAAACAGGCTCTTTAATAAATGGTGCTGGGAAATTTGGTCAGATTCATGCAAAAAAATGAAACTAGATCACCAACTTACACCATACACAAAAACAAACTCAAAATGGCTAAAGGACTTGAATGTAAGATGGGAAACAATAAAAATCCTACAAGACTCCATAGGCAGCAAAATTGCAGACATATGTCATAGCAATATCTTTATAGACACAGATCCTAAGGCAAGAGAGACTAAGGAGAAAATAAACAAATGGGACTTCAAAATAAAAAGCTTCTGCACAGCAAAAGAACCCATCAACAAAACAAGAAAGACCACTGCATGGGAGAACATATTTGCCAATGTTATATCCGATAAGGGTCTAATCTCCAACATTTACAGGGAACTCATACAACTTAACAAAAGGAAGATAAACAATCCAATCAAAAAATGGGCAAAGGATCTAAATAGACACTTTTTGAAAGAGGACATTCAGAAAGGCAAGAGACACATGAAAACATGCTCAAAGTCACTAATCATCCGAGAGATGCAAATCAAAACAACAATGAGGTACCATCTCAACCCTGTCAGAATGGCTATCATCAACAAACCAAGAAATGACAAGTGCTGGCAAGGATGCAGATAAAAAGGAACCCTCCTTCACTGCTGGTGGGAATGCAGACTGGTGCAGCCATTGTGGAAAACAGTATGGCATTTCCTCAAAAATTTAAAAATGGAACTGCCATTTGACCCAGTAATCCCACTTCTAGGAATATATCCCAAGAAAATAGAAACACCAATCAGAAAGGATATATGCACTCCTATGTTCATAGCGGCACAATTTACAATAGCTAAGATTTGGAAACAGCCTAAATGCCCATCAGCAGATGAGTGGATTAGAAAACTATGGTACATCTACACAATGGAATACTATGCTGCTATAAAAAAGAAGGAATTCTTACCATTTGCAGCAACATGGATGGAACTGGAGAGCATTATGCTAAGTGAAATAAACCAGGCAGTGAAAGAAAAATACCACATGAACTCACTCATTTATGGATAATAAAGAACATTATAACCTGATGAACAAAAAGATAGATTTAGAGGCAGAGAAGCATCGAACAGACTGTCAAATTACAGCAGGAAGGCTGGGGAGTGTTGGGGGTGGTGGTAAGAGATCAACCGAAGGACTTGTATACATGCATATAAGCATAACCAATGGACACAAGACACTGGGTGGGTGGAGTGAGGGCATGTGCTAGGGGTTAGGGGAGGCCGGGAGAAGGTCAATGGGGGAAAAAAGGAGACATATGTACTACTATTTGTAATACTTTAAACCAGTGATGGCCAACCTATGACACGTGTGTCAGCACTGACACGCGTAGCCATTTCTGATGACACGCGGCCGCTGAGATTTATTAAATACAATTATATATAACAATTATACATTTAAGTTATTTAAACTATAAATATCGCGAAATAATGTTTTTTTCCTCAAAGTGACACACTACCGGAGTTATGCTCAGTTTTTTGGCGAAGTTTGACACACCAAGCTCAAAAGGTTGCCCATCACTGCTTTAAACAATAAAATAAAATTTAACAGATAGATAGATAGATAGATGATAGATAGATAGATAGATAGATAGATAGATAGATAGATAGAGGCCAGCGGCGACTGCGGGTCTCTCCTAGCGGTCAGAGTCATGGCAGGACAGGCCTTTAGGAAGTTCCTTCCCCACTTTGATGAGTATTAGTTGAAAAGAGTGCTGCGGAAACTATAACCAAATGAGGCATTATGCTTCCAGAAAAATCTCAAGGAAAAGTATTGCAAGCAATAGTAGTCGCTGTTAGGTTGGGCTCCAAAGGAAAGGGTGGAAAGATTCAATCTATTAGCATGAAATTTGGAGATACAGGTGTCCTTCCAAAATATGGAGGCACCAAAGTAGTTCTAGACGACAAGACTTTCTTATTTAGAGATGGTGACCTTCTTGGAAAGAATGGTTACTGAAATAAATCACTATTGAAATGGCATCATGTGAAGCTGGCCATTCCATTGAAGTTCTGAAATATTTCGTCATGTAAATAATTTCCGTGTTTCTTTTTTTTTAAATTTAAATATATTTTATTTATATTTTTACAGGGAGGAAGGGAGAGGGATAGAGAGTTAGAAACATTGATGAGAGAGAAACATTGATCATCTGCCTCCTGCACACTCCCCACTGGGTATGTGCCTGCAACCAAGGTCCATGCCCTTGACCGGAATCGAACCCGGGACCCTTGAGTCTGCAGGCCGACGCTCTATCCACTGAGCAAAACCGGTTAGGGCTCCATGTTTCTTTTATAATAAACTAATGAAAAAATATAGATACTTCTCAGCGTTGTTCACATACTGCTGTAATTTTTTAAATGTTCGTAATTTTTAGTTCAAATACGTATTTATATTAAACATGTAATTGCTTATAGATTTTAGTTTAGGCTCCTTCTCACACTTTGGCACAAAGCCTCTCCAAGCTAGGGCACGGACACACCCCTGGATATGGCCTAGGACAGGGGAGGAGAGAAGCCCAAAGGGGAACCTGGAGTTTCCTTGGAGTGGCTCGTCTGCTCAGGGCCAAGGAACAAGGGCAGGGAGTGAGCAGAGCTGACAAGCGAGTTGTAGATGGAGGTGTCACAGGACAGCCTCAGAGGGGAGGGTGAAGGTTCGAAGAGCTGTCACTGAAGGAACCTGAGACAGGAGTGATGCAAGAGCATTCAAGTGACTCAGGAGCATGGCGTGGGCCAGGATTTATGCTAAGATTACAGTCAGACGGGTGGATAACACGTATGGTAATAAGAGAATGTGCCGAGGAGAACTGAGTAGGGAGAGCAGTGAACAAGCCTCTGTTCTTCACCCTGATTGCTGAACTCATGAGCAGCCACTGGAAGTGTCAGTGGTGGTGTCAACTCCTGCCCCACATGTCTGGATGGGCACAGAGTAGAAGCGCATTAAATTGTGTTGGAAGCAGGTTGTCTTTAACCTGTGCACAGGGTTTCTGCAGAGTATCACTCCCAATGATTCACAGTTTGACAGGAGGCTCAGGTGACTCACTGATGATTTTGTGGGAGCTGAGTCCCTCATAAAAAAGAAACCCATATGGGGTGTGTTTGTGTGTGTGCATCCACAGGCATGCACACTCACACGGTGGTATTTGGACAAAGGTGGAGAAGATCTCAGAGTTGGGGAAGAATTAGAGTTCCCAAGGCATACTACACAACACCCAGCATGAATTACGATCTCTCTTCACTTGGCCATTTAGCACTTATTCAGAGACAAGTGTGAAGCCCTTGCTATGAACCAGGCAGTGAGTTAGATGCGAAGTTCACAGAAGCCAAAGACATTCCTGCCCTCCCGGGGTGCAGCTTCACTCCTGACTGGTGGCAGACGCTGTGCTGATGGTGCATTAGAGCACGCAGTCTGTTTCAGGCCGGACATGAAGGTTTCTTACCAGTTCTCCCTCCACCACCAGCCCTGCCTCCCCATAAGGAAATGTAGTTCCAATTTTATAAGAGAAACTAGTGGAAAGTTAGAGTTCAATTTATTGAAATTCATTTGGTCAGCTTTGCTATCACACTTCCATGACTTATACTGAAGAATAGAGTCAAAGCCCCAGCTAATATAAAGTCAAAGTAATTGCATTTAAATGTGATGATTTTTAGCATCTTTTAACTTCTCCCGGGTTGTAGTAAGCTTCCAAATGGTAAACGTAACCACTGCCTGCTCCACCTCCCATGCCTTTAATTGTTTCCCACAAGATGGTTATCTTGCCTTAGTTTTTCAGATATGTTAGCACGAGGTCATATTCTCACGTGTCTGCAGTGACAATAAAACCTAAAACTGCTCTAAAAAATAAAGCCTACTTAAAAAAAAAAAAATGTAACCCTAGCTGGTTTGGCTCAGTGGATAAAGCATTGGCCTGCGGAGGGCAGGGTCCTGGGTTCGGTTCGGTCAAGAGCAATGCCTGGGTTGTGGGCTCAATCCCCAGTACGGGGTGTGCAGGAGGCAGCCAATCAATGATTCTCTCTCATCATTGATGTTTCTATCTCTCCATCTCCCTTCCTCTCTAAAAACAAGAATAAAATAAAAAAAAAGTAGGGATGTAAAGAAACAAGAAAATATGATCAGGAAAATTGTCAGTCAATAAAACTAGATCCAGAAATGACAGAGATCATGGAACTAACTGATAAGGACATTAAAACAGGTATTTTAAATACTATAGATATGCTCAAGAGAAAGTAAAGGAAAACATAAACATAATAAGAAAAATGGAAGATAAAGAAAAGACTCTATGAAATTTTTTAAAATCCTCACCCAAGGATATTTTTTCATTGATTTTTAGAGAGAGTGGAAGGGAAGGTGAGAGACAGAGAGAGAAACACCAATGTGAGAGAGACACATCAATTGGTTGCCTCCTGCACACGCCCAACCTGGGGCAGGGGATAGAGCCTGCAGCTGAGGTATGTGCCCTTGACAGGAATCAAACCTGGGACCCTTCAGTCCGTAGGCTGATGCTCTATCCACTGAGCCAAACCAGCTAGGGCCCAATGGAACTTTTAAAGGTGAAAAATACAATCTATAAAACGAAACAAAATATACTGGACAAAATATTATATAAAGACTAGTAGCCCGTTTGCACGAAGATTCGTGCAATAGACCTTCATTCACCTGGCTGCCTGCACCAGTTTTCTGGCGGCACCAGGGACCCAGGCCTTGGCTGTGGCCACCGCCTTCTGCCTTTTTCAGGGTCGGGGCTTGGCCCCGGGCGGTGGCCTTGGGCTCGGCGGCACCCAGCGTCCCTGCTACCGATCACAGGAGCCGACCCCCAGTGGTTTCCTGCGATCGGTGCAGGCTCCCCGCTGGTGCCCAAGGCCCGGAAAGCCTCGGCCCCTGGGACCCCCGGGAGGGGCGGGAGGGGCCGGGCTACGCCCCCCCAGGTGGCCGATCGACCGCCGGACCCACGGGAGGGGCGGGAGGGGCAGGACCATGCCCTCCCAGGTGGACGATCAACCCCCGGGAGGGGCGGGAGGGGCGGGAGGGGCCCGGACACGCCCCCCCGGGTGGCCGATCGCCCCCGGGACCCCTGGGAGGGGCAGGAGGGGCAGGGCCACGCCCCCCCAGGTGGCCGATAGACCCCCGGACCCACGGGAGGGGCGGGAGGGGCAGGACCACGCCCTCCCAGGTGGACAATCAACCCCGGGACCCCCGGGAGGGGCCCAGACACGCCCCCCCTAGGTGGCCGATCGCCCCAGGCACCCCCTGGGAGGCGGCATGGGCCCGGCCACGCCCCCCAGGGTGCCGATCGCCCCAGGCACCCCCGGGAGCAGTGGCATGGGTCCGGCCACGCCCCCTCGGGGTGCCGATGGGCCCGGCCACGCCCCGGGCCGATCGCCCCAGGCACCCCGGTGAGCGGCGGCATGGGCCCGGCCAAGCCCCGCCCCCCCGGGGTGCCGATGGCCCCAGGCACCCCCAGGAGCGGCGGCATGGGCCCGGCCACTTGGCACCGCCATCTTGAACTTCTCAACGGCGGATATGCCACCCGGAGTCCCGCCCCCAGCCTCCTGCCGGCCCAATCGTGGGCATAGCGGAGGTGCGGTCAATTTGCATGTTTCTCTATTATAAGGTAAGATAACAATACTAGTATACTGCCCTGGCTAGTGTGCTGGGTGGTTAGAGTGTTGGCCCACACACTAAAGGGTTACCAGTTCAATTCCTGGTCAAGGGCATGTACCTGGGTTGAAAGGCAACCAATTTATTTCTCTCTCTCACATTGATGTCTCTCTCTCTCCCCTTTTTCCCTCCCTTCCATTTTCTCTAAGAATCAATGGAAAAAATATCCTTGGGTGATGATTAACAACAACAACAAAAGATAATATACTTTTTTATAAGAACACCTTTAAATACAATGCTATATATTAAACACATCAAAATGTTTCCCTATCTTGGGGGGAAGTGAATGGAAATGGTTTATGAGATAAATGGGGGAAATAAATTAATTAGATACATTTTTTAAAATGAGGGGCCTGAAGAAGACCTATTACGAGGAATATGATTAATTTTAAATGTTTAATCCCAAACACTCCAAGGAACAAAGCAAGGAAATAAACCTAAAAAGTGGTAGAGCCCAGCCGGTGTGTGTCAGTGGTTGAGTGTCAACCTATGAGCCAGGAGACCTCGGTTCAATTCTTGGTCAGGGCACATGCCCAGGTTGTGGGCTAGATCCCCAGTGGTGGCATGCAGGAGGCAGCCAATCAATGATTCTCATCATTGATGTTTCTATCTCTCTCCCTCTCCCTTCCTCTCTCTGAAATCAATAAAAATATATTTTAAAAAATAATAAAATAAAAATAGAAACCTTTTAAACAAGAGCCAGTCAGACCTTTGGAGCCTAAGAGTCAGAGATTAAAACACCAGGAGACTAATTATAATAGCTAACACTTATGTAAAACTAACCATGTGCCAGACATTTTTCTAGGTGATTGCCACATATTAATTAACAACTCAGTGAGGGAATATTTCATACAATCCTTGATGCCTCATAAATCCATAGAGAATAATGGTAGATTTGTTTTTAAGCCAAAGATTGAAGCTAAATAAACCACGAGGGCCTTGGCTGAGGTTCCTTTCTTTCAGAGTAAATGACTCAGTAAAAACAATGAGGGCAAGAGTTACTGATTGAACTAACTCTATACAAACAAGTGAGGAGAAATCTTAGATCCGTGAAGAGAGGAGGTTCTCAGCCCCAAGCTCTCAGCCTCCTCACCTTCCCATCATTTCCCACCTTGGCTCAGGGCCAAGGGCCCTACTTTACAGAGGAGGAGGAGATACCACATGGACCTGCTCACAGTCACATGTTCAAGTCTTCCGACCCTCAGCCCCTCACTTCTGACCCCACTGCTACCCCATGTAGCTGTGGGTAGGAGCCTACCAGGACCAGGCATATTCCCAGGATGCCTGGCTTAAAAAAAAAAAACTTTATTGAGATAATTCGCATACCATAAAATTCACCCTTTTAGAGTCACCACTTCAGTGGTTGGTAGTATATTCACAGGTTGTACAACAATTCCCACTAATAATCCCAGAACATTTCACCTAAAAAAACAACCTCTATGTCTACTAGCAGTCACTTTCCATTCCCCCTCCCCCCAGCCCTGGGCAACCACTAATCCACTCTCCTGTCTCTATGAATTGGCCTATTCTGGGCATTGCACATATATGGAATCATACAATAAGTGGCTTTTGGACACCTGGCTTTGGGGAGAATTTTCAGGCAACAGATCATCACTGTCCCCTCTGTCCTTGTACAGTGCGAGGCTTCCTGGATACTTTACAGACCTCAGCCAAGGGCTGAGGGGCCGACCTTGTCACAAGGAGTGGATGGCCAGAACAGGATGACTGAGAGTCTCTGGGCCTGAGCATTGAAGGGTAGGCCCAGGATTTCTCTGAAATTCTCCAAGTAATAGACAACTAAACGGTTGTCAAGGAAACAGCCCATCCAAAAATTATAGCTCTATTTTTGATGCGTCCAAAGTTTCATTTCTGTGACTTTTCTTTAGGAACTCGATGTCTATTAGTTCACATTAAAAAAGGCAATACTGGGAAGTAGAGCTGCTGGCGGGAGGATGTACTTCTGGGTCAGACAAGAGTCACTTGATCACTTTTGAGTTTCAGTTTTTTCACCTGTAAAGTGACAGTAATGATATCTACTTTGCATGTGGTTGTGAGGATTAGAAAGTGTGAAAGTGCTCAGTGTGTGCCTGAAGCACAGAGAATGCTAGATACATGGTGGCTGCTAGTCATGTCTGTGCGGTATATGGCCTTGTGGTTAGAGCATGCCAGACCTGGATGTGAGCTTCGCTCCACCACTCAATCTCTCCATCTGCAAGATTAAGATGATGATAGGACCTAATTCATAAGGTCATTTGAAGGATCAAACAGGACTATCCTAGCTAATACTGAACACTCACTGTAGCCAGGCTCTATTCTAAGAATTCTCCATGTATGAACTTAATCCTCTGAGGAAACTTGAGGCACATGTTAAGTGATTTGTCCAAAGTTATTCAGCCAACTAATGGCCTTGCTGGTTTTTGAAGCTAAGCAGTCTACCTCTGGAGCTCATATGCCTCACCATTACTCTAAGCCGTCAAAGTTTTAGCACAGTTCCTGGAACAAAGGAAGTCTTCCATAACCATCAGCTATTGTGATTGTGAATAATAGTAATGCTTTGGCAGCTGAATCGGGCTAAGGAGCTTGATAAATCTCTAACTTTTAGTGGAGGATACAGACTGGGTCTTACCCGTTTTTGTATCCAAAAGTATTTGAAGCATAGTGCCTAGCATAGAATAGGACTCAATAAATTAGTGTTATTGGAATGAGTTTTAAAAACTGATATACTTATTAATATACAACATGGTAAGTCTTTCCGGGAAGGCTGGTGCTAACTGAGCTTCAGTTGGACCCAAGTAGCCCACATTTGACCCACTTTGCCCAACCCTTTGCTTTCCAGATCACTATAGAGCCATTATTCTCATAAACATTTTAATTGGTCTCCTCCCTTGCATAATCTCCATTCACTGGCTCCACCTCTGTCATCAACCAGTTCCAGATAATCACACACCAAGCCCTGGCCCTTTCTTTTACACACATCCTCCTGGCCCATTAGACTCAAAGCTTTTCCATGCACAGAAAGATTTCCTCTCTATCGTGCACAGACAAGATTGATCCGTCCTCTGCCTCTCACTCTGTGCCTCCTCCCTCAATGACTCAGACATCCTCGTTTACCCAGATGCCTATAACTCTTATCTGTCACACAGTCAAAGCTGTCAAATTCCTGGTTTCTTATTAAAACAAAACAAAACAAAAAACCGACCAAGGATCCTTTGACCAATCAAAGCATTCAACGCAAGACCTAAGACGGGGCTGTGCAGCTGCAGGGGAGGAGTAGTTCGGGACCTCCTCCTCACCAACCTGTGTGAAGTCACCCTCTGTGGGTGTTGACAGAGACCTCCTTGTGCCCTTGGACAGAGGCCTGGCCTTTGCTCACAGCCCGGGGCTCTCTGGGCTTCCTCCAGGAGACTGGAGCTGGACTCAGCACACACATGCATACAGAGTGCACCAGGCTTTGTCCTCTAGGGAATTTCTACACAAAAGGCCTCACTCCTTGATTAAACCAAGTTGTGGGCAGATCTGGCCTCCCTGGATTGCACTAGAGAGTGCTGTGAACAAAAGCCACACTTGGCATCTTTCCCCAGGTAACATTAATAACTTCCTGATTGTGACCCAAGTCAGGTTTATGGATATGCATGCCAAGAGGCTGAGAGCTGGCCTAGGCCGGGGGGCAGGGTGAGGGTGAGGGCCAAGAGCAAGAGTCCCGGGTGAGGCAGACCTTCTCCTGCTACCTCCAGTGTGCAACTCATTTCCAGGTATCAGTTTCCTCAACATTTACCTGCCACTTCCTTCTACTTGCTCCTCTTGCCACATGCAAACCAACTTCCACCTGCCTTCTTTCCCATGTGCCTACTATTCTTTTTAGCTTTTCTTCTACTAATGTTGCATCTACTCCCTATCTGAAAAGTTGATCTACCATTTCCCCTCACCCCCTAATTCCCTGGCCTGAGCCAGGCCTCCAGACCTCCAAACTTGTGAAACTCCAAATTCAAGGTCATTGCACTTCGGCTGTCACCTTGCTCTGGCCCCATGGTCCATACCACTGCTCAGATGCACATTTCCCTCTCATATGAACATCTTCATTAAGACCATCCTCTGTGCTAATCAGTTTGCAAGTTTTTCTAATTACTTGGCCTCTCATCTCTTTCCTAGCTTGCACCAGACAGTTTCCAGTCAGGTCCTGTTAGAAGAGAGGGAAGGGTGCCAGGTTCCAGGAAGCGTGTGATTTCTACCTCAAAACCATCCTCTGAAATAAGCCCACATATGGGAAGCCTGAGGTTAGTGAAGAGACATTTTTTGCTGGAAAGGGTTTCCTTCCAAATGTTCCTTGGTGGGAACTGTGTGAGATGGGGACAAGAATTATTTGGAGGGCTAATATGTGAGCCATTGCATTTTTGGTCATTTCATGGGGAACTCTCTACTTCCTACCTGTGCACATAATGGCTGCAAAGACCCAGCACTGCCCGTAGCGCACTGGCTGGCAACCTGTGGCGTGCCACTGTTTCAGGATGGCCACGCTGCCAGTCCACTCTCCAGGGTTGGTGCCGTCTGAGAAATTCTCACTCCACTTTCCATTGAGCACCCCTTTGTCATCATTGCTGTTGATCTGAGGAGAAGCCATACGTAGAAGAATTAGAAGCATCCTTTTCATCAACAGGATGTGATGTGTGAGCTGCCTTGCAAGGTCTGTGGGCCTGAGACACAGAGGAGGCTTTGATCTCATTTTACCTGGGTACTTCCAGACCTGCTGTGGAAGGGGTCAGGATGTGAAGCTGGCCATTCTGACTTGTGTTCCACTGTTAATTGGTTTATTATTCTATTTCTACACACCCCTTTGCCCCTCACCTCTCCATCCCCTGCAAAGCTAGAGCTTGGCTTTGGTAGCTTTTAAAAATACTCAGAGCAAAGGAAACTTAGAAACAATCAGATCATTTCACAAACTACAGCTATGCTCAGCCTTTCCCAAAACACGCAATTTGGAATTAACAGACGTGATGGCCCACACCCAGCTATTTCAAAGCTCAGTTGAGAAAAACCTGTTAGCTATACTTTCATCAGTCTTAGCCATAATGGCTTTGCAAGAGGGCCCGTGCCTCTCAACTCTTCATTCTCCCATTTCAGGGGCAACTGTGAGTGAGCAGAACTCCCCTGGCACAGCTTCCTCCCTCTCTGGACATGCCCTGAGTGGGCAAATCCAGACCCAACCTCACCATGGCGCACACCACTCTGCTGATGTAGACAGGGCTTCCTCGAAGAGCACAATCTGTGGCTGGGTCAATCTGGAAGTTCAGGCTCTTGTCTAGCAACTCCAGGCAGATGTTGATGATATTCTCTTCAAACTGCAAGGAGAGATGCAGAGAGGCAAGGCACCCATGCTTCGCACATGCAGATATGGAGCCACCCCACTCAGCTCCCCGATGGAGTGTGTTTGAAATACAAACCCACTTGGAAGGTAACTGTGTCTAGTAGCACAGCCATGAACTCGGGCAGGTACAGGGTCTCAAAGCTCTGTCAAATCCTTAGAGTTTTTTCTAATGTGTCTGACTGGCTGAAAAATCGTTTCTTTTTCTTCTCTCCTCAATCTCCACACTCTTGGACCTCATGAGCTGTTCTTGCTAAAACCACATTGCCTCATCTTCCTCCCCTACCTGCTGATCCAGCTCATCATTGGTAGTTAAGGCTAAGGTGATGGCCCCAACTTGCCATGGTGCCTGCGATTCAGTAGGGCTGTGGGCTGACTAATAGCATGTGAGTTATGGAAACTTCCCACCCAAGGCAGGCGAGGTGAGAATGCCACTTGTCCTGAGGCCTTTCGCTGAGTCCAAGCCTGGTTTAGCTTCATAGTATTGGCTATATCTCTACTTATCAGGCTCAGGTATAATGATATAGCCAAGGTCTGTCTTCCCTGCCTAAGTGTATGCTCTGCATCTCTCCAACTTTCCTTGGAACGTCACACCCCAGATCTGGCACAGTGCTCAGCACCGAGTAGGGGCTCTGCACATCTTTGTTGATGAGAGTAAGTGAATTAATTGATTTCCATGTAACACTGGGCAATAAACAGGATTTGGAGGCTCTCTGATCCATTTTCCCCAAGGGATAGTTTGATGAAGTCACTTTTCTGCTTTAAAATGTTCAAAGATCCCTGTGACCTACAGAATCAAAACTCTAGCCTCCTCTACAAGACCCATAGACCCTCCCTGATCTGGCCTTCTTCTACTTCTCAGGACCCTCGCCTCACCAGTTTTGCTCCAGCAACACCAGATTCCTTGTAACCCCTGCAGCAGGTCAAACGGATCCTCACCTTTGTGTCTTTGCTCATCCCTCTCTTTGCCTGTGATGTTTTCCCCCACCTTCCTTCTCTTGGTTAACTCAGTTCAAGCATCTCCTCTTCCAGCAAGCTTCCCAGACAGCCCCATGCCCAACCAAATGCTCTTCCTCCAGGCTCTCAGAGGCCCCTGTGCCTGTCTGGCAATCTTTACATGTCACGCTGCATAAGTGACCTGCTTATATGACTGAGTCCCCACTTCACTGTGGGCTCGGGGACAGTGTTTTATTCATCTTTATATCTCTTGCACCTAGAGCCCTGCCTGGCACTGAGCAGGCATTCAGTATACGTTCACTGAATAAGAGATAAGGGAGGACCCAGGGCTCAGAGACCAGCAGCTCTGCTCTTCCGTTTCTCACAGGTGGCAGCAGCCTCCTGTCCAGGGACTCACTAAGATCCCCCTCTGCCCATGCTGAGTGACGGGGTGGGGATGTCAGTTGGGGCCAGTTTAGGCTGCTATGTCTCATCTTGACTAAACCCCCCTGGGCCGGGGGGCTAGGCTGGGCCTGAGGCCACACGTGTTGGACAAGTCCAGGAGAGGAAGCCATAGCAAACTGAAACACACGCTCCCCCGGGATTTCCAGCTGACACCCCTGCGGGTGGCAGGGCTGGTCCTGTCCCCCTAATGTGTCTGACTGGCTGGAAAATTGTTTCTCTCTGATGGATACGAGTTCTGAGCCAGTGTCCCAGTGCCGGGGCCAGCCTCAAGAACCCTCCTCCCTGGCCTGGTTCTGGACTTCCTGGAGCACCTGCTGAAGGCTGGGCTGTTGTAGCGCATTGTGATTCATACAATGCTATTTTTACAAATAAAGTCACATGGTTTAGAATATGTGTGGAAAACAAAATCTAGAGCAAGCTACACCACACTAGAAACACAGCTAACAAACAAAAAAATGAGGCACCACCATGGCTGTTGTCGCTGTTGTGCCTTCATCCTCACTCTCATACTCAGTGGAGTTCCTGGGTGGGTACCTTCAGCTGCCCTTCCCTCTCTAATCCTGACACAGTCAGCAAAGAACATTCCAACTTTCTATGGCTGCTCCTCTAGCTCCCTGGAGTCACATCTCACATCTTCCCAGTACCATTTAGTTCCCATTACTCAGTAGTTCTAGATAAACCTTGCATGAGGGGCATCCTCCAATCCCCCTCCTGCTTCCCTCTCCCTTGGATGGTCCACGAGCTGGGCTGAGACTCACCTGCCCATAATTCCAGGGGCAAGGGCGGATCCAGTTCTTGTTCCCTTGGTAGATGAAGCCGTAATCATTCATGACATACTCCTGCCTCTGGGGCTCACTGTCCAAGAAGACAGCGTCCCCTAGGAATCAAAGTGGGAGAACACAAAGCAGAAAAGTCATCTTGTCCTTCCTGCCCATCCCCATCCACAGAAAGCATGGAAACTGAACTCTGAGGACTGCACAGGGTGACACCAAGAGGGGAAGCAAGACCTGCTCTCCACCATCCCTCCACACCAGCAACAGGCTCAGCATGAAAATGAGGTGGAACAGTAAAAATGTATCTGTGGTGGAATTTATTGGTTTGCAAAGCACATTTACATCCCAACCCCATTTTAAGGTTGAGGAAACAGGCTCAGAGTGATAAATAGCTTGCCCATATCAGGGTGAAATGTGAACACAGCCCATGTGACTCCATGCTCTGTGCTCTGCCATACTTAACTAATCCTGGTTGGAAAAGAGCAACCCAGAATTTAGGGGTTGGCTTTGACCTCATCATTTCTTTTGTAGGACTCAAGCTTTAAAAGAGAAGACTCCACAGATACTATTTTCTTTCCCACAGCTCCAGGGGGCCCTCGGTACAAGTCTGAAACCCACAGTCTTGGAGGGCAGGTAGGTGTGTGTGTGTGTGTGTGTGTGTGTGTGTGTGTGTGTGTGTGTGAAAGAACAAACAGACATCTGTCCTCCTTGATCCAGTGGCAGGGCCTCTTTATCTGGCTGATGGGTAAGAGTTCTGAACCATTCAGTGATAGAGCAGTGGGAGGCGGTTAGAGATATTAGAGCCCAGCCAGGGTTCTGGGTTCTACCACAATCCAGCAGGCACCCTTGGGATAAGGTTGGTGGAGAAAGTAGAATGAGAGGGAGTAAGAGAAGGGAGACATCCTCTAAGTCAGAAGTGAGAATTGGTTGAATTTGGCCTCTACCCCAAATCCCTTATTCTCAACTCTTTCTGTCCTCTTCCTACTCTCTCCTCCTGGCTTGTCCTTCAATCTGCTCACATCATGCCAACGGTCTATGGAACTACTCCTGCCCTCAGGTAGATGTAGAGGACAGAGATTGTGGGCCAGGTAGTTCTGGGATATTTCCTGTAGCTGTGTTTGCTTACGACAAAAACTTTCCAGCCCAAATAAATAGGGAACCAGTTAAAAATTTGGTGCATCCAAATGGTGAAGTAATTGTAGCTGTTAAAAATAATGTACTGACGGGAAAATATGTCCAACATTTTTAAATTAAAAAAAAGCAAATTAGAGCAAACTATGTGTTAAATAATCCCATGTATGGTATGTATTATATAATTACACACATATGCATATATGCAATAAATACACATTTGATTAAGCATAGAACATTTTTTGTAAAGCTACACAAGAAAACACTAGCAGGACATCCTCTGAAGAATGGAACTTGGAATAAGGTTTGACTTATCACCTCTTTCTTTTTTCCTTCCTTTCCCTTTCTTTCTTTCTTCCTTTCTTTCATTCTTTCTTTTGCTCTTTACTTCATTCCACAATTTACTTATTATTCTTACAATGAAAAAACTCAAGTTAAGTTAAAATGTATGATAAAGGTAAATGTTAACAGTGGTCAAACTTAATTGTAATAGTTTTCCTTTTAAGCAAAGATGACTTGGTTCATAATTTTAAAATTCTAGATAAGCAATTTATCCCTCCCTGCTTTTTGGTGGTTGGGAGTGAATGCCTAGTGCATGGGATTGGGGAGGTTTGTGGGTTCCCAGGGAGCAGGGTCTAGATCCTTGATCCTGGCTCTCTGTGGCATTGACACAGGGGTGGAGACAAGGGACCCCCACACAGGCACCCTGCCTTACCTGAGCACCAGGGATTGAAGAGCAGAATGAATTCCCCGAGCTGGTAGGCCGTGACAGACCCCTGGAAGGAGTCAATGTGAACCTTCAGGAGGTACCGACCGACAGGCGCCATGGGAGGGGCATACAGGCTCACCTCCAGGGAGCCGGCCCTGCTGGTCTCCAGTGAGGCCATCCAGGGGCTGGGGCTATGACGACCTGCCAGGCTGAACACAGCCCGAGTCCCCTTGGCCGGGTCAGGCATCGGTCCTGGGAGGGAAGCAGAGTTGAGGCCCTCTGAGGAAACCTCCCAGCTCCTGACACTCTGACCCCCACACCCTCCCCTGTGTGCCAGCAGGGGTTCTCACCAGTCTCAGCTATGAAGATGATCTTGTCCAGGTCTGGCTCAAAGCCCCGGTTCCTGAAGTACAGAGTGATGTTGAAAGCTTGGCCCCGGCGAACGATGAGGTGGTCAAAGCTGATCTCCTCCGTGTGGTGCCGCATGTTGTTCTGGGAGCTTTGGAAGTCTGTGACGGACAACTCCAGCCCTGCATTAGGGCAGCAGGGGCAGACGAAAGAGCAGGGTTATGGAGCATGGTCCAGTCTTGTCCACCACTTACTAGTTGTGCAAACTTGAGAAAGAAGTTTAGCCTTTCTGAGCCTCAGTTTCCAAGTCGGTAAAATAGATTCCATAATACCAGCCTTATACAGTTGGTATAAGGATTAAATGAGGCTCCATACATGTATGTGCCTCCTTTTTACTTCTTTCCTCCCTTCCTTTCCTGCTTCTCTGACCTTCAAATCCTTCCTCCCTTATTCTCCTGGAGGGACATGGTTTTCTCTCTCGGTCCAACTCCTGTAGGACTGGCCAAGTATGTCTGTGCCCTCTAGCCTAGCAAGTCCTCAGATTTACACCAGCATCCACTTTCTTGAACAAAAGTTGAGTTTCACTTTCCCCTGTACCAGCATCCAAATTTGGGAGAAAGTCCCTGGGTTAGCTGCTGTGCTTTTAGCAGTTCGCTGGCCTCCTGACTATACTAATGCATGTGCCCAATGCTTGGGGAGCTGTGATGCTGAGGTCAGCAAGGAAAGGCCCACTCCCAGCCTTCCAGAGTTTCTGCTAAGACACAGACTGACCTCAATGTCCTCCAGTGTACCTCCCGCAGAAGGGATTCATTTCTGACTTCTTCACATTTAAACACGGTCATAGCATGGTTCCCAGGCACATGGGATCACACACTTTAAATCACAGTTGGCTCAGCCATCTCCTTCTCAGTCTATATCCATTTATGTATCATAAGTCCCTTCACTCTTTCATTGAAAATGTCTGTGGTGTCCATCTGTCCCTTTCCACATTAACATAATTCCAACCTCCTCACCTCACTCCTAGTGACAGTAACAGTCTCCATCATGTCTTCTTCTTTCTGTCTCTCCACATCACCCACCCCTTAACACATCATCAGATTACCTCTCCTCCAGACAACTTGATTATTCATTCTTTTGCTTTAAAAGCTCTGAGATACCCAATAGCCCACCATACAAAATGCACACTCCTTAACCTGACACTTATGATCCTCCATACCTGGTCTTAACTTACACTTGCATTCTCACTTCTCATCACTCTCACCATGGATCTTCCTCTCCGTCTGATGTCTTCAAGCAAATGGTAGCCTTCCTGTCCATGTATTTTGCTGCTGCTGTAGCCCCAACTCAGAATGCCCTTAACTATCTAACCAAAGTCCACTTTTCTTCCAATGCCTGTTCAAGACCCACCTTCTCATAGAGCTTGTCGCATTTGGCCTACCCTTCTTCCTATCTTCACTTGATCTACAGCATGTAACTGTATCACTCATAGGGAACCTTAACTGCTTAATTGACAAGTTAATATGCTCATTTGTTCATTCACATCAAAAAACTTTTACTGAGAGTCTACTAGATTTAGGCTCAGCATGAGATGTTCAGATATTTCTGCAGTTACTTTTTTGTCTGTTTCCCACCACTAGATGTAAATCAATGGAGACAGAGACCTAGCTGTGTTGTCTCATATGTATTTAGATTTTAAGAAATATGAACCAAAACATTTGACAAAATCCAACATTCTTTCATAATGAAAATACTCAACAAATTAAGACTAGAAGAAACTTCCTCAATAAACAAATAGGACTACATCAAAATAAAAAAGCTTCTGCACAGCAAAAGAAACCATCAACAAAACAACAAGAAAGACTACTGCATGGGAGAACATATTTGCCAATGATATTTCCAATAAGGGCTTAATCTCCAAAATTTACAGAGAACTCATACAACTTAACAAAAGGAAGATAAACAATCCAATAAAAAAATGGTCAAAGGACCTAAATAGACACTTTTTGAAAGAGGACATACAGAAGGCTGAGAGACATGAAAACATGCTCAAAGTCATTAATCATCTGAGAGATGCAAATCAAAACGACAATGGGGTACCATCTCACACCTGTCAGAATGGCCATCATCAACAAATCAACAAACGACAAGTGCTGGTGAGGATGTGGAGAAAAAGGAACCCTCGTGCACTGCTGGTGGGAATGCAGACTGGTGCAGCCACTGTGGAGAACAGTATAGAGTTTCCTGAAAAAGTTAAAAATGGAACTCCCATTTGACCCAGTAATCCCACGTGTAGGACTATATCCCAATAAACCAGAAACACCAATCAGAAAGGATATATGAACCCCTATGTTCATAGCAGCACAATTTACAATAGCTAAGATTTGGAAACAGCCTAAAAGCCCATCAGCAGATGAGTGGCTTAAAAAACTGTGGTACATCTACACAATGGAATACTATGCAGCTATTAAAAAGAAGGAACTTTTACCATTTGCAACAGCATGGATGGAACTGGAGAGCATTATGCTAAGCAAAATAAGCCAGTTGGAGAAAGATAAATATCACATGATCTCACTCATATGTGGGATATAATGATCAACATAATTTGATGAACAAGAATAGATCTATCTAGAGACAAATCGTAGGGGAGGGGAGGGTTAAAGAGCAACCAAAGGACTTACATGCATTCATATTAGCATAACCAATGGACACAGACACTGGGGTGGTGCGGGCTTGCCTGGGCTGGGAAGGGATGGGGGAGAGGGTCAATTGAGGGATAAGGAGACATATGTAAAACTTTAGACAATAAAAAAAAAGAAACTTTCTCAACCTGATAAAGGTTATCTACGAAAAATCCACAGCTAACATTATACTTAATAGTGAAAGACTGGCTTCTTTCCCCCTAAGATAAGGAACAATACAAGAATGTCCACTCTTACCCCATCTGTTCACCTGGATGGCTATAACCAGAAAGAGAGAAAGCAACAAGTGTTGGCGAGGATGTAGAGAAATTGGAACCCTCATATATTGCTGGTGAGATTGTAAAATGATGTAGCCATTTTGGAGACAGTCCAGCAGCTCCTCAAAATGTTAAGCACAGTTACCATATGACCCAGCAGTTCCACTCCTAGAGATTCCACTCCTATACCCAAGAGATTGAAAACATATGTTCACACAAATTTGTACGTTAATGTTGATAGCAGCATTATTTATAACATCCAGAAAAGAGAAACAACCTGAATGTTCATCAACTGATTAATTAATGAAAGTGGTATCTCCACACAATGAAAAGAAATGCTGAATATATTATAACATGGATGAAAGTTGAAAACATTATGCAGAATGAAAGAAGACAAACACAAAGGCCACATATTATATGATTCAATTAATATAAAATATGCAGACTAGGCAAATTCATAAAGGCAGAAAGTAGATTAGAGTTTAGCAGGGGCTGGGATGAGGAGGATATGGGGCATGACTGCTAATAAGCATGGGTTTCTTATAAAAGAAATATAAGCATAATTTTCAGCACATTGTAGGTATTAAAAAATGTTTACTAGGTTGAATAAAGTTCTCTGTCTTTTGTATAATCACCCTGTACTTATTTCAAATTTCAGGTTCAATGAACACCTTATTGTGGGCCTGTTTACGGTACTATGTGATAGGCACTGTCCTAGGCACCTTAAGACAGTTTTCTCATTGAATCCTCCCAACAACAGTGGCGGCATGAAATGTCATGTCATCCACACTTGGCATAGAGAAAACCAAGGTTTAGGCAAATTAAATGTCTTGCCCAAAGTTAAAAGTAAGGTTACTGGCTCAAGTCCTGTGCTCTTTCCATTACCCAATAGCTACTGCCCATTTCCAGCCTTCACTCGTGTTCAGAAAGGACACCCAACCCACTGCCAGTTGGGGAAGCACTTGACTTTTCCCTAGTGGTGGAACGAGAAGCTCATTCTTTTTGGAGATAAAAAAATTAGACAGTTGACTAGACAGAGATTGCTATCTGGTCCTGATTCAGCTTGGGCACGTGACCCAGACTACTCAGCAGGAGTAGTAGCATCTGCCTGACAGTGAGTAGTGGGGACAAAGCTCACCCTCTGGATGCATTCTGGGTCCAGTTAATACTAGTATCTACCTGTAACATAGGGATTATTCTTCAGCCCAGACACCAGATATTCAAGCAGGAGGTACATTTAACATTGGACATATTTGTTCTTCTTGTTATGCAAGAAGAATGTAGTGAAATGATCAATAAAGTAGAAATAAAATGATAGGAAGAACTTTTAAAGTAATTGGTCTCAGTATCTAGCTAGAGAGATACTCCCACACAAGCACAGAGAGGTATAGATAAGAACTTGCATTGCAACATTGCTTATATAACTAAAAATTGGGAAGCAACCTGAATGCCTACAATAAGGGACTGGATAAATAAATTACTTACACCCATAATATAAAATACTATGCAATGTAGAAAATAGTGAAAATCTATAGGTACTGAGTGGCATGGATAGAGCCCTAAGGGATACTGTTGAGAAAAAAAAAAGTCAAGCTGTAGAAAAGTATGTACAATATGATTATACTAGAGATATACAAAAAAAGAAGCCACATATACTAATATTACATTGAATATATATATATATATATATATATATATATATATATATATATATATAAATGTATAGACAAAAAGACTGGTAACAGTGGTTTCTCTGGAGGTGAGGCTGGGGGTAAAGGGACTGACTATAGCTTTACCTGTAATTATTGCTTTATTTTATTCCAACTGTGTATATTTCTTGTGTAATTAAAAATAAAAAAATAAAAATTTAACACAAAACAGTAAATGAAGGTGAGTCTGTTACATTTGTAGAACTTTATAGCTTATTCTTATGATTTCAACTAACCATTTAATCTTCATAGCAGCTCTTTCTAGAGAGAGGGGATTGATATAGATAGAAGGGTGGTGGTGAGAAGATTAGCTAAGATGAGGAAGAGACCTGAAGTAGGGAAAGAAGTGAAGATATGAAATTCAGAGACTTCTAGAGATGGAAGACAATGTCAAGATTGTCTTGTCCAACCCCCCTCGTTTTTTCAGGCATGAGGGCTGGGAACTGGAGAATTGACTTGCTCAATGTCAAAGGGTCAGCTGGTGCAAAAGAACAGAAACCACGAGCCCTAATTCCTGATCCTGCCCTGTCTCATTGGGCTATAGAAGCCAGCATGTTGGCATGCAGCTGCTTGGCTGTGTTTACCTGCTGGCATCTCCTGTCTCCTAGTTCTTGGGCTACCAATTCTGAGGTTCCTGGAGTTTCTAATCTTTCTGCCTCTGTTATTTATTTGCTCCCTTCTTCCTATGAATCCACCCTCACTTGACTTCCTACAGTCTCTCTGTCTTTCTTGCCCGTGACCTCCAGCAGCCCCATGGGCCTGCCCTACCTTGTGCCATGGTGGCAGCTGTCAGTTCTCGGGCTGCTCCCCACAGAATAGCAGGATGGCCTGGAGCTTCAGGAAACTGGTCTTGGAGTGTCTGCTTCACCTTCCATCTCTGAGACGCCAGGAGACACTGGAGGCGGGGCTGGATGCTGCACTGCCACCTGCTTACTGGGCAGATCACAACTGGTTTTCTTACTTGCCCTCAGGTTTTTCTTGGCAAAGTTGCTCTGGTATGATGAAGTGTCAGGGCCAATGAACTGTCAGGGCCTTGTGCTATATGGGCCTTTGAGCAAAGGCTGTGTGGTAGGTGCTGTGCTGGGAGGGAGGGAGCCAGGTGGGAGTGGTAAGTTGATGGGGCTTCTAGGGGGATGGAGAGAGGCTGCACTCCTGCAAGAAGGAGTACCAGGGCCACAAGACTACAGCTCACACTTGAGACACAAGCCTAGGACTCTGCTTGGCACCTGAGCCCTTTCTTTTATTCTGAAGAGTCACTTCCTGGACATCAAGTGCCATAGAGCCCACTCTGGATCACTTTAGTATGATTTTTTTAATATTTATTTTTTTGTCAAAGGTATTGTCTTGGGTAAGATCTGCCAAGTCCCAGGTGACTCTCAAATAAAAGCAGTAGAGGAAGAAAACTTGGGAAGATTCGTGGAAGAATTCTGGAAATAGATGAGAGAGTGGGAATGCCAGTGAGTGACCTTGATTCTAGTAAGAAAAGTACAAGTCCTTGGACTGAGTGTGTAAGGGAGAAAAGAACTGATGGGAGAAGAGAGACACAAAGGGGGAGGATTCTTCATAGGCAGGGGCTGGGACTCTCTGAAGAACCCACACCCACACCCACCCTTCCTTTCCCTCCTGTGGGACCCTTCTCCCTGTGTCCCCCTGCTTTCTAGGTTCCTTGTCCTCTCTTCTCAGGAACCTCAGTCACCAGCTCCCATCCTCCCTCCTGTATTTCCAACTCTCTCTATCCTCAATCAGAATTTAAAGTGTATTTATACATGTGTGTATAAAATTCATTAACACACCGTCACCCACCTTCTATCCAAAGTGGAACTCCTGCCCGGCCGGTGTTGCTCAGTGGTTGAGCGTCGACCCATACACCAAGAAGTCACTAGTTTGATTCCCGGTCAGGGCACATGCCTGGGTTTCAGGCTCCTTCCCCAATAGGGGGCATGCAGGAGGCACTTGATCAATGTTGATGTTTCTGATGTTTCTCTCTCATCGTTGTTTATCTTTCTCTCTCTCTCTCTCTCTCTCTCTCTCTCTCTCTCTCTCTCTCTCTCCCTCTCTCTCTCTCTCCCTTCCTCTCTGTTTAAAATCAATATTAAAAAAAAAGTGGAACTCCATCCCTCTCCCCTTCCTCCTGCATCCCTGGTCTTGGTGCGTGAAGACAGTGCCCACCCAGTCACTCTGGGAGAAACTGGTACCACCTCATTCTTCTCCAACTTCCTGACTTCCCTTAGCCCAGCAGTCACTGAGCCTGTCCAATCCAACTCCTGATTATTTCCTAAAACTGGCCCTTCTCTGTGCACTTGGCCCTGCCTTCCCTGAAGCCCCCACTTGCCTAGACAGCAGCTCCTAACGAGCCTCCCAACTATCCTTTTTCCAAATGAGTTGCCTAAGTGATTTTTCTGAAATGCCAATTCAACCAGGTTGCTCAAGATACAACAGTTGGGTAAAGTCCAAACTTGTCAACATCACCCCCAAAGCCCTTCAGGATCTTTCCCTCCCAGCCTGGAATCCAGGCAGGCAAACCCCTTCAGTTACCCCATGGAGACCTACTCTCCTGCACCTCCAAGTTCTTGAATGAGTTGGTTTCTCTCTGAAATGTTCTCCTCTCACTTGTCTACTTTCTTGTATCCAGGCTCAAGCATTGCCCCTGGGGAAGTCTTCCTGACTCTCTCTTCCACACCGGCTTTCAGGGGCAACCCCTTTTGTGTTCTCTATTAGCCTAATCATACTCCACATTATAAATACTTACCTATCTTTCCTCCTTAAGGGCATGGCCTGTGTCTGACTAGTATATCCCCAGTGCTTAATAATGATAGTGGTTAACAGAAAAACTACTAGTAGAACTAGTAATAGCTTTCACATTCCAGGTGCTGTTTTAGTTCTTTTTTTCTTTTTCTTTTTTAGATAACCAGGATAATGTGAATATAAAATTGAGCTCCTTTATTTGGACTTTATAACAAGGAAAACTTACTAATAATTACATAATCAGGGGTGTGGTTATAATTAGGGGTGTAGGCTTCCTAAATGAACCAGGATGCATGCTTTATTTTATGATTGGATTAATGTGTCTTTGAGCCTTCATTATTTAAAACTCTGATGTATCTAAGGCTACACAGTGTTCATTATTCAGCAAGGGCATCATGTCTTGGGGTCTAGCACTCTTGGTGGAGGAGCCACCATTGTTGGGGTTTGCTGGCTGTTTATTGAGGCCATCAATGAGACCATGCAGATGAACATGTTTGTTTTAGTTCTTTATGTGCATTATCCCACCTAATATTCACACCATCCCCATGAGCTGGGTACTATTTTATTCCTATGTTACAGATGAGAAATACTTAAAGGCATTAAATAGTTCTCCCAAGATCACTCACTAAGAACTGGTGGAGCTAGATTTGGACACAGACAGTCATACTCTAGAGTCCTGTGTAAGTACTTAATGCATATCTGAAGCATGGTTGGTTTTCCAGTTCCTATCTGCTAACAGATGGAATAAATTAATTAAAAGATGATCCATGAATGAATGAATGGGTAAAGGCCTGAACCCATTGTCACACTAGCTGAGATGGGGAGGAAAAATGGACATGGAAGCATAACCAATGGACACAGACACCAGGGGGGTGAGGGCATGAGCAGGGAGGGGAGTAATGGGTGAGGATAAGGACACATATGTAATAACTTAATCAATAAAGAAAAAAAAGAAATGGACATGGGCAGGTAAACTTAATTGTGAGGGGAGGCAGGAAGTGAGTGCAGTTAGGCTGGGAGGTCTGGAGAGGTGGGGTAGCAGAGAGAAAAATGCCCAAAGGCTACCCAGCAACAACCTATTTCATGGCTGGGGCTAATGAGCTGACTTATAGATGCAGCCTATCATTTGATTCCTACAAATCATTTGTGGGAGAGAGTGTGCTAGGGGAGGCAGGCAGCTCTGATCAGAGTGGCTTGTCTCTTGGTCCAGAGTCAGGGAAGCAGAGGAGAATCAGGAAAGCCGAGCGGAGTTGATGAGAACCTTTCCATCTGGACAGAGACAAGGCTGTGACTTCAGGGAAGGGCCAAAGAGCAGATCCTGGGACACTCAAGTTGGGAGGTGTGGAGGCACCTGCCATCCCTCCAGGCAAGCCAGCTCTAGCAAGGTGGAGGTGGGGAGCCTCCAGACCTTATAAGACTCAGAGAGACTAGGACCCTAATCCTGGTCCTGCCATGAATTCCCAGTATGGCCTTAGACAAGTTCCAGCCTGCTGGAGGTGAACCCAACAAGTAGTTAGCATAATAAATGTGAGAGGTTCATCAGAAGGCTGATGGACCTTGGGCTTTAGCAAGGGCTAAAAGCTATGCACCGATAGTTCTGTCAAGACAATGGTGACTGAAGGTAATCTCCTAACCTGATAATCTTTTACTGTTTACCAAACCTTACCTTTGATATGTCTGTTTGCTTTGCTAAAGGGCAAATGTATATTCCAGTAAATAAAAAGCCATGAGTCCAGAGATTCAGAGAGCCACTCCACTAGAGGGTGAGGCCTCCACCTGGCTTTCCCACATGCCTTCTAAATTTATATTTCTTATCTAGTATATCCATTTGTGCGTAGCCCCTTCTCCAGATTCTAAATCCTTTCTGCAAAAGGTTGCGGCACTAGCCTCCTTGTCTGTAGATTCAGGGTCCTTGGCTCTGTAGTGCCCAGGTCTGAGGAGAAGATAAAGAGGTCCCGACATACAGTTGCAAAGGGGAGCCAGAATTGAAAGACCCAGGTGGGATCCTTTGCCTCCTTCCTCTTCCCACCCCCGGAAATGGAGGCAGTGACCCAGGAGAGGTGATTAAACTCATCAGAGGACCTCTGCATACGATACCAAGATCTTTAGAATACACGTTCTCATTTGATCTTCACTGCAACCCTCTGAGGGAAGAAAGGCCTGGCACTGTTTTATTGTTGCTATCATTTTGCAACTGAGGGAGCCAGGATCACACTATGACAGAGCCCAAACTCTGTCCAGAGCTCTCTCCTTTGTATCACACAATGACATTGAATAGCAGAAACTCCAAAACTACCAGCCAAAAGGATATGAGGACAAGGTCTCTGTGACCACCACAGGGGGTGGAAAGACAGCAATCACTTGACAAGGGTGCTGTTGGCCTGGTTTGTGCCTCCTTGCTCCTGAAAATTTCTTTTGCCATATATGCATAACCCCTGGTCACTGACCATAGGGTGGTGAAGGCCTGGGATGGGGGATGGGGCAGGGCTAGAAGAGGTCAATGGGGGGCAAAGGAGACATATAATACTTTCAACAATAAAGTCTTAAAAAAAAATTCTTTTTCCAGAGTTTCTCTGTGAGCACAACTGCCTGGCCAGGTGACCCCAGCGGTTTGTTGTGGGATGAGGGGAGGGCCAGGGCAGGAAGTGGAGCTGCTCAGGCCTAATCTCAGGGCACTCTCCAGCAGTGGCAGGGACCCCGGCATGCTGGGCCCTGGGAATACATTTTTAAAAGCCAATTTTTAGTTGGGGAGAGGGGAAATATTTGAAAGATCAACCATGAAGGCAGAGATGGCTAATATCCCCATGCCCCTGGGAGGCCCAGGAGAAAGCCTGCCCACTGATCCCCTCCAGTGACACAAGTCGCTGCATCACCAGACAGGAGGGGCAGTGACTAAGCAAAGGAGGACCCACCACCCTGTAAAGGGAGCAAGTTTCAAATTTCCATAGGAGCCAGTTCAGGTTCCCGGTCTCCTGTGGGCGGGCAGGGAGCCACCTGGCACAGCAGTGACAGAGCCCCATCGAAATGCCCTCGGCACTTCGTGGGGACAGGTGCAGCTGCACACAGGGTGGAGTGTGGGTGTGCAGGCTCCTGCCCTTCCTGCCCAAAGCAGCCTGCAAAAGCAAAATAAATACAAAACAGAACGGAGGAGGAGCAGGGGAGGAGGAGGGTGGAGAGAGGAGCCGAGTGAACCTGCAGACTCACCGAGCAGGTGAGGAGCGGAGGAAAAAGCCACGCCTGAGCATCCGCGGGAGGATGTGCTCCTTCTCGGCGCTTCTGGGTGGCCTCAATTTTCCACGATGGAGAGGTGTCAATTTGTAATGATAACAATTTTTTTATTGAGTCATAATTGACACATAACCTTGTGTAAATTTTAGGTATACAACATGTTCATCTGAAACACTTACATATTGCAATATGATTACCACCGTTACACCTCCATCATATCACATAACATTTCTTTTTTTGTGGTGAGAACATTTAAGATCGGAAGTATATAATACAGTATTGTTAACTATTATCACAATGCTGTACATTAGATCATCAGAACTTATTCTTCTAACTAGAAGGTTATATCCTTTGACCAACATCTCCCCATTTCTCCCATTCCCAGCCCCTGGTAACTACCACACTCTGTTTCTACAAGTTCAGCTCTTTTAGATCCCCCATACAGGAATACCTCATTGTATTGTGCTTTTGCTTTATTGAATTTCACAGATGTAGCATTTTGCAAATTGAAGGCAAGATTCTCTACCAGCAAAGAGATTACTACTTGCTTTATTGCAGTAGTCTGGAACCTAACCCGAAATATCCCCCAGGCATGCCTGTATAAGTGAGATCATGCAGTATTTGACTTTCCCCATTTGACATCTCTCCACTTAGCATAATGCCCTCAAGGTCCATCGATGTTGTAGCAAGTGGCAGGATTTCCTTGTTTCTCATGGCTGCACAATATTCCATTGTGTATATATCACATCTTCTTTGTCCATTAGTCTAATGACACTTAGGTTATTTCCCTATCTTGGCTATTGTCAGTGAACACGGCAGTACAGATATTTCTTTGAGATAGTGGTTTCATTTCCTTCGGCTATATAACCAGAAGTGGAATTGCTGGATCATATAGTAGTTGTATTTTAAACTTTTGAGGAAACTCTATACTATTTTCTATGATGGCTGAACAAATATACATTCCCAACAATAGTGCATAAGGGTTCCCTTTTCCCCACATCCTCACCAACCTTTGTTATCTCTTGTCTTTTTTTGTTTGTTTGTTTTGTTTTTTAATCCCCAGCCAAGAATATTTTTCCATTGATTTTTAGAGAGAGTGGAAGAGAGAGGGAAAGACAAAGAGAAACGTCGATGTGAGAGAGGTACATCGATTGGTTGCCTCCTGCGCGAGCACCGAACAGGACCTGAGCCAGGGAGGAGCCTGCAACTGAGATACATGCCCTTGACCAGAATCAAACCCGGGACCCTTTGGTCCGCAGGCCAAAGTTCTATCCACTGAGCCAAACTGGCTAGGGCTCTCTTGTCTTTTTTATGATAGCCATGTAATGATAACTTAAAAAGACACAATGACACACAAGAATAAACTCAAAATGGCTAAAAGACATCAAAGTACGTCACAAAACCATAAAAATCCCTGAAGAAAACATAAGCAGTAAAATCTCAGACATCTCACATGGCAGTATTTTCACTGATACATCTCTAGAGCAAGAGAAACAAAGGAACCAATAAACAAATGGGACTACATCAAAATAAAAAGCTTCTGCAGAGCAAAAGAAATCATCAATAAAAAGAAAAGGGAGCCCACTGTATGGGAGAACATATTCACCAATGATACTGTAACCAACAGGGTTGAATCATTACGAGCGTTTATTCCAATACGGCCAGCAATACGGGAGAGCAGCAGGTCATCCACGGAAATCTGCTCTGCGCCCCACCATAAGCCGGCTGCCTATATTGGCAGCAGTATAAAGGAAAGTAGGCAAAAGGGCAAGTGGGCAGTTTACAGATATGCAAAAGGGCTGGGGGTCTTCAAAGGGCTTAGTGATATGCAAAGCCTGGGGTCCTCAAAGGGCTGATGATTCTGGTTTCTGGTTCGGGTTTCTGCAACAAAATTGTGAATCTTTCCACGATAATAGGCAGCTCCAAATGGGGAGGAGGGCTGCACTTCCAGGTGAGCTCCCAGGCCTGAGTGCAGCTGCCAGCCAGGTTAGAACGTGCCGTCTCTAATCAGAACAAAAGCAATCACGTTAACAGAGCATGATTAATATTTCTTACAATTCTGGCTGGTTCCCCAACATTCTATTTCTGCCCCTATCAATACATCTGATAAAGGGTTAATTTCCAAATTGTATGAAGAACTCATACAACTCAACACCAGGAAGACAAACAATACAGTTAAAAAACGGGCAAAAGACCTGAATAGACACTTATCCAAAGAGGACCTACAGATGGCCAATACACATATGAAAAAATGCTCACTAGTCATCAGAGAGAGATGCAAATTAAAATGACAATGGGATATTGTTATGTTGTAAATCAGCGAGCTGAACAGAGGACGCCTTGGTAAGCCAAATTTGGAGTCTTTATTACGCCGGCGGTCTCAGAGGAGGAGCCTCTCAAAGTCTGAGCAAAAGAACATGGAGGAAGTTTTCCCTTTATACTTTCCCAGTGTCTGTCTCCCAAATATGGGATGGGGCTTCTGGACCTTTTGCAGGCTTTACAAAAAGCCCTATGTGCTGGGATGGGGGCAGCGAGACTATATCTCAAGGCCTGGCCTGGTGCCAGTATTGATAACTCCGTCTGGGGATTGTGTATCGTTCATGATTAATGGCCTCTCTAAAATGGGCTTAGTACTTTGGGTAAACAGGTCTTTCGGGACCAGATAAGTGAGCTCATTTTCCCTGTTATTCGAGCAAGCGTGTTTACAGAAGCCAAGAATAGCAGCGTTAATTCACAGAACAAAGGACCATTTTAGTAGAAAATTTCAAACAGCAGTTTTTCCTATGCTTCAAGATCACACCTGTCAGAATGGCTACCATCAACAAATCAAAAAATGACAAGGGCTGGTGAGGCTGTGGAGATGGTGCAGCCATTATGAAAAACAGTATGGAGTTTCCTAAAAAAAATAAATATGGAACTGCCATTTGACCCAGTGATCCCACTCTTAGGAATATAGCCAACATCAATCAGAAAGAATATATGCACCCCTATGTTCATAACAGCACAATTTGCAATAGCTAAGATCTGGAAATAGCTAAAGTGCCCATCAGTAGATGAATAGATAAAAAAGCTGTGGTACATTTACACCATGGAATACATGCAGCTGTAAAAAAAGAAGGAACTCTTATCCTTTGCAACAGTATGGATGGACTTGGAGATTAATATGCTAAGTGAAATAAGCCAGTTAGAGAATGATAAATATTACATGATTTCACTTACATGTGGAATCTAATGAACAAAATAAACTGATGAACAAAATAGATCCAGAGACATGGATGCATGAAATAGACTGACAGATCTCAGAGGTGGAGGGACAGGAAGAAATTAACCAAAGAGCATATACCCATATATGCATAGCCCATGAACACAGTGTGGTGAAGGCCTGGGTGGGCTATTTGAAGGGGGCAAAGGGCAAGAGAAATGGGGAACAGCTGCAATATTGACAACAATTAAGAAAAGCACAGCCCTGGCCAGTGTTGCTCAGTGGATAGAGTGTTGGCCCAGGGACTGAAGGGTCTTGGGTTCGATTCCTGGTCAAAAGCATGTACCTGTATTATAGGTTTGATTTCCAGCCCCAGTCAGTGGGCATGCAGGAGGCAACCAATGAATGTGTCTCTCTCACATCGATGTTTCTCTCTCTCTTCCCCTCCTTCCTTCCAGTATCTCTAAAAATCAATGGAAAAGATATCTTCAGGTGAGGATTAACAAAACAAACAAAACAAAAAAAACAACAAAAAGAAAAAAGAAAGAAAGAAAGAAAGAAAGAAAGAAAGAAAGAAAGAAAGAAAGGAAGGAAGGAAGGAAGGAAGGAAGGAAGGAAGGAAGGAAGAAAGAAAGAAAGAAAGAAAGAAAGAAAGAAAGAAAGAAAGAAAGAAAGAAAGAAGAAAGGAAGAAAGAAAGAAAGGAAGGAAGGAAGGAAGGAAGGAAGAAAGAAAGAAAGAAAGAAAGAAAGAAAGAAAGAAAGAAAGAAAGAAAGAAAGAAAAGAAAAGAAAAGAAAAGAAAAGAAAAGAAAAGAAAAGAAAAGAAAAGAAAAGAAAAGAAAAGAAAAGAAAAGAAAAGAAAAGCACATGCACACAATGAAGGGGGGAAAGAGACCAGAAGATATATGGCAAAATGTTAGCAGAGATTTCTTCTGGGATGGGGGAGCCATCAGTGACTATTCTTTCCCCCTTTTCTGTTCTTTCCAAATTATCTGGAATGAGCACAATTGCTCTTGAGCACCACAGGAAGAAAATACAAAGGAGCGGCTCCCTGTCCTTAAAATAACAAAAACAGTGGAAAGAAAGAGATGCTGGGGCCAGTTGGGGTGACTTGGAGAGGATAAAAGATTAGGGGAAGTAAGTGGATGAGGGACGGAGAGGGGAAGATGGGGGTCAGGGAAAGTGAGGGCCTGTTTTGGGGAGCAGCCATCTATCCTGGAGCCGCTCTGAGTGGCCTGCCCAGCTGTCCTTGTGCTCTCAGGCCAGCAGCGGAGAAGTCCCGCTGGGCGGCTTCTGTCCAGGCCCCAAAGCACTGCAGCCACTGTCCTCCTCAGAGCTCCTCTACCTCTGCCTGCAAGCCCACAATTTCCACGCAGAGACTTGGTTCCAGAGAGGCTGAGTTCGAGGGATCATGTTGGGCTTATTTTGTGCATGATCCTTTAAAGAGGGAGAGAGACGACAAAAAGGGCAGGGAGGGCCTGACCACATAGCAGGCAACCAAGAGGACAGGCTGGTGGCAATAAGTAGCTTATTAGCTCGGAAGTGAGAACACCAGTGATCAATCCAAGATGTCTTTATTATCTCCTTCCAAGATGCACAGCCATTATAAGGGAGCTTCTTATACCCCCAGGCAGGAGGAGAAAAGGAGAGAGAAGGAGCACAGATAACACTACCCCTTCAGGAGTCAGGTGGGCCAGGGAGGGGACTGCGAGGTCATGGGGGCAGGGGCAGGGGAAGGACTGCAAGAGGCCAGGGAGGGTGTCAGAAGGGGAGGGGTGGTCTTGATGAGGGGCTGAGGGTGCAGGGAGGCGTCAGGAGGGCAGGGTGGGACCTGGGGAGGGATTGGAGGCATCAGGAAATTGGATCAGGGCAGGGAGCGTTCCTGAGGGGGCTTGTCAAGAAGGCCTGGCTGCTGCTACGAAGACGTCCTTGTAACCCTTGATCTCCTTGACTTCGCTGCTGCTGATGAGGACTTGCAGCTGGCGGGGTCCAGCTTTGAAGGGGTAGAGGTCCAGTTGGATTTGGATGGTGTGTCCCGCCATCAGAGTCCCAAGGCTAAAAGTAAAAAAAGGGGTTGTTAGGGCATTGAGTAACTGTGGTGGGTAACCTGGTTGGTCGGCAAGCACCTCCCACCTCCCAACAGCACAAGCCAACCTTCCCTGAGGAGGGTGGGAACACGAGTGCCCAGAGGCACCACTGGGGGGCCTGAGGGTCATCCTGTGACCCCACGAGGAACCTCTTATCAGAGACGATGGCACTTACTCATTTGAAACCTGCCCGTGGATGAGGCCACTTCCCTCCAGCACCATCGTGCAGTGACTCAGAGCCACCGTCCGGGTGTTGGTGAGGGTGATGTGGACTTTCAGTGGCTTGCCCACCTCAGCCTTCTCAGACACCTGTGTGGAGAGAGGACGGGGATATTGTGGGCAACTGACCTCATTTCTGCATTCCAATTCAGTAACCTCACTCCCCCACCCCCCTGTTGACCACCAGGGACTGCTTATTTAGAGCTAAGACACTGCCGTTGGGAGAAAAGAATATGAGATGAGAGTACTCAAGGTTAACACACACCCTGGCCTGTCTTAGAAAGAAGCCACCTTCAATTCGGAATGGGCGCCAAGTTGAAATCTTATTTCCCTCTCTGCCATCTAGTTCCGGATGGCAATTAGCTTTCAATGTAAGTGCCAGCTCCAACCTGCTGGTTGTGGCTATAGGAATGCTGCGTTAAAAAGAAGCATGTCCCGCCGAAACCGGTTTGGCTCGGTGGATAGAGCGTTGGTCTGCGGACTGAAGGGTCCCAGGTTCGATTCCGGTTAAGGGCATGTACATTGGTTGCGGGCACATCCCCGGTGGGGGGTGTGCAGGAGGCAGCTGGTCTATGTTTCTAGCTCTCTATCTCTCTCCCTTCCTCTCTATAAAAGATCAATTAAAAAAAAAAGAAAGAAAGAAACATATCCCTTGTATTCTGATGAGGGTGTCAGCGTAGAACAGGTAAAAGGAACAGGAATGCAGCATAGTCACACACATCATCCCCGGGTCCCTTACCTAATGGGGACCATGTAATAGCCAACTGGCATCTGATGTGTTTGCGTCGGGTCCTGCTGCAACCAGGCTTCAGGTGACAGGCAGGCTCCCACCGGGGCACCAGGCCGCCTGCACTGTGATCCCGCCCACTGTGTGTGGAGGCTGCCTGGCATCACTTACCGGGCAGCCTGCCCAGTGAAAACCATCAGGCGGCCAGGTGGTTTATGACATGGGGTCGCTCAGTTCTCCTTTTCAGTGGGGATTGGGTGTGCTGTGGGGAAGCCACCAGGTGCAAAGCCAGGTTGGGACTAGGCTGAGGGGATGCATTCCAGAGCAGGGGGGGGAGGTGGGAGAAGGAGGCTTCAGGGGAAGGAAGTCCCGGTAATAGGAGGTGGGGGACACCCTGCACTCCTCCGTGTGTCCTTCCATCACCTGTATTCCTTCCTCCTCCAGTGGCCTCGCCAGCCACGCAAGCCTCTGAACTTGAAATCTGAAGCTCATCCTTCATCTGCTCCCCTCTTCCTTGTCACCCCATCTTATCAGCAGTCACCTTTAGAATTGGACTTGTGGTCTCTCTCAAATCTCTCTCCCCGACTCCACCTCCCAGTCATTGCCTTTCCTGTCTCTGCCTCTGCAGAGCTGCTTCCTTACCTAAAATGCCTTCCTCTCTCTCTCTCATCTCTCTGTATAGTGTCCTCCTACGGCCTGCATTCCACCTGCACCTTCTGTAGAACGTCACCTCCTCTGGGAAGCCTTCGCGCGCTTTGTACAGAGCGCAAAACGGCGCTTCTCACGCCACACGGCGCGGTGATCATCCACTTGGTGTCAAGGCAGTGACCGTGTCTCTTTCGCTGCTGCACCCCCAACCCCCGGGTCGGGTGAGTCAGAGAGCCCCCGGGTCCCGTCTGTGTCCAGATGCCTTACCTCAATAGATAAGTGGGGAGGCTCCAGAGAGATATCTTTCAGGACCAGTATGAACCGCCCCGTCCCCTCCACCTCGGCGATGCCAGACACGCGGATCAGCTTTTCATCCGTCAGCTTGTTTCTGTAATTGTCGTAGGGTAGCAAGAGCGGCCACTGTACCTCTAAGCACAGACAAAAGACACCTTGAGTCTAGGGAATGGGTCTCAGAAAGAGGGGGGAGGAGGAGCTGTGTGCGGGTCTAGATGGGTGTGAAAGTGTCTGTGTGTATGTATGTAAGAGAGAGACGGAGAGCAGGCTTGCCCTGCCCCCACTGCACCAGAGGTGGCTGCTGTGTTTCACCTGGTGGGATGGCATCAGAGGTGTGTGTGTGTACGTGGGGGTCTCTGTGTGATCTGGCTGGTCCAGCCCAGCTTTGTTCAGGGCCCCAACGTCCCCCTCCGTCCTGTAGATAACTTTCCAGGCCTGCCTCATACTCACCCTCCCCAAAGTCCAGGTTCAAGTGCACTCTTTGCCGCCAGAGGGGCTGCCGGGTCCCACCCTTGTGCAGCAGGGCCTGTGCGCAGAAGCGCACCTCCAGCCTGATGGGCCCCCCGGGGTGGGCTCTGTGTGGCACCCTCCTGGCATGCAGCGTCAGCAGCAGGTCCTGGCCCCACTCAGGGGTCCTGGTCAGGTGAAGCCGCAGCAGCGCTGGCTGATCCCGGAAGCCCCCGGACCCCAGCAGATCCAGGAAGGGGGAAGAGGCCCTCCTTGAGCCCAGCATTTTCCGGGATGCCTTCATGAACACAGAGCGCTCCTCGGGAGATCCTGGAAGAAAGGAGAGACAGGGAAGACATCAGTGGGAGAGGCTGAGGGCACCAATGACCTTTTTGGAAAAACAAGCCACCAGACAACTCACAGCTCCCCTCCTGAATCCCCAACCACAGGAAGAGCTGCGTGGGAGGCAACACAGCTTCATGGCTGAGAACATGGGGATGGGCGTTGCTTGGTGCTGGGTTTAAATCGCTCCTCCATCACAGGCCTTTAATCTCTCAGTGCTCAGTTCTGTCATCTGCAACCTGGGGCTATCGCCCTACTTCATAGACTTGCCAAAACGTTGGGTTAAATGAGTTGCCCTTTGCCATCAATATTGCCGCTGTCATCACTGTTATCATCATCAAACCCAGAGGCTTTTCTCCCCCCCCCTTCCCAGTATCCTCACTTCCCAATATGTATACACATTTGAATAACTGATCGCTCAATTTTGAAAATGAAATGTATTTTAATAAGCACTGTCTTTATAATTATTCAAAGTGTATGTATACACACTTTGGGGGACACCGAGTATATTAGAAGTAAGGATGCAGGTGGGGAGAGAGAAGCCTTTTTTTTTTTAAAATATATTTTATTGATTTTTTACAGAGAGGAAGGGAGAGGGATAGAGAGCTAGAAACATCGATGAGAGAGAAACATCGACCAGCTGCCTCCTGCACACTCCCCACTGGGGATGTGCCCGCAACCAAGGTACATGCCCTTGACTGGAATCGAACCTGGGACCCTTCAGTCCGCAGACCGACGCTCTATCCACTGAGCCAAACCAGTTTCGGTGAGAGAAGCCTTTTATGCTCAAGCCTTTTAAAGCTTCAGCTTTGGTCCCCCCCCCTATGGGCTATTCAACATTCAGTCTTAACCCCAACTATCCCAAGCTGGACTTCTCTAGAACATTTACTGTGCATCAGAGGCACTGTTCTAAGCAGTTTCTGTGTATTAATTCACTTAACCCTCACATCAGCCCTCTGAAATACTGTTAACCCATTTTACAGATGAGAAAGTAGAGGCAAGGGGAAGGTAAGAATGTGTCCAAACGTACCCAGCTAGAACATAGCAAGCCCTTGATTAGTAGTCAGGTGGCCTGACTCTACCCTCGGAGCCTTCTCCACGGGGACATCTACTCCCTTCCACAGGCCCCGGAGCCCTTGCCCTCCTTATGCATCTACCTCTCCCCTCGCTGCCACCCCGACTGCCAGGACAGAAGGAGTCTGTGATGTGACCCTAGGATACAGTTGCCAGGTAACATCAAGGACATTCAATTAAATTTGAAATTCAGACAAACAACAAATAATTTTTAGTATAAGAATTTCACATGTAATATTTGGGACATACTTACACTAATAAAATATTCGTTTATCTGAATTTATCTGGGATTCAAATTTAACTGGACACCCTGTATTTTTATTGGCTAAATCCAGCAACCCTGCCATGGGAGCCATTCCCATTGGGAGGTAGCACAAAGGAGGTTATACCACCTTCCTCCCAAGTCCCCCGGGCCCTGGGTACCTTCTGGGTACTTGTAGAAGCTGGTGATGTCCTGGCGCTGGTCTGATCCTACCAACTTGGTGCTGATTTTCTTCCCGATGGAACTGGTGTTATGGGCCAGGATTTCCTGGGCCTGGCCATCCCCAAAGAGCCAAATGACCTCATCGGCATTTACCTCCGCATACACAAATGGGGTGTCATAGGGCAGGTGGACCTCCCCTTCCCTGATGGCCTTCACGGAGGCAGGACCACAGCAGAACAGCCCTGTGCGGGGAACAGGCATTGTGGCAGGCTAGCCTGGCTGCTGACACCTGGGCCAGGGGCGCTGGTTGTGGTTGTGGGAAGAAGGGAGATGGGGTAGGGAGGGGCAGTGGCATGAAGGCCACTCTCCAGTTCCCATTAATTCAGCAGAGCCTCACAGCCCCAACACCCCTCCCTCCCCGCCCCCAACCCCCATGAAGCAGCAATCAGCATCCTCCTCCCCACCTTACAGGTGAGGAAGCAACTGAGAGGTCCAGTGACTTATCTGGGTGGCCCAGCTGTCAATGTCAAAGTCAGACCCCTGACCCATAGTTGTCTCTGCGTTGACTTTGGGAAGGGGATAAAGTGGGGGAAATACCTCTTCTTTCTGGCCTTTTGCTCACGTGGCCTGTCACGTGGTCAGCCTTTCCACAAAGCCCAGACCCTTCCACCATGGTCCTCACTCACCGCTGCTGGTTTGCTGGGGTGTGGGGTCCAGAACCTGCCACCCGTTGAATCCGGGGGGGAGGTCTTTCCGGATCATCCAGCACTCGTTCCAGACATGGAAATTCCTACAGTACAGATATGGAGAATATATTTATATATATACAAATTTTTAGTTCAGTGTATATTTCCTTAGACTAGGGATCTTCCCTTACCTCATACATTTGATATTGACACAATAATTTTAAAATCTGATTTATGTCTATATTTCAATTTTGTCAGTTGACCTAATGATAGTTAGATCAATAGTTGTAGCCTTCTTTTCCACCCAGTCCAGGATCACACATTGCAGTTAGTTGTCCAGTATTCCTTGTCTCCTTTAATCTGGAACAGTTCCTCAGCCTTGGTTTCATTACACTGAAATTTGAATAGAGTGTTGGTTTGTTTTACCAGAGTGGCCCTCATTTTTGGCTTGTCTGGTGTTTCCTCGTGATTAGATTCAGGCTATGAATCACAGACAGAATTCTACAGGAGCGACAGAGTCTTCTCAGATACACTCCTGATTCTTGAATCCGAGAAGTTTCAGCCCTCTAGGAGCTCAGAGAGGGACACCAGCTAATTCTCAATGCAACTCAAAGGTCTTACCTGGAAACTGGCTGGAAAAGAAAGTCAGATTTGGGGAAACAGGAAGAGACTAAAGATACAAAAATAAAGGACACCCAGAGACACAGGAGACTAAGGCCTAGACAAGCACACACACATGCGTGCGAGCACACAAGCAGAGGAGTGAGGCAGGGAGGAGGAGAAGTCAAGAGAGACTGAAGGAACTATGCAGGTAGCTCTTCTAAACAGAGAGCAGTGCAAACAGAAAGACCCAAAATAGGAAGAGTAAGATGAGTGAAGACTTTGAATTCAGAATTTAGAGGCACAATCTGTCATTCATTTGGTTGCCGGCTTCAGGATGCTCTTTTGTTTCTGAAATGAGTCTGATGTGATGACCTAATTACCCAGAACAGTCACCTGGGCTGGGAACTTATTCTCTGAGCATCAGCAACAACATACAGGGCAATACTGCCTCCAGCTAGAGAGAACCAGGTCAGCGTTTCCCTATCTTCCTGTGGACAGAGCAGAGATCTGTTGGAGACAGTGCCCCTTACCATATTTTGTCTCGTTTCTGAGTTGACAGCATTTCTGCATTTCGGTCATAGTAGGTATCTATGGTCAAGTTCCCATCCACGTTGTGTGCAGAACGGAAATTGGAAACAACACGGGTTGGAACACCTAAGCATCTCATTACTAAAGAGAAGAAAAGCATGGAGAATCATTTGAAGCCAAATCACTGGTACTCCAGGCACGCTTTCTAACTTTCTAGCTGGAGGAGAGAAAGAAGGCAAAGATTCTTGCAGATCCATACTTGCAACTCCTTCATCCTCAGAGCACCACACTCAAGCCCCCAAACTTGGCTGCAACCTGTCCTATCCATGGTCTCCCTCCTGCAGAGCGTGGGGGAGTGGTTGGGGGTGGGGGATCATTTGAGGGTCACAATTAACAACAACTCAATTTATCATTTAGGGCTTTTCCCATTCATCAGCTTCCCAAATTAAAAACAGAGGACCTAAAACATTTTATAATTTGAAAAGAAAATTAAAAACTTGAGTGCTGTGGCCAGTTTCAGAAGAGAAGCTGTGTGACCTTAGGTAAGTAGCTTAACTTATCTAGGCCTTAGTCTCTTTGAATGAAACAAAATGAGGAAGTGAGCCAGATGATTTCAGTCCTGAAATTCTGAATCTGTAATTCTACAGAAAGACAAGGGTTTGGCGGAGGTAAGAAACAAATCAGAGAATGGATAGAAGAGCGAAGATAGACTAACAGAGCTAAGGGGAAGATATCAAAGACAAAGGGAGCCTGCAAGAACCATGAGGCAATGGCCATCTCTGTTAAGGCAACAGCATCCTCTTGTGGCTGTCAAGGTGTGCTGCAAAGGCTTTTTAGAGCGGAGTTAAGATTTCACAGATCTAGTCACACGAAGTGGGCGTGACACCACCACGATCACCACCACACACACACCTGCACGCCTGCCCAGGGTCAGATGAAATCAATCCAAGAGCCAGGTGTGACCTTTCCAGAGAGGGAAGGTTTATCCCATCATCTGCTCAGAAGAAGCCGTTGGGAGGGTTACAGCACTTTGAAATGTAAAAGGGCTATTGAGAGTGGCCAATCTTTTTGTTTCAATTTATTCAAGAGCCCAAAGGGCACCACCTGTCTTCAATCACCTGTCCACTCCCAGCAAAGCTCCTGGGCTTTTCACAAACCCTTCGCAAGGAGGAGAGCTAGACCCACCTCAATGGCCCCAGAACTCTGGGCCTGGGAGTGGTGACAGGCTCAGAGGTGGAGCAAGGACACAGACCTAGACCTTCTCCTGCTCATCTCAGGGTCTAATGGCCCAAGCCCTCCTCCATGATACCTGCCTCGCCACCCCAGGGTAAATTTGACTCTACTAAATGCTGGCACTGTCCTGAGCATCTTATAGTGAAAACAGATAAGTAACTCGAGGTCGCTTGAACACTCAGATTTAAACCTCTCCTCTGCCAGCAGCACCTACACATAGCTGCCAAGCTGTGCTGCCCCTCTCAGGAAAACCTGGGACTTTGTCTTTGTTCCCTGTCTCTGTCCATTCTGTGCTCCCTCATTCTCTAACTCAGAGTCAGCCCAAGAGTTCAGCCAACATTTGCTGAGCACCACAGAGTGGCAGGCAGCACGGTGTAAGGTACTCCTGCCTTGCTCTGGGGAAGACAGGCAGGCACCTCAGTACTCTCCGTCTTCCCTCATCTTTACAGACAACCTGAGCAATGACTTTGCACTAAATTATAAACAACGGATAATGCACAAACCATCAATGCACCTTCAAGGTAGTTAGTAAAGTAGCAAATCTCTCATGGTAGCTCCTCAAGAATGTCTCTGAACATATTCGGGAGCTCTCCTACGGGTGAGATCAGCTCTCCCAGACCATCCCCTTGCACCTCAAGCTTCCCCCAACCTGTCCTGACTCCAGGCTCACCTGGAGCTGAGAAACCTAAGCAGGTGGCAGAAAGAAGCTCCGTCAAGGACACTGTGGGGTGACTGCAACATCAATGTGCGGGATTCCTCAAGACTACAGAGTGTGCTGGTTCAGAGCCGAGTGCCCACCTCTCCTTAGCTATGGGGCTGTGGGCACGCCACAGTTAGCTCAAGTGAAAACAGAGACATCAGAGCCCGACCTGCAAGGGTTATCATGAAGATTAAGTAAGTGATTCTGCACTTCCATCTCCCCTCACTCACCGGTGCACATAACAGCTGCAAAGACCCAGCACTGTCCATACTTCACAGGCTGCCCGCCCCTGGCTGACCACTGCCGCAGGATGGCCACGCTGCCATTCCACTCCAGTGGGCTGACCCCCCGGGAGTAGTCCTCTCCCCAGTTCCCCTGCAGCACGCCGTTGTCATCGTTGCTGTTGATCTGCAAAGGACAGATGGGTGGGTCTCCGTCTGGCCCAGGGGAAGCTCCGAGGGCCCTCAGATGGGCGGGGAAGCTTCTGTCGTTACCATGGCGCTCACCACCCTGCAGATGTACACCACGTCGTTCCTCTGCGAGTAGTCTTTGATTGGGTTCTCTAAGAAGTACAGGCTCTTGTTCAGGATCTCAAAGCAGATGTCTATGATGTCCTCTTCAAACTTCCAAGTGGGTGCAAGGGAGAAAAAAAGGAAAGACTAAAAAAACGTCTAAAATGCTGAAACTTCAAGGAAGTAACAGACTTTTAGGGAAAGTGTGTATGGGGGTGGGGCTTCATATCAGACAAGACTCTGCCTTTGAAGAGCTTGTAAATCAAAATGAGAATTCTGAAACACTGACCTGTGTGGAGCTGGTGGAAAATACAAAGAGCATTCAGAGAGGAAAGATCCTCATTGGCTGAAGAGATCAGAGAAGGCTATTGGAGCTGGTGGGCTTTGAAGGGTGAGGTAGACAGGAGAGAGGAGGGGAGTCTTTGAGCATGGTGGGTGGGTACCACAGACAGGGGCCTGGAGAGTCTCATTTCTGGAGGGCTCGTGGGAAACGATCAGATGGGTAAACACAGGGCAAGGCCTGTGAGGAGAGGGAGAGGCATGTGGAGAGCCTTTAAGTCAGGTAGCGGGTTCAGCACGGGAGAAGCCAGTGAAGCTCATGACATTCGTTTATAACGTGTTTGTGACATGTCGCAGTCCTTTTGGCTGCCAAATGCGCTGGCATTTGTCTCAGTTTCAAAAAAAGGGCACAGGTTGTCACAGTTGAAGAACTGGGAAGCTGATCTTCCTCCATCGGGCTCCCTGCTGCCCCCGACTCTTCCCTCCTGGTGTGTGGACAGAGAGAAACGGCACCAGCTGTGGCTGGTGGTTGGGAGCAGAAAAGTTGGCCAGAGCCAAAGGTCCCCCTCTCTGTACACTGACTGGATATTTGATGTTATTAAAGATTGCTGTTCATCTTGTATATATTGCGGGGTTCCGTTTTTCAGAAAGAGTCATTATCTTTTAGAGCTATATTCTGAAGTATTACTGGATTCAATGATATGGTAACTATTATTTGATTCAAAATAAATCCAGTGATGAGCTGCTGGGGGAGGTGGGGCAACAGGGAGGAGTATAGACCAGGGATCAGCAAACTTTTTCTGTAAAGGACCAAATAGCAACTATTTCAGGCTTTGCAGGCCAGAGGGACTCTGTCTCAGCTACTTAACTTTGTCCCTGTAGCACAAAAGGAGCCACAGATGATACCTAAATGAATGAGCATAGCTGTGTTCCAATAAAATGGTATTTATGGCCTTAGCCAATTTGGTTCAGTGGATAGAGCGTTGGTCTGCAGACCAAAGGGTCCCAGGTTCGATTCCTGTCAAGGACACATGCCTTGGTTGCAGGCTCCTCCCTGGCCTGGGCCCTGGTCAGGGTTCGTGCAGGAGGAGGCAACCACCCAATATGTTTCTCTCTGTCTTTCCCTCTCTCTTCCACTCTCTCTAAAAATCAATGGAAAATTATCATTGGGTGAGGGTTAACATAAATAAATACATAAAATGGTATTTATGGACACTGAAGTTTGAACGTCACATAATCTGCACACCACAAAATATTATTTTAAAATCCTTTTTCAACAATTTAAAAATGTGAAAATCATAGTTAGTGCGTGGGCCATGTGGAAACAGACAGTGGGCCACATTTGACCCGTGGGCTATAGTTTGCAAACCCCTGGGGTAGAGGAAACAGGATTCACCATAAATTGATCACTATTGAAACTGAGAGGCAGGTTCATGAAAGTTCACTACAGTAGCCCGCCCACTTCGATTATGCTTTAAGTTGTTCATAATAAAATATTAACAGCTGAGAGGGAAAGGCATCTCCCTTTCCTTCCTTGCCCACCTCACCGGATGGGAAATTGGTCCAGCACCACACGCCCTGAATGCTGTTGGCAGCCTTTGTGAGCCCACCCTCCCGGGATAGTGTTACCTGCCCGTAGTTCCAGGGCCAGGAGGTGATGAATCGTTCATGACCCTTGTGCACAAAGCCATAGTCCGTCATGATATACTCTCGCAGCAGTATTTCACTGGGCAGGTAGACGTCGTCCTCTGAACAGGCAAGAGTAATAGAGGGGGTAAAGCCCCAAACCAAAGAACAGGGCAATAAAAATGAAAAGCGGTCATGAAAGTCTCTTGCTGGAAAAAGGAGAAGCAATGGGTTGATGGCAATAGAAATCAAGAGTGGACCCCTTAAAAGTCTATATTACGTTTTTCTAGATGCCAGATATATAAAATGTATACTTTTTAAAAATAACAATTATCTTTTCCTGATTGTAAAAGCAGTAAGCTTGTTGTAGAAATTTGGAAAATACTGATGATGGAAAGAAGACAATGAAAATCGCTCATTCCCACTCCTCAGAGACATATTTTGGTATATTCTGAGCACTCTCTCTCTCTCTTTCTCTGCACATGTGTCTAATACAATTACATTTCACATTGTGTTCCATCTCCTAATCTACTTCACTGGAAAACACACATCATTTCAAAGAGAGCTTACGGCACCAAAACCAAGGTCTTGTAACACTGTGACCGAAGATTAAATTCTCCATAGGATGTAACATACTCAATAGTGCTATGTTTTCCTGAGGAAATATAAGATTTTTTTTTAATCACACCATGAACATTTTCATCATGCACTAAAAATTCCTTGTAAAGATGATTTTTAGTGAGCACAAGGGAATGTACTGCATAGCTATGCAGCATTTTTTTTCTTCTGGGCTTTCTAGGTAGAACCTTACAGAACATTCCCAATGGATCAGGTTAGCATTACCACCTGTGAGCAAGCTGTACCTGCACTCCAAGGGTTAAAAAGCAGGATGAAAGTCCCCGCTGGGTGGGTGATGCTGTAACCCTGGCCTTGAGAGACAACTATCTTCAGAGTGTAGGGACCAATGATTGCACTGGCTGGTGTGAAAAGGGAGACAAAGAGGGAGTTGGAGTCAATGGTGAAGTCAGAAGCACTCCAGGCATTCCCTTGTTGAGCCTGGGTGAGTCCAAAGGTAGCTCGGGTTCCTGACAGCTTCGTGGGTGCCGGTCCTGTGTAGGAAAGAATGACCCCAGGTGAGGTTCGAAGTCTACGTGACCTTCACCTTCTCCCACCACTTGCTGCTAATGGCTTTTGGTTTCAGGTTTTTACTGCCACTGTGTGTCCTTGGGCAAGCCACTGAAGATCTCTGGGCCTCCGTTTTTTATCTGTAAAATGGGATCATAATAGTATCCACCTGGGAGTTTTGTCATGAGGATTAAATAAGTTAACGTGTGTGAAGTTTAGTACAGTGCCTGTAGTGTATTTAAAGGTTGGTCATTGCTATCACAACTTCAGTTTGGTGAGTTGGCCAACTCTTTTCTTAGCAACACTAATAGGGTGCTGAGCAGTAACGGGGTCCTGGGGAATCCCAGGAGGAGAGAGGAAGGGAGGCTCAGGAAGGAGAGGTAGGTGCCCTACAAGTGGGCTTTGCCTTGGGGAGGGGGAACCCACCGGTCTCAGCCACGAAGGTGATGTGGTCGGTCCCGCAGTGGAAAGGTCGGTTGAAATGCAGTTGGAGGGTGAAGGGCTGGCCCCGGCGCACGATGAGCCGCTTCAGGCCCATCTCCTGCGTGTGATGCGCCTTGTTGTTCCTGGGGCTCTGCAGGTCCACGGACCTGAGCTCTAAGGCTGCCACTGGGCGAGAGGGAGGCAAGGTCACTGCCCAGCCGTGGTTCCCTGGGCTCAGCCTCCCCTGACACTTCTCAGTCATTTCTGTGGCACCTGGCTCTGACTCAGGCAAGATTCCTGTCCAGATCTTAGGCCTCTGCCACCCTGCTCCCTGGTTTCAGGACTCAGCTTCAGAGGGGAATTCAGCAGGTCCTGGCCTGAGAGTGGGAGGACGATGATCCTGGTGACCTCTGTCCCAGAAAACAAATCGTTTCCAGGTAACTGAAACTTAACCTTGCCACTTGTGTTAACAATCTATAATAATAATAAAAGTATAATATGCTAATTAGACCGGATAGCTGAATGACCTTCCAGACATCATTCCAGACGTCCTTCCAGACAACCTTCTTGACGAAGCCGCAGCCGGTGGGGGGGCCGTGGTGGGCGGGGGCCAAGGCAGAGGCAGTTAGGGGCGATCAGGCAGTTAGGGGCGATCAGGCAGGCAGGTAGAGTGGTTAGGGACAATCAGGCAGGCAGGCAAGCGAGCGGTTAGGAGCCAGCAGTCCTGGATTTTGAGCGGGATGTCCCATAGGGATTGGGCCTAAACCAGCAGTCAGACATCCCCCAAGGGGTCCCAGATTGCGAGAGGGTACAGGCCAGGCTGAGGGGCCTCCCCCCTCCCCAACCCCCCATGCACAAATTTCATGCACCAGGCCTTTAGTCCTATATAATAAAAAGCTAATATGCAAATTGACTGAACGGCAGAATGACCAGACGCTATGATGCACACTGACCACCAAGGGGCAGATGCTGAACACAGGAGCTGTCCCCTGGTGGTCAGTGCGCTCCCACAGAGGGAGCGCAGCTCAGCCAGAAGCTAGGCCCATGGCTGTCGAGCGCAGCAGCAGTGGTGGGAGCCTCTCCCGCCTCCGCTGCAGGTGGGTGGTAAGGAGCGAGGGGTCCTGGACTGCAAGAGCCCCGGACTGTGAGAGGGATGTCTGACTGCCGGCTTAGGCCCGATCCTCAGGGAAATCGGGCCTAAGCCGGCAGGTAGATATCCCTCAAGGGTCCCGGACTGCGAGAGGGCACAGGCCAGGCTGAGGGACCCTCTCTCCCCGAACCCCCAGTGCACAATTGGCGTACATCGGGCCTCTAGTCTTTCTATAAGTTACTCTATTATTATCCTGCTGATAAAAGAAAGAGCAAATTAGAATTTTGTATGAATTAAGTCAATGAGCTGACTGGAGGCTGGGACCTCAGCTATAGGCATGTCCTTGCTGTAGGAATCTGGACAGGTGAGAGCCTCAGGGTTACTTGTAGCTTATTTCTTGCTTCTCAATCATGTTCCCAGTGTCTGAGGGCACTGACTACTCTTCCTGGGGTGCCACTCTGTGGGTACTCAGTGCACAGTTTAAAAACTCTCATAGCATGGTGTGTGAGAGTGAGACTCACCACCTCAGCTGTGAGACCTCGAGTGAGTCATTTAATGTCCCTAGACATCAGTGTCCTTGGGTGAAAAATGGAGACAACGGGATTCCTACCTCATAGGGTTCATATGGGCATTCAGTGAAGATTGACATGTAAAGACCTTAGCGTAGCAGCAGGTATAAAATAAGTACTCAGGGATCATTGGTTGCTCTTAGCACTAGTGATAATGCATCCTCAGATTGTATTCCCTTTGCTTTTTTTGCTGGTGATTTTTATTGTATTTCTGTCAACAAAAATCTATTAGGTTTTTTCCCCTAGCAGTACATTAATTTATGTCAGTGGTTCTCAACCAGGGAAATTTTGTCCTCTGAAGGACATGTGGCAATGTCTGGAGACATTTTTTTTGTTGTTGCCACAATGTGGGGAAAGGATGCCACTGGTATCTAGTGGGTAGAGGCTGAGGATGCTGCCAAACAGTATCCTACAGGAAAAACTCGAGTTTGCTCTCAGTCATGATGTAAATTGTGGGCCATAATAAAAAAGTTGGAAAGCACCCCAGCCGGTTTTGCTCAATGGATAGAGCGTCGGCCTGTGGACTGAAGGGTCCTGGGTTCGATTCTGGTCAAGGGCATATGCCCGGGTTGCAGGCTTGATCCCCAGTAGGGGGCGTGCAGGAGGCAGCCAGTCAATGATTCTCATCATTGATGTTTCTAACTCTCTCTCCCTCTTCCTTCCTCTCTGAAATCAATAAAAATATATATATATTTTTAAAGTTGGAAAGCAACTGGCCTAGATCCTGTTGGACACCGGCTGCGTATCATTTGTTCCTGATGATCTTGACATTTTCATCCCAGGATCTACTGACCCCCCCCCCCCCCCAGAAAGCCCCTCCACTGCATACACAGAGCCCAATGGCTATTCCATCCTGAGAGATCAGGCACCCACACAGGCCGTGAAGACACGCTTCTGCGGGAAGGACCAGGACTGGGGCAGCCTTTTCCTGGCCCCTGGCCACAGCTCCAGGCATTGTTCCAAGGGCAGCCAACTCCATTTTCCCTTGACCCTGGCTGACTCTTGGTTTAGAAGGAAAGGGAAGAGGAAGAAGGAAGCTGTCTTCCTCTTTGTGCCCAAGGTTGCAGTGCACAGACAAAACCATCACCATTGGAGACTCAGGTTTCCTTTTTTTATTACTCCACTTAATGTAATTACACGTTTGGCTCACTGAAGTGCCGTTCACGTCAGGAAGACAATGACTTCAGCGAACCAAAGGGAGGGCCTTCAAAAGAGCAGGAACAAAAAAGCCAAGAGGATCAGGAAGAGACTCCCCAAAGCAGGAAGCCAAGCAGAATTAATTAGTAATAACATCTCAGTGCCCACAAGGCCTTCTTGACTTGGCCACTGGCCCATGGAGTTAGTAACAAGTGAGAGGAGAGGTAAGCCCCGGCCACAAGACGCCTGGTGCTTCATTAATACAAAGACAAGGATATAAAAAGGATCAAAATATATCCCCGTGTATTATCAGCATTAAAAGAGAGAGAGAGAGAGACATTAAAACAGCCCTCTCCGCCTGCAATGAATTCTGAGATACAAAGCTCTTGTTCTCTGAGAGATCAAAACCTGAGGCAGCCCTGCTGTTGTGGAAGATTTTTTTTTTAAAAAAAAGTATGGTGGTGTGTTTATTTTTATTGATTTTTTTAGAGAGAGAGGAAGGGAGAAGGATAGAGAGATAGAAACATCCAATTGGCTGCCTCCTGCACACGTCCTACTGAGGATTGAGCCTATAACCAGCATAAGTGTCCTGACTGGGAATTGAACCATTGACCTTCTGGTTCATAGGTTGACACTCAACCACTGAGCCACACCAACCAGGTTCTCACGAAAGGTTTTATATCTCCCTTTGAGTCTTGGCTCTGAGGTAATCAGGGAGTTTCTTTGACCATTGAAGATGATGCCCCACCTCCCATGCTATGGTCGCTTGCCATCCCAACACCCTCTATTTTCTGCAGAGCACTCAATCATATCTAGAATTAGTTCCACGGAAGCGGAATCCTTGGCCACCTTTTACACCTGCCTAGAATGGAACAGGGTTCCTAATTGCAGGTAATTATAGCTAATGTTCTTACGTACTTAATACTTACTATGTCAGGCACTGTGTGAAGTGTTTTACATGACTTAAATCATTTACATTCTCACAACCACTCTCTGTAGAGGTGTTAATATTGTTCCTGACATGCAGGAAGTTGCAGGGCAGAGCTGGGATTCAAATACAGAATCTGGAGCCTGTCCCCTAACCCTTCACATTCTCCTGTCTCCTCTTGTGGGTGCTTAGAGATGTTTGTTGAATGGATACATGACACACGCATGAAGGAGGAGGACAATGATCTGGCAGGAGGGCAGTGAGGCTGGAGGGGGCAGAAGGAGAAGCGTCTGTGAGGGCAGCAGGGCCAAGATGCTGCTATTGGCTTTGGTAGTAATGTGCACACCTATCCCTGATGGGAGAATACAATTTATACCTTTCTGAGGGCAATTTATCACAATGTATTACAAAACAAAAGAAAGCCTTAAAACACAAATACCTTTGAGCCATAAATTCCTCTTCTAGGAATTTTTCCTTAAAAAAATCATAATTTGTGTACAAAAATGTAAGCAAAAGGATGTTCGGTGCAACCCAAATTTTTACAGTAAGAGTTGGATACACAAGAGTTGGCTTTGTGCCTCTCATCTTGATTTAATCAATAAACGGGACAAAGACTATGGGAAATATGTTACAGATTACCTTTAGAGGGTGAAATTATGGGACATTTCTCTTTGAGTTCTTTTGTGTTGTCCAAGCTTTTGCTTAAGCACATATTCTTTTTGTATTTAGGGGAAAGTGTTACTTGGATTAAAGGTAGTTTTAGAGCAGAAGTGAAAAGATCCAAGCTGTACTTCTGGATTAATCTGGCTGTGGTATGTAGCTCAGACCGGAGAAAAAAACAATGAGCAAGAGAAGAGCAGTGAGAACTCTGTTGCAATCATCTTAGGCAAAAGGTAAGGACCTAAACAAAGGTGTTGGTGAGAAAAACCTACGTGTTCAAGGGACACCGGTGTCCATGGGCATGTGGCAGGCAAATAAACAGCTGGTTTGGATAAAGACTGGGGCAGGTTAAAAGAATCCACTGCCAATAATGTCCTAGGCAATCAGGCTACTGGTGAAGGACTGAGAAGCTCCAGGTGGAGATGGCAACAGATGAGTTATCCCTGGCACAACCAGCAGAGAAAGTTGGCGCCTGCCACCCACCGTCAGGTGGACTCAGTTCCTTCCCTTCTCCTGCCTCTGTCACTCTGTCCAGCTTTTTAGTCAATATCTTTTATTTTTCTACTACTCATTAGTATTTTCAGTTTGGGACTTTGATAAATACTTCATTCTTTTTTATTTCTTCCCTTTTAAAAAATGTGAAAGGGTCCATCTTTGTGAGAACACAGAAAGATTCCTATGTGATGAGATTATGCAGTGCTTCTGTGCCTCTTTAAGTGTGCAAGAGAAAAAGTGTTTTATTACCTAAAGGTTCAGTCCAAACTTCTTAGTCAAGCATTCAAAGCCCTCTACAATGTGGTCCCAACATCTTATCTCCCTATAGCCTTAATAAACTCTGCTTCACTTGTGCCCCCCAGCTCTCCCTCTGGATGGTCCCTGCCCTTCCCCAATCTCTACATGTTCCCATTGTAACTATTCTTCAAGCAAAACTCAGCATCCACCTCCTCCATGGAATCCTTCTTAAACATTTCAGAACATGGAGGTATCTTAGCACCTGTAACAAAAGTTTTGCATCTAGCTAATATTTACTAAGTGTTATTAAGCTCCAGGATTTATATGCATTATCTCCTATTCCTACAAATACCCAACAAGGTATTATTAACTCCATATTACAGATTAGCAGACAGAGGATCAATGAGGTTAATTTTCCCAGTGTCACCTACCTAGTAAGTGGCAAAATTGTCACTTATATCTGGACAAATTGACTCCAGAACCTAGTTCTGGCCTGTGTGGCTGCTCTGGAAGTCCCCACCCCCTTTTTTTCCCCCAAGTAAATGAATACGGTGCTTTATTCAAATGAAAATGTAATGAACAGACCGAAGAGGAGTTGCTCTGGTGGAAGAACTGAAGAGGGGTCCGTCCCCCCTGGCTTCTCTGTAGAGCCCTAGGGTTCCATCTCAACCTCCTTGTCATAAATGCCAGCCTGTCCCGGCAGACCAGCGCCAGGGCCCACCTGGTCTTTCCCGCTGCTCTGAAATTTCTTAGACTCTAAACCACTTATTTGTCAGTTAATCACTGACTGACATGTTTCTTTGAACCATTGTTTTTATTTAATGTCTACATAATTAGCTATATTGTTTGATTGTTGACACCCAGTACTCAGCAAATAGCTGTTGGCAGGATAAGTGTTCCCAGCTGGCTACACAAGTTAAATCATTAGGTCTTTTGCAGAAAATATAGCACTGGATTAATATCCATAACATATTAAGTTTCTATAAATATTAAGTCTTGCTATAATCAGAGAAATGAAAACTAAAACAATAATGAGACTCCATCTTTGATTCATTCAAAAATATTTTTTTAAATACCAATAACTTATTTTGCATATGGAATGGACTGTCTCATATGGTGGAAGTGTGAATTCATACAAATTTTTTAGAGGAACTGATTGATATTGAAGGGTAGCAGAATATTCCATCCCAAAACATAAAGATTTTTTTTTTGCGCTAAAGGCAATTGAGAAGAAGCATATACAAGAAGGGCTCTCGGCCCTCCCCACATTTGTCTAAACTTGTAAATGTGTTTTCTCTCTCCTCTCTAAGAGAAGGAATAGAAGTTACTGCCAGAGAGCTCTGGACCCTCAGCATCCCAGAAAAGCACCAGAGGAGTCCACATACCAAGCTTTATAACTAGTCCTACCTCCCATTAGTTTCCCCATCTGTTTACCTTGCCATGACTTGCTGCACTAGAAACTCAAAGTCCTCTTCCTTTGTCTTTCCCTTCTCTAAAAATTCACTGTGGCTTTGTTAAAATGCCATATAAGCCCAAGTTCTAAACCAACTCTTTGAGTTATTCATCACTGAATGTTCCCATGCGTATGTGCAATACACATGTTAATAAACTTCCATTTATTTTTCCCTTGTTAGTCAAATTTATAGGTCCCCAGCCAATAAACTTAATTGGTAGAGGGGGAAACCAGTTAATTTTTCTCTCCCCTACAATATCCATCAAAACTAAAAGTGGATCCAATGGTTCTTTTAGAAATCTTTCAGTTAAAAAACATTTGCACACATTGCAGTATTGTATATAAGGGCAAAATATTGGAAACAATCTAAATGTCCATGAACAAGGCATAGTAATAAATTAAACTAATTAATAAATTTATTAAATACATTATGCTTATCTACCCAAAATTGAAAACTATAATTTATTTCAAATCTTTGTATTGGCATGCAAAGATTTCCAAGATATACGATTCAGTTTTTTTTAAAGCAAGTCATTAAATAATATGTATTATGTAATCTCATTGTATAAAACAAATAATTTTATATAACCTAGTAATATTTGGAAGCAGTTAACTAAATTGTTAACAGTTTTCTTCCTATGAGGAAAAAGCCAGATTGGAAATACATATGTATGTAAAGGGGGACTTGGGCTTTTTAAAATCCTAATATATGAACTTTTAACTTTTTTATAAGAAGCATTTTTTTGTGTGTATTACTTATTTAATTGAAGTATAGTATTTTAAAAGATACTATTACATATTAGGCTTCCCATAGTTGGGGATAACTGAAGGAAGAAAAAATAGCCTAGAATTTAGCACAAAAGTACCCTGGAATCTAGCATATGAATAAGCCTCTTGAACCTTCTCTATTGAACTCTGGCTTATATTAAAAGACTATGTACATCTCAAATTTCTAATAATCTCTATGACATATAATTTATTTCTTATTTTTATTAAAATTTTAAAAACTTTTAATTGCAGTTGATGTTCAATATTATATTAGTCAGGTGTACAGCATAGTGGTTAGACATTTACATAACTTACAAAGTGAGCTCCCCAAGTCTAGTACCCAACTGACACCATATGTAGTTATTAAAATAGTATTGACTATATTCCTTATGCTGTACTTTACATCCCTGTGGCTATTTTGTAGCTGCCAATCTGCACATCTTAATCCCTTCAACCTTTTTCATCCAACCCCCCCCCCCCCCCATCTGGCAACCCATCAGTTTGTTCTATATATACCTATGTTTGTTTCTGTTTGGTTCGTTCATTTATTTTGCTTTTTAGATTCCACTCTATGATGTATAATTTACAGCACAAATTTTAAAAATACGTAATCCATGCTTAGTGCCCTCTCCTGGCAGGCCCCATGCGCCTGCCAGGCTGGCCGCCCTGTTTCTCACTCCCAGCAGCAGAGCAGCATTGGTCCTAAGGGAACTCAAAAAAGAACCCAGAGGCAGGAGAGCATCTCTCTAAGGGGAGCTGAGAGCCAGAGGAGAAATTGGACCAGGAGCGACGTCTAGGACCCACAGGGTCCTCCCACAGCTCCAGGGTTAGCCACAGAAATGGCCTCTCCAGCACCAAGGGCACCAAGGGGTAAAGGTCAAGGTCCTTGTGGGCCACCTCGGACTTCCCAAGCTTCAGGGTTAAACTGAATCCGTTCATAACAAAATGAATGACTGAAGGTAGAGAACTGGGAGAAAGAAGCCAGATTATACAATGAACTATCAACATCAATAGAGACCCTCCTATCTTTTCTGTGCACTCTCTGCTCTCTCTATACATCTCTCTCTCTCTCTCTTGACTTAGCACTTTAGAAAAGTTAGGTTCCCAGCACTCACCCTGCTTCATCTTCCTCCTTCTTCTGTCAGCCAGGGCCCTTCAACTCATCAGTATTAAGATTCTAGACTTAATTGCCTCTCTGAGCATTTATTGTCATCGGACTAGAAACTTTCCTTCCAGCCTGTGTCGGGCGGGGCTGCCATTTCCTCCTCCTCCTAGTATTCTTCCTGCTCTTACCTTTCCCCCTGTTCCGGGTGCATCTTAGCTTAAGGAAACGAAATCTTTCTAAACCCTTTTGAAAAAATTGCTAAAGGATTTGTTTCTGTGGCCTCTTTTTTAAGGTGAGAAAACTCAAGTGGCATGGAAGGCAAAGCTTGGTTTGGCTCTGTTCCTTTCCACCCCTGTCACCTCCAGGTTTGGGACGAGATTCACTCTAAACCAGCTCATTCTGGTGCCAGGCATCACTCCACGTTGCCCAGATGAGAATTAGGGACAAAGCTGCCCTCAGGAAGGTCATCACAAATGGTCATGAAAAAGCCTTTGAACAGACCTTTAGGACCCGAAGACCTTTGCATCTTGAAGAAAAAAATGAAGTACATTGAAATGGTGAGTTATCAATTAAAAATGAAGTTGAGGCCCAGCCAGCATGGCTCAGTGGTTGAGTGCCAACCTATGAAAGGGGAGGTCACAGTTCGATTCTGGTTGGGCCATATGCCTTGATTGTAGGCTCCATCCCCAGTGTGGGGCATGCAGGAGGCTCCTGATCAATGATTCTCTCTCATCATTGATGTTTCTATCTCTCTCCCTCTCCCTTCCTCTCTGAAATCAATAAAAATATTTTAAAAAATAAAAATGAAGTTGGTAAAGTTTCCACTGATGAGGGGAAATGACCATGATATAATGTTAACTGGTGGGGTGGGTGGGGTGGGTGGGGTGGGGGGGAGCAGAATACAAAAAGAGTGCAGCTTATTTCAATGGAGTAAACAATGTTATTTATATGGATAGACCCAGTTTTAACAGATGGAAGAAAATACAAACTGTGATCATCTGAGGGCCGTGAGATTGTAAATGGTTGTGGTTTCCTTATTTATACTTTTCTGAATTCAAAAAGAGAAAGAGAAAATTCCACATTGGGAGAGTAAGATGCTTTTAACCAGGGAGGAAAACAAATATTTTTTAAGAGGAAGTGAGAAAAGGGGTAGGGGGAGCATGGCTGGAGATCTGGACATGTGTCTTTTACCAGATTCACAGTTTAAAGAGAGAAGCAGAAATATCCAGTCAACACTCCTGGAGGAAGAATTTAGTTTGGTAAAAGAATAGTGCTACAAAAAAAAAAACCATAAAGCTAGTTATACATTTACTGGTCATTGTCAAAGGTATGTAAGGGACACCTAATTCCTTGTGTGATTCATAGAGAAACTATCTGTAACCAAAGCTTTCTGTCACATCCTCTGCCTTTTTTAAATTTGTTGAGTGTATTTAGAAAAAGGTGCTAAGTTAGATGCATTAAACTCGTCATTACCAAGTGTTTACTAAGCACTCTGGGGACTTTATTTTTATCAAATTTTCTTTACTTTGACTCAGAAAAATAACACTTTGGGTACTAATCCAAGAGTCTCTTGTAGTAGAAACAGATGCTCTTTTGATGAAGGCAGAATTTTAAAAAAATAGCTCTTTGTAATAAAAGTCCGAATTTATGTTTAAAATATTTTTAGCATATATTTTTATAAATGGTGGAGGGGAGTACACATTTTGATAAATGTTCTTCCTGTTATTTTGTCTACGTTGAGGTCGGTTTTTTCCATAGTTACAATCATAATGTATCTTAAAGACAGAACTTGTTTAATGGGAGAATATCCGTAGAAAACAATTTGCCATCCTATTTGAAAATATAGCCTTAACAGTGTAATGACTTTTGCCTTGTAAAAAAAAAAAAAAAAGCTTTTACATTTCAAATATTATTTGTTTATTTCAACCTTTCCATTTTCATTTGGGGGCTTAAATGGGAAAAGAGGTTTCTCCAAAAATAACCACCATATTATTATCTAGGTTAACCAAAGAAAATTCTATTTGGTCAACCTTAAGGGCCTCATTAATACTAAGTGTCCCAAGTCCTGCTCCTTCCTTCCTTCCTTCCTTCCTTCCTTCCTTCCTTCCTTCCTTCCTTCCTTCCTTCTCAAAATAATCTATCTATACTAATAATAGCCTAGGGCCGTGGTCGGCAAACTACAGCTCGAGAGCCACATTCGGCTCTTTGCCCCCTTGAGTGTGGCTCTTCCACAAAATACCATGGCCTGGGCGAGTCTCTTTTGAAGAAGTGGCGTTAGAAGAAGTTTAAGTTTAAAAAATTTGGCTCTCAAAAGAAATTTCAATGCTTGTACTGTTGACATTTGGCTCTGTTGACTAATGAGTTTGCCGACCACTGGCCTAGGGCCGTCACAACCAGACGAACGGTCACCAGGAAGCTCATGGAGCACCTCTGGGTCCTGCCCCCGTGGCCCACAGGCTTCTATCACAGCAAGGCTGGCAGCCTGGTGGACGGGACGAGGCAGGGGCAGAGAGCAGGCCTGGTTGCCAGTCACCACGGCCTGCAAACAGACAGCAGGGTCTGGCTGCCAGACACCGTGGCCCGCAGACAGACAGCAGGGCCTAGTGAGTGAGCAGACCCGCAGCAGACAGCAGGGCCTAGCTGCCAGGCGCAGTGGTAAGTGAGCGATCAGGCCCGCAGACAGCAGGGCCTGCCAGCCTCAGTGCGCTGGCAGTCCTGCCTCTGCATACGAGCTGCAGAGGTAACACCTTTTCTGACCGCTCATTGGCTAAGCTCCCCATACACCACTCGCAGTGTTCTTGGTAACTTGGGTAATAAGAATCCAAGAAGGTGATCTAGGGTTTTTCCACCTCACGCCTGGAGGAAAAAACGAAGGTCTGCTGCTGGAGGGGCTAAGAAATGTCATATCCTGCCCTAGCCAGTTTGGCTCAGTGGATAGAGACTTGGCCTGCCGACCGCAGGGTCCGGGTTCGATTCTGGTGAAGGGCATGTCCCTAGGTTGCAGGCTCCTCCCTGGCTGGGGCCCAGGTCAGGGCTCATGCAGGAGGCAACCAATCAAAGTGTTCCTCTCACATTGATGTTTCTCTCTGTCTTTCCCTCTCTCTTCCATGCTCTCTAAAAATCAATGAAAAAATATCCTCAGGTGAGGAAAGAAAGAAAGAAAGAAAGAAAGAAAGAAAGAAAGAAAGAAAGAAAGAAAGAAAGAAAGAAAGAAAGAAAGAAAGTTCATATCCTATGAAAGAGACATCTTGAAAATGCCTAAAGAAAGTTGTCCTTTTTTTGTAGTGAAGGGACTGGAGTCCATGTTGATGAAAACACCTTGGTGTCTGCAACAGCCGGCAGTAGCAGCAGCAGCGGGGTGATGGGGGTGGCGCCTTCCCCTGATCAGTCCAGTCACCTCCTGCAGAGGGAGGCCAAACTGCAGCTTAGGCCCGCTCGGACCTAAGCCATCAGTAGGTAATCCCCTAAGGGCTCCCGGATTGGAGAGGGTGTAGGTCGGGCTGAGGGACCCCCTCCCATGCAAGAATTTCATGCACCGGGTCTCTAGTCCTAATATATAAAAACCCTGGGTCCGTAACGACCAGTAACGACCGCAGGCTTGACCGGATGCCAGGCTAGGGGGCTGAGGGAGCTGGAGCTGTGGGCCCTTGGCCGCCCACAGTGGCGGCTGGAAGGAAGGAGCTGTGGGCCCAAACAACCAAAGGACCGGTCTGGCTCTCATGGTGTGCTGGGGCAGGGCTGCGGAGGTGGAGGAGAGTCGTGGGGCAGGGGCGGTGAGCATTTGGCTTCACGGGGCGGTGAGGCCGAGGAGCCTTGCGAGGTGGGGGCTGTTAGCGTGGAGCTTCGAGGGGCAGTGAGGCTGAGGAGCCTCGCGGGGTGGGGCTGTTAGCGGGGAGCTTTCCGGGGTGACTGAGGTGGAGGAGCATCGGGGCGAGGGCAGCGAGTGTGGAACATTGAGGGGCGGTGGAGGTGAGGTGGAGGAGTGGGGCAGGGCTGTGAGCATGGAGCTTTCCAGGGTGACTGAGGCAGAGGAGTGTCTCGGGGCGGGGGCGGCAAGCATGGAGCTTCGAGGGGCAGGGGCTGTTAGTGTGGAGTGTCATGGGGCGGTGGAGGTGGGGCAGGGCTGTGAGCCTGGAGCTTCCCAGGCTGCTGAGGAGGAGCAGGGCGGGGCAGGGGCGGTGGAGGCGAGGTGGAGGAGCAGGGCAGGGGTTGTGAGTCTGGAGCTTTGTGGGGCTGCTGAGGCAGAAGAGCGTTGCAGGGCGTGGGCAGCGGAGGCCAAGGAGCCTCACGGGGTGGGGGCCGTTAGCGTGGAGGTTCACGGGGCAGGGGCCACGGAGGTGGAGGAGTGATGCTGGGCAGCAGACATAGCGCTGATTGCAGCTAGGCCTAGGGAACCCACATGATTTAATCATGCACAGGGCTACTAATATATATATATAAAAGCCTAAGCGACCAGCCAACCAGCTGACCATTCAACCGCCTGACTGGTAGCTATGACATGAACTGACCACCACAGGGAAGATGCTCATCACAGGAGTGGAAACCCACAGGCATGGAAATATGGAACACACTGATGAATCTCAGAGGGAATGGGGGAGGGGGAGGGTGGGAAGAGATTAACCAAAGATCTTACATGCATACTAAAGGCCCAGTACATGGATTTGTGCACCGGTGAGGTCCCTCGGCCTGGCCTGCACGCTTTCACAGTCTAAGAGCCCTCTGGGGATGTCGGAGAGCTGGTTTCGGCCCAATCCCTGCAGGCCAGGCCAAGGGACCCCACCGGTACATGAATCTGTGCACTGGGCCTCTAGTATTCAATAATATTTAAATATTACCCATCTCTGTGAATGGAGGTTTCACATTTTTAATTTTCCAAATGTCTAAGTGGATCTGGATCCCTCACTTTAGAAGAAAAGATACACATGGTTTCTTATACTAGCTGCTTTCTTCAAAGAGACAATGGAAGCAGAACTTACTGGTATTTGTAGATATAACTTTGACTCTAAACTCATTCCCTCACTTAAGGCCATGTCAGTGGGCAAGTTCGTACTATTTGTAATTTTAATAAAAAAAGCAAGTTGGCATGATTTGAATAGAAATTTCTTACCAAATTCCAAAACAATGTTAAATGGGGCAACATGAGAACTTTATCATCTGAAAAAGTTGCAGCAAATCTTGGTTTAATTTGCTTTTATGTTTGTTTGTTTATTTGTTCCCTCCCCTCCCCCCCCCAACCTTTCTGGTGAGTATCAGGAGAATTTTAGGCCAAAAGGGGGGATTTGACTGAGGGTATTCCCAAATAACAAATCAGGAAGTTTTATTGTGAGGGAAGGGTAGCATCTGGAGAGGTCAAAGAAGGAGTTTTCACTAGTCAGAGAATTGAGCATCATTAAGTGTTGATAGGAAAGAATGAGTAGAAAGGGATTAGTTAAAAAGATACAGGAAAGAGAATGAATAATCCAGGCACCTCAAACTCAAATATCTGAGGAGCCATGTAGATAACCTAAATGAGTGAGGCAGTGGGATGTGAGAAACAGACAGTGTCAGGAACTTCGAGAGACTGGAGGGTTACACTCCTATATGTTGGCCTGAGGCTGGGGCAGTTCTGAGGGATGGTGGAACGGTTCTTGATTGCAATGGTAGTATACACACAAAACTGGTGGAATTATACACTGAAAAAGATAGATTTTGCCTTCCATTTTTCCTTATGTTAAGTAAAATAAAAATAATAGGAAGAGAAACCTATGTGAGTTGGACATAGGATGGTGGAAAGATTTGCCTCAAATGGAGGAGAGATATAGTCTCTATGGTAGCAAGAGGAAAGGTAGTAAAGAAGGGAAGGTGGGCAGGCAAGTTTGTGACGGAAATTTGAGGTTTTTTTTTTAATCTGATGACCTCTATTTTGCCAGTGAAGCAAGAAGCCCAGTCATCAGCTTACTATGAGGTCAGAAATGGGAAGTCAGATATTTGAAGAGAATGGTAACGGTTTGATATAACCACAGAGGCGAATTCCAGAATGAGTGAACTGGAAAAGGTGACGGGATTGTTAGGTAGTATTTCAGGCCCTTCTGAGGTTGGTGATAATAAAATCAATTAGTAATAATAATAGTGACTAAAAATAAAACTTTATGTTTTATATAAAGGAATTATGAAGGTAAAACTAGGGCTGGTATATGATTTCATTAGGGATCAAAACTATTACTTCTTACTTGAGCATCTTGACTTGCATGGTCACTGAATGGTTCAAGATGGCCAACCCAGCTGTACCAGAAGACAAGAAGGGGGCTCTTCTGCTAAATCATATCTCTTTAAGCTTTCCTGCACCAACCATCCAACATTCTCCCTCAATTTGCTGGAACAAAGGCACATGACCACACCTGTATACAAGGGAAGATGGGAAATGCAGTCTTTTATTCCTGGCAGCAATGTGTCCAACTAGGCATCAGGGTGATATTATTAAAGACTAGAGGCCCAGCGCACAAAATCGAGTGAGACTCCAGACCCGCCCCACCACCAGACCCATCAATACACCTCCCGGTGAACGGTCATTTGGTCGTTACAGCATTATGTGTTATGGCCACTGGCCTTTTATAATATAGATTTATATGAGAGCATGGCATTGGTAGTCTCTACCACAGTGATCTGCCCTGCTGTGTGCTATTGGTTCTTCTTCAATGGAGCATCTCAGGATGTGGCCATAGAGAAACCTGAGAGTTGATTTCACCAGAAGTGTTGGGGTTTTATCAGATAAATGGTATAAAAGTGCTAAGAAGCAAGAGCCTAGAACTGTCTTGAGAGAGTGACTAAAACCATGAATTATGGATTGTAAAAAGATTTGGGAGAAAAGTTAGAGCAGGAGGAAGTTGATGAGCGCAGAGAGTAGAGACAGTAATGATGTGAACAGCCTGATGCCATGGAGAAAGGGGCCTATGATAGAAATTAAGCGGGTAAGTTTGAATAGTAGGAGGTCATGGTGGAGTTAGGTTGTAGACAGACAGCTGCTAATCATCATTTTAAAGAGAGGAGATGGGATAACGACACTCTGAAGCTCGAGTGAAGATCAGGGAGTGACAAGAATCCACCAAACCTCTTCCCTGTTTCTCTCTCCTCTCCATCTACTTTCTACTTCTATGAGTCTGCATCTGTGGTATTTCATACTGAGGGTGTATTGGGCACATTGTATGCCTCACCTCATCCCCTCAGTCCACTTTAACTCCAACTATTTCTGCAACAGCCAGGTGTGACCTGACAACATATTTCCTCACAGGTGAGACCTGATAACACTGTGTTTAAACTTCACCAGGAACCTCTCACACTCTGTCTCATTGTTTCTCTGACCTGCTGGGCACTCACTCATATGCAAACCTGAAAAGGGGGGAGAAAGTCAATACCAAGGGGCCAATCCTTGACCACTGGGGACCAGGATCCAGTAAATAAGTGCTCCCTTTTATCTCATTCAGGGTGGACAATTCTTAAGCACATTCTACTTGGCTCTCCAGAAGATCCTAGCAGGACTAAGCCCCAAGTGCCCATAACAGTGACCAGCTTTATAAGATTTTTTAAGAATTGTGTTAACACATAACATGAAATTTACCACTTTAAAAGAATTTTACAGTGTATAATTCAGTGACATCTAGTACATTCAGTTGTGAAACCACCACCACTGGCCAGTTGCCAAACATTTTCATCACATACCCACCCAAAAAAACTTTTACTCATGTAGCCATCACTCTTTATTTCTCCCTAACCCAATACCTGGCAACTACAAATCTCTAAGAACTTGCCTATTCTAGAAATTTCATATAAATGGAATCATACAATATGTATCCTTTTCTGGCTGGATTCTTTTATTTAGCATATGTTTTTGAGATTCATCCATGCTGAAGTGGGTATCATTCCTTGTTTGTTTGTTTGTTTGTTTGTTTGATTAGTAAAACAAAATTTATTAGTACCTCATTCCTTTTTATGGCAGAATAATATACCAGTATATGGATATATCATGTTTTGTTTATCTATTCAACAGCTTATAAAAATTTAGGTTGTTTGCACCTTTGGCTATTTTGAATAGTAGTACACTATGACCGATAATACATTTTTAAATTAAATTTATTAGGGGGATATTGGTTAATAGGATTATATAAGTTTCAAGTGTACATTTCTATGATACAAAATCTGTATATTGCACTGTGTGCCCACCACCCAAAGTCAAACCATCTTCTGTCACCATATATTAGGCCCCCTCTAACCCCCACTACCCCCTTCCTACTGGTAACTACTGCACTGTTGTCTGTGATAACATATTTTTATGTTGGTTCTTCCTCCTTTCCTGTTAGTGTGAGAGACAGAATGGTATGAAAGAATCTGGAGCCCAACCAGGAGCGGGGATCAAACCTGTAACCCAGGTATGAGTCCTTGACTGGGAATCGAACCCACAACCCTTTGGTGGTTGGGCCAATGCTCTGTCCATTGAGCTACACCAGGCAGGGCCCCTTGCTCCTTTCAATCCTCATAAATACCTGGCGAGGTAGGCACTATTATCAAACCCATTTTACAGATGAGAAGACTGTGTTGGGCCCAGAGAGATTATGTGACTTACCTCAGGTCACCCAGTGGTAAATCCAGGTTCTAAAATGTGTTCCCTTTCTATACCTCATGATACTGCCCATGAAGGGTCTTGCCTTTTCCACTTTTACTAAAAGGATGGGTGTTATTTCTCTACAAGGAGTAGGCACGCTGATATTTTCTCTGGTTGCTGGACATTCTGTAGCTGCCTGTGTACATTCCACACCAAGTTTCTGTGACTAGGTTTCAGCCATGGCCCAAAGCCCCCTCTGATCTCTTGACAAAGGGATGGGGAGCAGGTGCACCCTTCCCTGGTTTGCATCCGATGGTTCCATGGCTCCTAAACCCCTGTCACAGGCCCAAGGACTCCACCTAGGCTTGACAATTACCTGCTTGTTGTTTTGGGAAGGTTCAACTTACATGTGGAATGAACTCAAGCAACTCCCTAGACAACTTTTAAACCACAGGAAGAGCCATTACGCTAGGCGATGGAAGGTTTATTTAGAACTTGACAGGTAGAACCAGGTTAAGATCCTTCTGCGTCAGTCTGTTGCGATGTTAATGATTGTTCTGGTTTGGATTCTCATTGGTTAGGAGAGACTTTGGGCAAAAATCATTAAGGTGAGGTGTGGCTGTTCTCTAACCTAGGCAAGGAGCCAGGTCATTTAAGGATGGCTACGTGGCTAAGCCATTGTTTCAACACTTTCACCAGAGCCCTGACTGAGAGATGGTTTCATCTCCTGAGGGGTGTTGGCTTGGGATCAAATAAGAGCATCACTACTTTTACAGACACCTTGGTCTCCTTCTCTTGAGCCCCCACCTTTCCCCCCAATCCATTATTTATGACCCCCTAAAATATCTACAAATGAATCAATAAAATAGAGCTCTTGTGGAGGCAGCAAATCAGGATTGTCATTAGAGAGGGGTCGGGAGGGGAATGGGAAGCCCCATTTCCTTATAAATTCAGCATCCTGAAAGAGAGCATCTAGATAGTGTTTAAGAATGAGACAAGGTGCCCTAGACAGTTTGGCTCAGTGGATAGAGTGTCGGCCTGCAGACTGAAAGGTCCCGGGTTCAATTCTGGCCAAGGGCACATGCCGGGGTTGTGAGCTCAATCCCCTGTGGGGCGTGCAGGAGGCAGCCAATCAATGATTCCCTCTCATCATTGATGTTTCTATCTCTCTCTCTCCCTCTCCCTTCCTCTCTGAAATCAGTAAGAATAAAAATAAAAAAAGAATGAGACAAGGTGTTCCGGGGTGCCCTGTGACTTCAGCAACTCCTCAGGCTGGGGCAGGTGAGGTACTGCGTGTAACCATTAATCAAAGTTCCAAGGTTCAAAACAACAGCTGCTTCTACTAGTGGAAGAGAATTACTCACAGTCCCCTAACAATGACATCTGTGGTCTTGTAAAGGAGTAAAAAAGATGCTCCCCAGTGGGGTCTACTATCAGGATGGACATTATTTTCTCTATCTGGGTATATTGCAGGATCTGAAGGTTTGTACTCACTCTTAATGTTTAACCTATTACAAATAAGATTATAGTATGGAATGAGAAGCTGAAAAAGGAGTCTAATTTTTTTTTATTTTTTATTTTTGCTAAGTAACTATGCTCCTATTGCCCTCCCCCCCTTTTTTTTGTAATATATTTTATTGATTTTTCACAGAGAGGAAGGGAAAGGGATAGAGAGTTAGAAACATCGATGAGAGAGAAACATTGATCAGCTGCCTCCTGCACACCCCCCACTGGGGATGTGCCCGCAACCAAGGTACATGCCCTTGACCGGAATCGAACCCGGGACCCTTGAGTCCGCAGGCCGACGCTCTATCCACTGAGCCAATCCAGCTAGGGCAAAAGGAGTCTAATTTCTAAGGCACTTGATATACTAGTAAAAGTAGTAGAACTTCTGGGTGAGAGAATTACTTCCGGGTTAACACATTCCCCAGCACTAGTCCCCAAACTTGGCCATCCCAATTAGTTTTCAAGTTAGGATGTCTAGACTGAGCACCTGGGGCAGCTGCCTGCACTACATCAGCCCCAGGAAAGACCACACGTCTCCATCATAGTTTCAGGCTTGGTCAGTTGTTCTGGACAGAAGGACACTGGTTCCCCTCAGTGGCTTGGGTTCAGCTGCTGCCCATCGCCTTGGTTACTTGGCTTCATTGTGGCATGAAATCTTTGGCCTATAAAAGGAGTAGAGACAGGAAAGGGTTATATAAGGTTCAGGTCTCAAAGTCAACAGAAATGAGTTTCAGGTTGCTGGGCTGACAACGCAGAGAAGGGAGTTCTGTCGTTTCAGGGGCAGGGTCCACGCTGCCTGTGTGGCCAGTCTGACCAGCAGCACACTCTCAGAGGAACTTCCCTCAAGTGCCAGCTTGATGGTTCCAGTTTGGGTCTGTACAGCGTCAAGGCATTTTGTCATGGCACTTAGTTTTTCTTACAAGGCAGATTAGTGAAGTGTTGTGGGATTCAGCCCAAGCCGCAGAGCTACCGTGAGACTGGATTACTACAGGATTCTCAAACCTGAGTTTAAATCCTGACTCTACGATTAGCCTGTGCCCTAGAACAAATTACATCCCTTCTCTAAGCCTCAGTTTCCTCATCTTCAAAGGGAACAAAATAATAATATACCTCTACAGGTTGTGAGGATTTCAGGAGATAGAGTTTGAAAGCATGTGGCCCAGTTCTGGGCACAAAGTCAGCACTCGATAAATAGAAGAGATTATGACTATTTAAAAAGCATATATATGCTCAAGTAGGGCCCTTCTCTTTTCTCAGCATTCCTTATTTGAGCTAAAGGAGATCTTGGCTAGGACCACAGAGGTTGACCAGTTGGTAATGAACTTCATTACCTGTCATCCCATTTCATTTCTGGGTAGTTCACTCACTGTCCTAAAGGGCTTACCTATGGTGATTACCTCAGCAAATGACTCAGGTTTTGGGGTAATGAAGGAGGTAGGATTATGACTTGTTGACACCTTATTTGATATAATAAATACTGAAGGGTGAAGGTGTTTGTTGAGAACCACAAGGCTGGGTCCAGCATCTGGAAATACTAGAACCTCACCTCGCAGAGTTACCACAAAAGTTTTCTGCTGAATGCAGAACAATGATGATAATTTACATTCTCTAGATTTCTAAATTCAACTGTCACTTGACTGAGTGAATGTCCCCAATATCAGGGAGATAAAATATGTTACTTTTTTAAAAAGTTATTTATCACAATGTAAATACAACAGAGAGGATTTAAGTTAACAAATGTCTGTCATTAAATTCAAAGATTAGCTTCACTATCTCCTTCCCATTAATTAAAAGCTTAAATTTATAGATTGGGCCTAAAAAACTCACTGTGTCCTGTTAAATCCCACCCTAACCCTTGAGAAACTAATCTGTGTCTGCCATATTGACACACTCATCATATCCCAAACTCAATTCATTGTTCCCCTTAAACTGCCTCTCCTTTCCAACTACCCTTTTGTCAATGTCTTTACAATCTTCTAGGGATCCTTTAAAAATGTAAGTCAAGCCCTAGCTGGCTTGGCTTTGTGCAGTGATGGGCAACCTTTTGAGCTTGGTGTGTCAAACTTCACCAAAAAACTGAGCATAACTTGGGTAGTGTGCCACTTTGAGGAAAAAACATTATTTCGCAAATGTTTCATCCTCAGGAGCAGCAAATGTTTCATCCTCGGCATGCGGCTGCCTCAGCGGCCGTGTGTCATCAGAAATGGCTACGCGTGTCAGTGCTGACACGCGTGTCATAGGTTCGCCATCACTGGCTTAGTGGATACAGCGTCGGCCTGTGGACTGAGGGTTCTGGGTTTGATTCCAGTCAAGGGCACATGCCCAGGTTGCGGGCTCGATCCCTGGTAGGAGGCAGCTGATCAATGATTCTCTCTCATCATTCTTGTTTCTATCTCTCTCTCCCACTCCCTTCCTCTCTGAAATCAATAAAAATATATTTTTTTAAAATGTAAGTCAAGCCCTGACCGGTTTGGCTCAGTGGATAGAGCATCGGCCTGCAGACTGAAAGGTTCCAGGTTCGATTCCGGTCAAGGGCATGTACCTTGGTTTCGGGCACATCCCCAGTGGGGGGTGTGCAGGAGGCAGCTGATCAATGTTTCTCTCTCATGGATATTTCTGACTCTCTGTCCCTCTCCCTTCCTCTCTGTAAAAAATCAATAAAATATATATTTTAAAAAATAATAAAATGTAAGTCAAATAATATCCTTATACACTGTAATATTCAGGTTTTCATATGAGCGAGAACCCAAACATAGAGATCTTGGTGTGATCTCTGATTCTTCCACACCTTTCCTCTCTGTTCAAGAGGCACCTGGTCCTGTTGCTGTATCATGGACATAGAGACTGGTTAAGATCCTGAGTTCCATCAGTAGACCCTCCTGGGTGTGATGCCTGGCTTTACCATTTACAGCTGTGCAACATTAATCCTGTTACTTAAACTCTCTGTGCCTTAATTGCCTCATCTTTTAAATATGAAAAATAACAGTTAATTCATCATAGAGTTGCTGTGATAGTTAAGTGGGATAATGTGCCAGCAATTAGTAAGTACTTCATACAGTTCTGTTACCAATTTTATTATTGTTACAAATAATCTAGGATGTGTTTCTTCCTCTCTATTTTATTGTAGCTGCTCCATTTTAAGGTCTTATATTTTTGTCCTGGGCTACAGATACTAATGTTTAATTTTGTCCTGCTTCCAGATTTCCCTCTCGTTACCCTGTCCTGCAGAGCTCTGCCAAACTGGTCTTCCTGACCTGGGAGTTGCCTAAATCTATCAGAATGTTTTTACACCCTCTAAGCTGTCCCCACCCTTGATTGGCCCTCTCCTCAGTTTTGAGGAGGTGAAGGTGAGAGAGTAGAAGATACCCATACCTCAAGTCTTGCCATACTCTCTCTTTCTCTCCCTTCCTAGACCACATGGCTTTCAGCTCCCTTTTCATCTTTTATGTTCTTCTCTTATGTCTATCTTCTTATTTTGTACTTCAGTATCATGATCTAAAGTTAAAGGCTAAATGACCTAAGGGAACATTGAAAGGGTATGAGAAAGTTCTGTCTCCAAGAAATTAAACACCCACAATGAGAGATCCTTGTTCAGTTTGTTTATAGAGTGCCAGGTGTTGGGAATACAACAATGAATAAGATACTATCCCTGCCCGTAAGAAGCTTCAATGTTGAATGAGAAGACAGACTAGAAAACAGATTATAACACAAGTGAAATATGGATGGCATTTACAAGGTTCTATGGCAATACAGAAGGGCAATCCATACCATCCTGAAAAGGGGTTGAGGGCATGGTGGATTAGAATCAGGGAGTGCTTCCCAAAGGTAAGCTTTGAACATCAAGTAGGAGTTGTATTACCAAGGTTGGGAGGGTGTGAGAATAAGGCCAGAGGGGCAGTGTCAAGAATCCAACTGGGAGTCCAAGTGGAGCAAGCGAGCTGAGTGGTTATGTGGTCGAGTCTTGGAGACCAGTAGAACTTGCAGCGTAGCTGACCAACTGAAGAGCAGATTGCAGAATTCAAAGAAGCTTTTTCACCATTTGATAAAGATGGTGATAGAACTATAACAACAAAGGAATTGGGAATTGTAACGAGGTCTCTTGGGCAGAAAGCCACAGAAGCAGAGTTACAGGACATGATTAATGAAGAGGATGCTGATGGTAATGGCACAATTGACTTCCCAGAATTTCTGACAATGAAATTTGCCTCAAATCCATTCCAAGTTGTATATTTGTTTTCCAATAAAAAAAAATTTTACCCCATCCCTACCCAAAAAAGAGTCCCAACTGGGAGAGCACTGCAAGTAAAGAAATGGAGGCATGAAACAGTATTGTGTGCTTTAGGACCTATTGTATAGCTTCATATAAATGGGCTATCAACTAAGGGGAAGAGGCATTTGGGCTTTATGAAAAAGCTGCTAATGAAGTATGTTTACACAGTATGTATAATAAATATTAATATAGAAAGAAATAAAAATCAGGAGGAAAAAAAAGACAATGAGTCTGAATGAAAGTGGCTCTGGGAGGGGCTCTGGGAGCCAGGAGTAGCCAGGCTTGAGCTATCTCACAGAGAATTTGCCCCTCTTACTCTTTTTTTTTCAATGTATTTTTTATTGTTGACAGTATTACAGATATCTCCCATACCCCCCTTCATTCTTTTTTTATTGATTTTTTTTTTTTTAGAGAGAGAAGAAGGGAGAGAGAGAGAGAGAGAGAGAGAGAGAGAGAGAGAGAGAGAGAGAGAGAAGAAACATTGATCAGTTGCCTACCACACATGCCCTGACTAGGGATCAAACCTGAAACCTAGGTAAGTGGTCTGACTAGAAATTGAACCTGACAGCTTTTGGTGCACGGGATAAGGCTCCAACCAACTGAGCCACAGCAGCCAGGGTCCCTCTTATTCTTCAAGCTACAGTTTCCAGTTCAGCCATTTTTATTTGCTAGTTCTATTCCTGTATTTGGTCTGGTTATTTACAGAAGGAAAAAAAAAAGTGAGTGAATGTGGAGGCTGAGGAGGGAGGTTATAAAATAGATACTATTTGAATAAGTAGCTCTCCATTTGGATGCTTAACAGACTCCCAAAGTCAACACATCCAACCTGAAACTTCTGATCTATGCCCACAAATCTGCACCACCCTTAGTCTCCTCCAACTCAATTGATGGCAACTCCAACTTTCCAGTTACTTAGGCCTAAAGTCTTGAAGCCCTTCCTTCCTTCCTTCCTTCCTTCCTTCCTTCCTTCCTTCCTTCCTTCCTTCCTTCCTTCCTTCCTCCCTCCCTTCCTCCCTCCCTCCCTCCCTCCCTCCCTCCCTTCCTCCCTCCCCCTCTCCCCCTCTCTCTTTCTTTCTTTCTTCCTGGAAATTCTGTTGGCTCTTCCTTCAGAATATACCCAAAATCCCACCATTTTTCACCTTCCTAGCTGAATCTACATCATCTCTCACCTTGATTACTGCAGCAGCCTTCCAACAAGTCTCCCTGCTTTAACTCTTGACCTCCTCCTTTCTTCTTACTCTGTCCAGAGGGATCCTTTAAAAATGTTAAGTCAAATAATATCACCCAAACCATTTTTAACCCAGATTAAAATCTATTTTTAATTACAATGAATTGCTTTAGGAGCTTTACTCTTGGCATTCTTTCTGCCTGAAAAACTTTCCCCCCAATAATCTAGTTAGCTAACTCTGTCACCTCAAGTCTTTGCTAAAGTGTCACTGCTCAGTGAGAGTAACCCTACCTACCTTATTTAATATTATAACCTGCTATCTCCATCCCCATACACTCCTTATCCTCTTTACTCTACTTTTTCTTTTTCCCCAGAGTCTTTATCACTTCTAATATAATATACTAGTGATCCGGTGCACAAAATTCGTGCACATTAAAAGGGGATTAATTAGAGGAAATAATTTAATATTGCTATTTGCCCTTTCTCTATAATAGAAGTGTCAGAGATGAAAGAAAATTAGTAAAATGTATATGAAAACCTTCCTCTTGTCAGAGTCTGGGGCACACCACGGGACCCAGAGTCAAGTCCCCACCCACCCACATGCACCTCAAAATTGCGTGAGACCCAGACCCAGCTGCCCCCCGCATTGGGCTAGATCCAGACCCGGCCAGTTGCACCCTTGTCAAGCCCTGCCAGGCAGGGGGTGTAGCCTCAGGTCCCCTGGCCCAGTGCCAGGATGGGGGGTATGGTCTGAGGTCCCCAAGCCCAGACTGGGGCAGGGGCGTGCCTTGAGGTACTCAATCAAGCCCCACCCAGTGGGGGACATGGCCTGAGATCCCCTGTCAAGCCCTACTGGGTGGGGGGCATGGCCTGAGGTCCCCCGTCAAGCCCCGCCAGGCAGCGAGGGGGGGCATAGCCTCAGGTACCCCCGGGCCCAGCACTGGGAGGGGGGCACAGTCTCAGGTCCTGCGTCAAGCCCCGCTGGGCGGGGGGGCAACCTGAGTTCCCCCAACCCAGCATTGGGGGTGCACCTTAAGGTCCTCCGTCAAGCCCCTCCAGGCGGCGGGCGAAGCCTCAGGTCCCCTGGCCCGGTGCCAGGGTGGGGGGCGTGGCCTGAAGTCCCCTGTCAAGCCCCACCTGGTGGGGGGAGCAGCCTGAGGTCCCCTAGCCCAGCACCAGGATGGGAAGCAAACCTTGAGGTCCCCCATCAAGCCCCGCTGGGCGAGGGGCATGGCCTCAGGTCCCCTGGCCTGGCACTGGGGCGGGGGGTGCATTCTGAGGTCCCCCAGCCTGATGCCCAGGGTGGGAAGCGCGGCCTGAGGTCCCCTGTCAAGTCCCATGGGGGCAGGGGAGGGTGTAGCCTCAGGTCCCTGCTGATTGCTCGTTAAGGCTCCTTATAGGAACTTGGCCTCAGCTGTGGGTGCAGCCATCTTTGTGACAGAGTGATGGTCAATTAGCATATTCCCTCTTTATTAGATAGGATAATGTATTTATTATCTTTATTGTTTATTTTCTTGTCTCCCCCTACTAGGCTGCAAATTCTACAAGGGATTATTTAGATCACTGATATATCCTGCTTAGAACACTTAAATGTTGAATGAATAAATGAATGAAGGAAGGAAGGAACAAATGAATGAAAAGTGGATGTTATCCATTGAAAGCTCCATTTTTTATTATTCAGATTTCCCTTTCTTAACATGTCTCAGAAGCTAGTGTTGAGAAATAGAGGAATGAGCATGCATCTTAATTCTAGGGACTGAATGAAAAAGAAAAACAAGTCTCCCTATGTATGGCATGGTCCTGGATAGAGGAAAGATGAATCTTTTAAAATTTTAATGTATTTTCTTTTTGTCCTTAAATTTTAAATGAATAAAGTTATCAGACTTTTTCTGAATTTTGTTTGTATATATGTGCTCTTTAAGGCCTTTTCTACCACTAAGATTATAACATGTTCTTTTATACTTATTCTGATGCTCATAGAATTTAGTTTCATTTTCCTTATTAAGTTTAGGTTTGATCTTTAATACATCTAGAATTTAGGCTTGCATTTGTGAGAATTAGGGAGAAAATATCACTTTTCACAAATGATTAGCCAGGTAGTAGTCCCAAATCATATATCAAATAGTCCAGCCTCACCTCACTAGTTTAAAATGTCACCTTATCATATAGTCTGTTCTTGAATTCTTTATTCCTTCAATCTATTTGTCTATTCTGGCACCAATATCAATCTATTTTTAATTACTATGGCTTTACACTATATTTTGATTTTCTTGTGGTAATCTCTGATCTTATTACAATTCACTATTTATTACTAATTTTAGCCTAACTCAAACATATAGCCATACATGTGACTTTTTTAACATTTACTATGTGTCATGCATTGAAAATAAAAATATGCTGGCTGGATTCAATTGTCCAAATATAAATTCAGTGGATTGAGGTCAAACTGTGCTATGTGTATTGTATTACAATTTTTTATTTAGATTTTATTTTTCAATTACAGTTTACATTTACTACTATTTTGTACTAGTTTTAGGTGTACAGCATAGTGGTTAGACAATCATATACTTTACAAAGTGTTCCCCCAGGTATTTCCAGTACCCACCTGGCACCATATATAGTTATTATAATATACTGACTATATTCTCTAAGCTGTACTTTACATACCTGTTACTATTTTGTAACTACCAATTTGTACTTCTTAACCTCTTCACATCTTTCACCCAATCCCCCAACTCCCCATCCCTCTGGCATCCACCAGTCTCTTCTCTGTGTCTATGTAAACTCTGGTTTTATAATTGAGTGGGGATTTTTTGAGATGTGGTAGTAGCAAAGGTATTCTTCCTCTTAAGTATTGGTTATGTTGCTGATATATTTATAAATAAGAAAGATCATCTTTGCTAACTTTTTCTGAAATAGTAAGCTAGAGGTTGAGGCTCTAATTAAAAGTTTAAAAATGTGGACAAAGGCTAGGAAATGAGAAAAGCAGGATGTGGTATAATATCCTAAAAATCATTCTTATGACAATTTATTTCCTAGTCTTAGTCTGCCAATTAGGTGGCAAATGACTTTTCATGTAAATATTAGGGCAAGGTCTTTCTTCTCCCTCTATTAAACTTATTTTAATAAGTCATGCCTAGTGAACCATCACATTCTAAAAAGATCTTGTATGTATGTGCTCATGAGCACATTTAATTGCATGTTCCCACTCCCTCAGATTAACCTTTTGGCAAAGTTAGCTCATTTCATTTCCAAAAGATATGGGGTAACCATGGTCCAATGTTGAGCAAAAGGTAATGAGGATCAGCTGGAAATTGCAATCAGGGAAAAGATTCAGGTGTAATCTGTAACACTAGGAGTAACAATGAGAAGTCTACCACCTTTACCCAGGTCAAAGCAGTTGAATTAAAAAGAAATGTTTTTATTGATTTCAAAGAGAGAGGCAGGGAGAGGGAGGGAGAGACTAAGAGATAAATAGGAGAGAGAGAGAGAAGAGAAGAGAAGAGAAGAGAAGAGAAGAGAAGAGAAGAGAAGAGAAGAGAAGAGAAGAGAAGAGAAGAGAAGAGAAGAGAAGAGAAGAGAAGAGAAGAGAGAAGAGAGAAGAGAGAGCCAGAGAAACATAGATCAGCTGCTTCTTGCACACACCCTACTGGAGATTGAGCCTGCAACCCAGGCATATGCCCAACCAGGAATTGAACCAGAGACCTTTTTGTGCATGCGACCACGCTCAATCAACTGAGCCACACCAGCCAGGGCAAAGCAGTTGAATTTTAAAACTCTTAAATAGGGGTCTTTAAAACTTTAATACTCACCCCCCCTCCACACACGCACAGTAATTAAAGGACTTTTGACAAATATTCAAATGTAATGTATTTGAGTGTCAGATTGGACCTTGATCCAACAAGTATTTATTGAGCATCTACCATGACAGGGATAGAGAAGTGACTAGACACACAATTCCTTCCCTCTGTCAAGAAACTGCCCCTTCCCAACCAAGTGCTTTATGTCATTGTCCAAGAAAAATAATCAGCCTTATAACTAAACTGTGGAATGACAGAACTGTTTACATAACTATTGATATCCAAGGAACTCTTAACCTACTCTAAAGCTGATTATAAGTTTCATAATTTCTGCTCTACATAATCTCCTTCTCTTTTAAACATCCAGTCCAAATGTGATTATTCAGGATTCATGACCTACTTTGCCAGTCTAATGCTATTTTATATCCCTTTCTTCATGGCTGTAGTCAAAAAGCTTAGTTTAGTTTTAATATGACATTAGGCATTATTGGTTCCCATGATTTAAGAACTCACCTTAGTAACTAGTTCTTCTATTATTGACCAGATTCTGCAAAGAGCACAAGCTTCTTTAGCATATGGCTGGCTACATTTGGGGCTGCCATATGGGAGTATTTTCCAGGAGGTGTCATTTAGGCGTCTCAGAGTAGGTATAGGCTATTTGAGGTTAAGTTTGGGATCACAAAATGGACATGGAATAAACCAAGACTTTCAAGATCTGAGATCACTGCAAGAGAAGACCAAGGCAGTGCATGGCCAATGGAACACATGTTACATGTCATTTTCCTAACATCACTAAGGAGGATTAAATCTGTAGAAAAACGAAAAATGGACATTTGGTGGTAAAATTCTAAAAACACACAAGGAAATTGCAACACTGGCCTTTGGAGAACATATTCCAAAAGTTTTTCTTAACCTGTCTTCATACCCTTCCTAGTATGATACTGTTTTTGAGACCCTGACAGTAAAGTCAACATAATAAATTCTCCCCCTTTCTTAATTTTTCTGGTCTAAAAAGAACTACAACCCTGGCTAGTGTGGCTCAGTTGGTTGGAGCATCATCCTGTACACCGATAGGTCTCGGGTTTGATTTCCAGTCAGGGCACCTGATCAATGTTTCTCTCTCACATAAATGTTTCTCTCTCCAACCAATAAAAACATATCCTCAGGTGAGGGTTTAAAAAGAAAAGTACAATTACTAAACAAGGAAAAGGCCTTTCATTAACTCTCATAACTACCCCAGAGCTCCATTCCAGAATTTTACAACAAAAATATTCAGAGGTGGTGCTCGCTTCGGCAGCACATATACTAAAATTGGAACGGTACAGAGATTAGCATGGTCCCTGCGCAAGGATGACACGCAAATTCGTGAAGCGTTCCATTTTTTAAAAAAATATATTTTTGTTGATTTTTTACAGAGAGGAAGGGAGAGGGACAGAGAGCTAGAAACATCGATGAGAAACATCGACCAGCTGCCTCCTGCACACCCCCTACCGGGGATGTGCCCGCAACCAATGTACATGCCCTTGACCGGAATCAAACCTGGGACCTTTCAGTCTGCAGACCGACGCTCTATCCACTGAGCCAAAACGGTTTCGGCTAGCGTTCCATATTTTTAAAAAATATATTCAGAGGTGAAATGGAGAAGCAAAAATTATTGTCTAACTGGAGTTCTCAATCTGGCCCACATCTCTAACTGCTGCAGATTACTGTTATGAAACTGGGATCCAGCACCAGTCCATACAGAGCGCTGTTCCAAAGGCAGAGTAAATGTTGCTGACAAAACTTCTAAGCGCTCTAATGAGTAGAGCTTGAGAAATGACTAATTCCTTACCTGAGTATGATGCATGTATCGGGTCAGAGGTGGAGGGCATGCTTAATCTGGTAATCACTTATAGAAAATGTGGTAATTTTCCTGGAACAAGCCTGATTAGTCATAATGTGCCATACTGGCCAGTGCTCAAGAGAATAGGCACTACTAATTTGGCTCTGGCACATACCCACATTCTCTTTATGATTCCACCCCACCCACCACCCCCACCACCTTCTCCCCTCCCCTGCCCCCCAAAAGTAATGAAATAATAATGGTTGGTGGCACCACCTAAAAGGTAGCATTATAGATGCTCCCGGGGCCTTGGAGTCATTTCTAGGTTAGAATTCTGGTACTATTACATAGGTGAGAGCACTCATTTCATCAATGTTCTGCTTTGATCTCCTGAAAGTTGGAAGTAGGCTGTAGTGAACTTAAAAGTAGGGATTACAAAGCATGCAGCCTTCTCCTCTTCTGATCATATTCCTGACAGTTATCTAGTACCCACCTATAGTCTTTCCAGATGCCTAGCTGTAGTCAGCTTTGTTTCCCAGGACTCTCTCATGACCATAACTAACAACTTTCCTTGAAAGGGCTCTTGCAGTCTCAGTGAAGCTGAAGCTAGACAGCGGTTGTCTTCTCCTGGGAGCCTTCATCTAACAGAGCCAACACTGCCTTCTCCATACACTTAGGTTTGTGTTTGCAACTCAGTTTTTATATTAATCACTTTTCACATTCATTTATATGCAAAGTTGTTATAAAAATATTTAGGAAAAGAGGAGTCTGTGTCATACTAAGTCCATCAAGATATTAAAATTGATAGTACTGTAGAATCTCAAGATATTATTAAGCTTTCAAGGACTAAAGACTAACAAGAAATACTAAACTGGTACACTTAGTACCACTAAAGCCACTACCTTTTGAGACACAATTTAGAGAAATTAAGGCTTAAATTTTAAGGATGAATACCTAAGATATTTCATTGATCCCACAAGGCTCACTATGAAAGATGGTCCATCTAAAGGGGATAGCTGAGGAGAGCTGAATGAAGACACCAATTGAAAGGGACTTAGCAAGGTTAAGGGAAGCCAAGTCAAGATAGTGAAGTACCTCAGCAGTGTCCAGATCTAGGGACATGTTCTACATCTGTATTGTCCAGTACCATAGACATTGGCCACATGTGACTATTGAGCATTCAAAATGTGATTAATTCAACGAAGCCACTGAATTCTTAATTTTATTCAATTTCTATTAATTGAAGTTCAAATAGCCACGTAGCTAATGGCTACTATATTGAACAGTGCAGCCAGGTCTAGCAAAGAGCAATTAGGCCTGAAGAGGTAAGAAGGAACAATTACTGCAACCTGGAGTGATGCAGAATTAGAGCTATATTTTATTACATGGACAAAAAGCCATGGCCTTTGACAAAAAAAAAAAAAAAAAAAAAAAAGTGACTCTGCCAACTTGCAGACTAGTAGGAGAAACACTGAGAATACCCTGCCTCACTCTTCCTGTCCTACATCTCCCTCTGGTGCCTATGACTGGTAGAACTCACCAGAAACTAGAAGACAAAAAAAAACTCATTGATATAGTCCATGAAGGTCAGCCTCCTGGGGCACAGATCATAGTGAAGGGTGGAGTGTAGAGTTGAAGCAAAACATTATCACATCATGTACACAATGAGTTGAAGTATCAATTGTTTGATTTATAAGCACTCATTTATCTATATAAATATGGAACCAGTGACAAAAATGGAACAAAAGCATATTTTCCAATAAAGTCCTATACAAATATCATTGTTGAATCTATCCCAGAGTTCTCTTCTGCACTAAACAGCACAATGCTTTAATCAAACTGTAACTGGGTTCTTTTTAGGTTTCATACATGAAGAATGAAGTCAATACCATGCCCCGTCAACTATATTCAACTTTAGATTCTTACCAAGGATCTGTGTGAAACTTTTTCCAAGGTACCACCTCAAGTCACAAAGCATAGGAGTGGGAAATTTTTCACTTGACTTAGATTAAAGGTCACTGTAACTCAATAAATGGATAAACGCAGATTAGAAAATGGGAGGAAGACCAACTAGATATAGGGATCTAAAGGCCCCAATTCCTCCTCTAGGACTGTATGACCACTCTCTTAAGATAGGCCTACTTATGTTTTATTTTTTTATCATCTGAGTGATGGTATGTGTTTTAACATAATAGTGCTAATAAAATAAAATAAAATAAAATAAAATAAAATAAAATAAAATAGGAGGGGCGTCGAGTGTGGTAATATCTATAACCAAAGTCAAATCCTATTTGTGGAACCCTTTATTGTCTACTTTAGTGGATCCTGAATATATCAAAAGTCTAGTCCTTACTGCCCAGCACTCAGGGAAGAAAGGTCTAATGTTACTATATGGGGGTTGAAGTAGGTGCCAAAGGAAAAGCAGTTCCCACCACCTCCAAGGAGCAGGAGCTGTTGCTCTTCAGGAAGGAGGATGCTGGTATGATTGTGCAACATTAGTGGCCATGGTACACATGTTGTGTCAATCTGATACTCAGAGCTCAATCTTGTAGTCAAGTCAATAACAGTCACCCCAGGAACTGAGGAGGAATGAATCCAGACCCCTCCAACCAGTAGAAGCTTCCCATTAAGCACATGAGCTGTGTGGGAGTACCTTGGGGTAATGGGAGGCTGGATATCTACTGATTTCCAGAGGAATCCACAAGTGATTGGTTTCAGAAAGACTATAGAGCTCAATGGCTCCTCAGAAGCACCCAGGCCTCCAGCAATAAGGACTCCCCCTTGCCAGCTGCAGGCACTGTGGGAATGCCGACCTTCAGGTGTATCCCCCTCCACTGGGATCCTGACCCAAGTCATTGACTCCACATGGAGAAAATGCCAGTCACTCAATACAGGTTTCACCACACTTCGGCCCCCATATACAAACAAATATTTCTGATTTTCATAGGACACTTCTGTTGTTGAATGCCGCCAACATGACAAAGTGGAATCTTCTTCTGTGCTAGCTTTTGTTACCATTACATTTAGATCCTCAGTGCTATCATCCTCACTCTTACAAAACCGAAGCTGAAGAATCCCCAAGGCTGGAGTTACTGGGGACAGTCTCCCTCCCAGAACCAGAACCTGAGTATCAGAAAGTCTTGTCATGGTGTGATAAAGGCGTCCATCCCACTGAGCTTCAGTCCCCCAACTGCCTATTTGTTTGCCTTTCCATTCCAAGTCACAGTATCTTGAGAGCAAGTGAAACTTGCTCATTCGGCAATGCCGCCCCTCCTGCTCTCCAAATCCACCTGCACTGAGAATGCCTGGGCTCAAAAGGACAGAGGCGTGGCCATATCTCTTAAAGTTTGGGCTCTGGCTGTCACTAGTGACTACACTGGCAAGGAGGATCCCTGAAGGGGCAGCAGGATCTACCCGAGGAAACAGCTCTGGGGATGAAAGCACCAGAGTTTGGGAGAGAGTGTCTCCCTTAGAAGCGGCCAGAATGAAATAGTGGGCGCACTTCAGATGCCACTCCTCAAACTCGTCAAAGGGTTCAAGATTTTCCATGCGCCGACGTTCTTCTGCGGGCAGAAAGCAGCGATAGAATTCATTCATGTCCATGGCCCTGCAGGCAGTCCAGCCAGCCTGAAGGAAGCGGTGCTGCTGGGACTCCACGTCGGGAAAGCGGTCCAGGCCATGCAAAGGAGAATTTAGCTGCTGAAAATGTTGCTGCATGAACTGGCCAAAGGTGTCATGCGGCCTCATCTGCTCGTAGATCACGAAAAGAGCATTAGGAAACCGCTGGGCTGCCCAGGCGATGAGGGCCGCTGCATTATCCGGTTCCAGGTAGGTCAGCACGGCCTCAGCTAAGAGCAAAGTGGGCGCGGCTTCCTCGAGGCCCGCGGCGGTCAGGGCCTGGTCCAATCGCTCAAGCTGCCTCAAGTCCAAGCCCAGGATGCGGTAGTCCAAACTCTCAAAGCACAGCGCTGACGCAGGATCCCCGCTCTGGAAAGGCCCGGTTAACGCACACAGTTCCGGCGTATCTCTAATCCTCTCCGCTTTGCGCCGCGCCACGTCTGGAAAATCTACCTCCCAGACGGCAGCCCAGGACAGGCGGCCTGCAGCTTTGAGGCGAAAATAAAGCGAGTCCGAGCCGGCGCCCAGCGACAGGATCTGGGCGCGAGGCGCTCCCCGGGCGGCGCACGTCCGTTCCAGGAAGGCGCGCACGCAGTGCCGTACGGCGCGTGCGCGGACGTAGTAGCCGCGGTGGATGAGCGGCGCGCGGCGAGCGGCCCCCGGAACTAGCAACGCGGCGAAGGTGTCGTGCACGTACCCGCGCGTGGCCAGGGAACTCTTGCTGAGGGCGCTGCTATCGTTGGTACTCCGCACTGCTCCCGCCCGACGCTCGCGGCTCCGCGGGCCCATGGCCCGAAGGTGCTCAAGAGCCCCGGTCTGTCACGGGGCTGAGCTGCTCTTCCGTTCTAGGGACGCACCTCGCGGACTTCTGTGCGGAAATACCACCCCTCCCCCGTGACTCCTCTTCCGCAGAAAAGTGTGCGTCACTTCCGGGAAGAGCGCGCCTCGCTGATTGGAATTGAGGGGGGTGAAGTTTGTGCTAAAATTCCACTGGTTGACTTCTTTGAGTCTCTCGGACTGCTTTTTCGCGGGAAGACTGTCCGCTACGGCTTATTGTGGACACGTAAACTGTCAGGGAAGGTCGGGTTGTCACTTCTACAAGCTTTTCCGTATGAAGGGAAATTTTTATCTAAGTTCTCATAGTTGACTCACCTGTTGCCAGAAATCTTGAAGAGGTGAGTCTGTGGGGACTGACAGCCAGAACTTGGACGGGAAAGGTCTACGCCGCTGACGTTGGTGGGCAAGTAGAGGAAGGGGTCGATCCTTGGATAATAACTACTAGTGCTAATTTAGTCAATGCTTTAAATGTTAAAAAAGAGATCCCACTTAAGCCTGAGAAGTCAGTGAGGTCTGGTGCAAAATTAGCAAACCTTTACACCCAATAAAATATTCCGCGCAGCTATATACTATTGATTGTCTTGTATTCCTGGCTCTGTGCTAAGCTGCCAATAAGTAAATTACTCAGCCCCAGTTTCTCAGCTATAAAGTGACATTCCCCTCTACTTTCAAAATTCTGTGATTCTAGAGTAGTAAGAGACTCACAGCAGAGAGGTGATTATTCCCTCATGATATGGTCTGAATCTTGTTGGGGGTTTAAAATAGTAACCATCAAGTTTCTGAGTTGGGTGTTTGGGTATCATCACCAGTAGGAAACTGCCTCCAGAGATATTTAAGAAGACTTGTAATTTATTAATTGCGATTTGGTGACTGACTGGGGGCTGAGATGGAGAAGAAAGTCAAGATGACTAAAGGTGTGGTTACCTTGAAGCAATATAGCATAATGATTAAAAGTGTGAGTTTTTGGCCCTGGCCGGTTTGGCTCTGTGCAAAGAGCGTCGGCCTGGGTTGCGAGCTCCATCCCCAATAGGGAGCATGCAGAAGGCAGACAATCAGTGATTCTATCTCATCATTGATGTTTCTATCTCTCCCTCTCCCTTCCTCTCTGAAATATACACTGAGTGGCCAGATTATTTTGATCTCTGAACGCATAATAATCTGGCCACTCAGTGTATATCCTATATAATAAAAGGCTAATATGCAAATTGTCCCCTCGACCAAGAGTTCGACCAGCAGGCAGGCCGGCCAACCACCCATGTCCCTCCCCCTGGCCAGGCTGGCTGGACCCCACCCATGCACGAATTCATGCATCGTGCCTCTAATATATATATATATATGTGTGAGTGTATATATATAATAATAATCTGATCATAATAATCTGGCCACTCAGTGTGTGTGTGTGTGTGTGTGTGTGTGTATATATATATATATATATATATATATATATATATATGTAATGAGTTTTGAAGTTCTACCAATTTGAGTTTGAGTACTGGAACTCAAAAGTGAGTCAGGATAAAGTTTTGTTAATTGAAAAGTTTCCTTTAGCTTTAGTGTTTAAGAGCTATTAATAACTTAAGGGAGAGCAATTTCTGTGCAGCAATCAGGGCAGGATCCATGTTATAGTGAATGGGAGATAAGTAAATGGAGGCAGCCAGTCTAAATTACACTTTCAAGGACCTTAGCTCAGAAGAAGGAGAGACAGGGCAGTAAAGAGGAACGTAGAATACTAGTAGTCTGAGATTCAAGAGAATGAATTTTTTTTTTCCTCTGGCTTCTGAGGGAAGAAGGGGTGTAGGTAAAGATAAGTTGAAGTGTGGGGAGGGGAGATAGAAAGAGGAAATTCATGCCTAATGGCTTCTGTTGTCTCTGTGAAGCTGGTGTCTGGATTGTCACTTCATTGTGAAGCAGTTGGGTCTAGCTAGAACAATTGAGTTTGGAATTGCCTTTGAAGGGAATAGGAGAACTCCTCTAAGCATGTTGAACCTTGGGATCCTCATCTCTAAAATGAGGGCACTAAGTCTGCTTTGTGAATTGTCTTAAGGTTGATTGAGAACAAATTGGGGCGGGGGGGAGAGTTATAGAACTTTTTAAAAAAATACAGAACTATGGAAATAATATTTTAATAACAAGTTAGTAAAATGTACATGATACATTAGAAATATTTTTTATTTCTAATAAAAAGCAGAAATCAATAAAAGTGATTCAAGAAGAAAGAGAATAGGGAAAATTTTGTGATTTGGGTATCTTACGATTGTTTTCTGGTTATTATTTTTAATCTGTTTATTCTTATATAAAATGGAAGTAATAATACCTCATGGGTTGTTGTGAAGAGTAAGTAAAATAACCATCTAAGACACTTAGCACAGTGCCTGGTTCATAGTAAGTGCTTAATAAAAAGTAACAAATATTTATATTAATCTGAGGTCCCCCACATCCCCCCTAGTCATGAAAAAAAGTACTCTGGGAGATAGGAGACTTGGTTCTGGTCCTTCCCTAACTTGATAAACAGTAAGTACAAATGTAGAAAGGTCTTATCTCAGTGTGTTGCCTTTCAGCTTCTCACTCTCACCCCAGCTTCTGACTCATGCAAAATCCAGCCCAGGGCCCAGCTGGTGTGGCTCAGTGGTTGAGCATCAACCCATGCACCTAGAGATCATGGGATCCATTCCAAGTCAGGGCACATGCGGTGGTTTCGGGTTCAATCCCCAGTAGGGAGCCTGCAGGAGGCAGCCAATTGATGTTTATATTCCTCTCTCTCCCTTCCTCTCTCTAAAAACAAAAACAAAAAAAACAAAAAAAAAATCTAGCCCAGGAAAGTTGAATTTGGTAGGGAATGGTATTGTTGATAGAAGTATCTTAGCCAAGGATCAGTGAAACAATTTTTTCAAGTGTTCAAAGATGGTGCTTGTTTTGTGGCTTTCAAATAGGTTAATATTAGAGGCCCAGTGCACGAAATTCGTGCACTGGTAGGGTCCCTAGTGGCTGCTGCTACCGGCTTGGGCCTCCCTCCCTTCCCCCAGCCATTCCCACCCCCTGGTCGAACTCCCAGACTAATTCCTGGTCGAGTGGACAATTTGCATACTACACTTCTTTATATAGGATTGTAGCCAGTGGGTCAGTAAATTTACTCACAACTAGTTAAAAGTTAATCTGGAGAATGGTTTGAATGTGGCACAAAATAAGGTCAGGATCCTAGAGTAGGTTATTATCAACCTGCTATATAAAATGTCTTAAGTGCTTTTTAGGCTGTCAAACCATGAAAGTTCTTTCTCACAATTCATAATAATAAAGCTGTTTTGCAATATTAAAAAAATAATTTAATTCTTTCATAAACAATTCTTTTAAATAAATAACTTGTTAAGTATTCTAAATGTTAACTAATTAAAATTAAGTAAATTTATTACAATTATTGAAAATTTTAATTTATTAAAATTACTTCAAAAAGTAATCAAGTTTTACATGCTTGTTGTAAAACCTCAAAATTGCACAAAACTATATAAGGTAAATAAAATAAAATTCTCTCCTCTGGCCTTTGCCACTTCCAACCCACATTCTAGGGGTAACAGTTTTCTATGTGCCCTTTCATATGTGTTTTAGGAATAAAGATATAAATAAATGAGAGAGAATGTGTGCGTGTGTGTGAGTGTATATGTACATACATGCTTTATTCATAAATGTCATCTTTCTAAACCATGTATTTTGCCACTTACTTTTTGGAAGTAACACTATATCATAGAAATCTTTCCATATAGTCATAGATATTCAGTTGAGTGGAGATATATATATATATATATATATATATATATATATATATATATATATAACTAATTTAGCCAGTACCTACTGATGGACATTTAGGTTGTTTCCAGTTTTTGCTATTAGAAATAATACTATAAGAAATGTATTTGTATAGATCCTATAAGATATAAGATAAATTCTTAACAGTAGAATTATTGTATAAAAATGTGTTGTGTGTGTGTGTGTGTGTGTGTGTGTGTGTTGATACATATAGCCAATTTGGTTTCTAAAAAGACCACACCAAGTTCTGTTCACACCTTTTACTTAGACCTTCACCAGTATTAGGTATTATTCTTCTGAGATCCACAATATTTTTTCTGGATAATTTTATAAGTTAAGTCTTTCATGAACTTTAAAAATCAATTTCTAAAGAATGCTTTTGAGAATATTTTTATTAACATTTACTTTATAAGTCAATTTATGACAAATTGACTTTACCTATGTAAGATAAAGTATGTTTTCCCATTTTGACATCTTCTATGTCCTTTAGTAGAGATATTACACATATTGATTAAATAGTCCATTTTTTAAAATTTGTTACTATTTAAGCACTTAGTATATGGTAATTCATTGAAATGCCACTTTTAACTCATGCTGAATTGGCCTTGCTATGGGTTCTATGGCTCTGTCTAGTCCTGTATAATCTATATTCTTTATTGCCCATTTTAATATCTTAGTAACTTATTTACCCCTCTCAGTATCAATTTAGAGATTAGTAATGTGGTAAAAAATATTTATTTTGCAAGGTTATTGGTGAGATTAAATATTACATTATTGAAAGTGCTTATCTGGCAGGTTCTGAATGGAAACTGCTATTATTATCAACATCATCATTATTAATATGTGAGAATCCAGAGAGTCAAGGTGGCTACTTTGAAAATCACTAAATTTCATTTGGAATTTTATCTTAATGTATAAGCCACCTTCAGCGGTGAAGGGCAAATTAGGATTTATCACCTGTAATGTGCTAGCTTCTAGCCATAGTCCTTGTCCTTAGGAAGCTTATAGTCTAGTGAGGAAGACAAGTAAATCAGTGATTGAGATACAGTGTGATAAAGCACTGAGTGATAGGTAGTCACTGGAGTCTATGGGAGCATACAAGAAGGGAATTTAAATTACTGTATCAATCCTCACAGCTACTCTGCACTTTTATCCCTTTTTATACAAATAAAGAAACTGAAGCTGTGAGGTTAACTGACTACTAAACTGCGAAAACTAGTAAAAGGACTAGCCAAGCCCACTGAAGCCAACACCTCTGCTCTTCCTTTATGTATTTTAAACAATTCGAAATGTAAACTTTTTTTTACCCAAAATAGTCCTTATGAATTTCTAGTTTTAGAAGTAGTTTTATAGAAAATGCTAAGTAAGGAATACATCCAACTGAATTGCATATTGTAATTGTAATCCGCCTCTTACTTTTTCTTATTTCTAGTTCATATTATTAGCTCATTAGCTTTGGAGGAACTTTTTGTCTTTTGAAGAATAAATTCACAAAAGTCCTGTTTCTTTGCTTTTATGTTAACATCTGAAAATGTAAACATTTGTTTAAATAGGTGAAGCTGAACCCCAAGCAACATTTCAGCTAATTTTATAAAAATGTGTGGAAATAAAGCAATCTGAAGGAAATTCAAGACCACAAAATTTACTGACTGAACTACATGGTATTGTTCATACCAATAAGAGTGTTTGGAGAAAGACCTTTTTATTCTGCTAAGTCATGATTAAAGCAGAAGACCAGCAGCAATGGAAGAGAACCTTTTTCTCAGAACTACCTAAAGTGGTGAGAATTCAACCACAGAATTCTAGAGTGGTTGCTAATTATAATGACTCTGTGTTGTTTCTTTTCACAAAAGAAAAGTGAATTTTACTCTTATAACTTACAAACTTTAAAAGTTGTATAGCTAAATCTAATAGGCAATTTGCCTACTATAGACTGCAAACATCAAGTGCACGGTATGATGCTATGAATCTAGTGGATACTTAATATGTTCTTACTGATTGTATTCTTTTGTTTTAGGAACTTCATGCCCACTTGAATGGATCCATTAGTTGTAATACCATGAAGAAATTAATAGCTAAGAAACCAGGTCTCAAAATCCATGATCAAATGACTATGATCGATAAAGGAAAGAAAAGAACTTTAGAAGAGTGAGTTTGGGGAGATTGTGGACACACTCCTTTTTTTCTCTATCACTATTTTGAGATTGTAAATAGTATGTAAGAATTCAGATTTTAATAGTTAAAGTAATAGGGTAGCCATCTGGTATGGAGAGTATAACTTGACATATAGAATTTTTCCAGCTGTCCAACTGTTGACAATATTTTTAATGATTTATGTTGTTTGTGAAGTTGTACTATATTGACTATTCTTTAGACTGGAAAGTATAGGCTTACTGACTTTTCTCCTATTTGCTCCTTCCAACGGGGGATGGTGGGGTGGGGTGGGAGTGGTGTTGGAGAAGGGAAACTAGTATATCCCACTTAAAAATATCAGTAATGTTTTCTTTTCAGTCATTGATCTTTTTAGATCAATGTAATTTTCAAAAAACCTATTCTGTAGTTCTTTATAAATATACAGGGTGTCCTGAAAACATGTATACACACTTCAACAGCTGATAGCTCAATTGATGTTTCTTTCTTTTCAGCCAGACTAAGCTTTGAACAAAGGAAGTTCATCCTAAAATGCTACTGGAAGTTTGAAAACACAGTTGAAGTACAAACAACTGCCTTTATAATCATTCAAAGTATGATTTTTTCATACTTTAATTTTCATTCCTTTTTAGGTTTAATTAATTTTCATTCCTTTTTAGATTTAACTAATTTGAAATAATGGATGAAGCCAGACTAAGCTTTGAACAAAGAAAATTTATCCACTAGACTTTTTTTATGGGGATACATAAAAGATAAAGTTTATGGTACAAAAAATTGAGGGCACATAAATACCAAACAATATTATTTTTGATGTTTGCGATTCCATTCCTTCGAGTTATCAGCAGTGCCTCGACCAGAACAGTCATCAGTTTGAAAACAGGTGTTGACAAAAAAAAAAAAAATCATTCATTTCTGTAGGTTCTTTTAAATTTTGAAAATGAACTGTATGTTAATAAACACTAACTTTGTAATCATTCACACTGTGTATACGTTTTTTGGGATACCCTATGTAATTATTAAAATCTATTTAATTGCTTACTGAATTTGTCTTGAGCTTTTGATGACTAGAGTATCTTAAAACTTTTTATTCATGTTATAGATGTTTCCAGATGTTTCAGATTATTCATCAGCTTACTACTAGCCCTGAAGACATTTTAATGGTAAGAAATGAAGCAATTTTTAGATAAGTCTAAAAATTAAGTAATTTATGCCCTCTTGTTGCATTGAGTCTGATGAAAAATGTTTTCTGCTTTTTTATGGCAACTCTTTTTAAAACCAATGTAAGACATTTGCCTAAGAGCTAATATCAAAAGCCTATGTTCATTGGAAAATATATGAGGAAAGAATTAGGTGAATATCTTCTGTTAGATGGAAGACAATATGGAGAAAATCTGGTCCTGTTTTTCATAATATTTGACCATAGACAGAAAGGTTTTATCCCTATTGCTTGGAAGATTTTTCACTGCCTGAGTAGATGTTATAGAGAGTGAAGAAGTTCAAGAAGTGCCTAGAAATTAAATTATTAATTCCTAGCGAAATTGTACCTTTCCTCTGAGAATGTAGGACTAAAGAACACATCTGTGTTCTCTTATCTGAAGCTCTATGGTACTATAGTTTCCATGATATGGAATACTGGTTTCTGTATCATTGATCTAACTAGGATGGCATTTAAAATGTTCTCTTTGCTCAGCTGATGTGGCTCAGTGGTTGAGCGTCGACCTATGAACCAGGAAGTCATGGTTTGATTCCCAGTCAGGGCACATGCCTGGGTTGCAGGCTCAATCCCCAGTGTGGGGTGCGCAGGAGGCAGCCAGTCAATGATTCTCTCTCATCACTGATGTTTCTAATCTCTCTCTCCCTTCCTCTCTGAAATCAATAAAAATATATTTAAAAGAATAAAAATAAAAATGTCCTTTTTGTAAATGAAGATAAACGAAATCCTGTCAGTGTTCTTAATCATTCAGCCTTTAGATATCATTTACCCTGGTCATTTAGAAAAATGCAAAGTAAGAAGTATAACCTATATTTCTGGAGAGCTAACTTTTGACTGATCAAGAAAGAATTTTCCTCCTTGGCCAAGATTGATCCTCACAATAAATACTAAATTAATCACCTTTTGGAGGAGAGTTTAATCTAAAACTTTAGTTAAAAAAAGTTGACTGAATGCCCATAATGTTCCAGTGCTAGAGACTGGGAGATATAAAGACAGATTGACATGGTCCCTGCCCATGAAGAATTTAGAGTCAGGGCTGAATCTGGCAGACACAGATGTGGACCCCAAGGAAGTATTCTTGGACGTGGGGTAGGGATGATTCCACAGGCCTCACTGTGGCCTAGATAAATCTTCCGTTGCTCTCATGCTATACTTGCCAGCAGCCTTCTATTATTCATTTGATTTCACAGGTATCTCACCACCAAGATGAGGGGTACCCTGAATGGTAGATATCATCACTTCAGCCACTGAGAAGAACTGCCACTTCATACTCATTGTTAGTATACACGTTAACAAATAGGCTTCTGCGTTAGGCTCCTGGGAGCTGGGGTAGAGTGACTTGGGACCTTTGGGCCTGGAGCAATGATAAAATGCAAGTTCCTCAACCTACAGGGATGAGGCGTACAAAAGCAGCAATGTGGAGCTCCTAGAGAAGAAGGGCCGCTGGGTCTCGTGTGCAGAGGCTGCAGGCTCATGCTCGGTGGTGGAGGAAGCAGTGGTGTCTCTCTTGGTGTAGGGGTGTCATGTGACTTTTGAATGCTGTTGTGCATACTCTCTGAGGCTGATTCTCTAGACCTCCATTACATTTATATTATAATAAATTTATTTTGGGCTTTAATTTAAAAAAAGAAAAAGATGAGACTCAGACCTTGGATTGCAGTGAATCCACTAAGGTAGTTCCCCTGTTAGGCACTATCTGCACAACCAGCCAATCCCTGTTCCTTTGCCTTTTGCCTGCTCATGTACACATAGTCAAAGCAGGTTAGGATTAGGATACTACCCCAGCTGGGTGGCTCAGCTGGTTGGAGCATTGTCCTGTATACCAAAAAAGGTTGCGAGTTTGATTCCTGGTCAGGGCACATACGTAGATTGTGGATTCGATCCTGGTCAGGGTGCATATGGGAGGCAACCGATAGATGTTTCTCTCTCACATATGTTTCTCTCTCGCTCTCGCTCTCGCTCTCCCTCTCGCTCTCCCTCTCCCTCTCCCCCTTCCTTTTTCTAAAATCAATAAATATATCCTCCAGTGAGGATTTTTTAAAAAAAGATTAGGATACCAACTGTAAGGACTAACTAGGGCATGTTATCACAGTATCCCCAACCTGGTTCTTTTTCTATTAGATCTGGTATTTTTTAGGATTGATGGCAGAGAAGGAAACTTACCATCAGCCTTCAGATACCATTTACCCTGATCATTTAGTAATTTTTGGATTGTTGAGATTTGTGTTAAATTAGATACAGTTTGACTCATATTTATCACCCACTTTCTTTGCCTAAAAAGAATTTTCCTATATACTGCTGGGGGAAACTTAACCCTGCCTAAAGAATTTTATGAAAAATACAACGTATTCCTAAACATCTTGAATAAGAATCTTAAGCCATGACTTTAAATTGTACATCATTAATGTCTAATCACATTAGCTGTTCATTTCCATATGTTTCTTTCTAGTACTACACACTCATAGATGGTTTTAACTGGATTTAGTTTTGCCTTCTCTGTTTTATCAAACTGCTGTTATGAACACAAGGAAATAGAAAAATGGTTAAAAGGAGAGAAAAAAAGTGTGAATGATGTACATATTTGTATTTAATGTGGAAATAAGGGGGTGATGGGAGATAATGGAAATTTTGCGGTTCTGTCATGGTGTCCATCAGGGGTGTGGCAAAGCAGGTATTCTTAACCACATGGAAGATTTCCAACATTTTTCCCAAATCAAATGTAATGAATGAAATGAAGCTGTAGCATTTGGCACTTTCATTGGGACCCTTACACCAACATTATCAATATTATGTTCATTGCTTTTATTATCAGGTCACAAAAGATGTCATTAAAGAATTTGCAGATGATGGTGTCAAGTACCTGGAACTAAGGAGCACACCCAGAAGAGACAATGCTACAGGTAGAATTTAATTATTTTTCAGCCAATGTAATCTTTTCTGTGTGCTTTGGTCATTCATGTGTTTATAAGTTGAGAATATGAAGCACTTACTTTTACTCTATTGTAAAAATAGAACCAATATTCCAAATGTTATGATACACATTTATGATGCACATTATTAATGAGTAAGTTATTCTTTAAAAAATTAACTCAGGTATTATCTGTTTAAGGGGAATAAGAAGGCCTGCAAAAATGTCATTTGTTTTTCTTTTTCTTAATTTCAAAGATGAAGTGGGAGGGAGAGAGAGATAGAAACATCAATGATGAGAGAGAATCATCAATGATGAGAGAGAATCATTGATCGGCTGCCTCCTGCACGTCCCCTACTGGGGATCGAGCCCACAACCCAGGCATGTGCCCTTGACCGGAATCGAAGCCGGGACCCTTCAGTCCACAGGCTGACGCTCTATCCACTGAGCAAAACCGGCTGGGGCTCGTTTGTTTTTCTTACTCTGAGAAAAGGACATTTGCTCCTTATAGTTGCATTGTCTTAAACAGGTTAATTCTTGCTGCCTGCATCAAGAGCACTTGTGAAACAATGTCACTGAGCAGATGCAGAATCATGTTTTGTAACAATCACTGAAATGAGGTTATTCAGTCACTTCTCAGGGACTAATAGTGTCTTTGGCCAGGAGCAAGCTGTGATGTGGTAAAACCCCTCTGGATGGAGATGAGCAGATCTGGGTGTTGTCTGGAGAAAATTTCATAAGAGTAACATCAGGAGATATTATGTAGTATCTTTGGGTCCCTCTTAGCATTTTGTGATCCTACCAGGTCATCTTGCACACTGACATGTATAGCCCAGTTACCATTCAGGGGGTAAAATTTTTTCAACTACATATAGTAAAGTAAATGTTGACAACTGTGGCAAGCAAAAGAGACTTATCTTGCATTTTTTAACTGCAGAATCAGTTCTAAGTTATGCTAGTGAGGGTAGTGAGAGGGAAGGATAGAAAAAAACCTACCAATTATTAGAGCTAGGTTGCTCTTTGAATGGAGATTCAAAAGAGAGGTTTTAACCTAAGTATGTAACAATAGGGGAATTGTTAAAGTTTAATGGAATGGTAGGCAACAATAAAAATAGTTTCAAGGACACTTTAATGATTGGAGATATGCTCAGAAGATAGTGTTAAATGACTGAACAGAATACATATTTACTTAGTAGCATCCCATCTATTCAGAATATCTATACTAATAAAAGGGTAATATGCAAATTGGTTAGGATGCCCTCATGCAACAACTGAACAGCAGGCTGCATGGGGCAACCAGGCCGGCAGGGGAGCAGTGAGGGGCGACCAAACGACGGAACAGCAGGCTGCGTGGGGTGACCAGGCCAGCAGGGGGGGCAGTGAGGGGCGACCAGACCGGCGGCGGCGGGGGGGGAGCTGGGGGTGACCAGGCCAGCGGGGGGGTGGCAGTGAGGGGCGACCAGGCCAGCAGGGGGGGCAGTGAGGGGCAACCAGGCCTGCAAGGGGGGGGCAGTGAGGGGCGATCAGGCCGCAGGCAGAGGCGGTTAGGGGTGATCAGGCTGGCAGGGGGGGGCAGTTAGAGGCAATCAGGCAGGCAGGCAGAGGCTGTTAGGGGCGATCAGTAAGGCAGGCAGGTGAGTGGTTAGGAGCCAGCAGTCCTGGATTGTGAGAGCGATGTCTGACATCCCCCGAGGGGTCCCAGATTAGAGAGGGTGCAGGCTGGGCTGAGAGAACTCCCCACCCCTCCGTGAATGAATTTCATGCACCAGGCCTCTAGTATCTATAATAATAAAAGAGTAATATCTATATTAGGGTAATATCTATAAAGGGTAATTATCTATAATAATAAAAGGGTAATATGCTAATTAGACTGGACATCCTTCTGGATGAAGCCAGGGCCGGCGGGAAGCCCGGGTCTTGGGTGCCTGCTGGCAGCCAGAGCGAAGCCCGGGTCCCGGGTGCCAGAGGGAAGCCAGTGCTGGCAGCTGGGAGAAGGAAGGCCTACTCTTACACGAATTTCATGCATTGGGCCTCTAGTATACATACATATATGTATGCTTAGAAAAACAAAGACAGTGGTTATCTTTACGTGGTGGATTATATGTTAGATTTATTTTACTTCTTTATAATTTCCTGTGCTTTACTAGAGATTTTCCACCAAAAGTAAGCATTTTAGAATTGGGGCACAAAAGTATTTTAGAGGAGCTTGTTCTGGAGAGTGCTCTTCCAGAGCTCCCCAGAAGAGGAAAATTTAAGCACCGAAAGAGAGGCTTTAGAAAAGGGCTTGTTCTTGTTCTTGTTTTGTTAAAACATTAAAAAATTTTCATAACAATTTGTGAGAGTAATTTTATGTCTGTTGAATCTAAGAATCCTTTTTAGTCTTTTTTTTTTCATTTTATTTTTTGTAGTACTTAATTATTTTTCCAAATTTATTAAAGTTCAATTAGTATTTACTAAAATATATCCATAGGGCTGTGTTTTAATTCATCTTTAGCCATGCTTTTGTCACAACATAAAGTGAAAATGTAATTTGTTTACATAGGGATACTAATGCTGAAGGATTAAATAGTTGATGATCTCTTTACATGTTTTCTTTGTGTCCTTTCCAGGAATGACTAAAAAAACTTATGTGGAATCTGTACTTGAGGGTATAAAACAGTCTAAACAAGAAAACTTAGACATTGATGTTAGGTAAGAAGCATTGTACCTTAGTGGTCACCATTTAAAAATCTAGAATGGGTGAAAATTTTACTACTTTCACCATGGGTGTAATGGATTTTTATACATCAGCCAATAACTGGTTTTTATCTTATAACTAGAGGCCCGGTGCACGAATTCGTGCACCGGTGGGGTCCCTCGGCCTAGCCTGCAGGATCAGGCCAAAACCGGCTCTCTGACATCCCGTGAAGGGTCCTGGATTGTGAGAGGGTGCAGGCCAGGCTGAGGGACCCCACCGGTGCACAACAGGGACTAGGGAGGGATGTGGGAGATTGGCCAGCTGGGGAGGGGCCACGGGAGGGCTCCAGAACATGTCCGACCCGTCTCGCTCAGTCCCGATTGGCCAGACCCCAGCAGCAAGCTAACCTACCGGTCGGAGCGTCTGCCCCCTGGTGGTCAGTGCACGGCATAGTGACTGGTTGACTATCTGCCTCCTGGTGGTAAGTGCATGTAATAGCGAGTGGTTGAGCGGCCTTAGCATATTACGCTTTGATTGGTTGAACAGCCATCCGGTTGACCGAACACTTCGCATATTAGGCTTTTATTATATAGGATAAGAAAAAAACATCAAGAACTCTATTCTATAATAGAGTTGACAATGCAGCTCTGAATTTATTCATGTGGCAGTAAAATTCTGAGTACTGTTACTGTAGTGAGTATGGCTTTCCATTGCACTTCAGCTAAAATCTATACTTCTTATTGTGGCCTCCAAGGTTCCATATGATCTGGCTGTCTCTCATACTTTTAACAGCCTCATCTGGACCACTTATTACTTATTATGCACTGGCATCTCTGTTCCCCAAATAGGCCAAGACTATCCCACCTCAGCACCTTTGTACTTCCTGTAACTTTTGTCTAGGACACACTTTCACTATATCCATGGATGGCTGGCATCTTCTCATTATTCAGTTCAGCTGTCACTTCCTCAAAAGGGGCCTTCCTTGACCACTTTATCTAAAGTGCTCCCCAAATCCTCTAGTCACTCTATTTATTTCCTTTATGGCAGTCTTTTTAACCAGATCAGAGATTATCTTGTTTAATTGTTTATATATGCTCACCCTCTAGAGTATAAATTCAGTGAGGCCACAAACTTTGTTCTTTGGCCACTACACATCCAGTACTTAGAACAGAACTGGCACGTAATCAGGGCTCAATAGGTCCTCGAAGGAAGAATGCTAGTTGTAGTGCTTCTGACTATAAAATCTCTCCAAATTAAGCTTAACTAGACAAATACCCCAATTTCAAAAACCACCCAAAAGACAAGATAATTTAGAAAAGAAGATATACAAATGGCCATTAAATGTATAGAAAACCTCACTAATCAGATAATTTTTTAAAAAATATATTTTATTGATTTTTACAGGGAGGAAGGGAGAGGGATAGAGAGCTAGAAACGTCGATGAGAGAGAAACATCGACCAGCTGCCTCCTGCACACCCCACACTGGGGATGTGCCCGCAACCAAGGTATATGCCCTTGACTGGAATCGAACCTGGGACCCTCCAGTCCGCAGGCCGACGCTCTATCCACTGAGCCAAACCGGTTTCGGCATAATCAGATAATTTTTAAAAGAAATATCACAGTACCATTTCAATCCCCCCATCACCACCAAAAAGGGTAATAACCAGTGTTTGTGAACTTACACTGTTGGTGAGCATATGTAATTAATAAAACCTCTCTAAAGAGCAATATGTATTAAGATGTATAAAAATAATTTTCCACTCTGACCCAGTAAATCTCTTCTAGAAATGTATCCTAAGGAAATTGATTGATTTATGTTAAGATTCTTCATTGTAGTGCTATTTATGACAAAAAGTAGAAAACATCCTAAAATGTCCAGCAATCAGAGGACAATTACATTATTATGTTCATATGATTTATATTATTTTCTAACATTATTTAATGGCAGGGGAAATTGTTAAGTGGAAAAAAATGACACTGCATTTTATATATAGTTGATCCAAATTCTGTAAATAAATAAATGCTAGAAGAATTTATTTATTATTATTTTTTAAATATATTTTTATTTATTTCAGAGAGGAAGGGAGAGGGAGAGAGAGATAGAAACATCAATGATGAGAGAAAATCATTGATCGGCTGCATCCTGCACACCCCACACTGGGGATTGAGCCCATAACCTGAGCCCGCAACCCAGGCACGTGCCCTGACCGGGAATCAAACTGTGAATTCCTGGTTCATAGTTCGATACTCAACCACTGAGCCACGTCGGGCTTTATTTTTTTTTAATAAATAGGTAAACTAATAAGTGCAGGAAGAAAGTTACACAATATTAACAAGGATTCTCAGAATATTAGATTTCTTATAGAATTTCAGTTAATATATGTATCAGCTATTGGATACATATTAGAATTAAATTATTACCAATTTTGTAATCCTTATGAAATAATGGATCTAAGCCTCATGATGAAAGAACACACCACTATCTGTGATAGAACTCTTGCCAAAAAACTGAATTTGATCTGATTAATCCTCTAGATTAGATCCAGTGTCCAATTTATAGGAAATACGAGACAGGAGAACATGTTAGTAACACAGGGATTCAATCAACAAACCCAGACTGTGGGAAACTTTATGTGGCAAATGACCTCGTTTCTTCAACAAATAAATTTAAGAAAAGAGGTTGGGAGGCGTGCAGTAGGGGTGGGGTGAAGGGAGTGGCTGTAGATTAAAAAACACTTGAAATGCACTGACCAACACAATGTGTGAACCTTTGGTTGGGTTATCGTTTGAACAAACTGTAAAAAACAAGTACTTCAACAATAAAACATGAGACAATTAGAAATTTGAACACTAATTAAATATTTGGTGCTATTCGGGAATTTATGTCTCATTCCCTCTAGCAAAGTAAGATGTCATGTCAAATAGGCAACACATTTCCTATAATAAGATGTACCTGCCATAGCTCTCTGGCCATATTCAAGAGTTGTATTTTTTATCATTGTTTTAAAATGTGTTTTTCTTATATTAAAGATATTTGATATCAATTGACAGAAGAGGTGGCCCTTCAGTGGCCAAGGAGACTGTTAAACTTGCTGAAGAATTCCTCCTTTCTACTAAAGATACAGTTATTGGCCTTGACCTCAGTGGAGATCCTACAGTAAGTTATTTTTCCTAAATACATTTTATTTCTAAAAAAAGTCAATTTAGTTTGTGGGAGAAGGATAACCAGAATGCATACAGCAACTATTCTCAACCAGGATTCTGTGAAAGAATTAAGCCCCATAAAAAAAGCAAAAAAGATTTGCATGACAATATGATTATTTTCTCCATTCTTCTAAAGATGGTACACAGCTAGTTCCATTCTACATACATAGGAGAGAATTCAGTTCATTTTATACAGTGGATGTCTAATGCTTAGTTACCTCTTAAAACCTCCAGTTGAGAAAGGTGCCTTATAAACAAAACATACAAATGAATCAATCTGCTGAGGTTTTTTTCAGCTATTATTTTATTTATTTGTTTACTGGGACAGAGTACACAGTTCCTCAGTTTGCCCAGTGTTCTCATGCATCCTCATTTTAACTTTTATCTTCAAGGCAGGACAAGCAAAAGATTTCTTGGAACCTCTTTTGGAAGCAAAAAAAGCAGGTCTGAAGTTGGCATTGCATCTTTCAGAGGTAAATAATATTTTAAAATTAGGCTGGAAAGGGTAGATTACAGTGGAAAATAGTAATCATCTTTAAATGGCTAAAAACATACCTGGCTTAGAAAAACATTTTTAGAAAGGGAAAAGTAGAAATGTTTTAACATAAATTATAATGATAAAGGCATGACTTGCTTTAGTCCCTCATGTTACTGTTTTTGTTTTTGTGGTTCCTGGGAGGGTGGCTGTTGACTTCCAGTACAGCTGTGTCTTTAAAAATAGCTTAATGACATCTTGCTAGAGAAAATTCATGAATTTCCATCATTGACCTTATCTTTGGTAAGCTGGCATTGAGGGAAGCACCAGTTCATCTCACTTTGTCCTCATAGGGAAAGGGACCTGAGTGTATCACATGTACTAGCAAGAAAGGAAGTAGCTCGTCATCATTTTATAAGGCTCAGCAGGGAGATCGGGTGCCCCTTGGTCCCCAGCTCCTTGGCAGCATGAACAAGTGACAGATAATGGCTAGAGAATGTCACTTTCTTCACATCTCTGTGAGGCAAACAAGGGACTCTATTGCACTTTCCCCCATTTTATAAATGGTTTATTTCTTCCTATTCTTTTTTTTTCTTTACATACAAAAAGCTATACATAATATATACAACTACATGAGTTTAGATTTGTTTCTTAACCAGTTAACTGCCATGCGTTCAAAACGGAAACCATCCCCACACGCCACGATATTTTGAATTTAATTTAAAAAATTAATTTGCAATAAATATTAGAAAAATAAATATATTACAATTCGGGTGTTCTTGAATATTTTCAGCTGAAAATTCTCACAAAAAATGATTTTAAAGTTGGTCAGGGCTGTAACTTAGGGACAACATTTTTTTTTTTATAGACACACCTGGCGTGTGGGGAAGGTCCGCTGCTTGCATCTACAGACGCTTATGGCATACAATGGGTTAAATGCAGGAAATAATACTTATTCTACTTATTTCATGGGGTTATCTTGAATATTAGATGGAGCGATATATAAAGGTTGAATAGCATCAGGACTTGAAGATTTAAGTAAAAAAATGGAGCTTCTTGTCATTATTGGTGGTTTTCATGTCTATAAGCAAGGGGTCAGTTATCTAGTGGAAGAACTTAAGAAAATATAGGTTCCATGTGCCCACACTCTGATAAAAAAGACCTTTCACTTTTAGGAAATCATCTAGCTGACCTGATACTTGACCGAAGCAATTGATCAATATAATGAAACAGCCAGCATGTGTCACTGTAACCAGTTATCTCTGGTCTTGGTGCACAGCGTCAAAGCGCTTTAGCTTAATTTTTGTTGCATTTCTTATTTGATCCATTGGATACAAGATATTTAATTTCCACATGTTATTGTGATTTGAATTTTAGGCTTTTAAGGGATAAAGAGCACAGCTAGATATTTTCATGGTGGTTGTGGTATGTATGTAGCTAGTCTTGTCAAAATAAAACGTGAGCACGCTGTGTGGAGAGTCTGGGCCCTGGAGTCAGATGGAGCCAGATTTCACCCTTCTCTCTATCGTTCACTAGCTCCATGAACCTTGGACAACTTTTGCTTAGAATGCATTATGTTTTCAACTACAAAATTTATATGTACCTGAAGAAAATCCAAATGTAGAGAACTATTATATAGAAGGAAAAAAATAAAAAATGAAAGGTCCCCTTCCCATTTCAGTTGTGCTCCCAAGTTGATCGTCTTAACAGTTTTGTATTTATATTTTTCCAGGCCTTTTTCTAATATATATGAACACACATATATACCACAGGACACATATACATATGGAGTTGTGGATTTTGTTTTTGAAAATTACTTTTTCTGAGCTATAATTTCTTCATCTTAATACTTTGCAACATTCTTGTGAGGTTTAAAGGAAATTTTATGTAAAAAGGCACGAAGTAGGTCCTTAGTATGTGTTTATTATCATTGGCTATAATTATTATCATTGGAATGAATCTAGAATATTGGGAAATGAATGGGAACATAAAAAGCAAAGAAGAGAGCTAGGAAGGTATAAGTAATTCAGCTTTCCAGAATATCTGTACTACCTTCTCAGGGACAGAGTACCTGGCTTTAGAAAAAGCACTTTTAAAACAACTAAAAGAGGTTATTGATGTCCTCTCTCCCTCTTTTTGAGATTCCAAACCTCAAGAAAGAAACACAAGTACTCCTGGATCTGCTTCCTGACAGAATTGGGCATGGGACATTTCTCAACTCCTCTGAGGAAGGATCCTTGGATCTGGTGGACTTTGTGAGGAAACACCAGATACCGCTGGGTAAGGCTTAGGGCTTCAGGTCCTTCAGACAACCCTGTGCCCCTTCCACTCCCAGCCCCCACATTGCAACCCAGATGTAGAGAAGTTTTGTCCTAAATATATAAATATTATTTAGAAAGTAAACGATATGTATAAGTGCTTTCTGAGCCTCATTTAAGTAACACAAAGTTTTAGCTCCCATTAGAATATAAGCTCCATGAGAGCAGAGCCCTTCTCTGTCTTGTTCACTTTACGTTCCCTAGTTCCTAGAACTCAGTATTTTACTGAAGGAATAAGGGGCATCTAGTATTTTGAAATGACTTTAACCAAATTAAGATGTGTTATGAAAATGTGTCACTTTTTTTTAAATTAAGAATTATGGAAAATTCGAAGTATGTTATTATATGTATGTTGACTGTTACACACTTGTTAGTCTACATGTGTATACCTGGAGCTGTTTTTGTTTAACAGCATATATTTATGACATGCCTACTCTGTTCCAGTCACTTTTCAATTGCTAGGAAGAGAGCAGTAAACAAAACAGACAAACAAGCTTGCTTTCTCAAGGAATTTTTAGTCTAGCAAAGGTAAGACAGTAAACAAATGCACAAGAAAATATTAGTGTTAAGTTCTTTGAAGAAAATTAAACAGACTGATATAATGATGCGATAACCACTTTCAGTTGGATGATCAAGGAAGGCCTTTCTGAAGAGGGAAAGAAGCAATGGACTGAAATCCATTTTTACTGAATGATAAATTCGCTGAATTTACAAATTTACCAATTTGTAAAACACTTGTTTGGGTATGCTTTTTTTAAAACTATTTATAGACTTTTCAGCAATTCATAATGGATGAGGCTTTTTTATTTTTACTGAGGAAAATTTTAAACATCAACAAAAGTAGAGAAAATGGAAACTATAGTGATAGTGATCTTACTCGTTGTGGTGGCTCCCAGCACAGTGAGGGGGCAGGTTGGCTTTGCCATTTCTTGGACTGAGTGGCTCTGTGTTGCGGCTGCCTTACCCAAGGGAGCAGACGCCATCCATCAAGTCAGTGAAGTATTTTACTCTGCCTAGGGAGCCTGGTACAGTTTCAAGGCAGGAATTTGTTAATAGAAGTCATTCTTAAGAAGGATTTACTTGCAGCAGGCAGTGATTAGATGGTTGTCTGACTAAAAGAAGTAAGGTGTTTTCTTTGAAACCTTGGAAAAGTTCCATTTCTGCTCTTGGCTTTTTATAATGCTGTAACTCTCAAGCGTTCTGCCATTATCTGACCTTTATTTTAGCCTCCACATACAGACCAGGGAGAGTTAGCAACCCTTCGGATAATTCCCTGGCTTCTCTATGGTGACTGGCTTACACACTCCTCTTTTCTCTCTTGTTAAAAGAAAGGGGAAGCACATGGCCATAAAGGAAATATTAATTCCCTGCCTGCCACAGTTGCTGCCATAAGTTGCACATATTTCCCACACAACCACACTAATTGAACTACAAATTTTTACACAAGAAAAGGTCAACTTTTAAAAATATATATAGTTTTTTAATTTTTTAAATATATTTTTATTGATTTCAGAGAGGAAGGGAGAGGGAGTGATAGAAATATCAGTGATGACAGGGAATCATTGATTGGCTGCCTCTTGCATGTCCCCCACTGGGGTTCAAGCCCCGCAACCCGGGCATGTGCCCTTGACCGGAATCGAATCCGGGATCCTTCAGTCAGCAGGCCAACACTCTATCCACTGAGCCAAACCAGCCAGGGCTATTGATTTTTTTTAAAGGGAGAGGGAGAGAGAGAATTATAAATGTGAGAGTAAAACTTTGATCGGCTGCCTCTTGCATGCCCCTTACCAGCGTCGAGCCCGAAACCTGGTCATGTACTGGGGATCAAACCAGCAACCTTTCAGTGCCCGGGATGATGCCCAACCAACAGCCACACCAGCCAGGGCAAGAAAAGGTCGATTTTGTAAAAGAATGAACTACTGAAAATTAGCATAGTTTAGAAAGATTTCTCATGTATTTATTTGATGATTGAGTCTACTAATCTGCTTTTAATAAAAGGCTTTTTCCCCCTTTCCTGTAGAACTCTGTTTGACCTCAAACATCAAAAGTCGGACAGTTCCATCTTATGACCAGCATCATTTTGGATTCTGGTACAGCATTGCCCATCCTTCTGTGATCTGTGTAAGGTGTTTTCTGTGAAGTATTTTGCTCCTTTTTAGTCCCTGAGTTGCTTTAGGTCAGACATTCACTAACTAGCTGAGTGCCTTGCATGCCTGAGGGTAATAAAGCCCAAATAGAGGAGTGAGAGGGGACTGGGGCATGAGAGGCTACAAAGGGCCAGGGTGACTGGTTTGGCTCCAAGGGAAAAGATCCTGGACAGTAACTAGAGGAACATTAAAGAAAAAAATAGTGTCTTAGCTGGTTTGGCTCATTGGATAGAGCATTGGCCTGTGAACTGAAGGGTGTGGTGTTGATTCCAGTCAAGGTCATGTACCTCTGTTGTGGACTCGATCTCTGGCCCTGGTCGGGAGGCAACCAATCAATGTGTCTCTCTCACAATGATGTTTCTCTCTGTGTGTCTCTCCCCCTCCCTTCCACTCTCTCTAAAAATCAATGGCAAAATATCCTCCGATGAGGATTAACAACAACAAAAATAGTGGTGCCCGGCACCCATCCCTTGAGATTTTGCTTTATATGATCAGGGAAGTGTCCTGAGAACAGATATGTTTTTAAAGCTCCTTAGGTGATTTTAATACGCAGCAATGGTTAGAGCACTGCTCTGGTGTGCTCTAACCAGAAGGGAGAGGGAGAGAAAAAAACATCAACGATGAGAGAATCATTGATTGGCTTCTTCCTGCATACTCCACACTGGGGATCCAGCCTACAACCTGGGTATGTGCCAGGAATCAAACCCGTGATCTCCTGGTTCATAGGTTGAAGCTCAACCACTGAGCCATGCTGGCCAAGCTGTTTTTATTGATTTGAGAGAGAGAGGAAAGGAGAGAGACAGGAAAACATGGAACGTAAACATGGATGTCCGTTGCCTCCCCGTACACACCCCAACGGGATCAAACCTGCAACCTAAGGTGTGTGCCTTGACCAGGAATCAAACCCACAACCTTTTGGTGTATGGAATAATGCTCCAACCAACTGAGCCATCTGGCCAGGGCTGGGGGTTTTTTCTTTGTGTGTTTTTTAAGGGTAAACAAGCCCCTTTAGTTATAGCTAGGCATAGATGTATTTATAGGCCCCTGTTTAGACTCTCAAAAGAAGCATGATGAATAGGAAAATGGACTAAAGAAGAGTTGTTTTTAAAAAATCATTTCCTTGTTCATTTTGAAACTTTCTTGCTTACATTGGCAGACTGACGATAAGGGTGTTTTTGCAACACACCTTTCCCAAGAGTACCAGCTGGCAGCTGAAAATTTTAATTTGACCCCGTCTCAGGTATGGGATTTGTCTTATGAATCCATCGACTACATCTTTGCTTCTGACAGCACCAAGTCTGAACTGAAAAGGAAGTGGAATCATCTGAAACCCAAAGTGTTACATTTTTAAGCTGTAATGAAGTGAATTACTTTTGAGTATGTGTTGCAACCAAGATCTTCCTGCCATATTCCTTTTAGTAAACCATCCACCCCTCCCTTTGAAGAACAGCAGCCAGTAGCAAGGTATCTCCAGTACCTTCCTCCTGGTGAGTGCTCATTAAATATGTCTTAAATTGACTAACAGACTCTGAGGCCTTACATAGCTTCCTGAATGTTGCTTACTGGAAGGGACGTGAATATTGCTGCTAACTAAACTCCCATTGCACCACTGATTTTTACTTCACAGTCCCTTTCTATTAGTGATCACAAAACATCAGAAAACTCGCAGTTGCTTCTAGAGCATGCCCACCCTTTCCATCCCTGAGGGGGTATTATTTCCCCCAATAAATCTTACACTACATTTAAACTTTAAAAAAAAACAACTTCAGGAAATTCAAAGTAGTTTCTCATCAGGAAAAGTTTGGGAATTACTAGTCTAAATAAAGTGAGAGGGGAAACAGATTATCACCAAGACCTTTACGCTTTCTAGCTTCTGACAATAGCTCTGTATTTTATTATGCTTACTGTAATCAGACTCTCTTAAGTATTTCCCAAAACTGTTGACTCCAGACTACACTGCATAGCATGGGCTTTTGTGAATATCCAGTAGTTAGGTTTACTCTGTAGGTGACTCTAGTGACAGGTAAAGCTAGCTGCTGAGATCTGGCTTTGTCCTCATGATTAATTTCTCTGGAATCAAGTTATTGGTTTTTAAAAAATATTTCTACCTTTCTCTTCTCTTAATTTGACCATAATGGAGCTATGCCAGCCAGATACTTCTTGAGCTGTAGGGTACTTTAAGCTTCTATTTCCAGCCTTTATTATTTTTTGTCTCACACACACACACCTCCCCCTCCTCACTCCACCCCCACTCCCTATTTTCAGCCTTTAATCTGATTTCCAGTTGTTCCAAAGTTTTGTTTCTGAAATAGCCCATGATGGGTGTTGGAGGAATTTAAACTAACTAAAATATCTCCATATAATATCTGTTATTTTAAGCACCATGATGTCAGAGAATACTCAATAACATTTTATATGTCAAAACTTTGACACCTGTATCTCACTGGATATTTGAGTATATAGGAGTAAAGTTTTCGTTTTAGATTTTGAATTAAATAATGGAGAGAGAATTTATCCATCCTTACATTCATATCTTCCCTTCCCTACATGGTCAGCATAAAAATAGTTCTCAATGGAGTTGACAAGACTCAGCATCTACACTCAAAGATTATAGTAAAAGAGTAATAGCAGCAACACAGAAAATACATATGCTATTAAGTTATATAACATTGGCCATAGAGCACAAGCAATAAAAGGACAAACAATAACATGGGGGCGGGGGGAGGGGGGAGAAATAACAGCACTAGGGAAACAACTGATGGGAATATGATTGCCCAGCTCTAGCTAATACATTCTTGCTTCCTTTGCTGCATTTGCCACCCAATCTATCCCCACAAAAGTCTTGTGGGTATTAAAAGGAGTACATAAATTATCTTGCTCCCCCAACAGGGCTTGGTTTCTCTTAGAATGTTTGAAAACTATTATTTCTTACTTCTTCCATCTTTAGGAATGGGTAGCAAATAATGGTTTGTGCACTAGTTTGAGGTGAACTGATTTTCCCCCAGTAAGAGTTTGCCTTTGCCCTATTCCTTTTGCACATTCTCTTCATCTGGAGGGCTGGTCCTGGTCCTGGTCCTTTTAAAGTAAGACTCACTCTCCATGCTGTTATGATGGATCCTAATGGATATGGACTCAGATACCAAGGAAGGATTTTCATTCTAATTTCTCTTTTACCATATTCTCATCTGTTTCTCAGCCTAGAACACAAAGATTTGGACAGGCATTCTTCTAGTAACCCCATACAGGGAGCCAAAAAAAGGCAGCCTGGCTGGTGTGGTTCATGGGTGTCAACCTATGAACCAGGAGGTCAGTTTGATTCCCAGTCAAGGCACATGCCCAGGTTGTTGGCTCCATCCCCAGTAGGGGGCAGAACGACTTGAATGCCTGTGGACCCTCTCCCTGGCTGGCCCTGCCCGAAAGCCCTCCACATTTCTCCCCGAAAGCCCCCCCCCCAGTAGGGGGCATGCAGGAGGCAGACAGTCAGTGATTCTTGTCACTGATGTTTCTCTTTCCCTTCCTTTCTGAAATCAATAAAAATCTATATATTTTTTAAAAGGCAGGTAAAGATTTATCTCTGCCTACCAACAACTACTTACTCATAATTTGCATGAATTCGTGCACTGGTGGGGTCCAGCTGGCCTGCCCAATGAGGGCCATCAGAAGCGGGCTGGCCAGGGTGAGGGTCTGCAGGTGACTGATCGGGGTCCAGGTGCCTGCTCGGGGGCAGGGCCAGCTGGGGAGAGGGTCCACAGGCATTCAAGTCGTTCTGCCATTTGGTCAATTTGCATATTACCCTTTTATTATATAGGATGTGTGTGTGTGTATGTGTATATATATATATGTATATATATACTAGAAGCCTGGTGCACAAAATTTGTGCATAGGTAGGGTCCCTAGGCCTGGCCAGCGATCAGGGCCGATCAGGTCCTTCCAGCTGCCAGCCAGGGCCTTCCTTCATTCTGTGCTGCCCCCTGGTGGTCAGTGCACATCATAGTGAGCAATCAAACTCCCGGTCTCCTGGTCGAACTCCCGAGGGGACACTTTGCATATTAGCCTTTTATATACATAGACTAGAGGCCCGGTGCACGAAATTCATGCACGGGGGAGGGGTGTGTCCCTCAGCCCAGCTGCACCCTCCAATCTCGGACCCCTCGAGGGATGTCCAACTGGTAGGATCGGGCCTAAACAGGCAGTTGGACATCCCTCTCACAATCCAGGACTGCTGGCTCCCAACTGCTCCCCTGCCTGCCTTCCTGATTGCCCCTAACTGTTTCTGCCTGCCAGCCTGATCACCCCCTAACCATTCTCCTGCCAGCCTGATTGCCCCTAACTGCCCTCCCCTGCAGGCCTGGTCACCCCTAACTGCCCTCCCCTGCAGGCCTGGTCGCCCCCTAACTGCTCTCCCCTGCAGGCCTGAGTCCCCCCAACTGCCCTTCCCTGCAGGCCCTGTCACCCCCAACTTCCCTCCTCTGCCAGCCTGGTCACCCCCAATTGCCCTTTCTTGCAGGCCTGGTCCCTCCCAACTGCCCTCCCCTGCTGACCTAATCACTCACAACTGCCCTCCCCTGCTGGCCTGATCCCTCCCAACTGCCCTCCCCTGCTGACCATCTTGTGTCCACATGGGGGCAGCCATCTTGTTTGTTGGAGTGATAGCCAATTTGCATATTACTCTTTTATTAGATAGGATTATCTAGTGGATAGCCCAAGTTGCAGATGTTTTGGACAGCATCCTTCCTACCAGAATATTTTATTCACTACACAAAAGCAACCTATTAATTAAATTTGTTTTAACACTATTTGTGCCATGCCCAGATTTCTTAATAATATATCCTGATTCTGGAGTGCTTAAGTAAAATATTTTATAAATAGAGGCCTGGTGTACCAGTGGGGTCCCTCGGCCTGGCCTACAGAGATTGGGCTGAAATCAACTTTCCGACATCCCCCAAGGGGTCCCAGATTGCGAGAGGCCAGTTCTCAGGTGACGCACCCTGGAATCGGGTTCCCTCCTCTCTGGTTCCGGGTGTGTCACCTGAGAACCACAGCTGCCATGTCACGGCAGCTCAGCAACTCCTGCGTTGAGCATCTGCCCCCTGGTGGTCAGTGCATATCATAGCTACCAGTCGGACAGTTGAACAGTCAGATAGTCACTTAGGCTTTTATATATATAGATATATAGACACATATATATATGTGGTGTGGGGTCTTTTTTTGCACATATATATTTTTAAACATACCTGAAGAAACACTGGGTACTTTATAGATATAATCTTTATTAACATGGTATCCCTGAGAGGCAAATTAAGGTATAAACATTATCCCACTTTACAGAAAAGGAATTGGAAGCAGGATGTCTTATACATAAGACATTTGGAACCAGAATTCATATCTGTTGATACCCCAACCAGTGCTTTCCCACAAGACTACATGGATATACTAAATATAGTAACCTCTCATTTAAAAAAACATAACATACTTCTTAAACCAAATCAGATCCTGAAGCATTGCTTCAGACTGGTGCTTCTTATATGTTCCTGTCTGCTTAGGTAATATAATTAAGATACCATCTCCCTTTAATTACTAATAAATGTTAGATTCTTTGTACTAGGACCCCTCAAAATCAGAGCCCTAATTCATATCTCATCTAACACAGTAAGCTATGAATTACAGAATATTCCTCTCCCCAATCTCATTCCAGCCACAGAACTCGAATTAAATGTGAATGTGAAACAGCTACCTATCCTAGGCCTTGGCCATCTGTTCACATTCCTCTTTCCTGACTTAACCATCAAAATATCTTCTCAAGATACTATAATTTCTGATCTTTGTCTCCCAAAGGAGCTAGTCACTGCAATTGCTCATTCTTCTCCAGTACCAGCTGTTTCCTTATCAATAACTACAGCACAGCACCTGATTTAACAGAGAAGATGGGAGCATCACCTCCTGATCTGCCTCTGGCACTCCATGTTTCAGCTGAGGCAATTCTTTCCCTGTCTCCTGCACAGCCCTGATCCTGAAATTTTGTGCTGCTCCAACCTTTATCCAAACTTCCTTAGTCTTTTATTTGCCCTCTGCTCCATCTGCACAAAACACCTTACTCCCCAATATTCCCATTTCTCATCCACTTAGCACTCAGTTTAGAAAGTTCATCCCATCCTAATTTACCCAATAATCTCCCCTCCTTTGAACACCTCCTGTTTTATGAAGACTCCCTGAACAAAAGGCAAATACCTCACATTTTGACAGCAAACTCAAATATATTAGATCTTAACATTTATGCAGTGTTACTACCTAGCTTTAAACCTTTGCAACTATACGTGTATACTTATTTTTTTGTCCATGTCAGTGTCATTTTAGATTGCAAGGACAGGGACTGTTTAATTTGTGCTGTACAGGACTCATCATACTACTATGAAAATATGGGCAATTAATGTAATACTATTCGATTATAAAGATCAGAATTACACTTGTGTTTAAAGAGCTGCTTTTCAATAGATTTATACAGTTGAATATATGCATGTGTGTGTGTGTGTGTGTGTGTATTGGACTCAACTGACCAAAGATCATCTGTCCTCCTTGCCATTAAGGTCAATAGTTGTTGGTTTGGTCCGTTTTCCCAATCCATGGCAATGTGGCAGTGGCTTCTGCTCCTTGTAGGTTAGGATTGAGCACCCACGGGGAACCTAACAGTAGACTACGTGTTTGGAGTGTGTAGGATATAGAGAATTCCCTGTTGGCAGCTTTAACTGCTTTCCCAATCATCACATCCAGTTGCCTTGCTCTCTGGGCTTCTAGACCAAGGAACAGATGAAATTCAGATGAAATGGACAGAAAAAAATTAAACTAGATGATGTAAATGGAGTATTTTTCTATTCCAGATCTTGTAGGACTTGAAAGAAACTAAGACATCCAGGTTTTATACCGCAATATTTATACAAGGTTTACATTGTTCCCCTATATAGAACACCCAGGTGAGAACCAAGATGGACATTAACTCTCCTTTAAGGCAAATGAAGAGTGTGCATGACAAATATAAAGGCTCCCCTACTTACAATGGGGCTATGTCCAGATAAGCCCATCATGAGTGGAATATTTGTAAGTTAAAAATGTCCTTAACATACCAAACATCAAAGCTTAGCCTAGATGATAGTTTCTATTGAACGTGCATCATATTCGCACCATCACAAAGTTGAACTATTGTAAATTGGGGACCATCTGTATTTCATTCTGGGCACAGGCTTAAGTGAGCAGGAAGAGTCATTCTTTTTTGTATTCCCATTACTGTATAAAGAGCTAGACCTACTTAATGAGAAAATTTCACAACTTCTCTCTGAAATGCTGCTGAATAACAGGATGAGTAAAGAAGGGTACTTGTTAGAGGATCTACTACTGTGTCTCTGTTAAGGAAACAGGAGCGGGATTGAAATCTTCCTTTCATTCTTAAGATGACTGCCTTGGGAATTTGATCCAGGAGAAAATGGAACACACTGTGGGGTAAATCCTAGAGTATTTCCTAAGCTAGTTGAGCACAGATAGGAGATGGATCTCACCACCATTGAAAGACTTTTCAAACAATTTCAAAACATTTATTGAGGTTCTTTTACTTTTTTTTAATAGATACTCAGTGGCTTACTTAGGCATTGATTGTTTCAGAAGTTTTTCTCGTGTATGGATTTCTCTGTGCTTATTCAGAGCAGAGCTTTTACTGAAGCACTTGCCACAATCATGACACCCATAGGGTTTCTCTCCTGTGTGGGTTCTATGATGTGCACGCAAATCAGAACTCTTACTGAAACTCTTTCCACAGTCAGGACACACATGGGGTCTCTCTCCTGTGTGTATCCTCCGATGTGCACTAAAATGAGAACTGTTATTGAAGCTTTTTCCACACTCTTCACATTGATAGGGCTTTTCTCCTGTGTGGGTTCTCTGGTGAATTATAAGGCTTGAGCTCTGATTGAAACGTTTTCCACACTCACTGCATTGATATGGTTTCTCTCCTGTGTGGATTCTCCTATGGGTGATGAAATTTGAACTGTCACGGAAACATTTCCCACAGTCAAGACACTTATAAGGTTTCTCTCCAGTGTGGATTCTCCGGTGTCTAATGAGGCGCGCACTCCGACTGAAGCTTTTTCCACAGTCAGCACATTTATATGGATTTTCCACTTGATGGGTTATCTGATGCATGAGGTGGGAGTTTGGACCAAAGCTTTTGCCATATCTAAGATATTTATTGGGTCTCTCTCCCAAGTAAGGTTTCTGATGACTTAAAACTTTATTCAAACTCCTCTCTGGGAGTGTGGGTTTTCTTCTTCTTTCTCCTGGGGTCCTTTCCCAGTGTCTTCCTGATCTACATTCAGTCTCACTGCCTTTACCGTGATTAAGATGCCGGCAAATTTTCCTTTCAGACCTTGCAAGTAATGTCCTATGTAGTTGTACTTCCTCAGAAATATCCCGTTTTAGATTCTCTTCATTCTCAAATCCAGCCTCAAAACCTAGCATGAGAATATAATTTTTAAAGTTATCCATTTCCTCAATGATTCTTTGCCAAGGTAAAGTAAGTGTCACACTAGATAATTAAAGATAAAAATTAGGGGGTTCTAGATCCTAAACAATTACTATCTATTAAAATTCCAGTGTTTTACTTTTCTACTTCGTAACCCATCACACATTTCTCATCTACATAGGGCTCTTTAGTATATTCTTTTAATTCTTCCTGGATACCCAGGATCTTGAGAAAATCTTCTCAGTGTAATAAGAAAAACCTGCCAGATTTTTAAAACTTATCACGTTTATACAGGAAAGACACTTTCTAATGCTATATTTTTTCCTCTTCTCAGGCTATTATGGTACTTTAGTTTATGTTCTTTGCCAGTAACTAAAGGGATTAGGAGGGAATGTCCAGGAAAACTCTGCGAAACTTGTATATCCAAAAGAGTTATATGTGTCCCCTTCTGCTCAAATTCCAATATATGTTGAGAATAAAAATAGGGTAGAAAACGATTTGGTGTCTTCCAAAGAATAAGCCTTCTGAGAGAAGAACTGTGCTAGGAAGTGTCTCACTAAAAACATTCTTCTCTGCCTATGGAAAGCTAATCACTAAATGCTCCAAAAGCACCTACTCTCATGCCAAAGCTAAGAACCAAATGCCAGGCTCCCCAGGCCTAGGCTTTGTGAACGAACTTGCAGATACTTGCAAAGTTTTAGTTTCAATTTACAGAATTTTCAGATATTTCAGATAAACTCTGGGTCCCAAATTTCCTGGACTAAATCTGAGAGCAAAAGAATGCTGAGTGTCAGTTTGTGTTCTACCTGTCAGCAGTATTTCTATCTAGAATCCAGATCTTAAGACATGCCCCATGAAATAGAGGTTCATCAGATTAAATGAAATCTCAGAACCTTAAATATGTAAATGTTTTGTGATCCTCCATGAGGGGTATTTAGCATTTCCTAAACCTAGAAGCCATTTTTTAGTGGAATATAGTAATACCCCCACGGAACTCATGCTCCATGGAACAACCTTAAAGAATCTTGATCTTAAGAACTTTTGGAAAAGAAAACTGCTCTTTATTGAATACTTACCATGTGCGCAAGCATTGGCTAAGTGCTTCACCATGGTACCTCATTTATAGCAACTTTCTGAGGTAGGTCTTCACAGATAAGTAAACTTACAGGATTAGGTTCTAAATTACTCAGCTTATAACCAACAGAGTCCAGATTTACATACATATACAGGGATGAGCAAACGTAGGTTTATAGTTGTGAGTATGCAAAACAGTTTATTCTTATATTATTTATTATTGTATTATTTATTTGTATTAGTCATATTATTATTATTATTTCATATCCTTATTTATAATTTATCTTTTAGGTATGATGGTTGGTAATTTAACCTACTTTTGGCCACCCCTGTACATGTATGACTCCAAAATCAAAATTATTCTTCCCAGGAGGGAAGCCATAGTGAAGTATTTTCTTCATAATACAGCAGCTAGGATTCGAAGGTCAATTCTTTCAGAAATCTCAGACTTTTGCATAAGTGTGTCTAAAGAAAGAGATTACCAGAGTTTCAAATATGTGTATAAAGCAGACATACAGCTGGTATATAAGCTGAAACTAGAACAACAAACAAATGAGAATGAACTTTTAAAATCAACTTCATCCTATTATGGGTACATGAATGCTACTGGGAAATGTTAACTTTCCGATTCCCTGCTAGGTAAACTGCCTAAAAACCTAGCAGCTCACATATAGATGATAGCAAATTTACAAAGTTTGCAACCATCTTGGATTGAGGCAAGTCAAGTGAGTAATTTACTTGCCCTCACTAAACTGCTTCAATAGACAGAGCACATGGGGAAGAAATGGGTGGTCACAAGAAGAATCCATGGGAGCTGGGTGTTAAGAGGCTTCAATCTCATGATGTTTTTTCCTAAATCCCACTGCCTCCCCTTTGCTATTCAGACCTTAAGAAGTAAAAGGATCTTACCACTGGGGCTCTGGAATAAGACTGGAGCACGCGTGATGACAGCCCCCGGGGGTAGCTCAGTATCCTCTTCATCATCCTCAGAATCTTCTTCTGAGGCCTCTTCTGCCTCCTCAGCTTGCTTCTCAGTTTCAGCCTCACTGGTCTCCTGGATGGGGCAAGAGGCTATGTCTTCTTCCTGGCCATCACTGAGTGGGACAGCAACCCGAGCACTCACCAAAGCATCCATCTCTTCAAAGAAGGGACAGGTCTCTGGTGCTTGGCCATTCTTGACTTTCCGATAGCTGGTCTGTAGGCTTTTAAACTTGGTCCGACATTGCTCTGGTGTCCGAAGGAACCCATATTCCCATAACCGCTCAGCCACTGCTCCATACAACTGGCTGTTGCGGTGACAGTTCCGGAGAGCTTCATAAAACTGAGTCTCACTAAGAATTGCAAGGTAAGTCTTCGTCTCTTCATAGCCCCAGTGTACACCTGCCACCAGAAGAGAAATTTCAGCACCAGGGTTTACAGCCTCAATTCCTTAATCATATCATCTGCATCTTTCAAACATGCTTTGAAAGTTTCCCACAGAATGACTCAAAACCCCAAGAAACAGTCTCTTTTAAAATCACACTACTGCCTAAACTCTTATTATGACCCTTCTTCACTTGCCACAATCTCAAAAGAAAAAAAGAAGCAAACCCAGCAAAGACCTGAAAGGGTACAAGATAAGGACCTGATAGTCATGCACCTTGTTGTTAGGAGAGGACTGGCAGAAAGAGGAAGGGAGCAGAGCAGACAGCATCTCCTGGCCTGAACACGTGCTAGTGCTGCAGGCCCCACCTGGGCAGTGCTTCATCAGGATGATTACAGACCCTGCTCCCTGAAGGTAACCAAGGTAGAGGGAAGGGAGATTCAAAGAGTTTTCTTCCCACTTGCGAGCCAGCTGGCGATTACATTACTTCTATTACCATCCACTCACTGAAAAGTAAAGAAGGGGAGGGGGAACATGGGGACATCTGTAATATCCTCAACAATAAAAATTTTTTAAAACAGTGTGGGGGGAGAATCAGAAGACAGAAAAAACAGTGGAAAGGATGAAAAGATAATGAAAATTATAGCAGCTGACACATGTGCCAAATTTGTGGTTTACTTACATTTATTCCAGTGACAAAAGAGGAAAATGAATGGGGGGAGGGGGAGGAAAAAGTAGAAGATAGGAAGATTAGAACAGAACTAAAGTAACATCAAACATATAATTTAAGAAATGGAAGCAAAAGATCACTGTTCACAGTGGAACTAAATTTGAGAGATGTAGTCCTGTTGCCATTCCCCATTTTACAGTTTGGGAAACAAACTTTGAAATGGTTAGGTAACTGACCAAGGGCATTCAGCTGATTAGTGGTAGGGTTAGAAACAAAGCCTCCTGACTGGTACTGTGGTGCCCTTTCCATAACAACATGGTTGTAAAAAGTACATTAACAGTAATAAAGGATACTTACAAAACTGTCCCACAGGCAAATGATATTTCAACATAGAGTGCTAAACAAGATTTCTTGCTGCAGGACTTTTTATTCCTCTTAAAATGCCAGTGTGTGTTGCGAATCTCATAGAGACTCAGAAAATGTTTCCCTAACTTTGGGCAATCCTTCACTATGCTATTCGAAGTAGAAAGGAACATACTGACTTTGAGATTTGGGGGAGTAAAAGATAAAGCACCAGTTCATATAAAGTTCTTAATATTAGTTCTTAAAGATAAAATAGTGCCAAGTTTTTTTCAAACTTCAAATATTTTATAACTAGAGGCCCGGTGCACAAATTCATGCACCAGTGGGTTCCCTCAGCCTGGCCTGCGTGATCGGGCCAAAACCAGCTCTCCGACATCCCCCGAGGGGTCCTGGATTGCGAGAGGGCGATTGCAAGAGGGTGCAGGCCAGGCTGAGGGACCCCACCAGTGCATGATCGAGGCCGGGGAGGGACGCGGGAGGTTGGCCAGCTGGGGAGGGACTGCAGGAGGGCTCCAGGGCATGTCCAGCCTGTCTCACTCAGTCCCAATTGGCCAGACCCCAGCAGCAAGCTAACCTACCAGTCGCCATCTGCCCCCTGGTGGTCAGTGCATGTCATAGCGACTGGTCGACCGGTCGACTGTCTGCCCCCTGGTGATCAGTGCACGTCAAAGTAAGCAGTTGAGTGGCCTTAGCATATCATTAGCATATTACGCTTTGATTGAACAGACGACCAGACACTTATCATATTAGGCTTTTATTATACAGGACCAGGAAAAATTTTTAATTTTTAAAAATGGAAGCAATGATATTCCTTTTCAGGACTCTCTTGAATTTGCTGAGTGTATTTCTTTAAAATACCTAAAATTATTCCCTACTTTCTATTATCTGACTTTCCCACAGAATGAAATATACATGGCATTGAGAAGTGCCTCTCTGTTCTCTAAGTGGCAAAGTTGGCAGATGACCTTAAGCTTCATGATTCCACATCCAGGCTCATAACTCCTTAAGTCTAATCCCAAAACCCCAAGAAGAAAAGCTTCTTACCACTTGGGCTTCGGTAAAGGACAGGTGCAGTCGAATTGTTGGGGTCCTGGGGGGTGGCTTTCTCACCCATTTCATCACTGTCAGACTCTTCCACTGTGACCTCTTCTGCTCCCTCCTCATGCTGCCAACTCCCTGGCTCTGGCTCCTCAGTCTCAGCATCACTGCTTGCCAGGCCAGAGTGAGAGGGTGCTTCTTCCAGGCCATTACTGGGCAGGGCAATGACCTGAGCACTCATCAGGGCTTCCATCTCTTCAAAAAAGGGGCAGGTCTCAGGTGGGTGGCCACTCTTGACTTTCCTATAGCTCTTCTGAAGACCTTTGAACTTGGTCCGACACTGTTCCAAGGTCCGGAGGAAGCCATACTCCCGGAGCCGCTCAGCCACAGCCCCATATACTTGGCTGTTTCGATGACAGTTTCGGAGAGCCGCATAAAATTCAGTCTGACTGAGAATTGCGAGGAGAGTTCTGGTCTCTTCATAGCCCCAGTGCACACCTGCCACCTTCTCATCCTCAAAGCCCCAGTGATCCTGACCCACCCAGCTGCTTTTCTCTCTCCTGGATGGTAACAGGTCAGCATGCATTTGTCTGTCTCCTATGAGACTGCCTCTTGGGAGTTCCTTTTCCTTGGAGCCCAGATCTGGGATCCAAGGCTCTCCTTGCTCCAACCTGGAGACCACACCAGATTTAGGAAATGGAAATCCTGCTTGCAGGAAAGCAAACAAAGGATGTCATAATTTGGACTGATCAGGAAAAAAAATATCTCTCTGAGTTCAGACCTGCCTTTTTTATTCAAGAGGCTTATAAAGAAAGTGTCTGCCCAGCCGGTATGGCTCTGTGGTTGAGCATCAACCCAAGAACCAAGAGATCGAGGTTCAATTCCTTGGTCAGGGCACATGCCAGGTTGTTGGCTCAATCCCCAGAAGGGAGCATGCAGGAGGCAGTCAATTGGTGATATTTCTCTCTCATCGATGTTTCTATCTCTCTGTCCCTCTCCCTTCATCTCTCTGTAAAACTAAAAAATATATATATATTGTTTTTAAAAGTGTCTAAGGAAATATTTTCAGAAAGTGCAATGTGTTAAAGAAAATGGGGGAAATACATGAAACCTCGAAAAATGAGAACTATTCATTTTCCAGAACAGGGTGATGAGAGAAAAGCTTCTGTTGTATGTTCAGAGCAGATAATTCTGTTCCAAATTGCTCCCAAGCCCTCCTGACCACTTGTAGGCAGGTCATGGCACTGCTGGGAACAGTTACCTCCTGTCTCCTATATTTCTCCACTTGGGGCTAGAAAATTAAACTCAGATTTCAAGTGGGAGGGAAACAGAGGGGAAATCGTCTTCAACTCATCTGTTTCCTTCATACTCAGTCACCAAGTTCTAAAGGTTTTTCCCTTAGTATATCCTCTATTCCTACTGCCACCATCCAAGTCTAGACTCCTCACCTTCTCACTCCCAGCTACCTGCAGCAGTCACTGTCCTACCTAGCTCCAGGCTCTTGCTTCCTCAGCTCACATGCTGTATACTGCTGGATCTTAACCCGAGTGCCTACTATACACTGTCCATATCAGGCTCTTCCCCTCCTATCCAAATTTAACCCATTCTTCAAGCTGTATTTGCCAATGCCCCCATGAAATCTTCCCTATAGCCCTCCTTCATCTTCCACTCTGTCAAACTCCTATTGTGCTCACATAATTGAGTAACAAGTTATTATTTAGCATTGTTTCAGTACAGTTCAGTCAGCACATATTTATGTTTGCTATTATGTTCTCAATCATATTATAAGCTCTTTAAGGATAGGCATCTTTCCTTATTGCAGAATGCCTTGCAAGGTGTTGAGCACATGGTAGGTGTTCACAAACTGATTAATTCTACAAGCCTATGTGGGGGATTGAGGGATTGCATCTGGATGACCAGAGACCAGAGAAGGCTAGCTGAGAAGTCTAGCATCTTGAATGATAAAGTCAAAATTCAGAACAACCTCAACAAGTTAAAGAAATGAATCAAGGAAAAAATCATAAAATATGGAATTTTAGAGTACAAAGAAGAAAAACAAGCTCTACAAAATCATGTACAAGAATAAGTACTACACGCAAAGACAATGGGGAAGGCTATGAACAATAACATTAAGTAATTAGTTGAGCTACACTGAATGAAAATAGTGAAATTCTGAAGTAAAATTCTTACTCTGCCTCAACCTATCAGAACCTCATTAGAATAATACACATAACTTAGTTCTCCATAATTGACATATCTGTAGAACTTAGTTTTCAAGGGAAAGTAACAAAAACTTAGTATGTCAGAATAATGGAGCTTCTGAGGAAAAGCTTAAAGAAACATTCAGTTTATTTTGGAAAATGAAAATGATTAAAAGGAAGATGTACCTTCAAGTATAGAAAATACATTTTATCTAGGAAATACCTAGTATCATCATTACCAAGAGGAAATAAATTCGTTCAAAGTTCTGACAAAAACTAGGGAACCATGCTCTGGCAGACTTACCAAGAGAGGAAATATAAGAATACTTCCTGCAGCGGAGAGCTAAACCATCTGCCTTCAGGAGGTAACCAACACCACATACTCTATCATTACCGCTCATTCCTGAAATCCCTTACCCACTCACTACTCCCAAACCCCACTTCCCAACTTAGAATGGCATCCTGTCTTCCCATATGAATCTACTCCTCACCGCTCCTTTGAAAAGGTCTGAGCTTCTCCTTTGTGTTCATCTGCTCCTGTGGTCCCAGGACTGGGCTTCTTGCCCTCTTTTTCTTGGGTACACCCCTGGACTGAGGTTCCACTGACTCCTGCCGAACACTTAACTCCCGTGATGATTTCAGGGGTGTCATCTTCTCCAAGCGTACTTCCTGCCCCTTCACAGAGACTGTGACCTAGAAACAACCCCCATTAATGGTCACTGCAAGGTTATTATGAGGGGCATTCCCAGAGGAGATTATTTAATACCCCGCAAAAAAGACCACCATCCTTTGGGGACATGGCTAGGGTTGTGGTTGGTGGTGGTAATAGCCAAAGGAGTCATTCTGATTCCATTACTGTTAGCTTAGAGCAGCTGGAACGCCAGAAGGAAAAGATCAAAATAGTAAACCCACTACAGGCTATCACATAACTCCCCTTTCTTCCCAATTAAATAAAACTGAATCTATGAATAACTCATGATGACAAGGTAGCAAAGATACACCCAGATAGCATCTCCAAGATAAGCTATATTTGAAAAAGTTACCTGTTCTGAGACCAGAAGTATAAGCATTACCAAGGGAGATTGTGTCCCTCTTTAAGTGCCTGTACCTTAATTTGGCCCCTTATCCTTGCCCCTGCCCAGTCACACACTTGTGAATTCCCCTCCCTTCTCACCGAACGTCCAGATCTTCCTGGCTCTCTTTCTAAATCTTCCACCAGAGCCACAGCCTCCTCTCCACTTTCTGGACATTGCTCCTGTGCCCACTTCTGGATCTCCCCAGGTAAGATGGTCAGGAACTGCTCTAGCACCAACAACTCGACAATCTGCTCCTTGGTGCGCACCTCCGGCCTCAGCCACCGACAACAAAGTTCCCAGAGTTGGCTGAAAGCCTCCCGGGGCCCAGCTACCTCGTGGTAATGAAATTTCCTGAAGCGCTGCCGTAAGGTTTCCGAGTTAGTGCCATTCCCTCTCAGAGTGGGTTTGGCCATCATTCGCAGCAGAAAGCAGCTTCCCTCCACTTAAGGGTCTGGGTTCCCGGGCTTACACCTCTCTTCCCATGTCGTTGAAGAATCACCTGCAGATGAGTCTCTCTCTGTAAGGAGCGTTTTTTCCTAGGGTAGAGAGAGATGGCACTATCAGAAGGAATATATTCATATGTCTAAAGTCTTGCCAGAGCTGTCCTGACTTCCCATATATATGCTCCATGTGGCCATCTGAGGTAGCACCAACTTCAGGATAGCAAGCCCAAACTGAGCATGGAGAGAAAACTTTCAAAAGCTGCATTTCCGGGCGACTTCCCAGGGCAGCCCGGCAAAACAGCAGAGAAAAGGAAATAGTCTGCTCTTCTTCCCCCACCCCCCAATTCTGATCCCATTTAGCTCCTCTGCCAAGGTTGCATTGTGAGTTCGAACCATAGGGGAGACCTGGAGCTCAGGAGCTAAAGGCAAGGCACCTTCCTGCTCCGAGGCAACACAAAGCCTCTGTCCAGCGGGTCGCGGCTGATCGCCCTCCGGCTCTCTACGTCCGCCCCGCCCCTGGACTCCACAACTACCAATTCCCACCCCAGACAAAAATCAAGGACTGAATCCAATACTGGGTCTTTGCTTTTCCTCACAGCAGAAGGGACCGCTCAGCAAATATTCGGGAACTACTGACGGGAAACCTCCCGACTGGAGAGGTTGGTTTTGGCTCCTGACGCGAGGGCCGGTGGGCTTGGGGAGAGCTGCACTGAGTTGGTGGGGGAAAAGGAGTCCGAGGGGGCAGCAGTCATGGGTCTCCTGAGGACGAGCTCGGGTACTGGCCGGGAGATCCGAGTGCTGCGGGGTTCGCGGGCGCGGAGCTCAGCTCAGGGAGCGGCGGGTGCGGGTTCCGGCCTCTTTGTCTTCGCTCCCTCCGGCCAGGTCACTATCCGCGGTGCAGTTCCCACCCCCCCCCCCCCCCACCCCACGAGACCTACTGGGCTAAGGTGCCCGAGAGCACCCTCCAGCCCACTCCTGGGAGTGTCTCTCTCTCGGGCTGTCCCTCAGGCCACTCGCCCCTCTGCCCGCGGGCCAGCCCCAGCCCCCGAGGTCAGCCCCAGGCCCGGCTCGCCAGCCCAGCCTTCCAGTCCAGCTCCCGAACCGGAAGTCCGTGCGGGTGACTCGGCCACAGAGGGCGCATGCGCGAAGCCAGCCGCCGCGACTCCAACTCCCGCGGAGCCTGGGCTGGAGCGGGCCCCGCCCGCGCCGTACTTCCGGGACGCGCCGCACCGTCCTCTCTCCGCTTCCCGGCCGCTCCCCCCGCAGCAATTGTCCCGGCGAGTGGGTTCAGGAGGAGCCGTCGATCCCGGGGGCCTGCGCGCGCGTAGAGAACGGAGCCTTGGATTCCGTGGTTGCCTGGAAGAGCGCCGGAGGAAGGAGCGACGTAGAAAGGGGCTCGAGTTCCGCCGTGGGCATGATCCACGAACTGCTCCTGGCGCTGAGCGGGTACCCAGGTTCCATCTTCACCTGGAACAAGCGCAGCGGCCTGCAGGTACCGCCCGGCTCGGAGCGCGGGAACCGGCGCGCCGGATGGGTGGGTGGACCTGAGCCAGTGCAAGGGGAGGAGTTTAGGGACCGAGGGCGGGGGCGTGTCCCTGGGCGGGAGCCTGGAGGGCGGTGCTCTGAGGGCCGACGTGGGACGGACGGACACGGGGTTAGAGAGCTGGGCCTGGGCTGGGGAACCAAGGCTGGCCCTGCCCGGCCCCGCCTTGGGGAAGGGAGAGAGAGACTCCAATCGGCCTAAAGTTGAGATTTGAGCGAGAGTTTCTGGGGAACTGGATGTAAAAGTGGGGGAGGCATTTTCTCGCATTTCACGCTTACACTCTTTTAAATTTTGAAAGCTAAACCAGCTACATAACGTTTTGTGTTTTTTTGGTTTTCTGTTTTTTTTCATAGCGTTTAACAGACAACAAGGGTTCAGCCAGTTTTGTTGAAAGAAAAAATGAATGTGTTTCTGTCAAAACCCCTTTCTCAGGAAATTCAGCACTAGGAGAATTTGGAAGGAGGCCTTCGTGTAACCAGGAATGTATGAGGAGGAAAGGCTATTATCTAATTTAATATGCATTATCTAATTTAATCTTAACCACCCATCTTCATATCACAGATTAACTCCCTGTGTCACGCAGCTAGTAATTAGCAAGCCTGGTCTTGAACCCAGGCCTGTCTGGCTCCAGTATCTCAACTACTCTTGTCTACTTCTGCTTCCAGTAATGTTATCTCACCCTCTCAATAAGTTAGGAACTAGGTATTGTTAGCTCCAGTTGACAAATGAGCAAACTGAAGCTCAGAATTTCATGGTGGCTAGTCCTGGTATTAGCAAGATTTGTATATAGCTTTGTTTGATGACAGTCATGCCTATTCCTATAAGAACTGGCAGTATAGGCTGGGGAGGAGGAGAAAAATAAACATTCTTGTCTATAAAACCTATAAATCAAAGCAGTTCCTCTTGTTATTATTTATTTTCCCTTGTAAAACTAGCACAACACCAGGCATATAGGAGGGACATGTACAGGAGTATTTGTGGGTGCTTTATGATCTGAAGTAAAAAGATAACAGTATAGGAAAGATAGCTGCCTTTCTTTCTTATAAAAAAGTCTCAATCATGTATTTTCCTCTTGAAGGTCTCAGCTTTAAAGTCACCTCAGAAAAACTTTTTCTGACCATCTCTTTAAATATCCTCCCATATGCCCTTCTTCTCTATTCCAGAAACTTGATTATTTCCCTTATAGGACTTTCCAGTCTTTCTCTCTCATAGATTGCCCATGAGGGCAAAGACCACTGTGGTCTTCAGAGATGTACCAGGAGTATCTAGCACAGTTTCTGCCTCAGAGTAGGTGTTCAGATACTTGTGCAAGAAAAGGCCACCAAAACCAGCAAATACTGTATACTTTCTGCAGAACAATAATTTTCACATTTCAATAAAGGGAAAAATAGTCGGAAATGCCCACTATAGATGAAAATCATCTTATTGTACTATTGAACATATATACATGTTAAGCTAAATACAAACTCAAGCATATTGTTCTTTTAACCAAATATTTTTTACAAAGTAAACAAAACCAACAAATTGATAATTGAAGTTAACATTGGCATTATTGACATTTTGGACTGTATAATTCTTGGTTGTGGGGGCTGTCCTTTGCATTGTGACATGTTTAGCAGCATACATGGTCTCTGCTCACTAGAGGCCAGTAATACCCCCTGAGTTATGACAACTAAACATAGCTCCAGCCATTACCAAATGTCCCTTGGGAGGCAAAAGTGCCCCTCATTGGGAACCACTGATATAATGTGACATATACTGTTGTTTTGCTGAAACTAAATTGCCAACATTGAGTTTGAATGACTTTGCTACAGATCTGGCTATTCTAATGTACAGAATGTCTGTAAATATTACTGGGTTGTACCAAAAGTTATCAGTAACTGTTTTGGTATTGTTTGCTATTTTAGAATACTAGACCTTCAACTTTTCTAAAACTGTGCCAAAAATCACTGCTCAAAATGCCAATTTTAATGGGAGTATCACTTGATAACTAGGTAGAGCTGTCCTAATAATAATAATAAAAAATTGCTTATATGTATTGAGTACTCGCTGTGTGCTTGGTACATATTATTTACATGTAATAATTTTATTTCTGAAAGCAGGGACTTGAACAGATATTTGTATACCCATGTTCATAGCAGTATTATTCAGAATAGCCAAAGGGTAGAAGCTGCTCAGGTGTCCATGAACAGATAAACAAAATGTGGTGTGTATGTATCCTATATAATAAAGAGGTAATATGTAAATTGACCCTCACACCATCACACAAAATGGCCACCCCCATGTGGCCAAAGATGGCTGCCACAAGATGGCCGGCAGGGGAGGGCAGTTGGGGGCAATTGGGCCAGCAGGGGAGCAGTTAGGTGTCCATCAGGCTGGCAGGGGAGTGGTTAGGGGGTGATCAGGCTGGCAGGCAGGCGAGCAGTTGGGAGCCAGCAGTCCCGGATTGTGAGAGGGATGTTAGACTGCCCTCGAGGGGTCCCAGATTGTAGAGGGTGCAGGCTGGGCTGAGGGACACCCCCCCCCCCTCTCCCAGTGCACAAATTTTGTGCACTGGGCCTCTAGTATATATGTATGTATGTGTGTGTATGTATGTATGTGTGTGTGTGTGTGTGTGTATATATATATATATATATATATATACACACACACATGTGTATATATATATGTATATATATACACACACACACACACATACATACACACACTTACATACAGACACACACACACACACGAATATTTTTCAGTCTTAAAAAGGAAAGAAATTCTGACACATACTACTGTATGGATGAAACTTGGAGACACTACTAAGTGAAATAAGTCAGTCACAAAGCACAAATATCGTATGATTCCACTTATTAGAGGTACTTAGAGTAGTCAAATTCATAGAGACAGGAAATAGAAGGGTGGTTGCCTGGAGCTGTGGGATGGGAGAATGGGGAGTCTTTGTACATGGGTACAGAGTATCAATTTGGGAAAATGAAAATGTTCTGGAGATGGATGGATGGTGATGATGGTTGCACAACAATGTGAATGCACTTAATGCCAAGAACTGTACACTTAAAAACGCTAAAATTGTCACTTTTATGTATATTTTGCCACAATTTATTTTGAAAATATGGGTTGAATGAATACATTTTCCCACTACTTTTTTCTACTTGAACTGCTGTGTAACCTTATATAGCATACTGGGCTACCATTTAAATTAAAAATAAAAACATGTATACTAAATGTATATGCCCAGTTATAAAGTTGCTTTTACAGTTTATAGTATACTACATTTATTTACATTTTTATTGAAATGAAAACATGATTTAAAATTTTATAGAGAATTTCTGAATCCTAAGAATATGTTTGAGAAACCCCTGGAGTTTGCTAAACACTTTGCTAAAGACAACTTTGTTGCAACCAAGTAAAAAACTCCTATCTTTAAAGACCATACCTGAAATATTGCATAAGAAACAGGTATAGTAACTACCTCTGAGGGGAGGTTGACTTATTTTTAATGTACACCATTTTGTGTTCTTTTTTGAATTCATGTTTGAATTCTTTACCATGTGTTACCACTTATTCAAGTAAAGAATTTATTAGGTCGGGGTGGGAAACAGCACCTTTGAAGTGGTTTGGAAATACTTTTGTTATCCAGAACTTAACACAGCTATAAGAGCACATATGTTCTTATGGGCATCTTGAGAAAGGAAACACTAAATAATACGGAGCATTTGAAGCACCTCAAAGACTGGCATGCAATGAATCACAAGCATCAGTGTTTTCAGCCTGCTTCCTCTCCCACAGGTGTCACAGGACTTCCCGTTTCTCCATCCCAGTGAAACAAGTGTCCTGAATCGACTCTGCCGGCTGGGCACAGACTATATTCGCTTCACTGAGTTCATTGAACAGTACACAGGCCATGTGCAACAACAGGTAGGTTCCTGTTCTCAGGGAATGTACACCTCCAGGGGGCGGGAGCTATGTTAAGCTTTCAGTGAATCCACTGGTAATTCATGTGAAATAAGTCATAAGAAGTTATAAATTTATCATCACTGGAATTACTCAAGTGAAGGCCAGGGGACTGTACCTTACACAAGGGGGAAATATACACAGGGATTAATTAGGCAGATTGGTGTTAAGAGCACATATGTTTTGCCTGGGTTTTAGAAGACCTGAATTAAATTATTTTGAGCTGGACCAGAGTTCCAATTCCAGAGGTGAAAACATGAAGTATTATTTCAAATTCCTTTGACACTCTGCTTCTAACTATCTTAGTCATGTTGAGGCAAGCAACTAAAGTCTTTCAGCTTCATTTTTTAAATTTGTAAATAAGAGTTAAACCAAAGAAGGTGGTTGGCACATAGTAAGTACTTAATAAATAGTATCCATTTTATGAATTAATTGAAAATCAATACAATGTAGAGGTCAAGGTTTTGTGCCCACACCATCATTCACTGGCCATAGACTGCTCAGCAGTAACCTAATGCTCAGTAACTAAGACCCTGTTTCCTTATCTATAGAATGAGGGTAATAGATAGTAAGTATCTCATAGGGTTGTGAAGATTAAACAAGGTAATTCATGGGAAATATCTGGTATATAGTAGGCACTCAAATTTTTTGAAAGAGATATTTTAAAGTTCTCTTTATTTTTAACAATCTGTAATTCTTATCAATGGTAAGTAAAAAGACTGCCAAATCGCCTGACTGCTGTGGCTCAGTGATTGAGAATCAACCTATAAACCAGGCGTTCATGGTTTGATTCCCGGTCAGGACACAAGTCCAAGTTGTGGGCTCGATCCCCAGTAGGGGGCATGGAGGAGGCAGCTGATTCTCATCGATGTTTTTATCTCTCCCTCTCCCTTCCTTTCTGAAATACATATATAACTGCCAAATTGTGTGACTGATTCAGTGATGACTATTTTCCAGTTGAAAGAGTGATTCTGGTTGAGGGGAAAGGTGGGGACTTCTACAAAGGAAGTAGAAGGATGCTTTTCTGAAATAACATAGTCAATACCCTCTGGCTCTATTATATAAATTGGGTCAACTGATGGTGGTTGGCATCAATTCAGTGCCAACAAGAATCCCCAATTTGGGGTGTGGTGAAGAAGGAAATGTTATTCAGTACAATACAGCTCAATTGTGATACAGCCCAGCTGTGGAACAGCTCAATTGTGATACAGCACAGCTGTGAGAGCCACACAGCTATAGAACAGCCCTGGGCCTGGCCCCTCTGTGGCTAGACAGCTCTGCTCCTCGGTGGTCATTGCTCTGGGCAGTTCCACTCTACCCTGCCAAGACATCTTTGGTGTCTTCAGTCTTCATGGAAGGGGAAAGTGTGGCCCTAGGTGATTTGGCTCAGTGGATAAAGCATCGGCCTGCAGACCCAAGGGTCCAGGGTTCAATTCTGGTCAAGGGCAGGTACTTGGGTTGTGGGCTCCTCCCTGGCTCTGGCTCTGGTTGGGACTTATGCAGGAGGCAACCAATTGATGTGTTTCTCTCATATCGATGTTTCGCTCTGTCTTCCACTCTCCCTAAGAAAAATACCCTCGGTGAGGATTAACAAAAAAAAAAAAAAAAAAGAGAGAAGAAAGAAAGGGAAAGTGTGCTCACCCTGGCTGTGTAGCTCAGTAGCTTAGAGTGTCGTCCTGATATACCAGGGTTGTGAGTTCGATCCCAGGGGTCAGGGCATATATAAGAATTAACCAATACCTGGGGAGACCTCGAACACCACCTGGGGCCCTACAGCCACACCGGCCAGGGACCAGCTGCCATGGCTGCGAACCCACGAACACCGAGACTCCAGCCTCCCTGGCCTTGGCTCCTAAAAAGTTTGTCCAGGGGGAGACAAAATGGTGGCCGAATAGATGGACGGGTCTGGCACCTCTCACGGAGCAGATAGGAGAAACAGCTGAATTGAATAACATCCACCTGGAATTGGCCAAGTAAACCCAGCTAGAGAGGCAATCCGTGGACAGAAAGGTCAGAGCTAGCTGGGAAACTGGTGGGATCGGGGACCTGGGCTGGAGGGAGAAACTCACACAGCCTGGACTGCACTGAACCAACACCTCGTCCCTTCGGGACAAGAGTAGCACTCAACTGTGGAACGGTGTACACAGGGCTGCTGGCAGTGGGGGACTCTAGACCTAAGCCCACAGCCGTGGGAGGCTGTGCCCAGGAAGGCAGCCTGAAGTTCTGCACCAGCCATGCAGTGCTGGGAGGAGAGAAACACACAACAGTGCAATTGCTCTGTCTTTATATTCTCCTTACTTTTACTCACTACACCCAGGATCTTTCAATTACAAACACTCGCCGTGGCTGCGGTGCAGGGGAAGGTGGTTTTGTGGAAGCTGGGGAAAAAATAGGGAAAGGTGATACAGAGGCCAGCTCTGGGACAGTCCGATCCCTCCAACCCTGAACAGACATTTTTCTCCTGGAGACCAGGCCCCTCCTAGCAGCCACACCCAGCCTTGAGCTTGGGCAGCGAAAGGAAGATTTGAAATACCCCCAGGGAGCCCTTGGGGTTGAGGGGCCATTTGGTCCCGGAAACTAATACAGAAACACGGCCACCTAAAGGCGGTGTCAGTAATAGACGCCTGTGTAAATAAAACTGAAAGCAGGTAGAGTGGTCCCTCCTGGCTGTCACCAAGGTTGTGGCATCTGACACAGAGGAGCTGTGGATCGCTGGGAGCTTTAACACGGTGCTGACTAGCAGGAAGCTGTGACATGGCAGATAGAACAATGGAAAGGGATCTTAGACCAGCCCCCATGGGACATTAAATACTCAGATGAAGCAAACGAACTTCACTACTTCGCTTTCTTTTTAACTTTTACTTAAGAAACTAAAATTTTTTTCTTTATTTTATTTTTTATTACTATTATTATCTTTGTTTTGATTTTTGGATTAGTGTTCTACATTCTATATTTTACTTTTTTATCATTACTTTACTTTATCTCATTTTTCCTTTATGCAAACCATTTCTTCCTAACTTCACTCTTTTTTCATCCTGTTTCTCTTCTCCTGTTCCTGCTTTAGTTTTTCTCTCTCCTTTCATTTTACTCCTTGCTAAAAATTGATCTTCTTCATCTGCTTTATTGATGCATTACTATTACAGTAGTCTCTATTGGCTTGCTCATATCTAATTTTCTCTCCCCTGCTCCAAGTTCATGCACCCTTCTCTTTTCTCTTTCTTCGCTAGCCAATTTTTTTTTTCTTGTTGTTGCTTGTTTGATCGTTTGTTAGGTTTTTTTTGTTTCTTATTTTATGCTTTTATTTTTCCTCTCCTTGCTTGTTATCTTCTACTAATAGCTTAATTAGTTTCAATCACCAAACTCAGGCCTATCTGCTGCTTACTCTATTCTCCTTTTTCAAAAATAGATGAATATATAGATAGATAGATTAAAGAAAGGGGGAAAACTTTTTAAATAAATTTTTATATATTTTTGAACATATATATTTTTAATTACTATTATATTTTTAAATTATTTTTTTAAATTGAGTACTTTCTTTTTTACTTCTTATGAACTCATTTTCTTCCTACCTCTTCTATACTGAATCATGACCATTCCCCCATTCATTCAATTTCTTTATCTTATATTCTGGAAATAAGCTCTGCCCCTTCAGATTCAGCTACCCTCCTTTTTTTTCTTTTTTTTTTCTGGGGATTTGTTCTTTGCATTTTTTGGTTTAGTTGTTGGTTTTGTGGAGTTTTCTCCCCATATACGTATATATGTATTTTTTTCCTTCTTCTCTTTTTTCTTTTCTCTTTCTTTCTTTCTTTCTTTCTTTCTTTCCCCTTTTTCCTTCATTTCCCTTTTTTTCTTACCTTTTTTCCTTTTCTAAATATCATTTTTGTGCTCTATTCTCTCCTCGAATTCTCTTTTCTCTGGTGGTCACCTTTATTTGGGGTTATTGGTGTCGTGAATACATTCGTGTTTTATTCCCTCTGTGTCATGTCTTGTCAAGTTGTATTTTATGCCTTTTGGTCAACGTGGTAGAGAGTGAGCCACATAGTCAGACACCCTGAAAGGAGTGAAAATGCAGAGATAAAGAAATAACCCCCACATGAAGGAAAAGGAGGAATCACCGGAAAAGGAAGTAAATGAAATGGAGGCAAGCAATTTGTCAGAGAAAGAATTCAGAGCAGTGGTCATAAGGACACTGAAAAGGATGGAAGACAACTTCAACAACATGTGTAAAAATCAAGAGGAAATGAAGAAGAACCAAAAAGAAATGAAGAATGACATTGCTGCAATAAAGAACTCAGAAGAAAGCATCAACAATAGATTAGAAGAAGCTGAGGACGGCATCAGTGAGCTAGAAGACAAGGTAGGAAAAAACACACAAGCAGAGCAGCAACTGGGGAAAAAAAACTTTAAAAAACAGGAGGAGAGCCTAAGGGAGCTTTAGGACAACAGGAAACAAAACAACATCCGCATAATAGCAGTAGCAGAAGGAGAGGAGACTGAGCAAGGAATAGAAAACCTGTAAGAAATAATGACAGAAAACTACCCTGATATTGGGAAGAAAAAACTCACACAAGTCCAAGAAGCTCAGAGTCCCCAACAAGATGAACCCAAAAAGATTGACACCAAGACACATCATAATTAAAGTGGCAAGCACCAACAACAAAGTAAGAATCTTAACGGCTGCCAGAGAAAGACAGAAAGTTAACTACAAGGGATCCCCCATCAGACTATCAACTGATTTCTCAACAGAAACACATGAGACCAGAAGGGGATAGAATGAAATATACAAAGTGATGCAAAGCAAGGGACTGAATCCAAGCATGCTATACCCAGCAAGGCTATCATTCAAAATTGAAGGTGTAATCAGGAGCTTCACAGACAAAAAAGGGCTAAGGGAGTTTATTACCACCAAACCATCAATGCAAGAAATGCTAAAGGGACTGCTATAAAAACAAGAAATAGAAAGGGAAGAAGGAACACGGGCATAAAGAATAAAAATGGCAACAAACAAGTACCTATCAATAATAACCTTAAATGTAATTGAATTAAATGCTCCAATCAAAAGACAGAGGGTAGCTGAATGGATAAGAAAACATGACCCATATATCTGCTGTCTACAAGAGACTCACCTCAGAACAAAGGACTCACACAGACTGATAGTGAAGGGATAGAAAAAAAATTTTTAGGCGAATGGAAATGAAAAAATACTGGGGTAGCAATACTTATATCTGACAAATTAGACCTCAAAGTGAAGGCCATAACAAGAGATAAGGAAGGCCACTTCATAATACTAAAGGGAGCAATTCAACAAGAGGATATAACTCTGGTAAACATATATGCACCCAATGCAGGAGCACCCAAATACATAAAAAAAATCTGAAAGATATCAAGGGAGAGATCAACAGCAATGCAGTCATAGTAGGGGACTTTAATACCCCATTGACACCACTGGATAAGTCCTCTAAATGAGAAATCAGCAAAGAAACATCAATCCTAAATGACTCACATGATTAGATGGACTTGATTGACATCTTCAGAACATTTCACCCCAAAGCTGCAGAATATACATTCTTCTCAAGTGCACATGGGACATTTTCAAATATAGACCACATATTGGAACACAGGCAAAGTCTCTTCAAATTCAAGAAGATAGAAATCATATCAAGCATCTTCTCAGACCACAATGGCATAAAATTAGAAATCAACTACAATAAAAACAATGGGAAAAAAATCAAACACTTGGAGGCTAAATAGCATGCTATTAAATAATGATTGGGTTGCCAAAGAGATCAAAGAAGAAATAAAAAGCATCCTGGCAACAAATGACAGTGAAAACACAACAATCCAAAATCTATGGGACACAGCGAAAGCAATCCTGAGAGGGAAGTTCTTAGCTCTACAGACCTACCTTAAAAAAAAAAAAAAAAAAAAAAAACACAAGAAAAAATGGTAATTATCTAACTCTATAACTCAAAACAATTAGAGAGCAACAAGAAAAGCCCAAAGTAAGCAGAAGGAAGGAAATAATAAAGATCAGAGTGGAAATAAACAACATAGAGACCAAAAAACAAACAAACAATACAAAAGATCAATAAAACCAAGAGCTGGTTCTTTGAAGGGATAAACAAAATTGATGAACCTCTAGCCAGACTCACCAAGAAGCAAAGAGAGAGAACCCAAATAAACAAAATCAGAAATGAAAGAGGTGAAGTAACAACCATTCCCACAGAAATACAAATGATTATGAAAAAATACTCTATTCCAACAAACTGAACAACCTAAACAAAATGGACATACTCTTAGAAAAATACAAGCTTCCAAAACTCAATCAGGAAGAATAAAAAAATCTTAATAGGCCAATACTACCAAAGAAATTGAAACAGTAATCAAAAATCTTCCAGGAAACAAAAGCCCTGGTCTGGACAGCTTTACAGGGGAGTTCTACCAAGCATTCAAAGAACTAAAACCTATCCTCCTCAGACTATTCCAAAAAATTCGAGAGGAAAGCACACTTCCAAGCTATTTCTATGAAGCCAGCATCACCCTAATCCCAAAACAAGATAAAGACACCACAAAAAAGAACTACAGGCCAATATCCTTGATGAACATAAATGCTAAAATCAACAAAATTCTAGCAAATCGGATCCAGCATTACATTAGAAAGATCATACACCATGATCAAGTGGGATTTCTTTCGGGGATGCAAGGATGGTACAATATTCGCAAATCAATAAATGTGATACATCACATAAACAAATTGAGAGACAAAGATCACATAATTATATCAATCGATGCAGAAAAAGCGTTTGACAAAAGCCAACACCCTTTATTTCTTTTTTAAAATTTCTTTATTGATTAAGGTATCACATATTTGTCCTTATCCCCCCATTCCCATCCCATACCCCTCCCCACACATGCCCCCACCCCCCTGTTGTCCTTAACCGCTGGTTAGGCTCATATGCTTGCACACAAGTCCTTTGGTTGATCTCTCCCCTTTACCCCCACCCTTCCCTACCCTCCCTCTGAGGCCCAACAGTCTGATCCATGCCTCCTTGTTTCTGGGTCTGTTCTTGTTCATCAGTCTATGTTGTTCATTATTTCCCCTAGATGAATTAGAAATACACTTATAAGAACCGAAAATGAGACAAGCAATAATGGTTATGGTGACAAGCAAATGAATCAGTCTGTAGTGAGTTTCTTTCTGGGCCAACAGTTCTTTTGAGACCCAATTTCAATGTCCAACAGTTCCTTATGTGTACATGTCAGCACTGACATTACAGTTCTGGATGGTGGACAAATGGTAGTAATGCAGGTCCGACTCTCTCTGGTTTGGTCCTGGGCAACCTGCAGTGATGCACAGCTGCTAACTGCTAGTATGGGAAGGCCACATCAGCGTCTTCCGTCTCTGGACTGCTTCTCTTCTGTCTTCATGGCTGGAGTAGTCCTGTCGATTCCTCTCTGTTGCTGGAATCCACATGGTCTCGGAGTTGTTTTCTGAAAATATACAAACATATTCTCGACCAAAAGTTAATAAAGGAATTTTTTCTATAAATTTGACTTGGGATCCTATTTCATTTTTTGCCCAAATGATTTTCCTCTGGCTTCTTTTGTCACCCTGTATGTTTTTCATGGGTGTCTTGCTTTTAGCCTTACAATTAATTTTCTAAAGTATTAATTTTCTAGCTGTAATTTACTTACAGGATATTTTTCCTTACATGATATTCCTCTACTATCCCCTCCTTTTTTGATTTAAATGTTAGGAGGGTTTTGAAAATTTTATAATGTAGTCTTGATGGCTTTTAAATTTTAATTTTTTGCACTATAATATTACTGTTTTAGGTTCATTACATGGTGCACAATTTTATCATGAGATGAAGTACCAATAAAAATTTTAGTTAACACTTTAGGAACACCTTTTTGTCCAGTACAATTAATTTTTCTAGAATATTCGCTTGTTTCAACTAGCCAATTTAAATTTGCCTGAAAACTTGACTACTATTTTACTGTCAAATTTATTACTCTAACAACAATCTTATTTTACCCTGTAAATATTGGTGGAAGGGATTATTTGCCTTCTTGAGTAGGTCCTGAGCATTCCTAGTGGTAGGCTGGATTTAGATATCGTAAACCCACTTCCCCACACCATGGGTACAAGTCAACTCAAACAATTCTTGTTGGAGTGAGAGGGCAGCTGCTGTCGGCCAAGTCTCTGTCGGTCATGTGGGTCCTGATCTGAGCTGGGCATGGGAAGCACGAAGCAGCCATGGGGGCAGGAGACCTTCCTCAGAAGGGGCTAGGGTTCAGGCCCCTGCAATGTTGGGGGGGGGGTGAGGGTCTGTGCCCCACCTCTGTTGATCCCCAAATTCTCTCCTGATGGTCCCTCTGCGACTGTGCCTGTCTTAGGTTGTTCCTTCCTTGAGGAATCTTACCCGTCTCTGGCTAACCAGCCATCCTCCGGGGCCAAGCAGGGTGATGTGAGGTTCAGTTTTGTCTCCTTGGTAGCCTATGCCCCTGTGGCCTCCGTGCCCAGCACCTGCCTTGTGATCCCCTCGCCTGCTGGCGGGGTGCCAACACCCTTTCTTGATAAAAACTCTCAGCAGAGTGGGAATAGAAGTATCATACCTCAACATAATAAAAGCATTATATGACAAACCTACAACCAACATCATACTCAACGGGCAAAAACTAAACCCATTTCCCCTAAGAACAGGAACAAGACAAGGATGCCCACTTTCACCACTCCTGTTCGATATAGTACTGGAAATGTTAACCATAGCGATCAGACAAGAAGAAGAAATAAAAGGCATCCAAATCGGAAAAGAAGAAGTAAAACTGTTCTTATTCATAGATGACATGATATTGTATATAGCAGTGATGGGCAACCTTTTGAGCTTGGTGTGTCAAACTTCGCCAAAAAACTGAGCATAACTCGGGTAGTGTGTCACTTTGAGGAAAAAACATTATTTCGGAAATGTTTCATCCTCGGCATGCGGCCGCCTCAGCGGCCACGTGTCATCAGAAATGGCTACGCGTGTCAGTGCTGACACGCATGTCATAGGTTCGCCATCACTGGTATATAGAAAGCCCCAAAGACTCCATCCAAAAACTACTAGACTTAATAAATGAATTTGGCAATATAGCAGGATACAAAATCAACACCCAGAAATCTATGGCTTTTTTATATACTAATAATGAACTCACAGAAAGATAAATGAAAAAAACAATCCCATTTACCATTGCAACAAAAAATTTAAGATACCTAGGAATAAACTTAACTAAGGAGGTAAAAGACCTGTACCCGGAAAACTACAGAACATTGAAAAAAGAGATAGAGGAAGACATAAACAAATGGAAGAACATACCCTGTTAATGGATTGGTAGAATCAACATCATTAAAATGTCCATACTACCCAAAGCAATCTATAGATTTAATGCAATCCCCATTAAAATACCAACAGCATATTTCACAGACCTAGAACAAACTCTCCAAAAATTCATCTGGAATAAAACACACACACACACACACACACACACACACACACAAAACAAAAAAACAAAAACAAAAACGAATAGCCGCAGCAATCCTGAGAAAGAAGACCAAAGTTGGAGGGATCGTAATACCAGATATCAAGCTATATTACAAAGCCACAGTTCTCAAAATTGCCTGGTACTGGCACAAGAACAGACATATAGACCAATGGAACAGAACAGAGAACCCAGAAATTGACCCAAGCCATTATGCTCAATTAATATTTGACAAAGGAGGCAAGAGCATACAATGGAGTCAAGACAGTCTCTTCAATAAATGGTGCTGGGAAAATTGGTCAGATACATGCAAAAAAAAATGAAACTAGACCACCAACTTACACCATACACAAAAATAAACTCAAAATGGTTAAAGGACTTAAACATAGGACAGGAAACCATAAAAATCTTAGAAGACTCCATAGGCAGCAAAATATCAGACATATGTTGTAGCAATATCTTTACCAATACAGCTCCTAGGGCAATGGAAACTAGGGAGAAAATGGGACTACATCAAAATAAAAAGCTTTTTCATAGCAAAAGAAACCATCAACAAAACAACAAGAAAGCCCACTGTATGGGAGAACATATTTGCAAATGTTATCACTGATAAAGGTTTAAACTCCAACATCTATAGGCAACTTATACAATTTAATAAAAGGAAGATAAATGATCCAATAAAAAAATGGGCAATGGACCTAAATAGAATCTTTTTGGAAGAAGACAGAAGGAAGGCCAAGAGACACATGAAAACATGCTCAAAGTCACTTACTATTCGAGAGATGCAAATCAAAACGACAATGTGGTACCATCTCACACCTGTCAGAATGGCTATTATCAACAAATCAACAAACGACAAGTGTTGGCGAGGATGCGGAGAAAAAGGAACCCTCGTGCACTGCTGGTGGGAATGCAGACTGGTGTAGCCACTGTGGAGAACAGTATGGAGTTTCCTCAAAAAACTAAAAATGGAACTCCCATTTGACCCAGTAATCCCACTCCTAGGAATATATCCTAAGAAATCAGAAACACCAATCATAAAGGATATATGCACCCCTATGTTCATAGCAGCACAATTTACCATAGCTAAGATTTGGAAACAGCCTAAGTGCCCATCAACAGATGACTGGATCAAAAAACTATGGTACATCTACACAATGGAATATTATGCTGCTATAATAAAGAAGGAACTTTTACCATTTGTAGCAGCATGGATGGAACTGGAGAGCATTATGCTAAGCAAAATAAGCCAGTTGGAGAAAGATAAATACCACATGATCTCACTCATATGTGGGATATAATGATCAACATAATCTGATGAACAAAAATGGATCCAGAGACAAGGAGGCACTGAGCAGACTGTCCAACCTCAGGGAGAAGGCAGGGGAAGGGGCGGGGGGGGGGGGGGGGGTGTTTAGAGATCAACCAAAGGACTTGTATGCATGCATATTAGCATAACCAATGGACACAGACACTGGGGTGGTGAGGGCTTGACCTCGGAGGTGGGAGTGGTGAGGGGGTTAATGGAGGAAAAATGGAGACATGTAATACTTTAAACAATAAAAAAATCAACAGAAGAATAACATTGTGTGAAATTCAAATTTCAGCCTCTTAAAGTTGTGGAACACAGAGAAAAAAAAAGACTCAACCAATGAATGCATAAATAAGTGGAGCAACAAATGGATGTTTCTCTCTCTTCCTCCCTCCCTCCCTCCTTCCCTCCCTCCCTCTTTTCCTTCCTTTCTCTCTATAATCAATCAGTCAATTAATAAATACTTTTTTAAAAAACTCCCTTTAAAGAAAGTATGCTCTCTGAGCCAGAGGGGAGCTGGCTTATAAGGACAGAAGTCCCTGACCCTGGTCCCTGATGGTCCATCTTCATGCAAATAACAGCTCTGAATCCTCACAATTCGATTGGCCCAAAAGGCACTGTCCTGATTGGTCAGAATAGAGCCACTCTGATTGGATAGGGAAAGCCTCAATTCTATTGGTTGAAATAGGATTCCAGGACCCTTTTGTAAGCCCTGGCTCAAATGGCGGAAATACAGTGCAGGTAGGCAGTTTAGCTCAGGCTTCCTTGGAAGTGCAGTTTGTGTGAGGCCCTTGTGCAGAAATGGCTGCTAGGTTCTGATTTTTGTTATTGTTGTTGTTTTTTAAATTTGAGCCCACTTAGTCACCAGGAGCCCTTCTTGTAGATGTCTTTTTTCCTAGGGGTTCACAGGTGGTAATCTGTGGGGCAAAGGAGTTGGAGGATAATGCCTTATGTTTTCAACTCTGGGACAGAGATTCTGGTTCACTTAAACTGAATTTATTGCAGAGAAAAGACATAAGCTAAACATGAGTTTAAAATCCAATCAATGCTAGTTTGGTTTGAGATCATATTAAGAGAGTACACTTAATTATCAAAGTTGGAATCTATACATATATTGATATAGATTAACTTTATATCTATATTAATATGCATTCTATTATATTAATTATATCACATTGACTATATTAAGACTTATATTAATTATATTATGAATATAATATAGCTGTACATTATTAATATTAAGAATTTGATTTTTTTGTATATAACACCTAAAAGAAAAAAAATCTGTTCTATATTCGTGTGACTCTGTGGGTTTCATCTTATATGATATGTGAATTCCTTCTTTCCCAGTTCTAAACATGGTGGTGGTATGTCTTTTTTTGGAAAAGTATACTCATTTTCTCTTTTATTTTGTAATAAATGAAGTCATTCAGTTATCTGGAATGACACAAGATCAAAACAAAATTGACTGGTTGCAAGCCAATCTGGTCTCTTTCACCCTGTGCCAATGCTGTTCTTAGAGCTGTGAACATTTACATCCAGGAACTACTAGTATCCTTTGCAGCATCCTCTGGCTACACTGTACCTTATAATCCCTGAGCCCAAGTTTCCTACCACATTTGTTGCCGAATTCTGCTCTTGTACCTACCACCACCAGAGTCTGATTACCCAAATTAGTACATAGCCATAGAGGCTCGTCATTGTGACCTCTAGTCAACTGTTAACCACAATTTCTCATATAAAACTATAGAAGGTCTTACAAAAAATTGCAGATTTCCTGAAAGACAAGCATATTTGTAAATAGCCTCTTAGTGAGAGTCTTATAACTCCCCATGTTGACTATCAGATTCATGTTCAGATGAGTTGCCATACTAGGGATGTTAGAACAGGATTGAGATCATTTTGCTTATTCAGTAAATACAGGGTGTCCCCCAAAAATGTATATACATTTTAACAGCTGATAGCTCAATTGATGTTACTTTCTTTTCAGATTTAACCTATTGGAATTAATAATTATTCAGAGTGTGTATACATTTTTGGGGACTCCCTGTATTTCTCTCTGTGTTCAAAGAACTGTGCTAGGAGCTAAAACACAAAGATGAATAAAATGTGGGACCTTGTTTCATGAAGCTTTTGGTCTAGTGACAAAAGTACAATTCCAGCACTAAATAAAGATGCTATGAAAGCAACAAAGGGGGAAGCTATTGACTCCCTGGGGGGAGTTAGGAATGGCTTTGTAGAGAAGAGATGCTTGAGTTGGATCCAGTAGGAAGAGTAGGTATTTTCCCAAAGATGAGTATACAGTCCTGGCCAGTGTGCTCAATGGTTAGAGTGTCAGCCTGCACACTGAAGGGTTCAATTCCCAATCAAGGGCATGTACCTAACTTGGAGGTTTGATCCCTAGCCCCGACCAGGGGTGCATATGGGAAGCAATCTCTCCCCCCCCCTCTCACTTTCCCTTCTATAATCTCTAAAAATCAATGGAAAAAATATCCTCTGGTGATGATTAACAAAAAGAAAAAAGATGAATATACAGTTATAAGTAGAACACATCCAAATTCACAGGACTAAGAAATAGAAGCAAGGCACATTTGGTGACCTGTGGGTAGTTTGGAAATGAGGATGTGAAGTTTAACACACACAGTAAAATAATTTTGCAGAGAGGTAAGGGCCAGAATGCAGAAGTCATTACATGCCATGTAGGGGAGTTTAAATATTCTGGACAGTGGTAAACCACCAAAAGGACTTAAGCTGGAATTTATAAGATTAAAATTGAGTTGTAGAAAAATCTCCACTAACAATATAGAGTACCACCTGGTTGTAACATCTGGGCTGCTTAGAAAATTAAAATACCACATTTTAAAAGGTCAGAACTCAAAATCTGTCTCTTCAGTTGGGCTTTCCTCTCGCTGAAGCACTTCTCTGATATGGAATTACTTAAGCAAAAACAATACCACTAATAAAGGGTAATGTCTTCGGGTTTCAGGGTCTGAGCTGAGAGTTGATTTCTCTTTGTTTGATTTCAGGATCACCATCCATCTCAGCAGGGCCAAGGTGGGTTACATGGAATCTATCTCAGGGCCTTCTGCACAGGTCTGGACTCTGTTTTGCAGCCTTATCGACAAGCACTGCTTGATTTGGAACAAGAGGTAAGAGAGGAGATATGGGAACAACGCCTCTGGGACAGAAGATTAGGGCATGTTTATGAATTTGAAATGCCTTTTGATATGGTCAGGTGGTCAGGAGTAAGCTATTTTCTACATGGCTGGAGAGTACAGTGTATTCTCCGTGATTGTCCAAGCCATGATCAAAATGGCGTGCAGCTCATGGCAAAGGTTCCTGAGTAAGAAGAGCCCTAGCTTTGATTTTATTATCACCTGAAAAATCAGAATTAATAATCTTCTATAAAGCATCAATTCTCAATAGCCTAAAACTAACACTAAGCCCATTCTTAGATTTCATTCTAGTTTTCATAGGTCAAAGAGATTTGAGATATTTTGTATGGAGCTCTAATTACAGTGTTTCTTGTTGCAGTTCCTGGCTGACCCCCATCTCTCCATATCACATGTCAATTACTCCTTAGATCAGGTATGCTGCTCAAATAACAAAATGCCTTGGAATCTGTTGATATTGTTAAAATAATCCAACTTGTGAAATTTTTTGAGAACTTTTTTAAAAATATTTTTTTTATTGATTTTTTTTTTTTTTTTTACAGAGAGGAAGGGAGAAGGATAGAGAGTTAGAAACATCGTTTGAGAGAGAGAAACATCGATTCAGCTGCCTTCTGCACACCCCCTACTGGGGATGTGCCCGAAACCTAGGTACATGCCCTTGACCGGAATCGAAACTAGGACCCTTCAGTCCGCAGGCCGACGCTCTATCCACTGAGCCAAACCGGTTAGGGCTTTTGAGAACTTTTTTCCTTCTGGATTAAAATAGCCCAACATTTTATATTTTGTATGCTTTCCTAGATCAGAACTGCTTGAAAGCTCCAAATTTAGTTAAAACTTAATGTCTGATATTAATGCTCTAAATTGACCTCAATATTAACAGTTTTGCTAGTCTCAGAAATAGAAATTGCTTCTATCTGCCATTCTCTTTCTATCTGCCACCAACCCCATATCAAGTTGCCTTAAGATATTGGATCTTGCCCTAGCCAGTTTGGCTCAGTGGATAGAGCATCAGCCTGGGGACTGAAAGGTCCCAGATTAGATTTCCTTAAAATGGTTGCAGGCTCAATCCCAGCCCTTGCTGGGGCGCATGCAGTAGGCAATCAATGTATCGATGTTTCTTTCTGTCTCTCCCCTCCCTTCCACTCTCTCTAAAAGTCAATGGAAAAATATCCTTGGGTGAGGATTAACAAAAATATAAAAAATAAAAAAGATATTGGATCCTGGCTGCTCTATGGTATTGCCATCTTTGTTAAGTGGGATTATTTAGAAACAAAAGCATTTCCTGAAGTAATTTTTTTCCTTGTATTTGATTATAAACCCGCCTAATTTTTCTCTACTTTGCAGTTTCAACTCCTTTTTCCCTCTGTGATGGTTGTAGTCGAACAAATTAAAAGTCAAAAGGTGAGAACTATTCTTTTTCCTTTTGCTCCAGTAAGCACCAAGTAAATATTCTTAATTAATTTTGCCTTACATTCTTTGTTGAAGACTCTAGATTTTAGTAGTTTGTATGTATGTATGTATGTAACAATATCTGCTTGGGTATTATGCTAAGTGTCAGGAATGCAAAAATAAAATATGATCTTACCCCTAAGTACCTTCTGGTCCAGACGTGGGGAAAATGTTAATAGACATACTCAAGAATGCTGTTGAATAAGAGAATAATGCTATGAATATTTGGAGGTGGGAGCTTTTTGCACTAAGGATTTAAAATTGTTGTTAAGGAGAAGCTAAAAGTTAATTCTTAGAAAAAAAGAAGGCAATAGTTTCTTGTTAGGGTGTTGGCAGTTTTATGAAAATTAGGCCATTGGGTAAAACCCACATGCTTATTACTTATTAAATATGCCTATTCTTATCACAAGTTTTCATCAAGTGCACTGAAAAGTTAGGGTTCCCAATGTCAGGAGAATGTCTTTTTTAGGCAACATCAATAATTCTAAAGAGATTTCACATTAGAAGAATTTACAAATGGATTAAATATGTTTATTTAGCTCATTCATGTTTTTAAGCTGTTATATTTGTGCCTTGTCTTATTAGGAGTGCTCACCTTGGTGAATATAACTAGTTAGCCAGTTAATTTGCCCAGTTTCTACTTCATTTTTTCACCTTGTGAGTACAGAAATTTATATTTTGCTGCATTCACTCTGTGCTAGCAAAGCCAGTAGGGGAGGTGCTCTTTGGTCTTTCAAAGCTGATTGCCCTCATCATATAACATCAAGCTTTTATTGTGCACTTGCTGTGTACCAGGCACTGTGCTAAGTACTTCACATACATTCAGTCCTCTAAGGGGTCAAATAGGTTAAGGAACTGTCTGGGGTCACACAGATGGTAGGAAATGGTAGAGCTGGACTATAAGCCCACATCTGTCTGACTCCAAAGACTATGACCTTCTGCACTCTACTAATCTATCTCCCAAATTGGAGGGCACCTTCTCAGTGCCTGGATTTAGTGTAAGGATTCCCTGTCTAGCTGCACATTTCAGTTGACTTCCAGCTTCCATTGGCCACAGGAAGGAGAGAGGAAAATGAGCAGAGGGATTACAGATGGGCGAACCTTCCTTCCTGCCAAGGGGGTGGTAGAGAAGCTAGTGTGCTATGGCTCTACCCAGTGAAAAACGGAGGTGGTCAAGAACATGGGCTGGAGGTGAGATGGGATGATTGCAGACAAGCAAAAGGGATCCTTTTAGAATGATGGAAATGTTATGAAAGTGGATTATGGTTATTGGTTGCACAATGCTCTAAATTTACTAAAAATTGTTGAATAGTATACTTAAAATGGGTGAATATTATGTTATGTAAATTATTCATCAATAAAGCAGGTTTTTTTTTAAGAGAAAGCCAGAGGGCATAGAAAGAGGGAGCAGATTTTTAGAAAAGTGTATACTTTATAAGTAGTATAAATTAGGCCTTAATCTGAAAGAGATTTCTTAACCTCTTTGCTTGGAATTACAACTAAATGTTTCTGGTTTCTCTAGTGCAGTACTTCTCAAAATTCATTGTGCATTATAATCACCTGAAGCAAATTGTTAAAACCAGGTTGCTGGGCCCTACCCCAGAGAGTCTGATTCAGGAGGCCTGGAGTAGAGCCCAAGAATTAGCATTTCTTGTAAGTTCCTAGGTGATGCTGCTGCTCCTTGAGGTGGGGCCAAATGGAGAGGGGTAGGGAGGCTGTAGAATCCATACTTAGAGAATAACTATTATGATATTCTGATTTATAATAAGAAATACATATTTGGTCTTCATATTGTTTGTTGTGCCGTGCTCAGCACAGCCAGGGGTGAACCTGGGGGGACGGGGGGAGTGAAGGATTAAAGAAGACAGACAAGAGAATAAAGCTGGGGCTAGGTGGGACATTGCTCTTGGATGGAGAGACAGTGCCACAACCTGCAAGCTGAGTCTTTATTTTATAGCCAGATTCCACGAGGCAAAGTAAGGGCGTGGTCAAGATATTTACAATGTTCTCCTGGGTTTCGAATCTACTCAATTATACCGTATTTTGCAGCGTATAAGATGACTGGGCGTATAGAAGATTTTCCTGGGTTAAAAAGTCGTCTTATACGCCGGAAAATACGGTATGCACCTGAACTCTATCAAGCTTTGTTTTGGTAGCACTTGCTGCACCTCCCACAGCCTATATTACTTAGCCACGTGGGACCACAGGTTCAGACCATAAGGTAAAGCTTACAACTATAGCCTTTGGCTATAATTGTGCTGGGAGGGCTTTGCCCTCCAAGCTGGGACTTGCACGTGGCTTTGCCACGAGAGGACCATGCCCTCTCATTAGTCCAAGGCTTGAACCTGTCCAAATGCTATAGCCGCTCTCCACAGTTTGTGGCACAAAGCTCCTAAAACCCTTGAAATTTCCTAAGTGATAAAGGTGTCTTTTTTTTTAATTTAATAAATCTTTATTGTCCATATTATTACAATTGTTTCACCTTTTTCCCCCCATAGCTCCCCTCCACCCGGTTCCCACCCCACCCTCTGCCCTTACCTCCCCACCACTGTCCTCATCCATAGGTGTACGATTTTAGTCCAGTTTCTTCACGTACCCCCCATACCCCTTTCCCCCTGAGAATTATCAATCCACTCCCATTCTATGCCCCTGATTCTATTATATTCACCAGTTTATTCTGTTCATCTGATTTTTAATTCACTTGATTTTTAGATTCACTTGTTGATAGATATGTATTTGTTGTTCATAATTTTTCTTTACTTTTTTCTTCTTCTTCCTCTTCTTAAAGAATACCTTTCAGCATTTCATATAATACTGGTTTGGTGGTGATGAACTCCTTTAGCTTTTTCTTGTCTGTGAAGCTCTTTATCTGACCTTCAATTCTGAATGATAGCTTTGCTGGGTAGAGTAATCTTAGTTGTAGGATCTTGCTATTCATCACTTTGAATATTTCTTGCCACTCCTGTCTGGCCTGCATAGTTTCTGTTGAGAAATCAGCTGACAATCGTATGGGTGCTCCCTTGTAGGTAATTAACTGTTTTTCTCTTGCAGCTTTTAATATTCTCTCTTTGTCTTTTGCTCTTGGCATTTTAATTATGATGTGTCTTGGTGTGGTCCTCTTTGGATTCCTTTTGTTTGGGGTTCTGTGCGCTTCCTGAACTTGTAAGCCTAGGTGGGGGAAGTTTTCAGTCATTATTTCTTCAAATAGGTTTTCAGTATCTTCCTCTCTCTCTTCTTCTGGCACCCACATAATTCTGATGTTGGTACGCTTGAAGTTGTCCCAGAGGCTTCTTACACTATCTTCAACTTTTTGGATTCTTTTTTCTTTTTCTTTTCCAGTTGGGTGTTTTTTGCTTCTTTGTATTTCAAATCTTTGACTTGATTCTTGCGTTCCTCTAGTCTGCTGTTGGGTCTCTGTATAATATTTTTTATTTCAGTCAGTGTATGTTTAATTTCTAGTTGGTCCTTTTTCATATCCTCGAGGGTCTCATTAAATTTATTGGCCTTTTCTAGGAAATCCTTGAAAAACCTTATAACCGTGGTTTTGAACTCTATATCCTATTGTTTTCCTCCATTTCTTTCGTTTGTGATCTGTTTCTTTGTCTCCGCATTTTCGCTGCTTCCCTGAGTTGGTAGGGTGGCTTTGTGTGCTAGGTGTCCTATATGGACCAGTGGGTCGGCCTCCCCGTTACCTGAGGTGGACACTCTTGGTGCACCCCTTTGTGGACTGTGTGTACAGTTTTGTTGTAGTTAAGTCTTGATTGTTGTTGGTGTCACTGGGAGGCCAATTGGCTGTGAGGACCCGCTGTGTCTATAATGGAAGAACTCCTGCGCTAGAAACACGCTTATGGGGTAGGACTTGGTTCAGTGGGGCTTTGGTGCTCACTGAGTCTGCCTCTTGAATGTGTTACTTATGGATGTGAGTAGTTGAAATCTGGTGTCGTCTCACACCGACCACTAGATACCCTAGTTTCTGGATCTCCAATGGGGTGCAGGTCAGCTACTGTCTGAGGCCACCCAACAGGAGCTACTGCGAGAACTACAGTTTTCTCCTCTTTGCTTGGGTTTTGGAGGTTTGGGAGCTGTCTGACCAGAGCTGCAATTTGTTAGGTTAAGCTGCAATAGGGTAGGCCATTTATATGCAAAAGCCACTGCATGGAGCTTGGGTGGGTTTGTAGATTGTGAGGGGCAGAGTCTCAGGGCATCACTAGGCTAGAGTGTGACAAACGGTGATGGTTGCCAGTCAGCCTTCTCTGCATTTCCTTGTTTCCAAGTCCCTGCGTCTCACGCCCCAGCGCAGTAAACAGTGATTGCTGGACGCACCTCTGCAAGAAAGTCACCCTCACTTTCCTACCCAATGGCCGACAGTCCAGCTTCTCCCCGGAGGAGTTTGGGTCCCCAGCGTCTCCCCATAAACTGGATTTCAGAGTGATTGGGAGCTTGTCTCCCTTTGGGCTGAAAAAAAGGAGCACACCCAGTCGCCCACCACCAGCCCGATTTTCGCGCCTCCGTACCTCAGCTTTTCAGTGCTTGTGCACATCTCAATGCTCTTTTCTCTTTCCTTCTAGTTGTAGAACTTCCACTCAGCCAGCTTTCCCGTGGTTCTGGGTGATAGATGTTTTGTCTTTTAGTTGTAGTTTTGAAATTGTTGTGCGAGGCAGCAGCTTAGGTGTTTACCTATGCCGCCATCTTGGTTTCTCCTAAAGGTGTCTTGATATTCATAAGAAACCCCTATCAACCTCACCTGAGTTGTTGTTTTAAATTGTATATTTTTTTTAATCCTCACCTGAGATTTTTTCTATTGATTTCTAGAGAAAGTAGAAGGGAGGAAGGGGGAGGAGAGAAAGAGAGAGAGAGAGAAACTTTGGTGTGAGAGAGACACATTGATTGGCTGCCTCCTGCACATGCCCCTACCAGGGCCTGGGAAACTACAACCAAGGTACACGCCCTTGACCAGAAATTGACCCTTTGGTCTTCAGACCAACACTCTAACCACTGAGCAAAGGTTGATTGTTTTTGTTGGGTTTTAAAAAATATTAATAAACTAGAGGGCCAGTGCACGAAATTCATGCACGGGGCGGTGGGGGGAGTGTCCCTCAGCCTGGCCTGTACACTCTCCAACGGGATCCCTCTCGCAACGCAATCCAGAACCACTGGCTCCTAACGACTCCCTGCCTGCCTGATGCCCCGAACTGCTCCCCTGCCAGCCTGATGGACCTAACTGCTCTCCCCTGCTGGCCTGATCCCTCTAACTGCTCTCCCCTCCTGGCCTGATCGCCCTAACTGCCTATCTGCTCTCCCCTCCTGGCCTGATCCCTCTAACTGCCTATCTGTACTCCTCTCCTGGCCTGATACCCCTAACTGCCTATCTGTACTCCTCTCCTGGCCTGATCCCCCTAACTGCCTATCTGCTCTCCCCTCCTGGCCTGATCCCTCTAACTGCCTATCTGTACTCCTCTCCTGGCCTGATACCCCTAACTGCCTATCTGTACTCCTCTCCTGGCCTGATCCCCCTAACTGCCTATCTGCCACCTTTTCCCTTCTCCCTTCTCACAGGGTGCTGACATTCTCCCTTTTCCTGCAGCGCAGGCCTTCTCACCTTCTCCCTGCTGCCTTCTCCCACAGCACCAGCCTTCTCACCATCTCCCACGGCGCCGCCTTCTCCCTTCTGCCTTCTCCCTTCTGCCTTCTCCCGTGGCCTGCTGATCAGCCAGTCGTTACTGTGACGGTGTCCTGACTAATTTGCATATTACCCTATTATAAGTATAGATTACCCTATTATAAGTATAGATTGATTGGGATGTCATTGGTCAACATGAACATATAGGTTTCAGGGTGGGTTTCTAAGTTATAAGATCTGTATATTGCACTGTGTGCCCACCACCCAAAGTCAAACTTCTCCTTTCACCTTATATTAGGTCCTCCTTCTTTCCCCACCCCCTCCCCTCTAGCAACCACCACACTGCTGTTTGTGTTCATGAGTTTCACTTTTATATCCCACATATGAATGAAATCACATGTTTCTTAGCTTTTTCTGATTAACTTATTTCACTTAGCGTAATGTTCTCAAGGTCCATCCATGTTGTTGCAAATGGCACTATGTCATCCTTTCTTATGGCTGAAGAGTATTCCATGTGTATGTACCACATCTTCTTTATCCAGTCCTCTATCACAGGGCACTTGGGTTGTTTCCATGTCTTAGCCACTGTAAATAATGCTGCGGTGAAAATAGGGGTGCATATATCTTTGCAAATACATGATTTCGAGTTTTTCGGGTATATACCCAGGAGAGGGGATTGCTGGGTCATATGGTAGCTCTATTCTTAATTTTTTGAGGAATCGCCAGACTGCTTTCCATAGTGGTTGTACCAGTCTACAATCCCACCAGCAGTGAATGAGGGTTCTCTTTTTTCCACAACCTTTCCAACACTTGTTATTGCTTGTCTTGTTGATAATGGCCACTTGAACAGGCTCACCTGCGTTGTTAATGAGGTGACTTTTGCACAGCACTTAAGGATACGGGCTGGTTGCCAGGGGAACCAACCATGTGATTAGAGAGTTGGAACTTTCAGTCCCACACCCAACCTTTGGGGAGTGGGGGCGGGGAGAGCCTGGAAATTGAGCTCAGTCACCTGTGCCTGATGATTTAATCAATGGTGCCTGTGTGATGAAGCCTCCATAAAAACCCAAAAGGACAGGATTCTGAAACCATCCAGGTTGGTGAACCAGAACGATTCCACGTGCCACCATGCAGGGCCCAAACTCCCTGGGGACAGACGCTCCTTTGTTTGGAACCTCATCCTATGTATCTCCATCTGGCTGTTGACTCATATCCTTTCATATCCTTGGTAAAAAGGATATGACTAGCTGGTATTTTTCACATCAAGGTCCTTTCATATCCTGTAATCTAGTGAATAACTGGGTTTCCTTAGCTCTGTGAGGCACTCTAGCAGATTCATTGAGCCCAAGGAGGGGGTCATGGGAACTTCTGATGTATAGCCAGTTAAAAGCACAGCAACAACCTGGGCTTGTGATTGGCTTCTGAAATGGAGGGTGGTCTTATGGGACTGAGCCCTTAATCTGTGGAGTCTAATGCCATCTCAGGGTAGAGTCAGAATAAAGTAAAAATGTAGGACACCCCAGCTGGTGTCTGAGAATTGCTTGGTAGTGTGGGGAAAACCCCACACACCATTGGAATTGTAGTCAGAATCGAACTATACCTGGATCTTATGATCAAGTTATCCCCATTCTCTACTCGATTATACCCTCTGGATTGAATATAGAATATGAGTTTGTGCTGCATGAACTACTGAAATGGAATCCAGATTGAAAAGGCTGTGTTTTCCACAGATTCATGGTTGTCAGATCCTGGAAACAGTATACAAACACAGCTGTGGAGGTTTGCCTCCTGTTCGAAGTGCACTAGAAAAGTAAGTCATGGTTCAGTTGGGGATTGGGGGCAGGGGTGGGTGGTCAAGTGACTTGACCGCATGGGTTTTATTTTCAGGTCTTCTCAGGTTTCCCTCTGCAGAAAGGTATGACCAGGATAGAAAAGACCCATGAGCAGGGGAGCCCATGTAATCCTTTTGATGGCTCAGAAATTGCAAAAAGATGGTTATAAAGTGTTGAGTATCAAAACTAGATGTCCTTGAGGCAACCCTTTTAATTTTTGGACCTCATCATCCTGGGAGAATTTCCATTACATGTGCTGGATGATGCCTAGCTATGTCTAAATGTGTGTATTTTGAGTAGCTGGTATTTTTCACATCGAGGTCCTTAAAAATGTTTATACTTTGTAATCCAATAATATCACTTTTAGGAATTTTATTCTAAGAAATGTATTCAAAAGAAAATAACCATATGCACAAACATTATTCATTGCAATGTTGTGTACCATATCAAGAAATTAGAAAATTACCACCAGCAGAGGAAAGCTAAAGATATATTCTCTTGATAGACTATAATGCCATCAACACTATACATACTATAAAAACACATAAAAATATTTTTTATAACACTAATTGAAAAAAAGGATGCAAAAGTATGTCTTATGATTACAACTATATTAAATGTATATGGAGTTTCAAGAAAGACTGCTCATTTGACTCATATCCTATTCCCCTCTTCTTCCTCATTTCTTAAAAAGAGGGTATGGAAAAAAAGAGGGTGTGGCATTGATCGAAAAATTGGAAATCAATGATCTCTGAGGTGCCTCCCAATTCTTAATATCCACTTTAACCACTACACAAGTAAGTCCTCAGAAGAGCAGGAAAATTTCCAGAATATGTTTTAGGGACTTAATTCTCTATTACTGTGCCTTTTTTCCCTAATAAAAGAAATAAATTTTGATTGTAGAAAATATAGACATGCAGAGAGAAGAAATAAAAGTCACCTGTTTTTGTAGTCCCTTGAGACACCCAATTCAACTTTTGGTGTATATCCTCTCTAGTTTATTTCTGTATAAACATACTGTATAGTTTTATGCATTGAATATAAAATCTTATGTAGATAACTAGAGGCCTGGTGCACAAAATTCATGCATGGGTAGGGTCCCTAGGCCTGGCTGGCGATTAGGGCCGACCAGCGGGGCGATCGGGGGCCCCTGCTGGCACCTACCTGGCGCCGCCCACTTGCCGGCCCTGCCCCCGCCCCCCACCGCCACTGCCAGTTGCCTCCCTCTGCCGGGCGACCGGCGGGGCAGTCAGGGGGGTCCCCACTGGCACCCACCTTGGCCAGCCTGGCGCTGCCTGCTCACAGGCCCCGGCTCGGGCTGGGGGAAGCTCCTGCGTTGAGTGTCTGCCCCCTGGTGGTCAGTGCGCGTCATAGCAACCGGTCATTCTGCCAGTCGTTCCGCCGGTCGGTCAATTTGCAAATTAGGCTCTTATATAGGATATGATGTATATATGTTATATATTTGCAGGGACCAAATTTTACAGACTACAGAGTGCAATGTGCAAAATTTAAATGCCTTTCCATTTAATTTTTTAAAGAGTTATTCCATTCAGTTCGCATACTACAAATAGCAGACTCAATCTCTTTTAGTTTCTTTTTCTTCCCAGGTTATTTTGAAAATTTTCAAATCTACAAAAATGTTGAAAGAACTGGACAATAAACACCAGTATACCCTTTAATTTCACTAGTTAACATTTTGCCACATTTGATTTATTTTTTTTTCTTTCTCTGTCTATATAAACTGTGAAATATATATGTAAATTTATATATTTATATATAAACACCCATATGCATACCATAATTTTTTGCTGAGTGATTTGAAAGTGGTCACAAATATAATAACAGTTAACCCCTTAATGTCAGCTTGTATCCTTTTAAAATAAGGGGGGGCGGTTTTCTTATATGACCTCAATACCATATTATACCCAAGAAAGGTAACATTAATTCAACAATATGCTATCCAAACTATATCTGAATTTCTTCAGTTGCCCTCCCATAATTCTTTATAGCTGTTCTTTTTTTGAATCCAGGATCCAACCAGTGTTCACATATTGCATTTGGTTGTCATGTCTTTTTAGTCTCCTTTGCTTTTTTGCTTTTGCTTTTTTTAAATCTTTGATGACTGGCATTTTAAGAGTTCTCACCAGTTGTCTTGAAGAATGTTCCACCGTCTGGATTTTTCTGATTATTTCTTCATGTTTCCATTTGGGTTAAAACAAATTTTTGCAAGAATACTACATGGGTCATATTATTTCCTGTTGCATCATATCAGAAGGCACAGAAAATAAGTTTGTCCCATTACTGGTGTTGTAAAGTTTGATCATTTGGTTTAAGTGTTTTCCACCAGATCTCTCCATTTCAGAGGGACATTTTCCCCTTTGTAATTAATATGTTATCTGGTGGTGATCCTTTGAGACCATGTAAATATCCCATTCTCCAACAACCTTTCTGCATTTTGTTGGATCATACTTGTTCAGGTATACCTGCCTGTTACATATTGAATCTACTCTCCCTATGTGATTCCAACAAAAATAAAACAAATTTAATACTATGTTAGCCAAAGAGAGACTCCCCTAAGTCCACTTAATTTTAACAGTAATATCAGTGTTAAAACTTAATTTACACAAAAGGAGAAAAGAAAATGTGTTTCTCCTAAAAGACTATCAGAGCAGTCACTGAACATTTCAGACTTCAGTAGGTAGGCCACAAGTTTGGAAATTTAATCAGTCCAGCCACAAACATTTAAATTAAAAATACCACAATTATTTTTAGCTTACTTTGTCATTTCCCTGTGACTCATCAACCTCTCAGGCCTCTGTTAATCCTGTAGCAATTTAAAGCAGACCCTCTGTGCCATTATGGGGCTTCGTGTTCTTTTAAGTAGACTTCTAAGGGTCTTGCTTTTCTCCCAACTCAGAATCCTGGCCGTGTGTCATGGGGTCATGTATAAGCAGCTCTCAGCCTGGATGCTACATGGACTACTCTTGGACCAGCATGAAGAGTTCTTTATCAAACAAGGTCCGTCTTCTGGTAATGTCACTGCCCAGCCAGAAGAGGATGAGGAGGATCTGGGTATTGGGGGACTGACAGGAAAACAACTGAGAGAACTCCAGGACTTGGTGAGAACATAGCAAGAAGCCCAGCATACTCTGCCAGGAATCAGAAAAGACTACAGCTAAATGTCCTTTTGGTGACCCTGCTCCAAGTTCATCATAGCCTGGGCACCTTCCATAAATTCTTTAGATATAAACACTTGTCTTTATCTTTTTTTTTTCATACTTAAATGTAATACCTAACTTAATGTGAGACTACAAGACAGGAAATATATTTGTGAGATTCTTTTTGTTTCCCCTTCTCCCAGTATATGCTTTTAAGAGATTAATAATAAGTCTTGTCTCCTAAAGTAGTTTTGTAGCTACCCTGTAGTATTTATATTTTTAAATATATTTTTATTGATTTCAGAGAGAGAGGGAGATAGAAACATCAATGATGAGAATCACTGATCAGCTGCCTCCTGCACACCCCCTTCTGGGGATTGAGCCCGCAACCTGGGCATGTGCCCTCACCAGGAATCAAACCATTATCCCCTGGTTCATAGGTCGACAACCACTGAGCAACACCGGCTGGGCTACCCTGCAGTATTTAAATGCAGTTTGGAGTTTTGATTAAACTCCCCAAAGTCCTCTCTTGTCCTTATTCATCCATCCATTCATTTATTCTGTTACAACATTTAATTAAATGAGTGTTGTGTGCCAGGCACTGTTCTAGGTGCCACAACTACATAGACAAATTATAAGTAGTAGTCCATGTCCTTAAAGAGCTTATAGTTTAGTGGAAGATATAAGTAAACAGTAACATTACAGTGTAGTAAGTATTATGGAAAGAGTAAGCACGGGTATCAGAACATGGTATTAGAGTAACTAGAGAAGTCTTTTCAGTGAAATATATGGGTAATTTGCAAAGAATTTGAGAGGAGAGGTCAAGAAACGCTCCAGGCATGTGAGTCAATATTCTAGGGAAGGATGTGTGTAAAATACAGAGCCCATGAAGGAAGTGGCTCATTTGGGGAGCCATTAGTAATTCGATTGAAATGGTCAAGTAAAGACTGAAGCATCTTGTAAGGACAGTGGAGGGGATGGGGGAAGTGGCAATCAGTGAAGCTGTTGAGTTAAGCAGAGGTAAGATCATGAAAGCCCTTGTAAACAGTGGGAAGGAATTTGAACTTGAACCTGAAAATAGCTGGGAGCCAGTGAAGAATTTTAGGCAAGATATTAGCACCATTGGACTTTATGATAGATCACTCTGGATATTGTATGGGGAATCTTTGTGTGTTTTTTTAGTCAAGATTCACTGTAGGTACATTAGAAGAATGTGGGGGACACTGAGGTGAAAATAATAATGGCCTAAACCAAGGGTATTAACAGTAAATATGGAGAGGAATAAAGAGGCTTGAGAGAGATTTAGGAAGTGGAATAAGTCAGCCTTAGTGATTAATTGGATATGCACCCAGAGGAAGAATCAAGGATGATTCAGCAGCTAGGCGAGCAGTGATGATAAGACATGTATATTGCTAGTATTGGAGGAAAGAATATGGATCTAATTTTGGACATGTTGAGTTTGAGGTACTTGTAGGAAATGTCCAGTGGGCTGAGGCTGGAGCTCATGAGAGCAATCTAGTTTAAAGGTGATGATTTAGGCATCATCAGCATTAGAAATATTTAATCTGGGGTCCACGTGGAACTTCAGGAGGTTCTGTGAAATGTATGTCTGTATATTTGTCTGGAAACTTTTATAATTGTAGAGAGTCCTGTGATGTAAAAAGACTTAAAATACCTGTTACGATGAAAAGTTCAGCCACAGAAGATGGGATTGTCGATGCAGAGGATGGAGAGTGAAAGGAAAAGGAATAGTGCCAGGAGGAACACCAGCACGAAGCCCAAAACACCGAGGGCAAATGGCAGAGATCAAAGTCAGGACAGTCGACAGGGGGAAGGTTAGGGAGAGGTGGGGGAGATAAGAGATCAACCGAAAGACTTGTATGCATGCATATAAGCATAACCAATGGACACAAAACTCTGGGGGGCGAGAGCATGTATGGGTGTGGGGTGTGGGGGACAATGGTAAGATATGTACACATATAATACCTAAATAAAAAAAAGTGGAAAAATAAATAAATTAAATAAAATAAAAAAGCAAAAAAAAAAAAAAAAAAGTCAGGACAGTCGAGTCCCTTGGAACTAGATAAGATCAGGGCCAAACCTAAAGCACGTCAGGAATGGGGGGTGGGTATCTGGGCCTTTCTGGGCTGTCAGTGGTTCTCAAGCTTCACTGTGCACCAGAATCACCTGGAGAGCTTGGTGAAACAGATCGCTGGGCCTTGTTGCCCAAGTTTCCTGTAGATCTGGGAAGGGGCTTGAAAATTTGCATTTCTAACAAGCTCCCGTGTGAAGCTGCTGCTGCTGGTCCAGGAGCCACACTTTGAGAACCACGTGGCTAAATGACTTGGGGCTGGAGTAAAGAGCTGGGCAGAGCAGACATGTACACAAGATAATAAACTCATAGACGTGTAGACTTGGGTAAAGATCACTTATTCCACGGCACAGGTAGAGAAACTGAATTCCAGATCTGCACAAGTAGTAAAGGCAGAGTGAGGACAAAAATCCTAATATTAAAAAAACACTGATCAGGCCAGTGTGGCTCAGTGGTTGAGTGTTGACCCCTGAACCAGGAGGTCACAGATCCCTGGTCAGGACACATGCCCGGGTTGTGGGCTAGATCCCAGTAGAGGGCGTGCAAGAGGCAGCCGGTCAATGATTCTCTCCCATCATTGATGTTTCTATTTCTCCCTCTCCCTTCCTCTCTCTGATATTAAAAAACATATTACAAAAACAACAACAAAACACTGTTATTTCTACCATCTCTTCTGCTGCCTGAAAATGGAATACATCTTTCTAACACTAGATGCAACTTCAGATTTAAAGTCCCTGCTCTATTTATAGAAAATGTATATCACGTGTTGGGATGTTTTCTTGTTTTCCCTTTCTTCATACATCATCTCTGATATGGATTACTTCCTTGACCAGCGCCTGATAGAGGAAGAGAACATGCTGGCACCATCTCTAAAGCAGTTTTCCCTGCGAGTGGAGATTCTGCCATCCTACATCCCAGTGAGGGTTGCTGAAAAAATCCTGTTTGTTGGAGAATCTGTCCAGATGTTTGAGAATCAAAATGTCAGCCTGACTAGAAAAGGTAAGAATATCCTTGCACAATGTACCCTATCCTCAAAGGCCCTTCTTGATATTGCGCGAACCCCAAGTTCCCCTGGTCATAGTGAGTGGTGAGTGATGTTTATGTACTGACATTTCAGCACAACCATAACGGCCCGCTCGCGAGCAGGTGAAGGAGCTGGGCCAGCAGGATGGGGGGTCCTTGCCGTCCTGGCGGTGCCCTGCCTTCCTGTGACGGTGCCTTCCCATTTTGCAGGATCCATTTTGAAAAACCAGGAGGACACTTTTGCTGCTGAGCTGCACCGCCTCAAGCAGCAGCCGCTCTTCAGCCTGGTGGACTTTGAGCAGGTGGTGGATCGTATTCGGAGCACTGTGGCTGAGGTTTGTTTTTCATCGTCTGTTTTCTTAGGAAGAAAGTGGATTAATTTCCCCAGGAATTGAAGACTTGACTTTTGCTTCTTCTTAATGTGGTGAGAACTTAGCTTGGAGGGAATTGTTTGACAGAGTTGAAGGGCAAGAAGTAGAAAATGAAAGGATTCTCTCTGTTCTTCATAGTGGAGGCGGAGCGGCCTTAGCCTTTCGCACCTGGCAGGAGTTTCCTAGTTAGTTAATTAGCTCGTTGAATAAAGGGAGGTCTTGGTTTCATTTCAGACAGTCAGCATTTTGAATCTGTCTGTATACGGTAGTTGGCAATAACTCCAAGGAATTGATGGATTCTGAGTAAATGTAGTGCCTTACTATGTTTTATAATGGCTTTATTGCTTATTCTGCCATTTGTGGATATGATACTCCTGAGAAAGACAGAACAGGTATAATTTTTCATTCCTGTGAATTAAAACAACACTCAGGAAGCTCACTTGCCTGGTGTTGCACAGTAAATAACAAAGGTGAGGTCAGACATAGGTCTTCTGACCCCTACCTAGGTCATTGTTCATATGTGAATCGTGCTTCATCCATGAACTTAAATTATGACCAATAATTTTTCAGATGGGCATATGTTCTGTCCTTATGATAAAATTTGGCTCACAGGTGTGTGATAATGTGAAATGAAATCTCCAGTTAGTCCACTGGGTTGATGACTGTGTTAGTGGTTTCCACCTCTAGCTGTGCATAGAATCCCTGTGGAGATGTTAAAGCTTACTTGCACCATGTCCTTTCCTCAGAGTTTCTGATTTGTAAGTCAGGAGGGCGTAGGTACTTGTATTTATACCAACCAACCAATAAACAACCCCCTGCGGGTTATTTTGAAGCAGAGCCAATGCACTAGGGTCAGTGTCCAGAACCTGAGGAAGCTTAGCATCAGGGCCCTCACATTGAAGCCCAGTAATCTGTCACAAACTGTCATCTTTTTTGGTCACTGCCTCAAAAATTCCTAGGGGAGGAGGAACCAAGATGGCGGCAAAGGTAAACAACTAAACTGCCGCCTCGCACAATAATTTCAAAACTACAATGAAAAGACAAAACGTCTACCACCCAGAACCACGGGAAAGCTGGCTGAGTGGAAGTTTTACAACTAAGAAGGAAAGAGAAAGGAGCACAAACGCTGAAAAGCTGAGGTACGGAGGCACGCGAATCGGGCTGGTGGCGGGCGACTGGGCGCGCAGCTTTTTTTCCACCCGAAGGGAGACAAGCTCCCGATCACTCTGAAATCCAGTATCTGGGGACACGTGGGGGACCCAGACACCTACAGGGAGAAGCTGGACTGTCGGCCATAGGGTCGGAAAGTGAGAGTGACTTTTTTGCAGAGGTGCGCCCAGCAATCAGTGTTTACTGCGCTGGAGCGCGGGACGCAGGGACTTGGAAACGCGGAAAGGCAGAGACAGCTGACGGCAGCCATCGCCGTTTGCCACCCTAGCCTAGTGACGCCCAGAGACCCCGCCCCGCCCTGAGACCCTGCCCCACCCATTCTACAAACCCGCCCAGGCTCCACACAGCAGCTTTTGCATATAAATGGCCTGTTCTGTGGAAGCTTAACCAAATAAACTGCAGCTCCAGTCAGACTGCTCCAAAACCGCCCAAGCAAAGAGGAGAAAACTGTAGTTCTTGCTGTAGCTCCTGCTGGGTCCTCAGACAGTAGCTGACCTGCACCCCATTGGAGATCCAGAAACTAGGGTATCTAGTGGTCGGTGTGAGACGACACCAGATTTCAACCACTCTCATAAGGGACACATTCAAGAGGCAGACTCAGTGAGCACCAAAGCCCTACTGGAACAAGTCCTGCCCCATAAACGTGTCTCCAGCACAGCAATTCTTCCATTACAGACACAGCGGATCCTCACAGCCAATTGGCCTGGAGGTCAATTCCTCCCAGTGACACCAACAACAATCAAGAATTAACTACAACAAAGCTGTACACACAGTCCTCAAAGGGGTGCACCAAGAGTGTCCACCTCAGGTAACTAGGAGGCTGACCCATTGAACCAATAGGACACCTAGTACACAACGCTACCCTACCAACTCAGGGAAGCAGCGAAAATGCGGAGACAAGGAAACAGATCACAAACGAAAGAAATGGAGGAGAACAAACGACTGGACATAGAGTTCAAAACCACGGTTATAAGGTTTTTCAAGAATTTCCTGGAAAAGGCCGATAAATTTAATGAGACCCTCGAGGATATGAAAAAGGACCAACTAGAAATTAAACATACACTGACTGAAATAAAAAATATTATACAGAGACCCAACAGCAGACTAGAGGAACGCAAGAATCAAGTCAAAGATTTGGAATACAAAGAGGCAAAGGACACTCCTCCAGAGAAGCAAGAAGAGAAGAGAATTCAGAAAGTTGAAGATAGTGTAAGAAGCCTCTGGGACAACTTCAAGCGTACCAACTTCAGAATTATGGGTGTGCCAGAAGAAGAGAGAGAGGAAGATACTGAAAACCTATTTGAAGAAATAATGACTGAAAACTTCCCCCACCTGGTGAAAGAAATAGACTTACAAGTCCAGGAAGCGCACAGAACCCCAAACAAAAGGAATCCAAAGAGGACCACACCAAGACACATCATAATTAAAATGCCAAGGGCAAAAAACAAAGAGAGAATCTTACAAGCAGCAAGAGAAAAACAGTTACCTACAATGGAGCACCCATACGATTATCAGATGATTTCTCAACAGAAACTATGCAGACCAGACGGGAGTGGCAAGAAATATTCAAAGTGATGAATAGCAAGAACCTACAACCAAGATTACTCTACCCAGCAAAGTTATCATTCAGAATTGAAGGACAGATAAAGAGCTTCAAAGATAAGAAAAAGCTAAAGGAGTTCATCACCACCAAACCAGTATTATATGAAATGCTGAAAGGTATTATTTAAAAGGAGAAAAAAGTAAAGATAAAAATTATGAACAACAAATACATATCTATCAACAAGTGAATCTAAAAGTCAAGTGAATTAAAAATCTGAGGAACAGAATAAACTGGTGAATATAACAGAATCAGGGGCATAGAATGGGAGTGGATTGATAATTATCAGGGGAAAGGGGTGTCTCTGTGTCGGGTACGGGAAGAGACTGGACAAAAAACATACACCTATGGATGAGGACAGCGGCGGGGAGGTAAGGGAAGAGGGTGGGGTTGGGAACCAGGTGGAGGGGAGATATGGGGGGAAAAAAGGAGAAACAATTGTAATAATCTGAACAATAAAGTTTTATTAAATTAAAAAAAAATCCTAGGGGTTGAAGACAGTTGTGTTATAAACATAGAATTTAGACATTAAAGTGGCCTTGAAGTATCACTTGATTTGATTCTTTATGGGCAAGTAAGTATCTGAATTATCTAGAATACACTTGCTGTCGCTTCCTGGCCTTTTGGCTGAGATCAAGTGTAGAGTACACTTTCCTGCCGTTTCCAACTCTCAAGACACTCCTCTGTCCATAGCCAAGACAGTGCTTGTCTAAGGGGCTGGTGTCTTCAGTTCCTTTCATCTGTTTTATTGAATCTATTTCTGTTCTTTTATCATTTTTGTGATAACTCTTTGGAAAATATAATTAATGAAGGAAAGTAAAATTTTCTTGAGTGAATAACATAAGGTTTCAATTTTTTTTCTGGTGAAATTTTGAAATGCACATATTGCTAGAAATAATATTTCCAGTTTGTAAAAATGATAGACAAAAAAAATTGAATCTCAAAACTCCTTGAAGTGTTTCAGAATTGTACCTAATTGACTTTTTTTGAAAGGTATTATTGTAATAACAACAGCTTATAGTAATGAAAAGAAATACAGTGTATCCAGAGGGAAAAGGGGGAGTGTCTTGCAAATACATATACTCATCCCTTCTTGGATCTTTTCTTATCTTTTTTCTTTTTTTTTTTGTTAATCCTCATCTGAGGATATTTTTTCCACTGATTTTTAGGGAGAGTGGAAGAGAGAGGGAAAGAGAGAAACATCGATGTGAGAGAAACACATCGGTTGGTTGCCTCCAATCAGGGCCAGGGTACGTGCCGTTTACCAGAATCGAACTCAGGGCCCTTTGGTCCACAGGCCGATGCTCTATCCACTGAGAAAACTGGCTAGGGCTCTTCTATTTTTTTTATTTCTTTTTTTTTTTTTAATATATTTTATTGATTTTTTACAGAGAGGAAGGGAGAGGGATAGAAAGCTAGAAACATCGATGAGAGAGAAACATCGATCAGCTGCCTCCTGCACACCCACTACTGGGGATGTGCCCGCAACCAAGGTACATGCCCTTGACCAGAATCGAACCGGGGACCTTTCAGTCCGCAGGCCGACACTCTATCCACTGAGCCAAACCAGTTTTGGCAAGGGCTCTTCTATTTTTAATATTTGTTTCCTAAGAAATATATATATATATATAAGTTAAATGTTACTTTGACTTTGTCCCACAAGTTTTTGGCCTATGTTGTATTTTCATTATCATTCTGAATAATTTTAAATTTTCTTTATGATTTTCTTTTTAACCCAAGGGATTTACTAAGTTTTATTTTTATTGCACTATAGTTGGAGAATATAGTCTGTATATTAGTCCTTTGGAATTTATTGAGGCTTCCTTATGGACTGTTAGCAGGTCTGTTTTGTGTTTTTAATTGCTCTTATCTGCCCAGAGAGTGTATATTCTGTGCTGAGTCTAGAACTCTATGCATGTCCTAATTCCTCATTTTCAGGTTAAATGTTAAGCATGCATGTATTTATAAGGAATATACATTTATTGTTTTTTGATATATAATGTCCTCTTTATCACAAACTTATATGTATATAGTATATTTTCACTTGAATTCTATTTTATTAGTTATTAAGATCACTATCCAGTTTTATTTCAAGTCATATTTATGCCTTCTTCCATCCTTTATTTTCAACCTTCCTGTGTGCTTTATCCCACCTTTCTTACCCTCCCTCTCCCAGGCAACCACTGATCTGTCACATAACCTAGCAGTCGCCAACCGGTGGTCCGCAGACCACTGGTGGTCCATGCGGTTCAAAAGGTTGGATTTGTACAAAACTGTGTTTTACATTAATTTTCATTGTAATGAAATTTTGTCCCTGTTTTGTTGGTTCTTTTCACAGCATCTCTGGAAGCTGATGGTAGAAGAGTCAGATTTACTGGGTCAGCTGAAGGTAATAGCTTAGCTGTCCTATTCACTCTTAAAATGATGCTGGTGGTCAGTGACTTCATTTCCTAGCCTCTGCTGAGAGTGCTGATTGCTTGTACCCAGATTTCTAGATGGCCTGACATGTCCTCGGCCAAGTGGGCCAACTCCATCTACTGCTACAAATGAACTACAGTACAAAACGTTAGGTGTTAAGTTTCTCCTGGCATAACATAACTGTGTTTTACTGAGTGATACCAAAGACACACCAGACATTCTGCCCTGAGGGATTGCCAAATATGCCCCTTTGAAATGCCAAAAGCCTATATCCTTTTGTACGTTAGCTCAAACTGATGAAATTTGGAAATTATCTGTGTAATTCCAGAATGACAGTGAGGAGCTCAGGGCCCTGCTGGATTACCAAATTATAAATTGAAATTCTTTTTTGCAGATCATTAAAGACTTTTACCTTCTTGGACGTGGAGAACTGTTTCAGGCCTTCATTGACACAGCTCAACACATGTTAAAAACACCACCCACTGCAGTCACGGAACATGGTAATTGCCCTGGGGGCCTGAGAATGACCAGCTGACTGAAATTGTAGGGTGTTTTATGGCTGCTGTCGAACCGTTTTGGCTGCTCCACGTAAGAGCAGACTGGCGAGTTACAAAGATGCAAGGCCTTTCAGGTAGGCTTCCCACCCAGGTCACTGGGAGCAGCCTCTTGTCTTGTGACCATTTCTGGAAGAGTTGGTTCAGGCCTTCAAACCAGGTATTTTATCTCATTAGATTATAGCCATATATTCCTATGGGACATAGGGACATATTGGAACTTATTGCCACTTACTGTATTAGAATTCTTTAGGTTGTAATGATGGAAACCTAACCTGAACTAACTTAGGTAGAAAGGGAGAATACATTTGCTATTATATCTGTAACTCCAGGGAGGTAAGGAGGTAGGGTATAGCTGGGCCTCAGAACAACTGATGTTAGCGGCTTGAATTCTGCTAAGATTCTCTCTGTCTTACCATGTCTTCTCTGTGCCCCTTGATGGCCTTACATTTCCATCTGGAAACATGGCCATTAGCAGATCCTAGGAACATGCCTCGCAATGTCTACTGGAGGAGCCAAATCTGATCTCTTTGGTAGCAAAATAAAAAGTCCCGAGGAATACTTACCTGGCAGGGGAGATACCATGATCACGAAGGTGGTTTTCCCAGGGCGAGGCTTATCCATTGCACTCCGGATGTGCTGACCCCTGCGATTTCCCCAAATGTGGGAAACTCGACTGCATACTTTGTGGTAGTGGGGGACTGCGTTCTCGCTCTCCCCTGTTAAAAAAAGAAGAAAAAAAAAATCCCGAGGAAATTTTTGATGAGCCCAGCCCAGATCATATACCTATCCCTGGAACAGAGAGGTCAGACATCAAGATGTGCCTTCCTCAGTAAAGTGTTTATCTTTGACCAAGGGGGATGATCACTATTCCCATTCAGATTACATGAGGGAAGTTAGGTGAGGATCAGAGTAAAAAAGAAACTGGGGCGGACAGAGTTACTATTTTTTTCTAGCTCTATAAAACAATAGATGTCCACTACACTTACATAGGACTTTTTTGGTTGCAAATATCAGAAAACCCAATTCAAACTCACTTAAACAAAGGACGGGGGGAATAATTTATTGATTCCTATGACTGAAAAGGTCAGAAGTATGAGGGCTTTAGGCAGAGTTTGAGCCAATGGCTCATATGACACTATCAGGACTTAGTATCGTCCCATCTTTACCTCTGCCTTTCTTCTCAGACAGGCCTGTTCCAAGTGGTGGCAGGATGGCCTCCAACAAACACACACACACACACACACACACAGCTGTACTCAGTCAGCATCTGAAGCCTCTTAATCGGCCTGGCTTGGGTCACGTTCAGACCCCTAAACAAAATAGTGTATCAAGGTAGAGTATCATATTCCATTTGATCATGCCGGAGTCACCTGCCGACCCTAGGATCAGGTATTGTCAACCCCACTGGAACTACATGGATTACACTGGGCAGGGTGATTCTCCACGGAAAATCAGAATGCTGTTACCAGCAAGAGGAGGAGGAACGCATGCTCGTCAGGCAAAAGCAACCGGCGTCTATTGCGTCCTACTGTTGGTTTTCGGCAGGCTGGGGAGAGGTGGAAGGCAGGAGTCTGGGTTTGTCATGTAGCCAAGCACTCGTGTCAGCCCGTGTTCTTTCTTGCAGATGTGAACGTGGCCTTCCAGCAGTCAGCACACAAGGTGTTGCTGGACGATGACAACCTTCTCCCTCTGCTGCACTTGACGATTGAGTACCATGGGAAGGAGCACAAAGGTTTGCCATTCTTTCTTACATCTTTCTGTTCCTGCTGTTCATCATCTGTTCTGCTGTCTCTGCTTCCATCTCCCTCCCCAGAAGCCATAGCATTTTGGGCCTTAGAACCAGCTAGTTCACGTTTTATAAAGACCTCCTAAGAGAACTTCCCACACACAGTTCCTGCCTCTGCAAGTCCCCTTGGTGTTTCTGACACTGCGGGCTGAGGGAGCACGCATTTCCTGATGCTGCTCACGTTGATGCTCTGGTTCTAGATGAGCAGAGTCTAACCTCGACATCCTTCCTCCTCTCCTTGACAGACGCTGCTCAGGCCAGGGAAGGGCCTCCCCGGGAGACCTCTCCTCGGGAAGCCCCTGCATCGGGCTGGGCCGCCCTAGGTCTTTCCTACAAAGTGCAGTGGCCACTGCACATTCTCTTCACACCTGCTGTCCTGGAAAAGTAAGTATTTCCAGGTTTCTCGCAGGTAATGAAGACCCACCTTACTTCCAAGGGAAGAAAGCAGGAACAGAATTGGTGGGAGAACAGTAGCTACCCTGTAAACCAGAGGTTTCAAACTCGGATGCCTTGAGGGGCTGCACAGAAAACAATCAGTGAAGCCACTGACCTGAGACAGTGGGGAGTGGTGGGGACTGGAATGAACAAGAGGGTCAAACCCTTAAAACTGAAAGGTTCACGTGTGTTTTTGATGCCAAAACAAGCAGTTTGACCCCTGGGACACGCAGTCCCTGCCCCACATGAGCCTGGCCCTGGGTAATCCCTGAGGCTGACCCAGTTCCTCCCTGACTTCTCTGAACCTGCGGGAGGCTAGAGCTCTAGAGAAAGCAGGCGGGAGAAGCATACTTGACTGGGGTGGCCTCTGAAATCATCCTCCAGCCATTTCAGGAACGTCCCAAATCCTGTGGCAGGTGCTGCCCCTGGCCCCTGGCCCGGCTGGAGGATGGACGTGGTCATGTCAGGCTGGGGGAATGGAGACGGGAAACAAATGAACAACGGGGCCTCTCTTATTCCTCCCTCTTCCTGTTCACAACCCCTTTACTTTTGGGTAGAGAAGCTTAGAGTGAGAGATTAGGCATAAACTGGAAAGGATAAGGCTTGTTCGGGGGCGGGGGGGGCATTCTGTGGCAGGTTCAGAGCCCACAGCCCCACAGTCCGCTCACCTCCTCACTTGATATGCCCTTAAAGAAATCAAACTCAGAGGTATTTTTAAACATTTTATTATGAAAATTTCCTGTGGACTATAGTGAACTCCCATGTATGCATATCCAGCTTCAGTAACTATCAACATTATGGGACTTATTTTGTTTTTTGTTTTTTTGCTGGAGCCTGTAAAGCAATCCCAGACATGTCATTCACTGTCATTATGCAATTTAAAAGACATGTTTGTAAGCACAACCACAATGCCATTATCATGCCCAATAAAATACTTTATTGTCTGATATCCAGTCCACATTGAAATTCCCCCAATTATCTAAAAAATGTTTTCTATGGTTGGGTTTACTCAAATCAGAATCCAAACAAGGTGAACTATTTTTAATATGTTGTTCCACAAGAAATAGTTTTTTAAAAAACCAAATGTAATTGGATTGTCTTCCGCATGCCCACCTAGAATAGGTAAATACACGCAGTTCCACCAGGAGTCAGCTGCTCATCCCATGTGTCTTCTCCATACAGGGTTCAGCATTAGGCAGCTAGCCCCTGAGCTTGCTGCAGGGGGTCTCAGTGAGGGGAGCCCTCGACTTTATCTTCTCTTTGGGCTTTAGGGACAGAGAATCATATTAACCAAAATCCTTGGTTCCTAACATATTCTTATGGGTTCTTGACAGACCCTCTTTTCTTCCTTCTTACACACACTCTGACACACACACTCACACACGCTCACACACACTCATACACACACGCTCACACACACTCTCACACACTCACACATACACACACACGCTCACACACACACATTCGTGCACATCATAAAACCACTTCCCAGCACAAAAACTAGAACACTGACAGTAATTTCCATCTACCTATGTGGTCCTTCCCAGTCCTGCCCTCTTGCCTCCCACATCCCAAAGCGACCACTATCCTAAATTCCATGTTTACTACCATATATATATGTTTAGTTTTATAACATATATATATATATATATATATATATATATATATATATATGATAGATATATATATAATCCCCCAAAGTATATACTTTTTTCTATGTAGTTGTTTTAAACACTATAAGAAAGGGTATAAGACTATATATAATCTTTTGAGATTTGCCTTTTTATTCAAAATGATATTACTGGGAGTCGTTTTGTTGTGTTGTACAGATGAGATTCACTTCATGGCTATGTTACAGTCCAAATAAATCATTTTATTTGTCCCCATCTCTAGCCATTCTTACTTCCTTCTTGTCTTTTTGGGGAGGGGCGGGTGGCACAAAGTGCTGGGGCCTATTGTGGATGGGGTGGGGGGTGAAGTTTTGATCCTGCATAGCCTGATGTTCCTGCCCCAGGTACAACGTGGTTTTCAAGTACTTACTGAGTGTGCGCCGGGTGCAAGCGGAACTGCAGCACTGCTGGGCCCTGCAGATGCAGCGCAAGCACCTCAAATCCAACCAGACCGACGCGGTCAAGTGGCGCCTGAGAAATCACATGGCATTCCTGGTGGATAATCTTCAGTATTACCTCCAGGTCTGTGCTGACGGGGGAGTAGAAGGAAGGGGTACAAAGAGAAGTCCAGGATGTTGGCAGGAGTTTTGTGAAACACTGGGGTTTGAGAAAATTCACGATTTTATCAATAGGCATGTTTCTTGGGGGCGTTTTTGAGGAAAGTGAAAATAAATGAAGGGAAAAGAGGGGTTAGGGTCCTTATCAACAGTGCAGTATTTATTGTTGACCTGGCCCTTATTTTTAGTTTGCTGTGACTTCTGGAATCCTGTAGGACATAACCAAGTCAGTCAGTGGAGGGGATGTGGCATGAGGGGATTGGGCTGGGGCAGGCGGTCGGGTGGGGAATCTGCCAAGACTGGAGGCTGAAGAATTAGGCAAATAACTTTCGACAAGGCTAGGTCTCTAAGGGTGTCTTTGGTCAGCCTTAAAGTGGCTTAGATGGAAAACGATGAGTGGGGCAAAGAACTTCTGTGTCTTCCTGTCAGGCATCTTAATGTCCTTGAGTGCGCAGAATATGCAAGCTGCTATAATTATTTGTGTAACTGTCTACCAGGTAGATGTGCTGGAGTCTCAGTTCTCACAGCTGCTTCATCAAATCAATTCTACCCGAGACTTTGAAAGCATCCGATTGGCTCACGACCACTTCCTGAGCAATTTGCTGGCTCAGTCCTTTATCTTGTTGAAACCTGTAAGTAGGACTGATTAGTTTTCTCAGACTGCTTCTAGCTTGACTGTTTCCTTAGCCACTTTGAGTTGCCAGGATATGAAACTATCAATAAGTAATTGTTTACCCTCCATTTTTGAACATTTTTAACAACTTATAAAGCAAAACGAAAGGGAATGTTAAAAGGGAACTTAAATGTCTTTGCATCTCTGAAATATATCATAGGATGTGGTGAGCAGCTATATACAGATGACAAAATATGGGTTTAACCCTCAGAAGGAAGAATTTCAAGAAATGTAAAAAACTTTTCTGACACCACAGAAAGACCAACAAAAAGCACATAGAATTTACTTTTCTAGTATTGACTTTTTAGAGAGAGGGGAGAAGGAGAGAGAGAGGTGAACACTGATTTGTTGTTCCACTTATTTATGCATTCACTGGCTGATTCTTGTATGTGCCTTGACCAGGGCTTGAACCTGCAACCTTGGTATGTCAGGACGATGCTCTAACCAACTGAGCCACTGGGCCAAGGCTAGAAATCTTTTGGAGAAGGATCAGTGTTTGAAAGTTGTTTTCACAGTCAACTGGAGTAGTGAGTGTCTCCCTCTCCATGTATGTGTGTGTATGTATGTACATACACATATGTATGTATGTATGTCTCCTTCAGGGAAGTTATTCTCAACTTTGGATCCACATGGGAATCATCTGGGAGCTTGAAAAAATGAGGGCCCAGAGCACTTAAATTAGAGTCCCTGGAGTGGGACCCAGGTACCAGTATTTATTTTTAAAATACATTTTTCTTGATTTCAGAGAGGAAGGGAGAGAGAGAGAGAGAAACATCAATGATGAGAATCATTGATGGGCTGCTTCCTGCACGCCCCTCTCCCCCCCACTCTCCCCCAAAGACTGAGTCCACAACCAGGGCATGTGCCCTGACTGGGAATCAAAGTGTGATCTCCTGGTTCATAGGTCGATGCTCAACCACTGAGCCACGCCGGACAGGCAGTACAAATATTTTTTTAAAGCTCACAAGCTGATTCTAATTCCAGGATAAGAAAAAAAAAAAAAAAAAGATTGAAATGACCCTTTGTAGGTTATCCTGTAAGGTCACCCTTTATCTCTGACGTGAGCTAAGTGTCACTCCCGCTGAGCCACAGCACAAGCACTGCACATTCTTCTGGTTTGGGGCTTGCTTTTGCGCACTAAGGGAGAGCGAGGCATATAAATACCACTCCAAAGGGTTCTGTGAATGGAAAGCCACCAAGAGCCACTGTGACAGGAATACTGTCTTTGTATGGCATGAGTGCATCCTCGGGGAAAAGCAGAATCTCAGAGCAGGTAGTCATCACTAAATATTTATTGAGTGCTTACTGTATGCAAGGCACTGGGGATACAGAGGTATAAGTCATGGCTCTGCCCTTAAGGAGCTCACAATCTAGTTGGAGAAACAGGACACACACACAGAGCAGTAACAACAGGTGGGCTGAACAAACACGAACTGAACAGTACAGATAAGATAGAGGAGAGAACTGGGGGTCACTAAAGGCTCCCGTGGGAAGGAAGCGCTGCACTGAGGGGCCTGGTATTAGGAGTGTCGCAGCACAGGGAGCAACACTGAAAGCACAGCTCCAGGCAGGAGCGCGCAGCGGTCCGTGAAGTGCCGGTGGGTTTAGCCGGCTAGTTTAACCGGCTAGCGGGAGGTTTAACCGGCTAGCGGGAGGCTTTGTGCAGGGCGACTAAGAGGACAAGAGCGTCTCTGCCAGGAAGGGGTTTGTTTTACACGTGTTGCGTTTGGAGGAGTTGGCAGGACTTGCAAACGACATTCTCACTCCTAAGGTCAGATATGGGAGCATGAGAATAAGTTAGTTCTTAGATTTTCCAAGATTTTTAATGTCACAGATCTCCTTCTTCCTAATGCCAACCTTGTTTCCTGTGTAGGTGTTTCACTGCCTGAATGAAATTCTAGATCTCTGCCACAGCTTCTGCTCGCTGGTCAGTCAGAACCTGGGCCCACTGGACGAACGTGGGGCCGCCCAGCTACGCATCCTGGTGAAGGTGAGTGGCCTGGCCAGTGGAAGTGGGCAGCCCCGTCCAAAGGATGGAGATGGCTTTGCCAATGGGGAACCATGTCTTTCCCTCCGAGGCAATAAAGCATTTCCCCATACACACACAGAAATAAACAACAAGATACAAATATACAAATTTAAAGCGTTACTGGTGGATTTTGAAGCAGATAATTTTGTGCTGCCTCAGCATTCAAAAACAGTTCAGCCCTGGAGAGTGTATTCAGTCCACCAATATGCATCGGCTTTGCTCTCACTCTCCTAGCCAGGCTCCTTACTTCCTAAACTGACCCTCTATCTCACTGAGATTATACTCATCTCCCGTAACAAAAACGCACAGGCTCTCCCCAGCCCGGGACACGACACAACATGTGAAGCTGGCTACTCAATTCCCACTGAGAATGAGAGGACTTCCACAGGAAGTCCTGCGTTCTGTGGACTCAGTACTAAGAAGTCATTTCAGGAGCTAAGAGAGGGGGGGGTGTGGGAAGGCCAGGTGGTGCTGGAGAATTCTGAGCAAGGCTTTTTCCAAGGAACAGCCCGTCCCCTCTCCACATGGACAGGTGGTGAGTCCAGAGGAATGGCAACCTGAGTCCTTCTCTCTGCAGGGCTTTAGCCGCCAGTCTTCACTCCTATTCAAGATTCTCTCCAGTGTCCGTAACCATCAGATCAACTCGGATTTGGCTCAACTACTGTTACGACTAGATTATAACAAATATTACACCCAGGCTGGTGGAACTCTGGGCAGGTAGGAACAACCCCTGGGGAACTCAGTGGACTATGTATGTGGCTTTTATAAAACAAGTTGTAGAATTCCAAAGCTGGAAGCAGGCTTTAGCCATTACCTAACCTGGGATAGGGACGTCTGGCCCGTGGGCCGTATAAGGCCCACACGGTCATTGGGTCTGGCCCTACCAAGGCATTAGAGGTGAGATAAATGTTTGGCCAAATATAGCAGGCTAATTTTTAAGCTGATAATTTTGTATGGCTTGCAAATAATACAAATATCCAAATGGCCCTTGGCAGAAAAAAGGCTCCCCACCCCTGATTCTAATCCATATATCTTCATTTTATAAACAAGGAAACTAAGGCTCAGAGAGATAGAGGGCTGTGTCTGATCATCTTTAATAATTTTATTGGGTATTTCCCAGTGAAAGCCATCATCATAGTAAATGACTACACTCCTAGGCTGAGATGGTTTTAAGTTCTTGGCTAGGTTGTGTATCGCCAGGCTGGGAAGCAGCATGGGTTCAGTTCCCAGTTCTGACATTAACTAGCTGTGCAGCTTCCATGTCTGCAAGCAGAGAATTGCCTTGTTAACTCTAAACTTCTTCAATCTCATACTGAGATGCAGTGGTTGTTGGCCTCACTCAGGTCTGTCCCATTTTAAAAAGCACTTTATTCTCCTTTCTCTGAAATGTCAAACATATTTTCCTAAGCAATTTTAGCAGGAGTCAGAGAAACTTTGAGTTTTAAGATGACATTATCTAGATCACAAGTTGCCCTGATTCATATTTCTGTGAAGAAAATCTTAGCAAAGCATGTTTGATGAGGTGTTTTTATTTGTTTGTTTTTTCTCCTTTTTTTCTAGTTTCGGGATGTAACATTTCTAGTTCACAAACTAAAATAACAAATCTATCCCCATTGCGTTCCGCCTTTAACAGAAGACTCAAAACCAATATCCCATTCTCTAGCCACTCGCCAAGTATCTGCAAACTACTGAGATGGCTCTACCTTTCGCCCTAGAAGCGATTACTGAACATTCATGAGTACAGATCCTTCCCTTGTTCCCATGTGGAAGGGTCTGCCCTTGCCCACAAAGGAGGACATGTGGCATCAACTCTCTGCTGACCATGCAAGATCCATTCCATTGAGGACATTTGTCAGATAAGTTCATTTACTGAGCACCTACTATGTGCCTAGGTACTGTTCAAGCTGCAAGAAATACAAGCAGTAAGTAATCACAGATGAGAAAGTGAAATATTTTGTGGCCAGTGTGAAAAAGAAATTATATTTATAAATAGGTCAACTGCTGGATGTTACCACTGAGCAAGGAAGGCACCAGGTAAGCTAGGCTTCCCCTCCCCCACAGATCCTTTTTCCTCCTTCAGAAATTGATATTGAGAATGTTCCATCCTTAAGGATTTTCAATACTGTGAATCTCAAGAATTTTACCAATAACTTCCAATTATTTCATACTGGTAAAAGGACAAATCTAGCTATTGACAATGTATTTAAAGTATTGTTTAACAAAGAAAAAGTTCCTTTAAAAAAAATGAGGTCAAATGGTTAGATTTCACATACTGAAAATTAGAATTATCCCATTTTAGGAGCCCAACCATCACTGGTAATCACTAATATTTATATCAGTGTGAATGAAAATAAATATTCATCTAATAATTTCCTTTAAACCAAAAAAGAATGCAGTATTCTGGCTTCAGTTTGTAGCCACTCAGTGTGGTCCTCATATCTTCATCTACCACAAACTCTACCACCCTTATTCCCTGCAGTTATCGGCTAAAGATGGCCTCTTCCACTGCTGCCCCTGGAGCAGGGGCTAGCCAACATCGCCTGCGCCTGTTTTTATAAATAAAGCTTTATTGTTACACAGCCACTCTTCATTCATTTACCCATCGTCTGTGGTTGCTTTCATGCCATCATGGCAAAGGTGAGTAGCTGTGAAACACAAAATGGCCCACAAAACCTAAAATGTTTACTATTTGGCAGAAAAAATATTTTTGACCCATTTTACAGATCAAAGATATCAACAGGGATGATGCTACAGGCAGGGAAGGAACAACTTCCAGCATCTGAGACGATAGTAATGAAATTTAGTGCCTGTGACTAGTACCGGTAGTGTTTCCAGGTGCCATCACTGTTTCTCGTGTTTATCCCTGTAGAAAGTCACTGCTCATTCACAGCAACGGGTCCTTTTGCCTTTTAGCTCTGAGAACACAGTACCCACAAGTCAGTTTAGTGATTTCAACTCTATGAAAACAGGTTTTTTTTTTAATTGCCAGGAAACTCAGACTATGCTGAATTTCACTCAACTTTTGGCACAGCTATTAACCTGGGCCTACTGTAAAATTTATTTTTTTAGATATATTGAATTTTAGACATCCCAGGATTACCTTTTGACAGTGAGGCCACAGAAAACTTTAAAAGTCACTCCTTGTTATTCTCCTTGCCTGGCCGCCCTCCTACAGTGAACAAGCCTATTGAAAGCCACAGAGAAGGTACTGTTTGTCTTACTGCTTCTTCTGAGATTAAGCTCAAAGAAGTGGATGAAGAAATCCCAGTTACTACAACCAAAGAGATTCAACATTTATTTTATCATAAAAGTCCAGCAAATAAAACTATATACAAGATCCATGCAAAGAGTCCAATTACACACAAGACACATTTAAAACCTTGTTAAAACACAGTCTCCACAACAGCAAGGAATAAAACCGATAAGACCAAGTATCCTTAGTGAGAAACATAATCGTGTTGGTATTTTGGATGCTGCTTGAATCCAATTCTCTCCCCAACAATGAGGCACTGGATCACCCACTCCTGCGACACCACCGGCAGCTGCAATGCTTCAGCACACTTCAGCACCGAGGCCGGGCACGAGGGGTCCGTCACCACCACGTCAAACACCCCTAAAGCAATATCTGCAGGAAGCAGGGGAAGGTGGACAAGGAAAGGAGACTCGATTTAACCCTCCATTAAAAAGCCAGATGTGCCTTCTAGCCAGGACATCCCACTCTGCCCAAGCTAAAACCCTTTATGTCAAACAGCGTGCTACTGATCACAACCAAAAGTGAAAAGTTATCCCCAAATGCGGACCTTCTAGAAATGTTTAGCAAATGCACCACTGGACACCAACCGAAGCACAAACAGCCCAGTGCTTCACTCATGCTGGCTCACGCCTTGAAGGTGGTACTTTTCTTCTCTTAGATTAACCCTTTCCGTGTTTCTAGCATCAGGACTGAGACAGACCACAAGACTTAACTGCTATGGGTCTAAGGATATCCTTGGAGCAATAGCCACACACACGTTCTTTCCAGGTACCTTTGTTGTGGGCACTTGAATGGTGCTGCTTCACAGAGGCTGCTCCCCCGGTCATGAGGATCTCAGACCAGAGCTCCAGGAAGTTCTGCTGTTGGTCTGACACCAGGAGGACCTTCAGATTCTGGAAAGGGTTTTCTCGGGGTTGCCTATGAAGGAGGCAGAGACACAGCACCTTGGAATTGGAAGGAACCTTCGCATGATAGATAGTATCAACAACAGCCCTTCTACGAAGGGACTGAGGTACATCTGGATGCTTTGGAAACCCCTGCATCTGGGCACCACACTCCTTCCCTCTTTCTGTGAACGATGTGTATTCTCTGGGATTGTGGTCTTCTAATCCACCCCTTCCGTTTCCATGGTTGTCCTGGGCCCAAGAATAAGCCAAACCATGCTCCTAAGCCTACTTCTTCTTCTTCTTTTTTTTTTTTTTTTTTAATTTTATTGATTTCAGAAAGGAAGGGAGGAGAGACAGAAACATCAATGATGAAACGAAGTCATTAATCGGCTGCCTCCTGCACGCCCCCTAACTGGGGAATGAGCCTGCAACCCGGGCATGTGCCCTTGACCAGAATCAAACCCAGGACCCTTCAGTCTGCAGGCCAATGCTCTATCCACTGAGCCAAACCAGCTATGACCTAAGCCTACATTTTTAAATGCCTTACTTAAAACTTAGTCCCCTAACCTTATAGGTTGAGAATATTGAACTGACATGGAAATGCTCACACATTTTCAAAAGGTCCCTAACCACTATACCCTAAGGAAGTAAACTAGGTGAACTGCTTAAGTAATCTCAAACCTATTCAAAGTCTGTAATTTATCGTGTGATCATTTCTAGAAACATTCCAGTTTCTAGAAATATTTTCTCTCTAGATTCTTGTCCTCCCAAAGATGCTGTCTTCCTTTCCACCATTCTAGGTGGGCTCTTACTCACCAATCCAGAATTCTCTGCTCCTCAAGGCTGTACCCAGCTGGCAGCAGATAATTGCGGTAATTCTGTAGCTGGTTGGCATGGCAACTGTCATGGACCCAGACATGAGACACACAAGGAATCCCACTGGCAAGGCACAGGAAGTACTTCCGGGTTCGACAATGCTGATCCGCAATTAGGAGACACTGGTAAGCCGTGTTACACTGGAAGAAAAGGAGCAGAACTGATGGGTCTGGTGATGTCTGTGCAAAGCCCCCCAACAGTCCATGTCACGGAGAACAGATGCAAACACCCAGATACAGCTGCCCTTGAACAACAAGGGTTTGAGTGGCACGGGTCCACGTACAGATTTGTTCAATTGACCCCCGCAGTTCAAGTCTGTGCTCAAAGGTCAGCTCTGCTGTTGGGAATCCAGGGGGAGGACTCGACTGGTTACACGTAGGTTTTCCACTGTGTGGAAGGTCAGCCCCCTGCACCCCATGTTGTTCAAGAATCCAAATTATGATTGAGCCTGTCCTGCCCAGGGTCTCTCCTCACTGAAAGGCCCACGTGGCTCTCCTTGCCTCACCTGCAGCTTTCTGGGGGCCTAAATCCTGAAGGGACAACCAAACTCCAGGTATACAGCATTTTAGGCAAAGAATCAAACATGGTAACGGATTTCTGTTAAACACAAATTTTAACCTGCTTTGTCCCAGCAGATTAACCCAAGACTCTAACTTCTCTTCCTTGTACACAGTAAAAATTCTATTTTATACAACAACCTTTTGGCCGTTTCCCAGTTCCTGAAATCTCTGGCTACTGTCCCTCTTGGGCCTCTTCTCAGTACAGCGGGTGGGCTCTCCATCACTGCGCCCTGGGAAGCTTCACAAAGAAACTCCTCACCTGAGCTTCATTGAAGTCTTCGAGAATGTAGCCAGCTCCTGCTCGAAGCTGGGATTCTGTGTACTGCTTGTTGAAAGGAGGAATTTCTAAAAATTCTATATTAAAAAAAAAAGACAACCAAGATAACAATTACTAGTAGTTGGTTTCTTCTTTGCTTCTTTATGCCTGCTTCTCCCTGCCCCCTCTCCCTCCCCAGCTATGTCCAGAACACTAGATCCCAAAGACGGCTCAAGGGCTTCCCCATGGCTCAGAAAGAGATCTGTCTTGAGGCCCATAAAGTGCTGCCAAAAGGACAACGGGAGGGGCAGGGAAGATGAGAACGGAGGTAGGTCCCAGGCCTACAAACATCAAGCATTTCTGCACTAAAACTGACTCATCAGACTGTTCATGGGGGATGGAAGCAATCACTTCCCATAGTGATATATTCCAGTGTGAGGAACCTTTACCATCAGGAAGCTCTTCCTCATGTCTACCCTATGTCTCTCCCTCAAACTAAGCCCACTGTCTCTAATTCTGCCTTTTGTGGAGAATAGCTATTTAGCACTTTTTATAACAAAGCCTTCAAATTCTCCCTTCAGCTGCTTTTTTACCCCTTGTACACTAAAACACTGATAAACCAGAATGCTCAAAGTAGGGTTTTTAAAATTTAACAGATTAAGTGAAGATTAGCTGAAAATCCTGTTCAACCTTTTTATTGAAAACTATCTACCTTTGATGATCTTGAAGTACCTCAGGACACTGAACATCAATGACTGCTCTACAGTCTTGAGGGTGAAGAAGGAGTTATGAGAGATGAGGCTGAAGCTGTAATGACCCTAGGCAATTAGAAATCGCTTCTTTTGACCAAATATCTAATTTGAGCTTGTTTTCTTGTCATCTGCTCCTCTCATATATAAATAACACATTAAAAAAAAAAAAGAAAAAAAGCAAGACATTAGAGATTTTAGTTAATTAGGGGTTCTGTGAAATTAAGTGCCAACATACTTATCACAAATGAAAAACCCAACCAAATGCATAAAAGTTCAATGCCAGACCGTTCCCCTTCCCCAGCAGACCCCTGCAGCGATGGCTCCCCCTCCGGTGCCTGCCCTGCCTGCTGGAGCTCCCCAGGCAATGTTACTGCCCCAAACTCAGGCCTCTACACCTTGAGTAGGTCTGATTGGCCAGCCTATTCACTTTTATTGCTCTTTTCTTGATTCAGCATTCTCCACATTTTTCTCAAAATGAAAACAAACTGGAAGTTCTAAAAGGAGTACTTCTCCGTTTTGTCACTGTATCCTTTGCCCCATCTGAATATAGCCTGTCACAGTTTTCAGTGCCAACCACTCCAGTGCTGAGTCCCTGCTGAGGTCCTTTACTTTTCTCAAGACTTATGTCTTATGTCTGCTTAATCCAGCACTGTTTCTAGCCTTGACCTATTTAATTACCACTTGTATTTCCTTGCATTTGTGTGATCAAATATTACCTAGGTCTAGGCAGTCCATTTTTCTGTTTCTGAATTCGTTTGGATTTAAGTGACCCTATCCAACCAGATGCTAAAATGAATAGGTTTTTAATCCCCTTGTTTAAATCAAGGATAAAGATACTAAAAAAAACCAACTCCAGAGTCACTCCCTGTGGCTGATGGGTCCCCAATGGTATGCCACCTACTAAGACAGGGTTCAATGTTCTTAAATATTTAATAAATGTCTCAAGTTAAATTCAAATGTTTTACTGAGCTCCTGGCATCAAAGAGATTCCCATTTATCTGCAAAACATACCACATAGTTTCTTGAAAACTACAGAGGGTTGTTTTAGTGCAAGTGTCTCTAGGCTTCTTGAGATTGAGGAACCTCTAAACAATTGTGTTATGCCAAAAAGATCAAGGATTTTGGTACAGTTGGGGGAATGTCCAAGGATGAAAGAGCAACATAAAGCAGACATTTTCACCATGACCACAATTTCCATGAGATCTCTCTAAAACACTGTCCAAATTCCTCCTCATTTACACAAGGCCTACCTCTCCTCACTCATGATTACAGGGTGGGATTAAAAACATTTGCTGTACCAGCAAGGGAGAATAGAAGGAATTTTTATGGGTCGAGTTTATAAGATCTCACACAGGCTCACAGGTTTTTAAGGAATTGGACAGTCTGCAATTCATACCAAAACTAGCTTTCTTGACCATGATATACCAACAAATAAAACATCTACAAAACTGCCTTGTGAAGTCCTGGTCCAGGGAAGGGTTGAGGAGTGTGTTGGAGAATAAAGACTAGAATCCAGTAATATTGTGAAAGCAAAATAAAGCAAGACCACAAACACTTTTGATGCCATGACAAACCTCTTCCCAGAATCCTCAAGGGACTCCCAAATACTTACAATCAAAGTAAAACCACCTTCTTGGCTAGGAAAGTCCTCACACACCTTATCTCCCATTGTACCTACCTGACTTCTGTCTGAGAGACGAGGCCTGTTGTACACTTAACCTTGAAACTCCACACCCTATAGCCTCTACACTGACACTCTGTTTAAGCACCTTCCAGGGAGCATAAACCTGAACTGCAACTTCCTGACCACCCTTCCCATGTCCCCGTGCAGAGCCCCACGTGGCTGCAGTTGCCAAGAGCCAGGTTGGTTGGTTAGGAAAGAGGCATCCACACACCTGAAAGGCCGGCCATCGCACACCTGCGCGGTGCTCTCTCACGGTCACCAGGTTCCCTAACGATTCCCTTTTGTAAGACTCAGCATTAGCCAGAACGTGAACCTTGTAGAAAACATCATTCCACTTGGACCCTTAGCTTTCACAGCTACATTTGGATACTGCCGCCAATTACTTTTACTAAGTGTATTTACATTTGTATCTGTCCATTTCCTCTCCTAGATCACACACAGACAGCTGAAATAACTCTACCTCTCCCCACTGAAGCCTTCACTCAAACCCTAAGTAACAGACAACACAGAAATACAATGTATAGATTTAGTTTAAGGTTGAAGAGAGGTAGAGGAGTTGAAAGGCCTAGAAGCAGTTTCTCTGAAATCCCCCGGGGCCCTGGGCACCCCATAGTCCGTCTCACACAGACCTCAAGAGAATGAACCCCCACCCCCCCATGTGGGTTTTCTCTGGCAGTTGCCCCTAGAACACAGACGGGGATTCAGAAACCTGTCCGGGATGACTGTAGTCGGTAAAATGAACCCTGGGTTCTAGTCCCAATCTACCATTATCGTGGACGGAAAGCAGTTATTGAACCTCCAAGCGTGTTTCCTCATCTGTAAAACAGATGAAAAGATCTATCTCCCATCGGCCTAACAGGGATTGTTTTGAGAAACCACTTACTAAGAAGGATTTTGTGAAAATAGTCTATAAACCAAGAATCAGGGTTATATTCATTTTTCCTGACCAAGACCCCAGTTGCCAGTTGTCCTGCCTGCGCTACAGATGGCTGGGGCCCGACCACCAGGCACATACAGGGAGTGGGAATGAAGGACGTGCACGTGGCAGAGCGCCAGGTCTCCCTAGGGCCTTACCTTCCTCCTCCTCGCTGCTTCCGGAAGGACCATCGGGCAGTTTGGAGCGACTGGCCAGCTTGTCGCTGGTGGTGGCCATGGTGAGGAGAAAGGCGTAGCCTAGGAACAAGGTCTTGTTGAGCGGCAGAGGCCCTCTGTGCTCGTCCAGGGCGGAGGGCTCACCCATGTCTCCGCTCTCACAGGGGCTCACGAACTCGCCTGCCCCCACCGCTCCTGGGGAGACAGAGGCGGAGTTACTGGATGGATACACACCATGGCCAGGGCGTGACAGATGGGTAGGCAACGTCCTGATGGACTTTTCACCAAAGACCGTTCATTCCTATGGCCAACAACCTACAACAAAACTTCCTTATATATTTTACACAGTCATGACATTGTATACATTGTTTTCATAGATGACATCCACTTTTTATTACCGAGAAATGTCCCCAAAAGATAAACCAAAATGGTGCATAGAATACTAGGTAGTAAATGTATTTTTTACACGTTGATGGAGCCACATCAAAACAGCCTGCTTCAACTGTGCCAGTTTCCAACACCTGGGGGGAGGAAGTGACCCAGCCAGTCCAGGGCTCCCGGAACACCCATGCTCGGAGTGCACCCAAAAATCCTTGAGGAGAAAAGGAGTACCTGACTTGGAGAAGCTGAGTCGTAGGCTCACTAGGAGGCTAAGATGACAGACAGGTCATGCCTCCCTAAAATAAAACCAGCAGCAAGAGAACAGGGTGACGCAGCATGTATGAGCCTGGACTTCACAGTCAGTTGGCCTGCGTTTGCATTCTGGATCACCTTGGAAGACTTTCCTGTGCCTCAGATTCTTTAACCGGAAGGTGAGCTCTAGCTCTGTCCCTCCTGGGGAAGCTATGAGGTCACATGTATGAAGCACTGAGGTCCATGCTTCACATGCCCTGAAGCTCAGCAGATGTGCGGGACAGATGCGGAGATGACACACCTCACATACACAGGAAACGGGGAGCTCTGCCGCCGGACAATGAAACCATAACTTCCTCCTCGGCTGGACCGCGCTCCCTCCGGGCAGGCGCTGAGGCCCGGACCTCTGCCCCGCCACGGCCCACAGGGGCCGGCTGCGTCACAGCAGAGACTCAGCCAACAACAGGCGGGTTGAACTCTGATAACAAGAAGCATGAAGGACGGAAAGGGGTTGTCTGAGGGACAGTAGGGAGAGGGGAGATGCAGGCCCTGAGGTGAGAAGGGAGCAGTTTCCAGAGGCAGAAGAAGGTGCTGGGAAAGGAAGAGATCAGATCGAGGACTGATTTCCACCTTTTTGAACAGGTGGGATTTCACCTATTTTGAATCTGCTTAAAACTCAGTTTCTCCTTTCCCTCCTAGAACCTACGGAGAAGTCAACTAATGTCTCTATCCACCCGCACTGCCCTCTGCTGGGAAATGGGGAGGGGTGCAGAGAGCTGTCCGAGTGCCACCTGTGGGCTGGCGAGGGCCTCCAACGCTGGAGCCAGGACAGAGGAGACCTGCCGCCTATCAAACCCCTCTCTCCAGCAGCTGACTAGCACCGGGCCATGGTCTGAGGGAGGAGGCAGGGGAGCCCTCACCAGGTTTCACAGTGGCAGACTTCCGGCCTCTCTTGGCCGGGGACCGTTCCTCTTCAGCTGGGAGAAGCTTCCTTTTGCCGGAGAGCGCTCCGGCCGAGGCGCGCGGGCTTTCCGTGACCTTCCGGGGCGGGGTGGTGCTGCTGCTGCTGGAGGCAGTGTGGGTGGCTGGGGAGCTGACGTTGCTGCGCCGTTTCCGTTTCCCTTCCACCAGGTTATCTGTGACGGATAAGCCAGAGGTGGGTCAGCTTCCCTCTAAGCCCTGAACTCCAAGAAGATGGGCAGAGCCTGACCTAGATACCACCGTGACCTTTCACCAGCCTCCCACAGGGCAGAGGCCGTTCAAGGCCTCCATATTTCCTGTTCCCATCTCTGCCGTGACTGACGTGTGTGTGAACTGGGGAGCCATTCGGTCCTGGGACGGAAATAAAGACAAGCAGTGGCTCCAGAAAATGACGGCTCCTCGCCATCTCATAAACCACAGGGGACAGTAAGGCTTATGGGAGATTGCTGAATGCTCCAGAAGCCGCTCCTCCCCCACAGGAGCCCAGAGGCACCGTCTCACCTAAGCTGATATCGGCTGCCTTGGTGAGGGGCGTCACTGCCTCGTAAGGGCCGAGGCCATACTGCTCTCGCAGCCTGTTTCCTTGCTCCAAGGACAGGATGACGGCCATTCGCTTGTACCACTTCCTCTGGCCTTCCTTCTCGATGCTGTAGTACAGCTCTCCGGACTCCTTCCTGTGCCCTTTCACCACGCCTGGGTGAAGAAAACACAAAGAAGCTTGCTGTCGTTTTAGGCTGCCAGCACCCACTCACAAAGGCTCTGCTTTGCAGAACAGGCTAAGTACGGGAATCAGGTGATCCAACAGTGGGCTGAAGTTACGCTTTAACAAAACCCCAGTTGTCGATCTCAAACCCCACCACTTAGGATACATGGAGCTAGGACCCTGACATCGGGACATGGAAAGTCTCTCAGCAGAAGGAACCCTTTAGTTATGAAATAAGCTTCCTAGCCCTGGTGAGTGAGCTCATTTAGTTGGAGTGTCATCCCGTGCACCAAAGGGTGGTGGGTTCAGCTCCCGGTCAGGGCACATACAGGAGACAACAGATCGATGTTTCTCTCTCACATTAATGTTTCTCTCCCTCTCCCTCTCCCTTCCTCTCTCTCTCTAATGGAAAAGCATGTCCTCAGGGGAGGATAAATAAATAAATAAATCTTCCTAAAGCCCACCTTCATGGGTTGTAGGTGGTTCAATGGTTCTTGAAATGAAATGGCATGTGGTTTCTTAATTATCCCATTATAGCCTACTAATCCTTGGCTTCTTTCAAGGCTGAGTAATAATTCTTAAGTTAAGCTATAGGTGAAAGATGACATCATTCTAAGAGAGAGCATGTGTCTGTGTGTTTATGTCTGTGTAGCAAAATCAAAATAAAGATAGAACAAAGGAAAAAAATAAATCCTGCCTAATCTTACTTCCCTATTATCCACTTTCCTGCTCTTGCTCTGATTCAGAACTTAAAGGTAAGGCCTTTAGGTTAGTTAGAAAAACACAATGTGGGGTTTAAAGGAAATGGGGGTAGAATTGAGGGGACCTGCACCTAGGCCCAATTCTGCTACCACTAAGTGTGTAATCTTTGGCAAGATCCATTTCCAATCCTATGAAAAAGATAATGCTCCTTCCCCTCTATCAAGCAATAAGTAACTTATACACACACACACATAACACACATATAAAACTAGGGCATTAATATAAACAGTTTTTCACTCCCACCAACAGAAAGATCCATTTGTTCTCTTCGTTAGCTATGCTTGAATGAATGACTAAAAGAAACCCAGAACCTAAGCCACCAAGGCAAACGACAGAGGAGAAAACGGGCCTTGGCTCTCTCGTTCTGTGCGCCACAGAATCACTCTTTCTCCTGCCTGTGCATCTCCTGGCTTAGATCTCGCTCACCACATAAATCACAAAGATCCCTCAAAAGCAAAAAGAAGCCCACGGCCAACCATCTACCTCAGGCTAATGAGGGGCTAGACCCAGAAGCAGCCCAGTGCTGACATGGACAGCCTCCATAGTGGGACACAGGGTCCCCCCCCCCTTGATGCCATAATCCGCTCGGACACAGAAGTGTCTCTGTCTTACGAGGGCCAAATGTGGGCTCCCAGAGTGGTTTTACACCTGAAAGAAGAATGAATGCACCTGACACAAACTATAGGTCACAGGTCAAAAAGACCTCAACCCCCTGCTACAAACTGAGGCCACCAGAGCTAAGTGTTAGCTAGAACTCGACGGTGAAGTGGCCCATTTCACACTGAAGTAAAGGGGCAAACAGCAACTACTCAGGAGTGCAAACCACAAGAGTCTGGAGAGATTTCAATCGGGAGGCATTTTTGCCTGTTATATCCTAATTCATGTTCCCAAAAAATCCCCAGAGAGGATTTCAAATGACAAACTCCATACAACATGTATCTCCAACTCAGTTCACAGAAAAGAGGTAATATATTCAAAGAACTGGCACATGAAACTCATAACAAATATAAATCTCTCACTATCACCAGTACAGGGACTGGCCACTTGAAAATAAAAAGGCACATTGTCCAAACCAGAAACCCAGTGGTGGGTGTGCAGGCACTAAAAACTACTTCTTCAGCAAAGGTATCTCAATGTATTTGCCACACTCACCCACTAGGTTCCCAGCAGGGCAGGCAGTAAGTTTAAAAGTCACTGGTGAAAGAACAGAGAATGGAAAGGGAAAAGCACTAACTTCACGGCGGAGAAACCTGCAAATACCACCTTATCCCAGTGCTGAAGGTTAAGGCACCATTAACAGCCGGTGGGTGTCCACGCACCCACCTCCCCCAAGTGATGTGATGAAAAGGGAACTTCACCTCTGCAGCATTCTTTTAAAAAACCCTAACTCCAATCTAATCAGGAAAAAACATAAGACAAACCCAAACCCAAATAGTCTACAAAATACCTGACCAGAACTCCTCAAAACTGTCAAAGTCATAAAAACCAAGAAAAGATTCCGATACTGTCACAGCTGAGGCGACCGAAGGGCACATGAGGACCCAATGCAATGTGGTGGTCACCCTGGACTGGACCCTCAAACAGAGAGGGACACGGAAAAGCTGGCAAAATCCAAATGAAGTCTGGAATTTAGTTAATAGTAATAAGCCAAGGTTGGCTCTTAGTTTTGACAAATGCTAACTTAAGAGAAAGTTGAGAAAGTGGGTGAGAAATATATGGGAACTCCACTATCAGTACCCACCCTGTACTTTGCAAATTTTCTGTAGATACAGAATTATTCCAAAAATAACAAGTTTATTCAAAAATAAGCAACAGAGACCAACAAAACAGCCAATGGTGCAATTAACCAGTGCTGCAAGAACAGAATTTCTGACAGGAGAGGACTGCCCCAGAGCAGTAATCTCTACAGATGCTTCTTTTATTACCTGCACTGAAATACTCATCCTCCGAGAGGGCTGTCACTTCCGTATCCAACGGGATGGGGTCACACAGCAGAATGTCTTTGCCCAACACATCACACTCGTACCCATCATCAAAGAGCAACTTATACTTCCCAGCTCCGACATCCTGTGTGATTTTCCCAGAGTAAAAATAGCCATTGGATGACCACTTGGCAACAACACGGAGCCCTACAAAGCTATTGCCGGGAGAGGAAGCATCTAAGCCATCGGAAGGACCAGCAGCAGCCTGGAAAGGAATCTCCGGAGAGTCACTTCGACGCGAAGCACCAGCGCCCGTGTCTACGCGTTTGGTGGAGTCTGGCACTCGGGGCGTGATACGGGTGAAGGACTTATCATCTGGCGACATGCTGGGTGAAATGTCCTCTATGCCCAATGGGCCAGGCACAGCTGTTTCTCTAATAAGAAATAAGAGATAGGAGAAGGCAGTGAGAATAAGAAGAGAGAATACGTATCTAGCAATCTTCCCACTCCTTTGTCCATGGGTCTCCTCAGCCCATTCTTCGATAACCCCATCACAGGCATAAGCCTGCTCTCTCAGCGGCCTCACTCTGATCCCTGCCCACTCCCCAGTCAGTGTGGGTCCCTCTTCTCCCTCCTGACACCCCACATACTCTCTAATCCCCTCTCTTCTCTCTTCGCCCTTTTTTTCTAAACAAGTCATAGACTAAGTATGTCTCACACTACCCGGGTACCTGGTTCCAGTGGTCCGAGAAGGCGGGCGGCCCCTTCGCCCGCGCCCACGAGGCGTGACTGGAGCCTTCCCTCCCTGTCTGATGCCAAGGCCTGCATCACCATCCTCCTCACACACTGGCGCCCCTGTCTGACTGACCCCTTTTCTAGGACTAGAGAATGAAGACAGGTTAGTCTGATAGCACCTGCTACTGAATCCTCTCCCCAAAGTCTCCCCTTGGCCCTCAGACTACATGCCCGGCCAGCATGTGCTGGGCCTCCAGGGCAGCAGGAAGCTGGTCCACACCCACCACCAAAGTGTCCGCTGGGGAGTGGGAATGTGGATAACAAGTAAAGGACACGCTCCTCTACGCAAGTCTATTCCCCTGACAAAGCTTCCTACTGCTGCCCTCAAAAATAGCACCGTGTCTCTGCCCTGCCTTCTCTGCTACTCCAGGCTCTGGACCTCTGCCGAGGGTAACAAAAAGCGAGGGGATGTGTCAAGTTGGGCCACTACCCCAAACTTTCTGTGCTCCCAATCAAAACACTTGTAGGCTGCAGGAAATGGGGGTGGCAGGAGCATACGCCAGCACATGCCAGCATTGTCCAAGTCCCATCACCTGGTTTTCCACCTTTTCTAAGGAAGTCTACCTCCCAGGCCAACCCCAAATAGGACAGGAACACAAGAGGAGAAAAGGCGTCAATTTATCCTAGATAGAGGATGGGGGTTTTCCCATTACTCCCCTTTTTCTGTGATATTTAAAATGTCAGCAACCCTGCCCCTGCTGTGGCTCTCTCTCTGGGGACCCTGTCTGCACCTCGGTTTTCCTGGGCCTCCTCGGGAGCTGGGCAAGGCAAAATCTGCGGGTTCTGTCCCGCCGGTTTTCCCTTTGAGTGGTCCGGCTCCTCGCCCTGAGCTGCCACTGCTGTGAATGGCTGAGAGACTCGTCCCACTTGATGTGCGGAGTAAGCTGGACGCCTTGGAGGAAAAGGAGCTGATATCCCCCAGGTCCCCTGAGGAGCCCCCAGTCTTTGAAGGGGAAATTTCAGATTCACACTCCCGACACTCTACAACTGGCTCTTCAGTCTCCTGCAAGGAAGAAACGGATACAAAAGCTAAAAGAAACCACAATAACATAATGCTAATGTGATGGATGGAAAATCCTAGAGATGGCAAGAAATTTCAATTCAGAAAGATGGAAATCAGGAATAATGGAAATGTTCTACATCTTGTTTAGAATAGTGGTTACATATAACTGTTAAAAACCACTGAACTGAATAAAACCTACGCATTCTACAGAGAATACATTATAGTATAATAAAAAATTAAAAAAATAAAGGTGGTATAAGATTGGGGAGAAAGAGACCTCTATCCTGAACTGTTAGTTATCTTTTTACTGGACAAATTCCAATCTTTGGCTACCAAGAAACGGCAGTGCTTCTTACCCAGAGGACAGAGGTAAGTCCCTGTCTGAAAGGCCGGTAAGGAAGGAGGTAGGTAGTCAGAGAAGGAAAATTAGTGGTTGGGAGCCATTCTGGTACTTGATTAGCAGTGGGTAGCATTACCTGTTTTTTTGAGATTAGGTATTTTATATTACCTTTCAATAAGTGATCAAGGAAATTTAAAATGATAGGCTAAAAATTGTATTTTATTTATTTTTTAAAATATATTTCTTTATTGATTTCAGGGAGGAAGAGAGAAGGAGAGAGAGATAGAAACATCAATGATGAGAGAGAATCATTGATCGGCTGCCTCCTGCACACCCCCTACTGGGGTTCGAGCCCGCAACCCGGGCATGTGCCCTTGGCAGGAATCGACCCTGGGACCCTTCAGTCCGCAGGCTGACACTCTATCCATTGAGCCAAGCCGGCTAGGGCTGTATTACTATTTTAAAAATTAAGATAAAAAGATAATCAAAATATATGAGTTTTCAGTAACTCTAGAGGACAGGAATGTCAAAATGACTATCTCACATGCCTACTTTGATGGACTGATAGTGGTTGCCTAGAGCCCAGTTTAAGGCTAATTCCTTCCAAGGCTAATTCTCAGACTCATGGGAGAAGGTTCTATAACCAATCATCAATGTCCCCTATGGTACAGGACTGAGAAATTACTGACAGGAGCTGCACATCTGCCTTTCTGCTCTAGTGCATTATTGTACTGTCAAAAAATAGCCCTAGCCGGTTTGGCTCAGTGGATAGAGTGTCAGCCTGTGGACCAAAGGGTCCCAGGTTCGATTCTGGTCAAGGGCATGTACCTCTGTTGCAAGCTCTTCCCCGGAGGCCCTGGTCAAGACTCATGCAGGAGGCAACCAATCGATGTGTTTCTCTCACATTGATATTTCTGTCTTTCCCTCTTTTCCACTCTCTCTCTAAAAATCAATGTAAAAATATTCTCGGGTGAGGATTTAAATATATATATATATATATATATATATATATATATATATATATATATATATATATATATATATATATATATAATACACTCTTCCCTTAGAGAGCTTGTAATCTTTCTGGGAGACATTATGAATACACATTTAAATAATGCTATGAGATGACTAAATAAATATTTTGGACCATTCCCTTCTTGAAAATATGTCCTCCTTTAGAATTTATAAGTCATTTTCTCTTCCTTTCATTCTACCCCTTTGGCTACTTCGATTTATGTTTGTATTTGGGTTCTTCTTCCTCAGTTTATTCCTTTAAAATTGGTATCTCCCAAGATTCTGTGGTCATTCCTTTTCCCACCCTTCCATGCTTTCCCTGGCTAGTCTTACCAGACCCTTACCTGACTATCTACAACACAATGATCACTCAGCTCCAAATTCTCAGATGCAAATGCCTACTAAACTCTTCCCCGAGGACATCTGAAATTTAACTCATCCAACACTCAAATCTGTCCATTTCCTGCCTCGATGAATGAGCCCTGGCTATCCCCAGTGACCTGACATTCTCTGCAGCTCTCTCTAGCAGAGGCTGATTTTTCTCAACCAAACCTCAATTCAAGAGTTTGGAGATGAGAGGCGGCTTTGCTCCCCTTTGTCATTAACAGACCATTTCTCTTCCCCCGCCCCTCTCTCCTACCAAACCACTATTTGTCATTCTGTTAAACTTTCCTCCCCCTTTCCCTTGTTACTCACCAACACCCTCCAATCACTTCCTCTCATGCATGAACACCTCAGCTCCTAGTACACAGCCTCCCTTCCCTCCCCACCTCTACTTCTGCCATCATTCTCTGTGACTTACATCCATCAAATACCCATCCAGCAAGTTTCCTGGTCTAATTACCACCATTAACCGTTTCTTCTACTCTACATCATCCATCTGTTACTAGGGTCAATAACAGAAACTGCACCACCTCCAAAAATCTCAATCATAAACATGCCCTCAATCACCATTTCCTATCATCCAACTCGACTGCTCTAGCTGGGTCCGGTCAGCAGCATCTGCCAAGGTCATTTGACTGAAACAGGTGTTGTGAACCCAGAATGTAAATTAATTCCTTCTCCTGGTCATGGCAAATGTGTAGGGACAAGGCCTGCACAGAAGGCTGGGACTCCAGGTGTGTTTCAGTTAGAGAGCAGGCTCAAAAAGCAGTAGCCAGATATGCCTGCCTTTGCAACTGTCCAGCAATCAAAGTTATTGCTTTTATATGATTTAGGCCCAGGCTCCAAGTTGTCCTGCTATGATGTTTTCGATGTATTTGCTTACTTGTTCTCCTGTATGTCTCTCCTACTAGACTACAGAGGCCACATGAAGACAAACATCAGAACTATCTTCTTTCCTGGACATATCCCCCAAATCTAGCAGAGTACCTTCTACAGAAGAAGCCCTTAGAAAATATTTATTGAAATAGGATCTTCTCTTTCAAACTGTGTCATATTTGTATTCTCTATCTCAGTATATGGTAAAATGCCCAGACATTTAATATGATTCTAATATGATTTCTTCCCTCTCCCTCAATCCCCACATTCAGGAATTCCCCAGTCTATGTATTTTTTGTATCTATGTCTTTCCTCTCAACCCTTACTGCCACTGTCCTAACTTGACATTCATTACCTTTTGTCTGACTATGCCTCTAACCTCAATGCACTCCAATCCATTTACACTGTTGCCAATCTAACTTACCCAACATGCAATTTATCGTATATAATAAAAGCCTAATATGCTAAGTGTCTGGTCGTCCATTCAACCAATCAAAGCATCATATGCAAATGATATGCTAAGACCGCTCAACCGCTCACTATGACATGCACTGACCACCAGGGGGCAGATAGTCAACCAGTCAACCAGTTTCTATGATGTGCACTGACCACCAGGGGGCAGACAGTCGACTGGTCAGCCAGTCGCTATAACGTGCACTGACCACCAGGGGGCAGAACTCCGACCGGTAGGTTAGCTTGCTGCTGGGGTCTGGCCAATCAGGACTGAGAAAAACGGGCCGGACACACCCTGGAGCCCTCCTGCAGTCCCTCCCCGGCTGGCCAACCTCCCGTGTCCCTCCCCAGCCCCAAATGTGTACCGGTGGGGTCCCTGGGCCTTGCCTGCTCCCTCTTGCAATCCGGGACCCCTCGGGGGATGTCAGAGAGCTGGTTTCAGCCTGATCCGGTAGGCAAGACCAAGGACCCACTAGTGCATGAATTCGTGCACCGGGCCTCTAGTTAATTAACCTTTTGCACTCAGATGTCGAGTGTGACTAGACACGGTTAGCATTAGAATAAAGGAATCGAGAAAAAAGCAAGCGAGTGCAAAGGGTTAATAACAATGGTACCTTTGCTCACTGAGCCTTCTATACAGAATGCCCTTTCCCCTTATCTCCCAGTATATAAAACTTTCAGGGTCCAACTCTAATCTAAGTATATCACTCCTTTTCCACCAAATTCTCTAATGGTTCTCCATCACAAAGAAGATAAAATCTAAATTCCTTTCTATGGTACACAGAGTCCTTATGCTCTAGCCCTTATCAACCTCAACAACATCCTCTCTCATTATTCACTATCCTACTGTTCTTGTCATACTGAGCTTCTAAATGTTCATTAAGCATGCCATGCCACCTACATATTTACCTAACTTTTCCTTCTGCCTGCACTGTCCTTCTTCCACCCCTCAATGTTATTTGCCACACTCTTGGGCACTACATGTTCTGTGAGGCCTTTTAGCCACCTTCAGGTAGGCTAGTGGACTCCATCCCTCTTCCTAACACAGCTTTCCACCCCTCCACTACAGCAACCAACAGGTTTTGGATTTGTTGCATGTGAAGTGTAAACTCCTAGAGAACAGGGACACTGTCCTTTTATCTTCATACTCTCAGTGCCTACCATAGTACTAGGATCTTAGTAAAAAGAACCTGCTGGTAAATAAATGAATAAAATCTTTAAAAGATGATAAACAAGGGCTATAAGAGATGAAGGAAGGGCCGAAACCGGTTTGGCTCAGTGGATAGAGCGTCGGCCTGTGGACTGAAAGGTCCCAGGTTCGATTCCGGTCAAGGGCATGTACCTTGGTTGCGGGCACATCCTCAGTAGGAGGTGTGCAGGAGGCAGCTGGTCAATGTTTCTCTCTCATTGATGTTTCTAGCTCTCTATCCCTCTCCCTTCCTCTCTGTAAAAAATCAATAAAATATATTTTTTTAAAAAAGAGAGATGAAGGAAGGAAAGTTCCCAGAGTCCTCTGACCTCAACCTGTCCACCTTCACACCACTACACATCTTTGTGCTGCACACCAATTAGACTGTTCACACCTGTGTTTTCTCTACTTTCTGCTTCTCTGCCTTTGCTCATCAAGCCTTGTTTAAGAATGCCCTTTCCCCTTATCTTCCAATATCCTAAGCCTTCAGTGTACAACTCAAATACCTTTGGCCATCATCCAGGCAGATTTTACCAAAATTTCCCTTCTTCCTTTCAGAATACATCACTTTCACTCTTAAAAGCCAGCATAATAGCCTGGCTGGTGTGGCTCAGTGCTTGAGCATCGACCTATGAACTAGGATAGTGGTCGGTAAACTCATTAGTCAACAGAGCCAAATATCAACAGCACAACGATTGAAATTTCTTTTGAGAGCCAAATTTTTTAAACTTAAACTTTTTCTAATGCCACCTCTTCAAAATAGACTCACCCAGGCCGTGGTATTTTGTGGAAGAGCCACACTCAAGGGGCCAAAGAGCCAAATGTGGCTCGCGAGCTGCAGTTTGCCAACCACGGAACTAGGAGGTCATGATTTGATCCCCAGTCAGGGCACATGCCCGGGTTGCAGGCTCGATCCCCAATGTGGGCGTGCAGGAGGCAGGCAATCAATGATTCTCTCTCATTATTGATGTTTCTGTTTCTTTCTCTCTCTCTTTCTCTCTCTCTCTCTCCCCCCCCCCACTCTGAAATCAATAAAAATATATTTTTTTAAAAGGCAGCATAGTGTAGTGCTTAGGAAGGTGGGCTCTAGAACTAGACTGTCTGGATTGAATTCCAGTTCCTTTATTAGCTATGTAGCCTTAAGCAGTTTATTTTAATTCGCTGTCCCTCAGCTTCTTCATCTGCAAAATGGGAATAACAATATCTATGTCATAGCTAACTGAGGATTAAATAAATTAAATCATTTAAAGTCCTTAGAATAGTGCCTGCATATAGTTAGTGCTCTATAAATGTTACTCATTATCATTCTTTTATTTAATTATGGCAATGTTTCCCATAGGGGTACGATAAATATTACATTAAGAAATAGTTGTGACATGGAACTTTATTTTCCCCTCAGAGTATCTAGGAGGCCTGCTGTTTCCAGAAATATACTCTACAAAGCACCGTATAACCAACTAAGTAATACGTGTAACACTTGATATAGCACCTGGCACAGAGTTCATTGTAACTGCAACAGTTACAAAACCTTCACATGAAAGCAAATTATTTTTCTATAAAGCTCCTAAGTTCATAATTTTTACAAAATAGTAATAACATTGAAAAACAGTATGCGAACATAAAATTGAAGATGAATCAACATTTTAAAAGAAATATTTCTGGGATTATTATTATTTGGTATACAATAAATAAAGAATGTAAGACCATTTCTCAAACTAATGTCAAATGCTTTCTGACACGAGAGCCACAATGGCCCATTAATAAGCAATAGCAATAATATATTCCATTTAATAAAACCATATACCATAGTTTAATTCTCCGAGTACAGCTTCCTCTATGACTAGCTGGCAGAATTAAACAAAAGTGCCTGAGTGAAGGAAGAAAATAGCTGTGCCGCTTATCAATGAAATTAAATGGTTCCCAAATATTAACATATGTACCAAGAAAGGTGCCAGTTATAAAATCTGTCTAATCTCAGTATTAGATGTAAACAAAGTCAGCATATAACACTGTCCAATATAATAGTCAATAAATGCTAATATTATGCTGACACTGGGAATGAGTCCAGATGAGCCCTGACAAATAAAGGTATATGGCTTACCAACAGGTCCATAACCACATTTGATGAAGACCAAGAAAGGACACATGAGTAAATATGAAAACACGTGAGAAAACAATGATAAACTATGAGAAAACATATGCAGCCTAGCAGGAAATTCTAAATTTCATTAGAGTTTCCAAAGATTAAAAATAATACATAAAGTCTTTATATTTATATATGACAGAGATTTATCCATCTATTCTTTATAAAAATGGAAAGCATGATGGGACTGGTTAAATAACCAGACAAAGGTCAACAGCAAACCCATGGTTGGAAAAGACAGAATTTAGAACTCTTAGTTTCTAAGCTGGTTCTTATATATTTCTGTTAAAAAGATGGAGGAGCCGAAACCGGTTTGGCTCAGTGGATAGAGCATCAGCCTGCGGACTGAAGGGTCCCGGGTTTGATTCCGGTCAAGGGCATGTACCTTGGGTGCGGGCACATTGCCAGTAGGGGATGTGCAGGAGGCAGCTGATCGATGTTTCTCTCTCATCGGTGTTTCTAACTCTCTATCCCTCTCCCTTCCTCTCTGTAAAAAATCAATAAAATATATTAAAAAAAAAAATATATATATATATATATATATATATATATATATATATATATATGATGGAGGAAAACAAAGTGTTTTAGTAGCTAGTTGCTCAGGAAAGGGGCTTGGGGAGGTGGCATGAAGTGACAGAGTAATTTTTCTATTGGAAGAAATTTGCCACATAGACCCACAGTATATAGTACCTCAGTAACTTTTCTTTCTACTTCAGTTCCATCCACATAATACACATCTGTGATGACACGAGTGACAAGCGTGCGAACCTCATGGATTGTTCTCATGTGCCGATGCAAGACATGGCCACGTGGAGGCTGAGGCATATCGAACTCTTCCTCTCCCTGTGGAGGCAAATGAAGAACACAAACATGGGTCTCACTGCAAACTGGCAGAGTTGCACGTCAACTTCTTCATGATGAACACTGTGTGTGATAAGGTTTTCCAGCTGCTTTGTTTTGCGTTCACCTACAGATAAAAACAGGGATGGACCACCTATACAGACAGAGGCTAGAAGAATCTGTATCAGTGTCACCAAAAATGACCTCTTTCTGTCTAAATCAAAATCATAACATCTAGCACTTATACTTAAGATATTTAAGTAAAACTTTGATCGCCTGAAAGTACATTGATTTTAAATTTTGATCTTTCTGATTTTGATGCTAACTTTTACAAGTTTATACTTGAAACAGCTCTGTAGATAAAAGGCATTCTTCAGGACTTTATGTAAACCAGAATGACATCTGTTGATCTCAGTGCAGTCTGTTTTACCAGCATTAGTAAATAAAACTATAGTTGAGTTATACCTGGAACAAGACACACTGATTTATCCTAGAATTAAATATAAAATATTGAATCTGTTCCAAATAATAGATTATAACTAAAGAGCTGAACTAGTGTCCAGAAACAGATAATATTAGCAAATTAGGATTCTGCATCTAGATCAGCAGTCGCCAACCTTTTGGACCTCACGGACCACTGGTTGGCAACCGCTGATCTAGTTGTACCATAAATAATAATCAGTTAAATAGTTTAACTAAGACCTACATTTCTAAGACAACTGTTACATACATGTTTTCTCATAACACCTATATCACATTTATCCACATTCACATCCTCCCCTGTATCCACTGGGTCTGTAATTCTGAAGAGTAAATGCATACTTTTTCTCTCCCCTTACTTCCCCTGTAGTAGACTAATTGTACTTTCAGTAGTCAGTGTCGAAGTACCCAAGTCTTTCCAAATAATTATATGTACCACTGTAATAATGGTGATTCAGGGTGTTTCATGACAATGTGGTAATAATTTACCTACAACTTTCGATAATTTGCCTGAATAATTCCTACTCCAACCCCATCTTAGAGGTAAAATATGTACTAAAATGGAGCTATGTAAATTGTGAATAAATAAAAATGAAATCAAAAGCATGGAATGTTACTCAACCAATTCCTTAAATACTTCTATACACACAACTCTGGTTAGTGAATGGTAGGAACATTGCTCTGTCACACCTCAATCGCCAGCGGCCCCTGCGTTAGAACCGTGACAGCCTGGACCTCTTGCTGGGCACACACAGTCAGGCCCTGGATCACAGGGTCTGAAAGATCTCGGTGCTTTACATACCCCTGGAATGTGGCCAAGAAGCCTCCCTGTAATTCTTCCATTACCAACACCCAGACAAATGACCACTACACGAGAGACACTTACATGTCTGACAGAATAAGAAAGGAGAGAAGGGAAAGGGGCAGATAAAAGGAAAGCTATGCTTATTCTTTCTTTAAATAGTCTTCTGAAAAGTGATCTCTGTAAAGATAAAATAACTTGCCCTAGCCAGTTTGGCTCAGTGGATAGAGCGTCAGCCTGAGGACTGAGGGGTCCTAGGTTCGATTCTGGTCAAGGGCACATGCCTGGGTTGCAGGCTCAATCCCCAGTGTGGGGCGTGCAGGAGGCAGCTGATCAATGATTCTCTCTCATCATTGATGTTTCTTTTTTTTTTAAGTATATTTTATTGATTTTTTTACAGAGAGGAAGGGAGAGGAATAGAGAGTTTGAAACATCGATGAGAGAGAAACATTAGTACACAGGCCAACTGATCTATCCACTGAGCCAACTGATCTATCCACTGAGCCAAACTGGCCAGGGCAAGTTATTTTATCTTTACAGAGATTACTGGCGATGTGCCCGCATTATTGATGTTTCTATCTCTCTCTCCCTCTCCCTTCCTCTCTGAAATCAATAAAAATATATATTTTTTAAAAAGATAAAATAACTTGAGAATTTTGTCATTACTAAGATAAAATGAAAATAAAACCATACTTTCCCTTCATAGAAAACCTGGCTCCAGACCCACTTGTTGAGAACCGTTAGCAGGGTCGCCTAAGGCCATCGGAAAACACAGATATTTACATTACAATTCATAACAGTAGCAAAATTACAGTTATGAAGTAGCAACGAAAATAATTTTATGGTTGGGGGTCACCACAACATGAGGAACTGTATTAAAGGGTCTCGGCATTAGAAAGGTTGAGACCCACTGAACTAGGAGAAGGGATTACTTCCCTATTTTAGAGAAGTAGAATATGAGGGAAAAAAGGAAAATATAAAACAGTGGCTCCCACATGATTGCTATCTTTAAGTTTAACTTTTTATAAAAGCAGAGAAACCAAAATTACGCAACAGAATGCAAACACTTTAAGGGTAAAAATAAACAGACGGAAAATGGGATCTGATATGCTAATAACCCCTATATCCAAAAGACTATTGCTATTTGAATCTATATGAATTGGTAAGGTCTTAGATCTCACAGACTGTGTTACTATAAAAGTCTAATATAAACAGTTTTTGGAGAGGCAAGGATAGACAGAACAAGACTACATAGGCCATGATTAAAATATAGAAAAGCAACATAGCATAATGAAAAGAATACCGATTCTGAAGTAGACATGCTGAGTTCAAATTCCAGTTCTGCCACCTACTGATGGCAAAATCTTGGGCAAGTTACTTAACCTCTCTTCAGCTTGGTTTCTTTACCTGTGAAATGGGAATAATGATAGCAACCTCACGGGTTGTCTTGAGCACAATGCTGACATACTGCAGGTGTTCAACAACTAGGAACTACTTCCCTACTCTATTCCCAAGAACCTGTTCTTCCTCCAGCCTCACTTTCATCAGCCCCAGTGCTTTTCCTCCCATTAAGTCTAGTATGAGCCTCTCTGCAGTCCCTAGTCACCTAGAGGCTTGTGCCCATCCATCTCTCTCTATTCCTGTTACTATTCTTCGTTTCTAATACTGTGATACACTATCTTTCATGCTTCTTCTACTCCTTCCTCCTTTTCATTTTACTCTCTCGGTTCCTGAGAACCATGGTGAAATAGACTTGGAGGAAACGCAATTATCTCTGATAGTTATAAAGAAGGCTACAAAGTGATAGCAGAGGGAAGGAAAGGATTGAACAACTTAAAAGAATTTAGGACCCAGACTATATTCCTGGCTTTCTTTTCTAGTAAAGACCTACTTGACAAACTCTAGCACTATTCCATTTTCCCTAAAAGACCATTTATTAGCTACAGCTACCCATAATTTTCACTACCCTATCTATCCTGAATAAATTGTTTTTGTCTTTTAATTACTGGTCTGTACAAAATTATGAAGGATTATCATTAGGTAAAAGTACCACAACTTAATTCTCTGGGAATCCAGAAAGTGGAAAACAGGCCCCTGGGTACCGGGCAATTCTCTCACCTGGCTATGGAGTGACTCTGTGTCATCCCCAGAAGCACTGGTTGGTTTCTCACCAGTCCCCTTCTCAGTCTGAACTGTGGCATCCTGTTTTCCAGAGTTCTCATCCACTGTACTGGTCCCCTGTTCACACACATTTTTTACAGTCTGGGTTGCTGCTGAAACAGTTTCTGGGATCCTTAGGGAAGGCTCTATGGTCTGAATTCCTATGTTATTTTGGCTGGGCCTTTCAATCAAGGTCTTACTAGGTTTTTCCTGATTGGTATTCCACCCTTCTTTCTGTCCATCTAGCACATCTATCTCCATCGCTTCCTCTTGCAGACTGGATGGCCCCTTTGTGGCCATCTGCTGGGAGGCAGGAGGCGCAGGGTCTTTGACAGGGCTACTGGGCTTCATAGTTTGTTGATGCTGCCCAGTCCTTTGGTCACCTTCCAATTCTTCCTTCTCTTCTTCATCTTCAGTACTTGGAAAATGGAGTAAGTTCCCCCTGAGAATCAACCACATAAAGAAACCATGTCAAGTAAGCACACATGCATGTACATACGCATGTGCATGCACATGTGTGCATACTGGCAAGGGGGAACCATAATTTGACAATTTGAGAAACGTGGGTGAGAAAATAAAATGACCAAGAATATCTCCTTATGAGGTTTCTCAACATAATTTCACTCCTGTAAAAAAACAATGGCACACAGGTCTATTCCACCGTGATGATAAAATAGTCACAATACTTTTTCTCATCACTAGCTATGAACTCTGACATAGGAAAATAAATAAGAAGATAAAACGCCATTATTGAAGTCATAGACAATGAAGGCAGCTTAGGGATCTACTTCACAAAAGCTCAATTAAAAAACAAACAACAACAACAACAAAAGTAACAAAGAAAGGGAAAAAAACACAAATATAAAAACAACAATAAAGAAAACAAAAAGGGGGGGGGGAGATCAATTAGGTCAAGAGTCCTCTTGACTTTATAAATGATTCTAACATTTCTTAAATGACTACTGGCATTTTAGATACACCTAAGCCCAACCAACAATTTCAGCAAAAGAAGAGATCCTAGCTTTTCAAGCTATACTAGTATATCTACAACTAGCCATTTCAGGATGACTTGGTGCCTCAAGATACAGCCAACTTCTTTTCACTAGTCTTACCATTTGGCTGTCAGTGACTTATTCATTTCACAGCATTTGATGAATGTCTCCTGCAAACCAGGTAGCATGAAGCTCTAAGGTGCCCAGAGGCTTTAAATGTCCTTAACAATACACCATAATAAAAAGACCCAGATTAACTCCAAGTGAGCAGGTTACACAGAAACTTGACATTCATGTTTATACTTTAAAAACATACCACGTGGGGCTTAATATAAAGTTAAGTGTCTAATAAATGTATTTTAAACAAAAGAATTCATGTTCTCTCAATTGGTTAACTGCAAAAAGCTACTCTTGATTAAGTAAGCTAATTGTATAATTAGCAAATTCATGTAGAAAATGCCCATACCTTAAAAAAAAAAGTCCATAATCTTTATCTTCTTAGTAAGATACAAGTTCAAATGAGTAAGTATACTACAAACAACAACAAACTAATGAACCCGTGCATCGGGCCTCTAGTATTTTATAATGCATAAACTGACCCAAAAGACAACATACAGGATGATAAAGGATCTACAAACTATGTCGTATGTTGCTGTAAGCGTTTCACCAGAGAAAGGTGGAGAGGTCTCCAACTTGGGAGATCTTACCGTAGGGCCTGCTCTGCTCTGAACCTTGAAGAGAAAAAGAGGGATTTCTGAGGTTTCTATCATGTTTTGCTCAGTTTATCAAAACTGGAAGTTAGTCCTAGCTGGTTTGGCTCAGTGGATGAGTGTCGGCCTGCGGACTGAAGGGTCCCAGGTTCGATTCCAGTCAAGGGCACATGCCCGGGTTGCAGGCTCGATCCCCAGTAAGGGGTGTGCAGGAGGCAGCTGATCAATGATTCTCCCTCATCATTGATATTTCTATCTCTCTCTTCCTCTCCCTTCTACTCTGAAGTCAACAAAGATATATTTTTAAAAAACACACACACAAAAAAACAAAAACTGGAAGTCAAAGAGGGATTTAGAATAGAGTTCTAACCAAGGACCTGGTATACATTTGATTGTTATACTTTGTGTCCTGGGTGTCAGGAACCTCAACTGAATGAAATACATGATTCAATGAAGAGGTAAGAATAAGACCACCAGGAGACAGATTAGTAACACCTACCTCTAATGATGTTTATAAGTGATCTTATTTAAAAATTATTTAGCACAGTACTAGGTACAAAACAGATGTTCAATCAATATTAGTTGCATAAGACAAAGCAATTAAGGAGATGCAATTCATCTTCTTTATAAACTGAATACTCATGTTTGAATCTTTAAGATAACTAACATATTAATGGCTAAGCAATAATGAAAGTGAGTCAAAAACTAGATGGGACATGACTGGATTAACCATTTTAAGAATTCAGTTACCACTGTTCCCCAACCATAAACATAAACAAGCCTACTACACATTTTACTTCATAAGCTGCTTATTTAGGGTAAAACTTCTGAACAGATATTCATTTCTAAAGCAAAGCCTTGTTTTGAGACATTTTATTCTTTTTTTAATATATTTTATTGATTTTTTTTTATTTTATTTTTTTACAGAGAGGAAGAGAGAGGGATAGAGAGTTAGAAACATCAATGAGAGAGAAACATCGATCAGCTGCCTCCTGCACACCTCCTACTGGGGATGTGCCCTTGACCAGAATCAAACCTGGGACCTTTCAGTCCGCAGGCCGACGCTCTATCCACTAAGCCAAACCAGTTAGGGCGAGACATTTTATTCTTAATTGATAAATATTAAGATTGCTTTTTTTCCCCCAAAGAGTTAATCAGAAGAATTCTTCTTTCTCTAAAGATTAAACGTGTCTCATTGCAATATTAGCAATATATAGCAGATTCCTACCAAATATCAGAATTTTGGTATTTATTTGTATTTCTCATATTAGCATCAGTCAAATGAAATGAGGTTAAAATCATAGTCATTTCCCACCCAGGATCATATAATCTTACCTAATAATAGACAAACGTGTAAACTGACCGTACCTCTGCTACGCCCACAGCCAATCAGAGTAAGTATGCAAATTAGAAGGCCAAAGATGGCGGCCACCCAGCTGCTCCAGGCAGGGAGTGGCCAGGTGGGGCAGGACGCCTGCTATGAGAGGGAGGGCAAGGGGCGAAGGGATCTACAGGAGAGGAGTGCCACAGCGAAGACAAGACTGCAGACTCCGGAGTCTGCAGCGAAGACGAAGATGGCAGACTCCAGCCGGAGTGTGCAGCAAAGACAAGACAGCAGACTCCGGCCGGAGTCTGCAGCGAAGCAGCGAAGATGAACCAGCCGGAGTCTGCAGCAAAGACGAAGAAGGCAGACTCTGGCCAAAGCGAAGGCCTGGGTCCCAGGTGCCAGAGGAAAACCGATGCTGGAATCCAAGGGAAGGAAGGCCTATTGCACGAATCTCTTCATGCAACAGGCTTCTAATATATATATATATTCTACCTAATAATAGACAAATATGCAAATTGACAGTACCTTTGCTATACCCACGATTGGCCAGGAGGCGCGGGGGGGGCGGGACTCGGGGTGGCCGGGGTGGCTGATTGGGCCGGCAGGACGCTGAGCTCACGGCAGCGCAAGCTCAGTGTCTGCACCATTGCTGTGCTGCGGCACAGAAGGGGCCTCTGGGGCAGCGAGCCCACGTCCCGCCGCGGACCATCAAAAGCGGGGGAGCTGGGTGCCTGTCCGCTCCGGCACCAGGCCTTTCAGAAGCCTCCACCGAGCCGGAGGCTTCTGAAAGGCCTGGTGCACCAGCGGACAGGCACCCAGCTCCCCCACAATCGAAAGCGAAAGCGGGGAGCAGGCTGCTAGCAGTGTCCACGGAGCATGCTAGGCTTTGCGGGGCAGTGGATATGGCCTGGATGGCAGGTTAGGCCTAGGGGACCCTACACGTGCATGATTTAATCATGCACTGGGCCTCTAGTGTGTGTGTGTGTGTGTGTATGTATATATATATATATATATATATATATATATATATATATATATATATATATATATATATAGCTTTGGTTGGCAAGATTTGCTGATTAAGGCCAACATAGAACAGCAGGTAAAAACCAAAAGCTTAATTACAACACATACTGCAAAAAGTGTTCCCCACTCCTAACAAGTTCATAAATTCTGTAGACATAAAGCAACTGAGAAATATCTACCATGAATGTATATATTAATGTTCCAAGAAACAAAAAAGAAGAAATATTTAGCACCAGAACAAAATTTTAGAAGACAAGAGGAATCCAATATACTGTAAGAAAGACCACACCTCTCCCTCTTCATTATTTCCAGCTACACAATTCTATTCTGGTCACCATATGCCAGATTTAGAAACTGATGCTAAGAAATTCTAGCAGAAAAAGCCTGGACAGAATTAATCCTAAGTGAAACAGAGAAGAATAAATCTCCATATTTAACAAACTTCTAACCATTCTGTTCTCAGTGTAGATCTGTTTGTAGAGCAACTGAAGCCAAATCCAGCTGGATTTGCAGGCCCTTGGTCTATCAAGGCTACACACAATCACCAGCAGCTGGGCCTACCGTAAGACAGTCTAATAAAACAGACAGGCAATACAATGCCATTGATAAATTTAGTAACTGCTGGCCATTACCACACTGATTTTGGAACCACACAAAGTGACATTTCACCCAACAAGCTTCTTGATATAATAGAGGATATAATCTGGGCTAGCTGAGTCCCAACAAGTTCACATTTAATCATCACAATGCCCAACAAAAGCACTGACATGTTCCTTCTAAATATTTCTATCAATAAAGAATACAGAAATTATGCTGCAAATAACACTATAAGATACCTAGTGACAAACATTATTATATTCTCTAATTATAAAATCACTAAATTCCAGAAATGACAGATATATCATAATGAAAATAAAAACTTATTTTCATTGTCATTACTGCTTTCCCTATACTAAATGTAGGACTCATATATTCCAAATAAATACTCTTCAATTATATCAATAGCGAAGAAATATTTTATAAATGAAAAAAAATTTTTTCTGCTTCAAAGCTGTTCTAAGAAATTATGGAGTAAAGAAATTATAGAAAAATCTTAATTCCATCAGGTCTAACAAACTTTAAATCTGGGATGTTAAGCCCTATGAACCAGGTCATAGTTCAATTCCCAGTCAGGGCACATGGCCAGGGTTTTGGGCTTGATCCCCAGTAGGGGGCGTGCAGGAGGCACCCAATCAATGATCCTCTCTCAATATTGATGTTTCTATCTCTCCCTCTCCCTTCCTCTCTAAAATCAATAAAAAATATTTTTTTAATTCTGGGATGTTAAGCATTATCTCAGTTTTGCTATGGGAAACTAAACGTAAATTAAAAATCTGTTAAAAATAAACATTTCCAAACCTAAGAAAATGGGAATAAATCTTAGAAATATAAAATGATTTAAGTTTCATAAATATATGAAGACTTAATCACTTCAAGTTGTTAGAACTGGCAGATAAAGACAAAAATCTGTATCTATAAATTACTTAATAAAACTTCTCATGACTATAGCCCTGCCAGCATGGCTTAGTGGTTGAGTATCAACCTATGAACCAGGAGGTCACAGTTCGATTCCCAGTCAGGGCACATGCCTGGGTTGCAGGCTCAATCCCCGGTGGGAGGCATGCAAGAGGCAGCTGATCAATGATTCTCTCTCATCATTGATGTTTCTATCTCTCACTCCCTCTTCCTTCCTCTCTGAAATCAATTAAAAATATATTTCTTTTAAAAACAAAAACTTCTCATGACTATAAATCTTTATAAATCCATCTACAGGCGTCCTCAAACTACGGCCCGCGGGCCACATGCGGGTGTTTTTGCCGTTTTGTTTTTCTACTTCAAAATAAGATATGTGCAGTGTGCATAGGAATTTGTTCATAGTTTTTTTAAACTATAGTCCGGCCCTCCAACTGTCTGAGGGACAGTGAACTGGCCCCGTTTAAAAAGTTTGAGGACCCCTGCTAGAATATGCTACAGTCCCTCAGATAAAAAAGTAAACTCAAGTTCCAAAATAGTAGCACTATATTCTAAATTTTGGTGCCACCATTTTATGAATCAATATAAATACAGCCCAGAAGATGCTGTGAAAATAACGCTCACCTGGTGGGTGTGGAGCAGGGATCCTGATTTTGAGCCTCATCCTCTTGCTGGGTTTCACAGACACAGCTAAGCAAAGACATGGTCTTCTGGGGACTAAGACAATAAATTAAAGCAATATACTGTGTTAGTTTTGAAAGAAAATGTACTTCTGAAGATTATCCTTTAGGTACAGAGGAAATAAAATCTTTTTTCTGCATCCAAAACTCCAAATTGCCTTACACCAAAATTCAGATTCTCATAGAGTATTTGTTTCATATTAGCATAATTAAAAGCTCACCAGGAAGATTTATAGGAAATAAGGTGGACAGAGGACTATATTAAATACCATAAAGACACATCAGAGGGGGGTACAGGGGGGATATCTGTAATACTCCCAACAATACACAATCAGCAAAGTCCAGAATGTAAAAAAAACTCGGTAAGACATAAAGCCCTGTTTCTTCAACAAACAACTGCTAGCCAGCCAGGGCGGAGTTAGTAATTTTCTATACTGGGTGATGAATATACAGTGTTTATTATACTGTTTCTCTACTTTTGTATATGTTTGAAACCTTCAACAGTGAAATATCTGAGAAAGAAGATGATAGCAAGTTATCTGAACAGAGCCCAGTTACAGATGACACTTTGTTTAAAAAAACAGAATGGTACTGCCCGTCCGGTGTGACTCAGTGGTTGAGTGTCGACCTATGAACCAGGAGGTAATGGGTTTGACTTCTGTCAGGGCACATGTCCAAGGTTTCAGGCTCGATCCCCAGTCTGGGGCCGTGCAGGAGGCAGCCAATCAATGATTCTGTCATCATTTATGTTTCTATCTCTCGCCCTCTCCCTCTCTGAAATCAATAAAAATATATTAAAAAGAGAGTGGTACTGCTTTACCCAAATACAGAGGAAGCAATGAGCATTTAAAATATTCTAACTGAGCTTACCATTTTTTTAAATTATTAATTTAATTTATTGAAGTGACATTGGTTCACAATATCATACGGGTTTCAAGTGTACAATTCAATAAAACATTATCTGCATGCTGCGATGTGCACCCTGCATCCGAAGTAAAGCCTCTTCCCGTCCCCATCCCCCCCTTTGCCAGCCTCCACCTAGCCCCTACCCCCTCTCCCTCAGGCTATCACTGCACTGTTGTCTGAGTCTATGTGTTATATATATGTGTTTTTTGGCTAATCCCTTCACCTTCTTTCATCCAGTCCCCCCAACTTCCTCCCCTCTGACAGCTGTCAGTTGGTTCCATGTATCCATGCCTGTTTCTATTTTGTTTGTCAATTTATTTTCTTCATTAGACTACTCATATGAGATCATATGGTTTTTGTCTTTCTCTGACTGGTTTATTTCACTTAGCATAATAATCTCCAGATCCATCCATTCTGTCACAAATGGTAAGATTTCCGGCAGCTCAGGTGGTTAGAGCAGCGGTCGCCAACCTTTCGGACCTCACGGACCACCAGTGGTTTGCAGACCAACGGTTGGCTACCGCTGGGTTAGAGCATTGTCCTGATACACCATGGTTGCAGGTTCAATCCCAGGTCAGGGCACATACAAGAATCAACCAGTGAATGCATAAATAAGTGGATCAACAAATCAATGTTTTTTCTCTCTCGAAAATTACTAAATAAATTTTTTCAAAACTTTTCCAGAGCTTACTTTAAATGATTTATTATACACCCAATGGTAAAGTGAAGAGTCAAACATGTTTAAAATTTGGATTCTCGCCCTAACCGGTTTGGCTCAGTGGATAGAGCGTCGGCCTGCGGACTGAAAAGTCCCAGGTTCCATTCTGGTCAAGGGCATATATCTTGGTTGCGGGCACGTCCCCAGAAGAAGGTGTGCAGGAGGCAGCTGATCGATGTTTCTCTCTCATCAATGTTTCTAACTCTCTATCCCTTTCACTCTCCCTTCCTCTCTGTAAAAAATCAATAAAATATATTTTTAAAAAATTTAGATTCTCATATACAAAATTTGCTTCACAACAATACCAATGAATTTCACCTCATCCTATGATCCACCAATCCAATCATGTGCCTCAAGTATTTTCCCAACCCTACATTCCTCCCAAAGGGTTTGGGAAGCTTTAGCAGCATATTCTGTTCCCTTTCAATGGGCACATGTACAGACTAATAAGTTACATCTAGTATGCAATTCTGTTAAAACCAAAGAGAACAAGTATAAACTTTTTTTTTTCAACTTGTAAGACTACATATCATTAGTCTTCAACCTTGTAAGGACCATAGGTACATATTTTTCAGATTAAATATGTAAGAGCCCTGAGTACAACTAATCTAACATATAGCTAAGTACAGATCAAAGGATTTAGACAGGGGCTAGAAACTTGAAACTGAGGGTCAAATTTAGTCCACAGATAGGCCTTATTTGACCCACCAAACATGAAATTTTATTTTAAAAATCCGGATTTCTCTTTAAAAATTAGAGATGTGGCAACAAGTTTGCCTTCTTGCATGGTAACAATCGGCTGAAGTTGAACCCGGCCTATCCTCCTCCCCAGCTTTTCAATAGGGCTGATGTTCAGTTGGCCGTCATCCTCAGCACTTCAAGGTCTTGCACTTAGCCTGCTTTACTTATCTATAGTACCTGCTTAGCCTGATTTAAAAATTCTCACCTATATTTCACAAACTGCTGCTACTATTTTCATGCCAGAAACCAATAAAACAATTTTACTCTCACAGCCACCAGATGGCAAAGCTTACCACCAGAGCCTCCGGATGGAGTCATACTCATGCTCAAAGCATTACAGCATTCATGACAAAGCAAAAATAACAGTTCAACAGAGCAAATTTGGCAAACAGAAGAGAAAATGGCCTGAGGCTGCGGCTGAGTAGAGGGTCTCAGAGGAACAAGGTCTAAGGCTATCTTTTGTTAAACCTTCATTTCCTCACAAAGCAACAACAATCTCAGTCTCAATAAAGGGAGAAAGGAAAACACCTTCAAATATCTTAGTTCTAAGTATAGCAAAAGCTTTATTAGACTTTAGAAAGCCTGTATTAGATTCAACACATTGTTAAATCTTTATGCTGGAGTTATATTTTAAGTTCTATTCCTCTCTTGATAAATCATCTTCCCTGCAGTACAGTGGCTTTGTATATTGAATTCCTCTAAATAGCAACCAGCTCTAGTTACCTGGCAACAGCCTCAGCAACAACAGTAGATCCATTTTTTCTTTCACCAATTGCAGGCTCTTAATAAAAACAGAAGCAAGGAAAGGAAAGAGAGAGAATTCAGTTAATATCACACACAAAAACCTGTTCTGCTAGTATGTATTTGCACAAATAACAAAAAGAAATGGGTAAAATAATAAGGAAACATAAAAAGACTTATAATTAGAGGACCGGTGCACGAAATTCGTGCGCAGGTATGGTCCCTAGGCCTGACCTGCAATCAAGGTCATCTTTCCTGACTGCCCGCAGCCGGCACCGCCCCTCACCACCACCCACCCCGTTCCCTGTTCGCCATCTGGTGATTGGTGCCTGATGGCTGGGGAGGGGGACGGGGGAGGCAGGGACCAAGAGGCTGGCCATTCCGCCTGCTCACCGGCCCCACCCCCATTGAGGGTCAAGCGACCGGCAGGGCGGGGGCCTTGGCCTGGTGCCGCCCGCGTTCCCTGCCATCCACCCCCGGGTCCCCAATAGCCATCAGGAAATTGGAGCCTGCTGGCCAGGGAAAGGGACTAAGAAGTGGTCAGTGTGCCTCATAGTAACTGGTCCCACGGTCGTTGTGGTCCTTCTGCCTTTAGGGTCAATTTGCATATTACCCTTTGATTATATAGGATAGTACACATCACTTCTATCAATCTTTTTCAAACTTCCTACAGATGACTAATCAGTTTGTTCAGAAATAGAATGCAGCAGTAACATTTAAAAATGAATCTCAACTATCTTGTCTCATACAAGAATTTTTTAAATATTTACTTAAAAATCAAATTAAAAAATTATAAAAATTAAAAATCAAATAAATTTAAAATAAACAAGGAAAGTTTAATAAGATAAATTATGTAGGAAAATGTCTTCAGAGGCAAATTTTAAATAGTGTGCAGTTTTATGAGAACCCACACATAGAAGGTACTCAAGTTCTTCCTAAAGATCTTTGGAGACAGATAACTGAAAAACCACATTTTCTTTTTTTTAAATCCACATTTTTCAAAAAAGAGTGGCTCAGTTGGTTGAAACATCATCCCATGCACCAAAGGGTTGTGGTTCAATCCCAGTCAGGATACATGCCTGGGTTGCAGTTCAATCCCCTATTGGAGCTCATGTAGGAGGCAGCCGATCAATATTTCTCTCTTAAACAGATATTTATCTTTCTCTCAATCCCTTCCTCTCTCTTAAAAAAAAAAAAATCAATGAGGAAATATATCCCTAGGTAAGGATTTTTTTAAAAAAGAAAAAGAATCAAGGATGATACTGAAAAGAATCCCATATTTTCAAAGTAATGTCACTAATATCAAGGGATTAAAATGTATTCATTGATAATTTATTCCAGCCTCAGAAAAAAATAACAACATATTTTTAAACATTTCTACAATTTCATGACCCAACATAATCTAAATAGTCCATCAAGGAGGCAGCTGAAATTTAGTGGTTAAAGCCCTAGCTCTGAAACAGAAATCTGGCTCAGGCTCTGGCTCCAGCACTTAGTAGTACAACCTGGGAGTCAACTCCTTCATCTTCTGAGTCAGTTTTCTCTTCTATAAGAGAGAGAAAACAGGACCAACCTCACAGGTTTGTTGTGAGGATGAGATGAGTAAAATTTTGAGTATGATGCCTGATCCTGTGCTCCTATTATCTGAAAAGTAATAATATAGTCATCCTTAACATTTAGCTTCATTTAAATTCTTTCCAACTGTAATCTCAAATATAAAGATTCAAGGCTACCACATACTCTCTTAATAAGCTCTACTTGATTTCAGAAAAGATGATAAGGATAGAAACATGTAATACTTTAATTTCTACTGAGGTTCTAAGATTCAAATCAGTAAGCACTGAGAAGCAGAATAGCACTGTGATTTGAAACTGGACTTCTGGTTCTTGGAACTAGTTTGAATTAAGGTACTACATTAAATAGTTGTATGACTCTAGGAAAGGTGCTCAACCGGCCCGTGCCTCAGTTTTCCCAACTGTAAAATGTGGATAATAGGATTTTCAAAAAAACACACAATTTTTCAAGTTTGTCAGGAGATTTAGTGAGCTGTACATATAAAATGCCTGGCGTATAGTAAGAACTGAAATTAGGTAAAATTTATTTTCTTTGTTCTCAAAGAATGAAAAATCCCTCTTATTCAAGTTTACTCACTCTACAGTGGTCTTTTTTTATTATTTTTCAGAGAAGAAGGGAGAGGGAGAGAGACAGAACATCAATGATGACAGAGAACCTTCGATCACGCCCAGTGGGGACCAAGCCCACAACCCAGGTATGTGCCTCAACCAGGAACCAAACCGAGACCCCCTGGCTCATAGGTCAATGCTCAACCACTGAGCAACACCAGCCTGGCTATTAGTGGTCTTTGAAAGCTTTCCCTCTCAACTCCCTCAGGGCCCTGTTTCATCAACTATTTCCCCTATTCCCTCACTTTTAATCCATCTCTCTTTTGGAGATTTCTATTCAGTCTATATACCTGATTAGACCGCTAAGTCTAAAAATGAAAAATCTCCTTTAATCCTGCATTTCCCTCTAACTTGCCATATTTAACAAAAACTTCTCAAAAGAAGAATGCATTTGCTGCCTCTTCTCCCCATCATGCCTCAATTACGTTCAGTATAGCTCCCATCCACACCACTATACTGAAACAGTTCTTGCTAGAGTCACCAAATGGACCCTAATTGCCAAACCCAATGTACATTTTCAGAAATATCTTACTAGACCTCACTTCTGCATCTGACATTGTTTTCTTCTTGTAACTTTCCTCCCCATAGCCATCCATGGCTTTACATTCTCCTCATCATCGTCTCTGAATGTTCCTTTACTCACTTTTAAGACTTCTTCCTTTTCTAACTCCATTAAACTGCATTTACAAACTACTTAGTAAAAAAATTTATAACCTTTGGAGTCAGATATGATCCAAACTCCAGCTCTACTTCTTACCAGTTATTATGATCATACATATATAACTTAAAATCTCTCTTAGTCTGTTTTCTCATCAATAAAATGGAAATAAGGATATTTAGTATAGAGTGCTATCATGAAAACTAAACACAGATGTAGAATCATTTGGTATTATTTCCTACCCTTACTTCTATATTCAACTGGTCCCAAGTTGTCCCTATTCTACTAACTACCTCTCAAATTCATCCCTCATCTCCATCCCCACTATTAATTACCCCAATTCCTGGTTGAAGACTTGCCAGGCAGAAGAACAGGAAATGGGCAAGGCAAGGAATGATACATAGAAACACAAGTTTTGAAACACTCAGCTGATCTATTTATTTATTTATTCACTTATCTATCATCTATCTATCTATCTATCTATCTATCTATCTATCTATCTTCACCCGAGGATATGTTTATTGATTTTAGAAAGAGAGAAAGGGGAAGAGGGAGAGGGAGAGGGAGAGGGAGAGAACCATTGATGTGAGAGAGAAACATGGACTGGTTGCCTCCCATACGTACCCCAACCAGAGATTCAACTCACAACCTAGGAATGTACTAACAGGGAATTGAACCTGCAACCTTTTGGTGTATGGACGACACTCCAAGCAACTGAGTCACCAGGCCAAGGCTCAGCTGATCCTTTTTAAAAAGCAAATCCAGTCTTATTACTCCCTTGCCTAAAATTTTTCAGCTTTTCATCATGATATAAAAGGGCTTTCAGAATCTGGTCTCTACTTTACAGCCACTCCCTTGTACCTTCTCTGTATTTTAGCCATACCAAATAACTTGCAATTAATGTGGGAAATAGTCAACATAAACCTACAATGTGAATCCATAATCTCAAATTTTCTACCCTCTTCTGAACTGTTTCTGAATATGGAAACCAATTACTTAATATCAACACAGGTTTAATGCAGAGATACAACCGGAACCATAGAGAATATAAAATGGAGTATCTTCGTCTTAGCTGGTTTGGCTCAGTGGATGAAGTGTTGGCCTATGGACTAAAGGGTCCCGGGTTCGATTCTGGTCAAGGTCACATGCTCAGGTTGCAGGCTCAATCCCCAGTAGGGGCTGTGCAGGAGGCATCCAATCAATAATTCTTTCTCATCATTGATGTTTCTATCTCTCCCTCCCTTTCCCTTCCTCTCTGAAATCAATAAAAATATTTTTTAAAATTAAAATATAAAATAAAATGGAGCATCTTCAGTAACATTGACAGTGACTGGCCAAAAGCAAAGAATTAAATATATGATAATAATTTTTTTTTCACAAAATACTTTATTAACACTAAACCAAAATCTTAAAATAGCTAAGGATCTTAGAAGTTATATTTCAGTGGACTCACTATAAAACTGTCAGAATTATAATTACAGTTGATTGACCACATAATTTTACATATTTTTGGTAATTTTTTTATTAAGGTATTATATGTGTGCATATCTTACCATTGCCCCCCCCACCCCACTTCCATAACATGCCTTCACCCCCCAATGTTTTGCATCCGTTGGTTATTCTTATATGCATGCATATAAGTCCTTCGGTTGATCTCTTATCTCTCCCTAACCTTCTCGCTGTAATTTGACAGTCTGTTTGATGCTTTACTGCCTCTGTATCTATCTTTTTGTTCATCAGTTTATAATGTTCTTTATTATCCATAAATGAGTGAGATCATGTGGTATTTTTCTTTCATTGACTGGCTTATTTCACTTAGCATAATGGATAATAATATTTTACAAATACATTTATAATTATAAAAGTATAACTAGAAAAATATAATCACTACTTCCCAGATGATCTGAAGCTACTAATTACCCAAGATTAACATAAACTTACTTTCCAGACTAAACTGCAAAGATTCTTCACTCGCCTCCGCCTCAGGACTGACCAGTTTCATTCTTAGACACAATTTATCATCCATTTCTGGGACAGCCCCAGAATCTTCTTTTTCATTCACAAGTATAGGATCATTAGTTTCCACCATGCTTTCAGACATGACATCACTGGTTGCTGTGGTGCTTTCTGGATAGTTGCTAATATCTGAAAGAAGGGAGGCAGGAGGTAGAAAGAAAGAACACTAAAATGCAAACAAAAAACAATTAATTCAAGGTCATCAGTTTGCCTATTTGGCTCCACAGCTCTGCAGGATTGAAAGGGAGTTCCTAGGTTAGATCCTGTCACAAGTATCAACAACTACACACTAGTATTGACACCTGGTCTTAAGAGGAGCAACAGGATTCAGTTCCACTTCTGCATCTGGACAAAGGATGCTGCATGAGCCCTCAGCCAATGCCAGCATCAGGCATAGGTAGCAGGAGACTCCAGACGGCAAGACTGTTACCTCCCAGCACTGACTAGAGGGAAAAAAGTAGGTTAATGTAGATTACTGGCTGCTTTAAGGAAGGAGGATCTATGTTTTCTTGCCTTGTCAAGCAGCAGACTGATCAGCCAGGGTACTGAATTAATAGTACTTCTACCCTGCCTGTTCTCCCTTCCTTATAAGAGCTCTATATCATTGTTTAGCACTCAGATTCCACTGCTTTGCAAGTAATAGGATAAAATCCCTACTTTTTTTTTCTTCTTTATTCCTTCTACCTTTTCTTTCCTCTCATTACCACTCAATATCTCCTGGGAGTAAACTCATGAAATCAGACATCACAACCTTATTCTTCCTAAGACAAAAATCAACCTGATGAGGAAGATTCAACTCCTCAGATCTAAAAGAAATCACATGCATAAAAAATACTATCTTAGAAATTCTGCTTTAAATGGCATTACATTTTAATCACTCACCAATAGGAGTACTGTGTCTCCTGGGCTCTAATTTTAGGTGCCCAGCAAGAGGTGGAGTTGCGCCAGTCAATGGTGGGATAATATCACCTTCTTTAGGCAAAGTGAAATGAAATGGAGTTTCTGGAGGAAAAAATAAATAAATAAACAAAAAGGAAACCAAAACAGAAGTGTTAAAAAAAAGCAAACGTGAAGAGAACTGCAAGAAACATTTAAATTATTCTTTTCCCAAATTCTGCCTCATTCCCAACCCCCCTCAACAGGCCTCCCAACCAATTTCCTACTGTTCTCTCTGCTTTCTTTACAGCCATCAACAACAGGACTGACACAAAGTAGACAACCAAAGGAAGGCAAATAGAGGAAGCCCAAAGTTTGGAGGGTCTGAGGAACATGCGAACATAGAAACATGTGAGCTCCAAGACAGTACATTTGGGAATTCTCAGTGATACAAATTTGGGTAGTTTCAAATCTAGACTTTCTCATTGTGTGCAATGTTAATCCAAGGAGTTAATTTATAAGCTTTAGCAATCTGTAGCATCCTCTAGTTGAAGTCTGATGGTAATACCTGTAATTTACGTTCTACTCAAAGAGGTGACAAAGAATCTCATGGGCCAAAGTACTTCAAAATACTCATTGGTTCTAACATAGAAATCTATGGGTTTCATGGTTCAGCAATACTGACCAGCATTCACTCTAGACCACAGTAATAATATTCATATCAACATCTCTGCACAATAGTCTCACATATATGAGCGTTCCAGTATACACATTTTTGGTTAGTCATTATAAAATTAATATAAACAGCCCTAGCTGATTTGGCTCAGTGGATAGAGCGTAGGCCTGCGGACTAAATGGTCCCCGGGTTCGATACCGGTCAAGGGCACATGCCCAGGTTACGGGTTTAATCCCCAGTGGGGGGCGTGCAGGACACAGCCAATCAATGATTCTCTCTCATTATTAGTGTTTCTATCCTTCTCTCCCTCTCCCTTCCTCTCTGAAGTCAACAAAAATGTATTTTTAAATAAATAAAATTAATGTAAACATAAAACATGCCAAAATACAAAAAACTTTGACAAGAGAAAATTCTGAGATGTCCTAAATTAAGTTACAATAGGCTGCATGCAAAGTGGAAGAGCTAAGAGGTTAATCAGGTAACTGCCGCAGACCAAAACCAACAAAAGAATGCTCACATTCCAGAATGTATGTTAAAACTTTGAATCAACTTCCAGGCAACTATCTAAAAAAATTCAACCACCAGATGCCTCTGCATCCTGCTTATGGTTCATGTTGCCCATAACCAATCCAAAAGCAGTATTTCTTCCTTAGGGACGATGCCTCTATCCTACACCTGCCTCCCCACCCCTTCACCTTTTCCTGTCCTTATCTATAGCCAATGTAAATTCTTGCAGAACAATTTACATCTTTCTTCCCCAAATCCATTGTATAAAAGGGCACCATCTAGCCCTTTTCAGATGGTTTGGACCTATGTCCCAGGACCTGGGGTCCTTTTTTCAGGCTAATATATGACTCAACAAACCCTTTCCTTCAACAAAGCTGTCCACTGCAAAGGTTTTTGTTTAACATTAGTTGTTAACTAAGTCACAATTCCAAATTTTTGCTAAGCAAAATCAGAAAATTGCCAAATTCACATTTCCTGATTTCCTAATTGTTTACCTCTTTTAATAAAATGACTAAGTTTGGGAGAAAAAAAAAGAATTATGCCAGACTGCTCCTCTTAAACCTAACATATGAAAATTTGTACTTTTCTTTCTAGGATGGCTCAAATAACTATAATCTATCATACCCAGTCACCACTTGTGAAAAGAGTTTGCCTAATGTATTTTCTAACACCACCAAGCAATTCTCCAATCCTCAGGGCACTGACTGGCTCTCCTATAAATTTAACTCAATTCTGATACTCTCTACCTGGAGATAGCATCAGATCCCACACATTAAAGGCTCAATCCCACAAGACCACCCCCACTTCAGATACCAGTAGCAAGTTCAAGTCGTTACCTGTGCTGTAACTGGCTACACATTATAGATTCCCATAACCTCCTTATTAGGTTCAATTAATCCGCTGGTGGTACTCAGGATACGCAGAGAAAAATTTACTACGTTTACCAGTTTATTATAAAGACACAGATTAACAGCCAGATAAAGCAGTACACAGGGTGAGGTCCAGAAGGTTTTGATAGCAGGAGATTCTGTGGAACTGGGATGAGATACCATCCAGGATCATTTACCTACTAGGTTGCTTACCAAGTCTTGTTCAAGAGTTTTTGTAGAGCCCAGCCAGTGTGGCTCAGTGGTTGAGCGTTAACCTATGAACCAGGAAGTCACTGTTCAATTCCAGGTCATGGCATATGCTTAGGGTTGCGGGCTCAACCCCCAGTGTGGGGCGTACAGGAGGCAGCCGATCAATGATTCTCTCTCATCATTGATGTTTCTATCTCTCTCTCCCTCTCCCTTCCTCTCTGAAATCAATAAAAATATATATTTTTAAAAAAGAGTTTTTGTGCACCCAGCCTTCATGGCTCAGTGGTTGAGCATCGACCTATGAACCAGGAGGTCACAGTTCGATTCCTGGTCAGGGAACATGCCCAGTTGAGGGCTGATCCCCAATGTGGGGCATGCAGGTCCCCAGTGTAGGGCATCCAGGAGGCAGCCCATCAGGGATTCTCTCTCATCATTGATGTGTCTATAGCTCTTTCTCTCTGAAATCAATAAAAATATATTTTTTGAAAAAATAAAAATAAAAATATATTTTTAAAAAAAAGTTTTTGTAGAGCTTGACTCTCCAGCCCAACCCGTCCCAGGAGTCAAGGGGTAGGGTTAAAAGTTCCACCCTTTAATAACACTTGGTCTTGCTCTAGCCAGTTTGGCTCAGTAGACAGAGTGTTGGCCCATGGACTGAAGGGTCCCAGATTCTATTCCAGTCAAGGGCACGTACTTGGGTTGCAAGTTCCCCAGCCCTGGTCGGGGTACGTGCAGGAAGCAAACAATCGATGTCTCTCTCTCACATCGATGTTTTTCTGTTTCTCCCTCTCCCTTCCACTCTCTAAAAATCAATGGAAAAATATCATCAGGTGAGGCTTAACCAAAAATAATAATAATCACTTAGTCTTCACTGTGAACAGCCCCATCCTGAGGCTATATAGGGATCTACCCTAAATCACTCAGCACAAACCCAGTTGTGACTAAAAGGGCTTGTTGTGAATAACAAAAAGATATTCCTTTCACTTCAAAAACAACAAGGGTTTTAGCAGCTCTGTGCAGGAACCGGATAAAGAACAAATATATTTCTTATTATATTATATTTTCTTCTTTCATCTTTTCCCACTCCACTCCTATTTTTATTAATACATTTTTATTGATTTCAGAGAGGAAGGAAGAGGGAGGGAGAGATAGAAATATCAATGATGAGAGAGAATCATTGATTGGCTGCCTCTTGCACGCCCCACACTAGAGATGGAGTCCACAACCCTGTGCCCTGACTGAGAATTGAACTATGACCTCCTGCTTCCTAGATTGACAGTCAATCACTGAGCCACGCCGGCCAGGCCACTCCTATCCTTTATTACCTTTAATATCAAGCACTTTGGTACTTTTTTCCTTCAAAATCACAAAACAACAACAAAAACATCTCTTACATCTATATGTAAGAGAAAATGAATTAGTAATCTGAAGGGATGAAAAGAGAAAATGAATGAACTTTAGAAATAAAGGATGAAAAATATATATGCTCAGCTAAAGGAACTGTAAAGAGTATGAGTGGAGAATTTCAACATCACATCTAAATGGCAAAGAATTCCACCATAGTTATAGAAAAAAGAGAAATGGGTCAGTAGATAAGCATTCATTCTCTGGCAGTTCCTTAAAAAGCAAGTCCTTTACGTTACTAAAGAAGAATTTAGAAAAGGTATAGAAACTAAAAAACAAGTATCTCACAAAGCATCATACATTCAAAAAATATATTTTAAAGAACTTTTCATTCCTGGAACAACCACCTGCTCTCTTCACAGGAACTATCTATCTCTCATATTATGATTGACCATACAGACTTTTGAAAATCCTTCTATGTGACAAACCATAATATGCAAATATAACGTGAAGCACTAAATATTGCTTAAAAGTATGTGTTTCCTTTGCACGGTACTAGATAAAAGTTATGAAGTTATTTTGACACCAATAATGTAACTGCATTATTACAACCTAATGGAAAATTGAGTATTTTACAGGCAGCACTGACACCACCTCTCTCTGGTCTTCAATGCCTCATTCCTTGATTATTGCAGCAGCCTATCAATTACTTTCTCTGCCTTAAGTTTCCCCCATCCCCCAATTCTTTTTGCACATTGGAACCAAAGCAATCTTCCTAAAGAACATGACTTTGAACACATTAGCTCCTGGTCAAAACTGTAAGTTTTCTACTAGAAGATAAATCCCTAACTCTTTAACTAGCATTCAATTAACTAGTAGCAGCCTATATTTCTACTCTATCTTAAATTATTCATGTTCATAAAGCCTCTTTTCAATGTCCTCCAAATGCTTTCCCATTTCTCTTGCTTTTGTTCACTCATCTGAAAGACATAGGTAATCTAATCAAATTACCACCAAATTCTGCAAACTATTATTTCATCCTCTTAAATTTACTGGAATTTTCAACATATTCAATTCTTTTTCTAAGATTTAGCACACCCTCATTATTTAAATTATCAAGTCCCTTCTTGATTTCCCAGATTATGATGGTTTATCCAAGTGGTCGGCAAACCTCGGCTCGTGAGCCACATGCGGCTCTTTGGCCCCTTGAGTATGGCTCTTCCACAAAATACCACGTGCGGGCGCACACGTAGAGTGCGATTGAAACTTCGTGGCCCATGCGCAGAAGTCGGTTTTCGGCCTGGGCGAGTCTATTTTGAAGAAGTGGTTCTAACGCCAAGCCACACTCAAGGGGCCAAAGAGCCACATGTGGCTCACGAGTCGCAGTTTGCCGACCACTGATTTATCCTAATGTATGCCAGCACACCAACCCATTATAAAAGATACAAATAAACAAAAGGAACTTAATATCCATTGTCAAGCCATCTGAGTGGGGAGTTTGACCTTATTACTAAAGACTATAAAGATTCATTAGTCCAAACCAAAATTTAAAACATTGAATGTCAGTAAGGTCTCTCATACTTCTAACTTTCCGTTACAATATAAAGCCCATCTTTTGTTCTCAAGAGTAGACCTGGTCATTTCTTTCAATGGTTTAAAGCCATCTAATCAATATATATAAAAGCCCAGCAACTGGAATGACAGAACAACCAGAATGACCAGTCGCTATGAGGCGCACTGTGGCGGCCAACCAGACCAATCAGGGCCCCATCGGCGCCCCCCCCCACCTCCAATCGGCCCTCCCCACCCCGATTGGGGGTGGGGCCGGCTGGCCAACCACCCATGACCCCTCCCCCGAGGCCCTTTCCCCTGACCGGCCCCACCCCCAATCGGCCCTCCCCACCCTGAGGCACTCCCCACCCTGATGGGGGGCAGGGCCGGCTGGCCAACCACCCATGGCCCCTCCCCCCACCAGCCCAACCCAATCAGCCCCCATTAGGATGGGCTGGCCAGACCCCACCCATGCACGAATTCATGCTCCAGGCCTCTAGTTAAATATATAAGAATTTCTATATTGGGTGATGCCACCCATAAACAGCCTATCCTAAGAGTCTGCCTCTGACATTAACGACCAATTAGGATGATATTCCATAAAGTAAGCCAATAAATGGTAGAGCTAGACCACAAGACATATCTAGCTTCAATGATCATTATTAACCTATTATATATTACCATTTGTGGATTTAGTTAAAGACTTATTGTCCAGCCAGCATGGCTCAGTGGTTGAGTGTCAACCTTTGAACCAGGAGATCACTGTTAGATTCCAGTGGGGATGTGTAGGAGGCAGCTGATCATTGATTCTCTTTCACCAGTGATGTTTATATCTCTCTCTCCCTCTCCCTTCCTCTCTGAAATCAATAAAAAAATACATATTTTTAAAAAGACTTATTAAACTTATGATTTTTCATATCATCAAACCCATCATAAATTTATTCTATATTGAATATTATTGGGCTTCCAAGTACCACCTTCCTAAATTTGCTTTTTTCAAATTTCAGGAGTAGGTCTTCAGAAAACATTTCTGTAGAAGTCTCCAAACTAATAACAGTGACAAGTTATCTATAAATGGAGGTGTTTAGAATGATTCTCCCCCTATTCCCTCTGCCCACCTTCCCTCTCCAGCCATTCCCTCTCTCCCCTTTTCTGTATTATTTGAACATTTTCCACAATTAAGCATGTATCTTTTTTCCAATCAGTAAAGACTTTAATAAAATAACAACAGTACCCTTCTAACTGTGACATACAGAAATCTAATTAACACACTTGGGACTCAACCAATTTGTAACTTTAATTCTGTCTTTCCAGAACCATTAATTCCTTAAGTTACTCTCATTGAAATTAGTCTCTCTTTAGGTTTAGCAACTAGACAACTATGTTTTAAGTACAAAATAATATTTTTTGTTCTAGCAATGCTCTTCTGAGTAGTAATTTACTTTAATTCTCTAATAGACCAACCACTGTCTTCACTGCTTTTAGTTGTTTCCTCAAGAACTAAGTAAACAGAATATAACTTATTAGTATTTTCAATAACCTAGATAAAAATTAGTAAAATAAGTTTTACTATGGCAATGTCTATTATAAAAAAGAGCTGGCTCTGCCCTGGCTGGTACTGCTTGGTGGTTAGAGAGTCGGCCTGCACACCAAAGGGTCACGGATTAAATACCAGGTCAAGGGCACGTACCAGGGTTGCAGGTTCCATCCAGCAAGCGAGGGAGGCAACCAATCGATGTGATCTCTCTCACATGGATGTCTCTCTCTTTCTTTCTCTCTCTCTCCCCCCTCCCCCCATCTCTCCCTTTCTCCCCCCTCTCCCCCCCCACCTGCCTCCCTTACACTCTCTCTAAAAAAAAAATCAATAGAATAATATCCTGGGTGAAAATTTTTTAAAAAGAGCTGGCTCTACCATTAATAGTGTAAACAATAATTCGTGAAGAATACTTTTAACATAATGAAACAGCCCAATGTTTTAAGCTTCTTCTACATACAATTGCTAAAATAATTAAAGAGTACTCCTAAGTAACCAAATTGAAACAATCTACCAGCCCTGATAATTCTAGCTAATATAGGTCATAACAGTATTTAGATGTAATGAAATTATAAAAATATTCAATAATATAAAATATTAGGTCATTCAGATAGTTCTTTACCGTAACTCATCAGAATCAGAGAAACTATATTATTCAGTCTCACAGGGGGGAAAAAGCATAGCACTGAGAATCAGGCATCTTAGGCTCTTGTCCTACCTCAATCATTTATTAGCCATGTGACTTTAGGAAGAAGAGACTAAACCCAATAACCCCTAACCTCCATTTCAGCTCTAACATTTCTTTTCTGAAGAAGTTAAAAAAAAAAAAGTCCTGAATATAAAACCTAATGAATTGAGATAACTTTGAGGAAAAAATAAATAAAATAAGTACTATTAATAATCACACCTGCACAAGAGGTATAAAGTGGGACTGTTTCAGAAATACCAAAAGGTATAATCACCCATACTAACAGCTATGATGTCCAAATACTGTTTCTCATTTCCATAATCCTAGAAGCTTGTTTTCTTAAGTTTGTGTTTTGTTTTGTTTTGAATATGTTTTTATTGCTTTTTTTTGAGAGAGGAAGGGAGAGGGATAATAAAGAGATATAAACATCGATTGGCTGCCTCCTTCATGCCCCCTACTGGGGATCGAGCCTAAAACCTGGGCATGTGCCCTCACCAGGAATTGAACTGGTAACCTCTTGGTTCATGAGTCAAGGCTCAACCACTGAGCCACACCAGCAGGGCTATTTTTTTATTTTCAAAATTTGTTTTTAAATTACACTAACTCTGGGCATTTAGAAAAACTGGACTCTTTTCAGCTAATGTCGTACATAATATTCTACAAATATTTCAGAAAGTAATTTATATTCTCATTCTGGACTTCATAAAATAGATAAAAGTCACAAACTAATATATTTTCCAGTTTAAGGTTTATGATGTACATATGTTGAGCCAAATTCAGAAACTTTACTTAATACCCATAAAGAGGAAACAACCAATAACAGCATATTCATTAACAGAGGGTTTTTCTTTTATATATATTTTTTGTTGCTTTTGTACAGAGAGGAAGAGAGAGGGATAGAGAGTTAGAAACATCAATGAGAGAGAAACATCGATCAGCTACCTCCTGCACACCCCCTCCTGGGGATGTGCCCGCAACCAAGGTACATGCCCTTGGCCAGAATCGAACCTGGGACCCTTCAGTCCGCAGGCTAATGCTCTATCCACTGAGCCAAACCGGTTAGGGCCATTAACAGAGTTCTTTACTATGTAATTAAAAAAGATCCTGCACTTCAAGGCAACTGTCAAAATATAAAAATTTGGGCAAGATTGGGACTTTAGTAGAAAACACCAGATTGGTATAATTTATACATAATAAAATTCATGTTGATTACTCCTAAATCATAAATCTGATAAATATTAAATGATCTGATTCCATACATAATTACAGCTACAAAAGAATACAACCCAAATTTCTTAATTTCCCATTATTAGCTGTTCATAAACATAAATCCAAGTTAATTTTCAGCCCTGACATAAGCATGTAGTTCTTTCTTACCTCCCATTCCAAATTGTAATATGGTTGGAGACAGACATAGAACAATTTACAATCACACTCACCACTAGAGCTTTCACAGAAGCTTTGTGAGGTGTGGGCTGAGGCCTTCTCCAGCTGCTTTGTATTAGCCATTTTTGAGTCTTCTGGTAATGAGTTATCTGTTTTCTCTTGAGGTTGGGTCTGCTGCATCTGCCGGTCAGGTTTTGGAACATCACCTTCTCCCACTGAAGTTACTGGAGGCTGTGGAGAGTCTGCCTGTACAGGTTCCTTTTCTGCAGTCACTGATTTCAGATCTCCTTCATATTCAGCACTCTTTTCTTCCTGGGTATCAGCTCTATTCTCAGCACATGGTTCTATTTCTGGAGCATCATCCTCCCACAACTGGGAATCTGAGCATTTCTCAACTCCCTCTAGAGTTTCAGAAGAAACATCAACTCTGGGAGATGGTTCCTTCACATCTACAATGACAACACTTGAATCCTCTGAAGTAGCTTCTTCCCATGCTTCTTGATCCTTATGTTCCAATTCTTGGTCAAGGACTGGAAGCTTTTGTGGGGAATCAATACTAATCACACTGGTTTCAACTTCCATAGGTTCCTGACATTCTTGTTTTGGGGTTTCTTTTGAAAGACACAAACCTTGGGACTGAGTTTCAGTCAGAGAAAGGTGTAATGGGACACTCTCCATACTTTCTTCTTTTAGCTCCTCTCCTTGACTTTCACAAGGAGTCTCAGGAATTTCTTCCACCTCAGACCCTGAAGACCCCTCCTCTGGCTGATGTTCTTTAATTTCCATAGCTTCCTCCTGATCTAGCACACTAGAGAGTGCCTCAGATCGAGTAGCTGGAGAAGGAACTGCCTGACTCCCTGAATCACAAGTGAGATCAATACAAACGTCTTCTGCTACAGTCTCTTCTCTGCCTTTGCTACCAGCAGCTAAAATACTAATGTCGTCTCTGGTTTCTGTGTCATCCCCTTTTGTTTCATCAGCATTCTGATTCACTTCTATTTGTCCATCCTTTGCTGGATTCATCAGGATACCATTATTTTCAGCAGGAACAAGTTTAGAATTGAGAACTGGAGACATGGGTTCAGTATCCTCAATCTGTGTGTTTTCTCCATCTTCATCAATCCTGTGAGAACTCAAACTCTCCATCTTTGGGGACTGACTATACTCACTTGCAGAAAGTATCAACTTACAAGAATCCCCTGTCAAAGAAAGCCCAAGATCCTCAGTGGAATTCTTTGGTTCAGTCTCTGAAGTTTTAGAACACTCAACAGTCAAAGAAGAACTATGCAAATCTCCACCTTTCTTTCCATCATTTGATTGTTCTTCCAAACTTGGAGATGGAATGAAAATGTCCTATGGAAGAATAAAAAGAGACAAATCTTCATTTGTTCTTAATCATATTTCTTTTAAATCTAATCCATGAATTCATCTAAAATTTCTAAATCAATTATTCAAAAAAATAAAGAACTCTAGGACCATATTCTCAGAAATACAAATCACCAATCTTTTCATCAATACAAGTCAATCTGTTTAATGCTTTTCTTATGAATCATTGGCACAGAATAAGCATAACCAAAAAAAAACACATAAAAGTATTAACTTACACTCGTAGGGGTAGGAAGACACTTAAATTGAGCTGTACATTACCAACCTACTAAAATCATGCCATATATATGATGGGACCACAATTACACAGGAGTCACTTGAACATATGCCTACAAAGCCCACTTCAGTTCTTAAAAAGCAGGAATACAGGATGGGGCAAAAGTAGATTTACAGTTTTAAGTACTTAAAACACAGTTTATTCTTGTATTATTATTTATTAACTAGAGGCCCGGTGCACGAAATTCGTGCACTGGGGAGGGTGTCCCTCAGCCCAGCTTGCACCCTCTCTAATATGGGACCCCTCGGGGGATGTCCAATTGCAGGTTTAGGCCCGATCCCTGTGGAATCGGGCCTAAACCTGCAGTTGGACATCCCTCTCACAATCCGGGACCGCTGGCTCCTAACCGCTCACCTACCTGCCTGATTGCCCCCTAACTGCTCCCTTGCTGGCCTGATTGCCCCCTAACTGCTCCTCTGCGGGCCTGATTGCCCCCAAATACCCTCCCCTGCTGGCCTGATCACCCCCAAGGCTTTTATTAGTATAGATATTACCCTGCACAGAAAATTTTACTAACCCTGCTTTACAATAAGGGCTTGACGATTGAATCATTAGGACCAGACACCAAGATTTCCTTTCTTTGAATAGTGGAGGGAATACTTATCTTGTCTTTAAGTTGCCCGGAAATTAAAATGAGATAATGACTTAGAAAAGTATAAAAGCACCATATAAAGACAACTGTCTTTTTAATGAAGTGGCAAAATGAAAAACACTTTTTATTCTCCCCTTCCTTCCTTTACAGCTTTTATTTAAACTTTGAAATTTATAAAAATTTCACTCCAATTTTCATTTCTTTACATTCAACATTTTTTTGTATTGGTTTCAGGTTTTATATTAGTTACAGAATAGTGGTTAGACAATCATATACTTTACAAAGTGTTCCCCGATATTTCTAGTACCCACCTGGCATCATACCATCATTACAACACTATTGACTATATTCCCTATTTAAGTGACAATGGGTTTACAGGTTCCTTTCAGTGTTTCTTTTGTGTTGCTTGTCCTTCCTTTTCTTTCTCACTTCTTCCCTCATTTTCTTTATATAGTATCTCAATTGGCCATCAAAGCTCAGTGAAGGCACTGGGACACGCTTAATCCATTTTACAGACCAGGAAACTGAGGCCAATTCCAGTTGGCTGTGGAACTTGACTCAGCACACAGGAAGCTCTCAGAGCCATGCTCTTTGCGCTTCCTAAGGGGCAGCGGCCCAGCAAACAGAACAAACCTTCCAGTCAGACTTCCGAGCCTCTTTCTCAAGCACCTCTTCATTGCGGATGCTCCACATTCTTTCCACTCCCCCCATTCTTTACTGCCCCCCCTTCTCCAAAGCAGGTGGAAGGCTTCCCACTCACAGCCTAGGCATGCTCTGCTATGGGGCAGGGTGTAGCGAGCTTGCTTTTGGGTCAAGGCAGGAGCAGGAGTCACTGCCTCTGAAGTGTGAAGGCCGCCTGAGCGAGGCCCATTAGCACTGGGAGCTTCTCTGAATCACATCAGTCAGTCCAGTACCCTGCAGTGCAGCACCCCTCCACTGAGGTGGCACCACCCCTCAACCCCCGCCTCAGGGGTGAGGGTCCTGGCCCTCTGCCAGGAGTCCTTCCATGTCCCTTGATCCCTGGCTGGGCCCACCCACATCTTGGGGGCACTGCAGAACCTCTGTCTCTCTGCAGATGAGACAGATCCCTGCCCTAGGTCTTCGCAAAGCTATGAATCTCTGGTCAGAGGCCTGGTCTGGGTCTCAGCAACCACATGCCTGCAATGTTCCCAGGGACCCTGGGCGAGGCTGGATGGGCTGGCTACACCACCCGGGTTGCCGATATCCCGGCCACACCCCCTAGGTTGCCGATCTCCCCAGGGACCCCCCTGAGAGGCTGGATGGGCCCAGCCATGCCCCGCCAGGTTGCCGATCTCCCCAGGGACCCCCCTGAGAGGCTGGAAGGGCCCGGCCATGCCCCCCCAGGCGGCCGATCGCCCGTGGTACCTCCAGGAGGGGCGGGAAGGGCCCGGCCACGCCCCCCCAGGCGGCCGATCTTCCCGATACCCTCTTGAGTGTCTGGGAAGCCAGGTCTCGCCTCCCCGGGGCAGCGATCTCCCCAGGGACCGCCGAACTAAGAGGACTGGGCGCCGCCATCTTGATCTTCTCAACGGCTGGATAGGCCACCCGGAGTCCCGCCCCCTAGCCTCCCGCCGGCCCAATCGTGGGCGTATCGGAGGTGCGGTCAATTTGCATGTTTTTCTATTATAAGGTAGGATTATTGTATTATTCTCCATATAAATAACTATAAACCTACTTTTGCCCTACTCTATATAATTATTTCAATTTCCACTATTTCAAAATATTCTAGCACTCAGAAGGCTGATGTTAAAATCTAAAACTCTTAATATCATTAATCAACACATACCAACAAGGATGGCTGAAGTTAAAAAGACTACATCCCGTTGGTAAGGATATGGAACAAGTACTTCTCTCATATATTGCTGATGGGAATGGAAAAGGTACAGCCACTTTAGAAAACAGTATGGCAGTATCTTATAAAGTTAAACATACATTACCATATGTCCCAGAAATTCTGCTTGTGGATAATAACCCAAGAGTAAATAAAATCACATGTCCACACAAAGATGTATACGCAAATGTTCACAGCAGTTATTATTCATAATAGCCAAAAACTGGAAGCAACCCAAATGTTTGTCAACTGGTGAATAAATTGTGTATGTCCATGTTATGAAATACTATTAACAAGGAAAAGGAATAAAATATTAATACATGAATCAATATGAATCTCAAAAATATGCTAAGCTAAAGAACTGAATGGGTCAAATATATGGTGACAGAAGAGACTAGAATTCTGGTGATAAGCACACAATGAAGTAAACAGATGTCCTATTATAAAGTTGTACACCTGATGCTATATAATATTTTTGCAGTAAGTTTAATTTTTTTTAATTTAAAAAATAACTCAAACACAAAAAACCATATACACTTTATGATTTCAATTATATGAAATTCTCAAAAAAAAACCAAAAAACTACTGTGACAGAAGGCAGATAATTGGGTGCCTAAGGTGAAAGAGAGGATCAGGGGGATGAGGAGAAGGAATCAACTGCAGAGGATTACGGAGAAACTTTTTAGGGTGACAAAATTATTCTATACTTTGATGGTAGTTGTGGTAACATATTTGTATACAATGCCCAAAATTCATCAAACTATACACTTAAAATGGCATTTTAATTTTATGAATATAATACCTGCATTAAAAATAATAATAACCCAAAGCTTAATATGTTTTATGTAAGAACTACATTTAGTGTGTTACTTTGCAAAACATAAATGCTATAAAACTCTAGACATAACTGGTACGACATTCATTTCCTATGATTTTTAAGATGAGGGCCCTGGCGGGTAGTTCAGTTAGAGCATCATCCTGATACACCAAGGTTTCAGGTTTAATCCCTGGTCAGGACACATACAAGAATCAACCAAAGCACAAATGAGTGGAACAACAGATCAATGTTTCTCTCTTTCTCAAATCAATAAGTAAAATAAAACAAAACAAGAGAGAGAGAGAGAGAGAGAGAGAGAGAGAGAGAGAGAGAGAATGAGAAATCAAGATAGGTTGCCAAAAATTCTATATATTCTATAATTTCTGGTGTTACTGTTTACTTTTTCAGATAATAAAAATAGTCATAAATTTGAGCCTGCTCATTTACTCTCACACATGACTGAGTATAAATTGAGTCAACAATTCTAAATGGCAATTTGGCAATACACAATAGCCTTGAAACAGGTTATATATCCCTTAGCCCAATAATTCCATTTCAAGGAAATTATTTGATGGACATAAACTGAGATTTAGATGCAATTCTGTTCAGTGATAAATTATTAGTTAGAATAGGAAACAATATGAAATATCTTCAATGTCTGAAAGGAGAATCATTTAAAAATTATGATATACCCACATAATGGAATATTTTATATTACATAAAATTGTAGATGTTTATGAAAAGATATAGAAAAACATTTAGGCTGTGCATTAAGTGGAAATTTTTTATTTTAGTAAAAAAATATATTTTTATTATAGTCTTCTAATACATCTATATATATAAAAGCCTAAGTGACCATTCGACTGGTAGCCATGGTGCGTATGACCACCAAGGGGCAGATGCTCAACCCACAGGCATGGAAACATGGCACAGACTGATGAATCTCAGAGGAAGGGGGTAGGGGGGAGGGTGGGAAGAGAGTCCAAAGATCTTATATGCATACTAGAGGCCCAGTGCACAGATTAGTGCACCAGTGGGGGGGGGGGGGTCCCTCAGCCTGGCCTGCACCCTCTCGCAATCTGGGACCCCTCGGGGGATGTAAGACTGCCAGTTTTGGCCCGATCCCTGCAGGCCAGGTCGAGGGACCCCACCAATGCACGAATCCATGCACTGGGCCTCTAGTTTTAATATAATTTTCATGTATTTTTTAAGTTAATAAACATGTACTATAAATAAGAGTAGCTATATCTGAGACAGAATAACTGATCTTATTTTCATTTATCTGTACATTATACATCCTCTAAAACAAAAATGTATCATTTTCTTGTTTAAAAAAATAAGTCATTTTACAAAGGCTCATAGATATCACTAATAAAACTATAAATACATTTTTAATGTGATACTCACATAAACTGACATTAACTGCTTTACAGTGAATAATGTTGTGCAACCACCACCTCTACCTAGTTCGAAAACATTTTTTCTTTTTTAATATTTTTATTGATTTCAGAGAGGAAGGGAGAGGGAGAGAGAGATTGAAACATCAATGATGAGAGAGAATCATTGATCAGCTGCCTCCTCCACGCCCCCTACTGGGGATCGAACCCACAACCTGGGCATGTGCCCTTGACTGGAATTGAACCCAGGACCCTTCAGTCTGCAGGCCGACGCTCTATCCACTGAGCCAAACCAGCTAGGGCTTGAAAACATATTCATTACTCAAAAAGGAAATCCCATACGATATCCATTAAGAAGTTGTACCCCATTATGATTTTTTTAATGTATTTTTATTGATTTCAGAGAGGAAGGGAGAGTGAGAGAGAGGTAAAAACATCAATGATGAGAGGGAATCATTGATTGGCTGCCTCCTGCACGCCCCACACAGGAGATCGAACCCGCAACCCGGGCATGTGCCCTGACCAGGAAACGAACCATGACCTCCTGGTTCATAGGTCGATGCTCAACCACTGAGCCATGCCAGCTGGGCATTGCCCCCCATTATGAATACCTTTTAAGCATCATCAAACTAAATACAGATGTGATTTTCATTACAGAATTTTTTTTCAATATACTATATAGAATTTCAGTCAGAGTAAAATTTCAGGGCTAATCAACCTACCAACAAGCTATGTTTCTAAAGACTGCCTGGATCTAGCCTCCAAGTGTCTGGCCCCTAATAATCCACAGTGCTATGGCTCCCTGCAAGTCTACTCAGAATAACAGAGCTAAGTGAGCAAAACCCATTCAGAACTCTGGATAAGGATGGATGGAGAACTGTCAGGACCACATTCAATATGAGTCAACCTTTAAGTCTAGATTATGTACAGATCTAAATCCATAGTATCCAAGAGCCATTCATACAATCATCTATAATCTGATTTATCACCCCCAATATTAATAGGTATATTAAGAATGATAAAAGTGTTAAATATCAAACTATGTTCTACTAATCCTCACCCCATCCTTCATATCTTGGTGAAAGGTCAAAGAGGCTATTCAATGAACAAATACAATACTTCCAATCAAGATGGTGGGGTAGGCAAACACAGGGCTCGCTTCCTTCCTTGACCCACAACAAAATGACAACTATATTATAGAATAGCATCATCATTGCCAATCACCTAAAGATTCACTAAACAGAAGGCCTATAACTAAGGATATAAAGAAGCAGCCATGTCCAGACTGTCAGAGGGGCAAAGATCGAAATGGTCAGGTCCACACTCATGGTGTGGCAATTAAGAATGGGGAGGGATCTTTAGGCTGCAGAGGTCCCTCCTGAGGAGCAAGGGATCACAGCCGGGGCCACCAGTGCTGGGGAGAGGAGTCTCCATACCATCTGCCCGTGAAAACCAGCAGGGATTGTGTCCAAATGAGATGGAAGGCTGCTGTAGACCTAGGTGCTCCTTTTGAGGGGCTCATGCACAAACTTGCTTCCTCACAAACTCACACACTCTAAGCCCCCCCTGAGCAGGGGCAGCGGCTCAAAAAGCACCAGGGATTTATAGTGAGGAATTAAATTGACTAGCTTCAGGGCAAAAGCTGGAAGGGTAGGAAATGGGGCACCTCCCTTGGAAATGGGGCACCTCTCTTCTGGGAGGGAGGTACTATAGGTACCATTGTTCCTTTGTTGAACTCGCCTCCCACCCAGACTGCAGAGGCAGGTGGGCACAAAATCTGAGCTCTCCATTAACACTATGCACCCTACTTTGGAGATTTCCTGAGACCCTGCCCCACACAACTCACAGCGGCTTGGTTCAACTTGTGCTGTGGAGTTACCTAAAATCTCGAGAAGATCCACAAACACTAAACAAACAATGGCTGGACGCAGCATGCCCTCTACCTCGTGCTAAGCACCTCCCCCTTCCACCACAAGCAGTAACCAGTAACTGGCATCAGTGACCTTGAATCTGGCATAAGCCCTGGCCAGTCTTGGCTTGGAACACAGCTGCAACTAAGTGGCCACGAGCCCAGCACAAGTGGTGGCTGACATCAGCTCACATTGTGGTGCCTACCAAAGGTCCCAAGCCAAGCACAAACGGCAGCAGGCCTCAGTTTGAGCATAGCCTCTCCCAAGTGCCTCTAAGCCCAGCAAAAGTGGCAACCAACCACAGATCACTTTGTAGCTCCTACCATACATCCCAAGCCCAGCTAAGTGGCAGCTGAACTTGGCCTGCACCAGAGCCATTCCCAAAAGGCACCAGAACCAACAAACCCAGTGGCCAGCTTCAAACCACACCACAGCACCACCCAAAGAGCTCCCAAAATGACCCACCCTCTAATAAAAAATTAAAAAAAAATGACCCACCCTAAGAACAGACTTGGCTGGCACCAGCGCTAAGCTAAAGTGACTCCAGCTCTGAAGGATCATCCCCCACAAAACAGCTCATCCACTGTAGTCACAGCCAGGCCTCACATCAGTTAGCCTGAAGGTGAACGCTACCCACAGACATGTCAATAGCAATGAAAGCTAAACTACAACCCACACAAGGGACACCTGCAGAGCATGTGGCTCAGGTGACCAAGGAGACAGCATCACTGGGCCCCATACAACCTACTACATAAGCCACTCTGCCAAGACCAGGAGACATAGAAGCAAACACAGGAGTCAAGCCAAAATGAGGAGACAAAGAAACATGTCCTAAATGAAAGAACAGAACTCCAGAAAAAGAACTAAACAAAATGGAGACAAGCAATCTATCAGATACAGAGTTCAAAACACTGGTTATAAAGAAGCTCAGTGAACACAAGGGAAGAATAGAGGAATTCAGTGAAAACTTCAACAAAGACAGAAAACATAAAAAAGAATGAGTCAGGCTTCCTCGTCGGCCTTGGAGCGAGGTGAACAGATAATGGGTTAATATCCAAAATACATCAGAAACTCGTACAACTTAACACCAAAAGAACAATGTGATTAAAAAATGGGCAGAGGACCTGAATACACATTTCTCCAAAGAGGACATACAAATGGCCAATCTAATCTAATAATAGACAAATATGCAAATTGACCGCACCTTCGCTACGCCCACCAGCCAAGCCACGCCCACCAGCCAATCAGGACGAATATGTAAATCATCCCAACAAATATGGCGGCTAATTTGCATATCGCGACAGTGTAGAAAGAAGCCAAGAGCTGCAGAAGGGAGCAAAGCTGCAGAGAAGCAAGCAAGCCGGGGGGAGGAGAAGGGAGGAGTGGAGGCGGGGCCAGGGGAGAAGGAAGTTGAGCAGGCGGGGCCAGGGGAGAAGGGGCGGGGCCGGGGGAGAAGGGAGGAGCAGAGGCGGGGCCGGGGGAGAAGGGAGGAGCGGAGGCGGGGCCAGGGGAGAAGGGAGGAGCAGAGGCGGGGCCAGGGGAGAAGGGAGGAGCAGAGGCGGGGCCGGCGGAGAAGGGAGGAGCGGAGGCGGGGCCGGGGGAGAAGGAAGGAGAGCGGGCTGGCGGAGAAGGCGGGGCGGGGGAGAAGGGAGGAGTGGAGGCGGGGCCGGGGGAGAAGGGAGGAGCGGAGGCAGGGCCAGGGGAGAAGGAAGGAGAGCCGGCTGGCGGAGAAGTTAGAAAAGCAGGGGGGCTGGCGGAGAACGCGGGGCGGGGGACAAAGGAGGAGAGCAGGCAGGGTGGGGTAGAGTGCAGCAGGAAACCCTATTGCAGGATTTTTCCTGCAACGGGAATGCTAGTCCTCTCTAATAAAATGGTAATATGCAAATTAACCATCACTCCGCTACATAAGTCATGCCCACCAGCCAATCAGGGCGAGTATGCAAATTAACCCAAACCAAGATGGCTACAGCCACAGAGAGCAAGGTTTCCCAGGTAACAGAGGAAGCCAAGCTTTCCAATAGCCGTTGCAGGCCTAAGCCTCCACTCAAGCTACAAAGTTTCAATTATAGAAGGTAAACAAATTCAAACAAATGGCGGCAGAATGGAGCTTGAGCGAGCAGGCCAGGGTTGCCGCCGGCAACAGGGGAAGCAAAGCTTTCCTCACACCCTGGCCGGGCTCACCCACTTAAGGCTACAAAGTTTCAATTGTAGAAGGTGAATTAACTGCCACAGAAATGGCTGCCGGAGCCCCAGGCTTGGCTCCACTCCAGGCTACAAAGTTGCAATGGTAGAAGGAAAATAAATCCCAGATACCAGGGCCTCTGCTTGGGTTGCCAGGGGGCGTAGCCGGCCTGCAAACCACCACAGGCCCCTCGCTCAGGCCGCCCCACGCCCCAAGGGAACCCCCACCTGATCCGGGACACCCTTCAGGGCAAACCAGCTGGTCCCCACCCGTGCACCAGGCCTCTATCCTATCTAATAAAAGAGTAATATACAGATTGATCATCACTGCAACACACAATATAGCTGCCCCCAAGTGGTCAAAGATCCTGCCCCCATGTGGACACAAGATGGCCACTACAAGATGGAGAGGGCAGTTGGGAGGCACCCGGCCTGCAAGGGAGGGCAGTTGTGAGGGACCAGGCCTGCAAGGGAGGGCAGTTGGAGGTGATTAACCCTGCAGGAGAGGGCAGTTAGGGGTGACCAGGCTGGCAGAGGAGGGAAGTTGGGGGCAAACAGGCTGGCAGGGGAGCAGTTAAGCATCAACCAGGCTGGCAGCGGAGTGGTTAGGGGGTGATCAGGCTGGCAGGCAGAAGCAGTTAGGGGCAATCAGGAAGGCAGGCAGTTGGGAGCCAGCAGTCCTGGATTGTGAGAGGGCAGTCGGACATCCCTCCAGGAGTCCCAGATTGGAGAGGGTACAGGCTGGGCTGAGGGACAACCCCCCCCCCCGTGCACGAATTTCGTGCACCGGGCTTCTAGTAGATATATGAAAAGACCAGAGGCCCAGTGCACAAATTCGTGCACAGGTGGGGTCCGGCTGGTCTGCCCCCATCAGGGCCAATCGGGCCAGGCTGGCCGGGAGGGGGGGGGGGCAAAGGGGAGGATGCAGGAGGTTGGCCGGCTGGCCCCGACCCCAATCGTAGTGTGGGGGACCGATCAGTGGTGAGGCCGGCCAAGGGGAAGAGCCCGGGTAGTTGGCCAGCCAGACCCGCCCCCTGGTCCAACTCCTGGTCAAGGGGACAATTTGCATATTAGCCTTTTATTATATAGGATGCTCAGCATCACTAATCCTCAGGGAAATGCAAATTAAAATCACAATGAGATATCACCTCACACCAGTCAGAATGGCTATCATCAAAAAATCAACAAACAAGTGTTGGTCAGGATGTGGAGAAACAGGAACCCTCATGTACTGTTGGTGAAATTGTGAATTGATGCAGCTACTATGGAAAACAGTATTGAGGTTCCTAAAAAAAACTTTTAAAAACAACTACCATATGACCCAGAAATTCCACTTCTGGATATTTATCCAATGAAATCCAAAACACCAATTCAAAAAGATATGTGCACCCTATGTTCACTGAAGCATTATTTAAAATAGTCAAGATATGGAAGCAACCAGAGTTCATCAATAGACAAATGGATAAAGATGTGGTACACATATACAATAGAACATTACTCAGCCATAACAAATAATGAAATTTTGCCATTTGTGACAATGTGGATGGACCTAGAGGGTATTATGCTAAGTTAGTCCGAGAAAGACAAATACCATATGATTTCACTTATATGTAGAATCTAAAGAACAAAATAAGCAAACAAGACCAAAAACTCATAAATAAAGAGAAATGATGGTTGTCAAATGGGAGGGGGATTAGGAGGATGTGAGAAAAAGGTGAAGGATTAAGAAGTACAGATTGGCAGTTATAAAAAACAGTCATGGGAATGTCAAGTACAGCATAAGGAATATAGTCAATAATATTATAGTAACTATACAATAACAGATGGTTATTGGACTCATTGCGGTGATCACTTCACACGTTATATAAAAGTCTAATCACTATGCTGTATACCTGAAACTAATATACTATGTCAACTGTAATTGAAAAATAATTTTTAAATGTAAATAAAATTAATAAATATATTAGAAAAGATGAACTTTATCCCAATTTTCTCTTGATTAGTAATTATCTCATTATAAATACTTAGATCTTACAACATCAAATTATGTTAATTTGGACTCCAGTAACCAAGATACAGGAGAAATAACAGATGTGCAAAGATTAGCTATTAAGAATAGTATAGCCGAAACTGGTTTGGCTCGGTGGATAGAGCGTCGGCCTGCGGACTGAAGGGTCCCAGGTTCGATTCCGGTCAAGGGCATGTACCTTGGTTGCGGGCACATCCCCAGTGGGGGGTGTGCAAGAGGCAGCTGATTGATGTTTCTCTCTCATCGATGTTTCTAACTCTCTATCCCTCTCTCTTCCTCTCTGTAAAAAGTCAATAAAATATATTTTTTAAAAAAAAGAATAGTATATAAGGAGTTTGATACATAATGAAAAAGTATAGAAGTTAAATTGTGAATTTAATACACCATTGAACTCTTTTCCAAAGCCCCACTAAGCAATTGTAAAGGAATGTTTTTTAAAGCATTAATTTTAAAGAAAAAGAGAACAGAACAAAAGACAACAGCAACAAAATTCTGGAAGAGTAGTCACCTATTTAGCAGATTAGTGAAAGCTGAATTCCTACGCCAACAGTGGAGAAAGCCAAGAAGTAACCCAAATTATACCACAGAACCACCAGGACCAAAAAAAGATTCAGGACTTGGCAGAGGCACCAGGTAACTCTGGAAGTGGTGGTGAGGGTAAAGCTAAAGACAGAAGACTGGTTACTCCCCGATCCCCTCCTCTGCCCTAGAGAGACTAAAATAAAGTATCCCTGAACTGGAGGACAAGAGGCACAGTTATCAGAAAGTACCATTCTGAAAACAGGGAGACTAAATGAAATTTTACATATTAAACAGAACCTGCACCTGCCTCTCAACACTCCCAGTCCTCTTTCTTCAACAGACTTTTAGAACAATAGCAGCCAACAGACAGGAGATTATACATTTTTCTAGGGGACCTAACCAAGCTGAGACAAATTAAGATAATGACATTGGGAGACCCCAAAAATGGCCCAGCTACAGTGAATCCCAGAAATAATAAGCACCAACCACCAGCTAAAAACTTCTAATCAGTTTTCTGGTATTTTGCTCTTAAAGCAGACAATCAAGGATTAGAAGATACTTGAAGAAGCCTCTAATTTGAAAGTCAAATGTTAAAACTAACTGAAATCTATTTGGAGAAATAGTGACTATTCCAGAGAAGAGAAAAACCTAATTTTCAAAAAAAAACTATTTTAATATTTACAGAGATATGAATATTAATCCTATATAATAAAAGGCTAATATGCAAATCAACTGAAAAGAACGACCGGTTGCTATGATGCTCACTAACCACCAGAGGGCAGACGCTCAATGCAGGAGCTGCTCCCTGGTTGTCAGTGTGCTCCCACAGGATGAGCGCGCTTAGCCAGAAGCCAGGCTCATGGCTGGTGAGTGCAGTGGCGGTGGTGGGAGCCTCTCCCGCCTCTGCAGCAGTGCTAAGGATATCCGACTGTTGGCTTAGGCCCACTCCCTGCCTAAGCCGTGAGCCAGACATTCCCTGAGGGCTCCTGGACTGCGAGAAGGTGCAGGCCGGGCTGAGGTAACCCCTCAGGTGCACAAAATTCATGCACTGGGCCTCTAGTATAGTCATAAAACTAGACAAAATGTTATTTTTAAAATAGGAAGTTCATTAAGGGGGCTGGGGGGGGGGGGAGGATTCTAAGTTAAAAACTCAAGAGTAGAAATTAGTAACTCAGAGAAAGGTTAAATGATGGCTGAGCCCAGCTGGTACAGCTCAATGGTTGAGCATCAACCCATGAAGCAAGAAGTCCCCGGTTCAATTCCCAGTCAAGGTACATGCCCAGGTTGGGGGTTCAATCCCCAGTAGGGGACTTGCAGGAGGCAGCTGATTGATGTCTCATTGATGTTTCTATCTCTCTATCCCTCTCCATTCCTTTCTCTCTAAAAATCAATATAAACATATTCATAAAAAAAAAAGATGACTGAACCTGGCAATCACACTCCTAGGTATATACAAGAGCAATAAAAACAGGTCCACACAAAAACTTGTGCACAAATTTACATAGCAGCATTATTCAAAACAGCCAAAAAGGGGAAACAATCCAAATGTCCATCAAATGATGAATACATGAATAAGATGTGGTATACACATAAAATGTAGTTTTACTCAGGATAAAAAGGAATAAAGTCCAAATAACATGCCACAACATGCATGAACTGTGAAAAAAAATTATGCTAAATGAAATATACCAATCACAAAAGACTATGTATCCTATAATTCCACTTATATGCAATGTCCAGAATGGGCAAATCTATCTAGACACAAAGTAGATTAATAGTTGACTCGGAGTGGGGAAAATGGGAGTGACTACTAATGGGCATGGAATCTCTTATGGGGCAGAGGAAAGAAAATATTCTAAAAGTGGATTGTGGTGAATAACTGCACAACTTTGTGAATATACTAAAAGCCATTGGATTGTATACTTTTCAAGCTTGAAAAATATGGTACATGAATTATACCTCAATAAAATTGTTTAAAAAAAAAAAAAAGACAGTTGAGGAAATCATCTGGAAAGCTGAACAGGAGGAGAGGGATGCAAAGTAGGAGACAAAATAAAGGGGGGTGGGGAGGGGGAGATTAAATAATTAAATGTCCCTGAACTGGAAGAGGACCTGAGTTCCTTTTATTTTTTTAAATCTCTATTGTTGAGAGTATTACAGATGTCCCCCAGGACCTGAGTTTCTATATTGAGAAGGCTTACCATTTGCCCAATATAATGAATGAAAATTAGATTTATGCTAAGAGTCTGGAACTTTCAGAACACTTAGGGACAAAGAGAAAATCCTACAAGATTCCAGTAAAGAAAAAAAGAACTCACACATTAAAGATCAAAATCAGACTGGCTGCTCACTTCTCAATAGCAACATTGGAAGTTTGAAGATAGTGGAGAAATGCGTTCAAAAAGTTTAAAGGAAAATTATTTCCAACCTAGAATTCTATACTCCTACAAACTATGAATCAAGTATGAGAGTACAGAACATACTACTAAATTGCCCTCTACCAAAATGAGAGATAAACCATGCAAGAAGACATGGAGCACAAGAGGAATCCAAAGACAAGTAAGGACAATCTCCAGGGACAACAGTGAAAGGGAGGTGACAGTTATGCACCAGTCATAGAAAGCAATAAATACAGATTAGAAATTAGGAGGCTCCAAAAGAGGTTTCTCCAAAAAAAACGAAGTTTGAGGTCCCTGAACATCTTGAAAGATTTTGACAATAAGTGGAAAGCCTATGGTTAATTTAGTGAGACGTTAACAGAAGTCTAAACAAATATAAAAAATTATCAATTCCAGAGAAAATAAATTATGCAAACATGGAAAAATAATCATAATATTCCACAGGCTCTGCTGGGAATAGTGTTTATGTTAATAGTGTTCATAATAATGTAAACTCACAATAATGATTTAAACAAAATTATGTCACTATACAGGAAACATGGGGAAATAGTTTAAAAGTATTTTTAAAGAACGTATGGAAATATAATAACCCTATATAATAATACCCTAATATGCAAATCAACCAAACAGCAGAATGACCGGTGCTATGACGTGCACTGACCACCTGGGGGTAGACACACAATGCAGGAGCTGCCCCCTGGTGGTCAGTGCGCTCCCACAGGGGGAGCACAGCTCAGCCAGAAGCTGGCTCACAGCTGGCGAGCACAGCAGAGGTGGCTGGAGCCTCTCCCACCTCTACTGCAGGTGGGCGGTAAGAAGCGAGGGGTCCCGCACTGCGAGAGCCCCGGACTGCAAGAGGGATGTCCGCCTGCCAGCTTAGGAATCCGTTTTTGAACGCATTTCTCCTTAGCCCAGGGATCGGGCCTAAGTCGGCAGGCGGACATCCTCCAAGGGGTCCTGGACCGCGAGAGGGCGCAGGCTGGGCTGAGGGAACGCCCCTCCTCACCCCCCCCCCCAGTGCACGAATGTCGTGCACCGGACCTCTAGTAATATGTATAATTATGTAGGTAAATAACAAGAAAAAGCTTAAAGAACTGAAAGTGGTTGTCTCTGATATGGATGGGGAGAGACCTCATTTTAACTATCTGACTCCTTTTCTGGCTTTTACCAATGGTTTTTATAAAAATCAAACCCTAAACATAAAAAATAAGTTGTAAAGATACTGTTCAGAGATTTTTTAGAAGGCATGGACTGTACTGGCTGAGAAATCTTAAAATATGAGTCCAAAAAAATTAGAGTCATCTTAAGTTCCAGGGACCTTTGAATTATGTTCAGCATCACTCATTTGTCTCACATTTTCATTGCTGGTTTTATTTCTGACTCTGATGGTCTTTGGTAAATGTTGAAGGTAGGGCAATTTCTTCAACAGTGTCTTTTTCTTCAAAAAGTCAGTTTTCCCTTTGTGGCCAGGAATCACTTCCCCAGGTAAGGATACCATTGCATAGACATTCATTTCCTTAAAAACCCTGTTTGGTTACTGATAGATATCTAGTAAGTGGTCTCTAATATCACCTACCTTTTCTGAAAAACCCTTAATGCTCTGCATCAGTGCTTATAGCTCTCATCCCTAAATTCTAAAGACTCCCTCAAACTATATATGTTCATGTATAACTTTAACAGAAAAATAAAAGCTAAAGAAAAACTTCACTCTTTCACTGCTAGCAACAGCTGATCCTTATGGAGTGTTTACCACGTGCAACCCACTATCCTAGGCACTTTATACAGTATATTAAGTCATTTAACCTTCTCAACTACCCTATTAGTTAGGTAGTATCAATATCCCCATTTGACTTGCTAAGGAAAATTAAGCTCAGTTTCAACAGGTCACAAAGACAGTAATGGCAGAACCAGGAGTAAGTCCAGCAAATTTTGACTCTAGAGTCCTTGTTCTTTTATTTATTTATTTACTTACTTACTTACTTACTTATTTATGTTTTAACACTTTATAAATTAATGAATCATTATTTTAAATAGAAAGCAACTGTTATATTATCTTGGTAATTTATAAATATGATCATTAACTCAAAGAATATAAAACTTTGAAGCATTTTTTTTAAAACCTCACCCTAGGATATTTTTCCCAATGGTTTCTAGAGAGCGTGGAAAGGAGGGATTTGGGGGAGAGGGGGAGAAGAGAGAAACATTGACATGAGAGACATATGGATTGGTTGCCTTCCGCACTAGCCCCTACTGGGCCCAGGGAACCTGCAACTAAGGTACATGCCCTTGACCAGGAATGGAACCCGTGATTTTTCAATCTGCAGACTGATGATCTAACCACTGAGAAATACTGACCAGGGCTAGAATCCTTGTTCTTAACCACTCTACCAAAACACTTCTAATGATTTGCACAAAATGGAATTTTCAACAAAATGAACAAATTTTTAAAACTCCAGAAAGCAATTCCATTTCTTTCATCCTGCTGCCTGTCTCTTCCTCACTAAATTTATGGTATATTACTATTAATTTTTAAATATAAACTTTCATTACAACACCTGTAAAATGAAAGGCATGAAAGAAGTTCTCCCAATAACAATAAAATAATTCCCCCACTTAAGGTCTTATAAGAACAGGCATTTAGGTTGGCAATATAATAGTCATTTAGATTTAGTTAAAATCCTTCCATTCCCTATGCATAAAATGTAAATTTCATCTTTTTTAAATATTTAAAATTATACAAATGAGACATTAGTTTTCCTTTGCTTTTTTTTAAAATATATTTTTATTGATTTCAGAGAGGAAGGGAGAGAAAGATATAGAAACATCAATGATGAGAATCATTGATCAGCTACCTCCTGCACGCCCCCTAACTGGGGATCAAGCCTGAAATCCAGGCATATGCGCTGACCTTGACCTCCTGGGTCATAGGTCGACACTCAACCATTGAGTAACACTGGCTGGGCTTTCTTGTTTTTAGAAGAAAAATAATTTCTCATTTGAAAACTAAAAACCATCCTGACTTTGAATGCATATATGAATAACCCATAGACACAGACTTCATTCAATTTTTAAATGAAGGCCTGGGGTGAAGAGGGAAGGGGGGGCCAGGCTGGAGGAGGTCAATGCGGGGGGTGGAAGGACATATGTAATACTTTCAAAAATAAAGAATTATTTAAAAAAAAAAAAAAATCCTGATAACCTCAGCACAGGAATAATTAAATTATGTTTCATCCAGAAATATTTTTCAAGTTTTGAAAAGATAATATGAAACTGAGGTAACACTAAAAAATAATTATGATACAATGTTAACTGGAAAAAGATTAAAGTTGTATGTTCACTATAAACAACTTCATTTCTTTAAATGTAGGCATCGCCTTAGTCAGTCTGGTTCAGTGGATAGAGCATCGGCCTGCAGACTGAAGGGTCCCAGGTTCTATTCTGGTCAGGGACACATGCCCAGGTTGTAGGCTCCATCACCAGTGTTGGGGGTGTAGGAGGCAGCCAATGATTATCTCTCATCACTGATGTTTCTATCTCTCTCTCCCTCTCTCTTCCTTTCTGAAATCAATAAAAATATATTTTTTAAATGTAGGCATGGCCCTGGCCAGTGTGACTCAATTGATTGGAGAATCATCCCATGAACCAAAGAGTGGCAGGTTCCATTCCCAGTTGGGGTGCATGTGGCGGGCAGCCAATTGATGTTTCTCTCTCACATCTCTCTTTGTCTCTCTCAAATCAATTTAAAACAAAAACAAAAACAAAAACAAAAAAACATGTAGAAAGATAAAAATGACTAGTAGTTGTATTAAAGTAAAATAATGATTAATGGCCCCTTTTAGTTTTGCAGTAACATTTTCAAAAAGTTTAAAGACAAGATGTTAGGTGACTCTGGAAATGTTCTAAAACTAGAACATTGTGATGACAGTTACACAACTCTGTAAATTAACTAAAACATCACTAAACTATACACTTAAAATGGGTGAGTTTTATGGCTTATAAATTATACCTCAATAAAGTTATTTTTTCAAATGTTAGGAAAAAATCTTTCTACAATACTCACATGAGAAAACTCAGGCTGGGATGGGATAGGAAGTGACCCAGGAGTGAACACTGGTGCGCTCTGAGACACTGGTGTGGAGGCTTGTGGTGATATAGTGGGCTCAGGTGGGACAGGGAGGTTTTCTATCTCCACTGGTTCATCATCTTTAAGTTTCTTCTGAAAAGACTCTCTTCCTTCTTCAGATAACATTGACATATCCATTGGCTCATCTGGTTTAAAACAGGTAAAACTAATTTAGAAATAAGCACTCATTAATACTTCTAATACCACTAATAAAAATCCTATATAATAAAAGCCTAATATGCTAAGTGTCCAGTTGTCCATTGAACCAATCAAAGCGTAATATGCTAATGATATGCTAAGGCCACTCAACTGCTCACTATTACGTGCACTGACCACCAGAGGGCAGACAGTCGACTGGTCGACCAGTTGCTATGATGTGCACTGGCCACCAGGGGGCAGGCGCTCCAACTGGTAGGTCAGCTTGCTGCTGGGGTCTGGCCATTTGGGACTGAGCCAGATGGGCTGGACATGCCCTAGAGCCCTCCCTCGGGCCCTCCCCAGCTGGCCAACCTCCCGCATCCCTCCCTAGCCCCAGTTGTGCACCAGTGGGGCCCCTTGGCCTGGCCTGTGCCCTCTTGCAATCTGGGATCCCTTGAGGGATGTCAGAGAGCCGGTTTCAGCCTGATCCCACAGGCAAGGCCGAGGGACCCCACTGGTGTATGAATTCATGCACTGGGCCTCTAGTTACATTATAGAAATTTCCATTCCTAAAAAAAAACACACTGATTTAATTTTCAGAAAAGCTGATAGATTAATTGACTGGGCCATAGAAACCCGAAATATTTCCTTCCCCAAGCTCCCAAAATAGTCAGTTACAGAATAAAATAGGGTTCACCTGGGGATAACCACCCATCTACATGAAATGTTAAAACTTCTGAGCCTCTTTCCTGATTATAACTCATTTTTCACATTTTGCATAGAAAAGCCCAAATTAATGGCACTTAATTTAACCATCATATATTCAGGCCTTGAAAGGTAGTGGACTTGTTCACCACTCTAAATAAATATTTACATATTTATGAACTCATTATATTTGCATTAACTGCTAAGTGCAGAAAGATGGGTACCAGGACAAATACAGAAGAAAAATAAATCTACCAATGCCAATCAGCACTGATATATCAAATAACTAAGTACAAAACACTAATCCTAAGACAAATTGCTTAGGAGGGAAACATACACAAACCTTGTTTTCCCATAATATACTACCCACCTGCAGGCCACCAGCATTTTCCTCAGAACCTAACTAGGTGTTTGATTCATCAATCCTTTCCCCCCATCTTACAACTTGACTCCAAAGAGACTTCCTCTAAACCAGTGATTTTCAACCAGTGTGCTGCAAGTATTATTTTTAATATATTTATATTGATTTCAGAGAGGAGGGGAGAGGGAGAGAAAGAGATAAAAATAAAAACATCAATGATAAGAGAGACACATTGACTGGTTGCCTCCTGCATGCATCCCAACCAGGGCCTGTGATTGAGCGCAACCAAGGTATGTGCCCTTGACTGAAATCGAACCCAGGACCCTTCAGTCTGCAGGCTGACGCTCTATCCACTGAGCCAAACCAGCCAGGGCATACAAGAATTTTTAAAAAATGCACTACCTGACTATTAGGGCCACTGACCTCTTTTTCTTTAGCTTGTCAAATAAAACAAATGACAACAGCCAACACAATAGCCATCCAATGTGAATACCCTGTCTTGAACCACAGATATATAGGTCATATAATAGAGTTGCATCTTATTGGTCATGTCGCCTAGTAAGGTTGAAACTGATTGGTTAATTCTTGGTACCAGAAATCCATATATACAAAGTATAAACACCTGATTTTTTAAAAAGCCAATTTGGAGCAAAAAAAGAGTAGGGAATTCCTGTTTTTGTTTTTGTTGTGTTTTGTTTTTTGGTTTTTTTTTTGTAAATCAATGAAAGTTATAGACTTCGCCCTCCACCGCGACAGCCGCAGCCCGACGCCGAGCGAGCCAAGCGGCCGCAGCTGCGAGCGGAGCGGCGGGAAGGCCCCACCCCCCGTCCCCAGGAGATCACTAGACCACCTCTTCCCACGGCCTCGCCATGGCGACCTACGGACAGAGCTGCGTGGGGCCAATGTGTATTCCCCCATCATATGCTGACCTTGGCAAAGCTGCCAGAGATATTTTCAACAAAGGATTTGGTTTTGTGTTGGTGAAACTGGACGTGAAAACAAAGTCATGCAGTGGCGTGAAATTCTCAACATCTGGTTCATCTAATACAGACACTGGTAAAGTTACTGGGACCTTGGAGACCAAATATAAATGGTGTGAGTATGGTCTGACTTTCACAGAGAAATGGAACACTGATAACACCCTGGGAACAGAAATCGCAACTGAAGATTGAAACTTACATTTGATACCACCTTTGCACCAAACACAGGAAAGAAAAGTGGTAAAATCAAGTCTTCCTACAAGAGGGAATGTATAAACCTTGGATGTGATGTTGACTTTGATTTTGCTGGACCTGCAATCTATGGTTCAGCTGTCTTTGGTTACGAAGGCTGGCTTGCTGGATACCAGATGACCTTTGACAGTGCCAAATCAAAGCTTACAAGGAATAACTTTGCAGTGGGCTATAGGACTGGGGACTTCCAGCTACACACTAATGTCAATGATGGGACAGAATTTGGAGGCTCAATTTATCAGAAAGTATGTGAAGATCTTGACACTTCAGTAAACCTTGCTTGGACTTCGGGTACCAACTGCACTCGCTTTGGTATTGCAGCTAAATGTCAGTTGGATCCCACTGCTTCCATTTCTGCAAAAGTCAACTACTCTAGTTTTAATTGGAGTGGGCTACACTCAGACTCTGAGGCCTGGTGTGAAGCTTACACTGTCTGCTCTGGTAGATGGGAAGAGCATTAATGCTGGTGGCCACAAACTGGGGCTTGCCCTGGAGTTGGAGGCTTAATCCAGCTGAAAGCAACCTCTGGGAATGGATATCAGAAGATCTGGCCTTAACCTTTTGCACTCGGATGTCGAGTGTGACTCGACATGGTTAGCATGGGCAGCAGCTCGTATGTCGAATTGTATTGAATGTATCAATAATTTGAAATATAAAAAAATCCAAATAAATAAGTTTGTATGAAAAGAAACTCCAGTTTTTTATTCTACTGCCGCGCTTTGTAAAATCTGGGGTATTTAAAAAATTAAATCCCGAGTAGAATAAAGGAATCGAGAAAAAAGCAAGCGAGTGCAAAGGGTTAATATATTTCCAATGTGACCAGCAGGCTTTTTTCCCTCCAAGAAGGTGATCAAAACAAGATGAGCTAAACAAGAGCTGTGTTTTAAATATGTATGTAGACAGTTACTTGTTAGCTGGTTTCTAGTTGAATTGGTTATCTAGTTATCAATGCGGCAGTCCTGCAGTCACCTATACATTATTTAATGTATTTAACTGTTAAATGCGCTAACCAAAAATTTAAAAAGAAAAAAACCAATGAAGTTATACCTATATTTTTGTTAGATGGGCAAAAAATATATTTTTGGTGTGCCACAGAATTTTAGAAATTACCATAGTTTATGTGTGCCATGAGGATAAAAAAGTTGAAAATCGCTGCTCTACACTTTCACAAACTACCTCTGCCTCTCATTTTTTCCTATCATCCACCTCATGTTACCAGCTAATCCCAATCCCAATACCAACCCCCTGCTGCTTACTTGGCTTCAACCTCACCTTCCATTCTAATTCTAGGTTCGGTCAGGATCTGGTGGTGTACGCCTTTATTACACCACCACAGCTGTGTTAAATATTCCCATTACACTTTTTTATCTTTCTTACCATGACAAAGCACTTATTAAGGACCTGCTGCTCTAAGCACTACATATAAAAGGGCTTTAGGTTAATAATCTTAGCAAAAAACAAAACTACAAAAAGCATACATAGTCCTACAAACAGTTATGAACAAGTATTAAGCAAATACATTAAATCTAAAATACAACTGACAAGGGAAAATATGTTACATAAAAACCAAAAGAACTCTGAACCATATACATAATATGATCCCAAATGTGTAAAGATATTTCTTTATATTTATGCATAGAAAATACTCTAAAAGGAAATATATCCAAATACTAATCTATATACACTGAGTAGCCAGATTATTATGATCTCTGAACACATAATAATCTGGCCACTGAGTGTATATCCTATATAATAAAAGGCTAATATGCAAATTGTCCCCTCAACCAGGAGTTCGACCAGCAGGCAGGCCGGCCAACCGTCCATGTCCCCTCCTCCTAGCCAGGCTGGCCAGACTCCACCCATGCACAAATTCATACACCGGGCCTCTAACAGATAGACACACACACACACACACACACACACACACACACACACACACTGAGTGGCCAGATTATTATGCGTTCAGAGATCATAATAATCTGGCCACTCAGTAAAGGCTAAGTGACCAATCATACATACGTCTGACCATCTGACCATCCGACCAACAGGCCAGTACATATGACGCACACTGGCAATTTAAAAATAAACATTGATTCACACATGCATATCTGTCCCTGTCTGACACTGGCCTCCCATCTAAATTAATTCAAACACAGTTTCCTGTGATGCCAGCATTTGCGATGACTATTAATAAATCACAAGAACAAACTCTAGACAGAGTAGGAATATTCCTACCTGAACCTGTTTTCGGACATGGTCAGTTATATGTTACTTTCTCTCAAGTTCAAAGAGCATGTGACGTTGAAGTTGAAGTTGTAAATCTTCATCACAGGGAAATTAGCCAAGTACTCTGAAAGTGTTTTTACTCTTAATGTGGTATACAGGGAGATATCAGAATAAGTTTAATCAATTTATCTGTCTGTTTTTATATCATGTTTTTATATCTTGTTTTTGTATCATGTCTTTGTTGTTGTTATATCATGTTGTTATTGTTTATTTATTAATCAATAAATAAGCTAGTTATAGTTATAGCTGGATTGTGGGATCACAGGTGATTTTTACTTTCTTCTCATTTTATTTTACTTTCTTATCATTACTTTCCTATATGCTTTCCAAACTTTCTGCAATGAGTATAGGCATACTTCATTTTATTGCACTTCACTTTATTATGCTTCACAGATGTTGCATTTTTTACAAATTGAAGGCAGACCCTCCACCAACAAAAGGATTATTACTCACTTTATTACAATACTTTACTATAATACTCACTTTACTACGGTGGCCTGGAAGCAAACTTGCAACATATCTTAAGTATGCCTGTTATTAATTACTAGTGGCCCAGGACACGGATTTGTGCACATATGAAAGAAAATTAATTAGAAGAAATATTTTAATATCGCTATTCGCCCTTCCGCTATAATAGAAGTGTCAGAGATGAAAGAAAATTAGTAAAATGTATATAAAATAATATATAAATTCATTAATAAATAAACAATAACAACATGATATAACAACAAAGACGTGATATAAAAACAACAAAAACATGATATAAAAACAATAAAACATGATATAAAAACATTGATAAAAACAATGACTGATAAATTTTTTTTAAAATATATTTTACTGATTTTTTACAGAGAGGAAGGGAGGGGGATAGAGTTAGAAACATCGATGAGAGAGAAACATCAATCAGCTGCCTCCTACACACCCTCTACTGGGGATGTGCCCGCAACCAAGGTACATGCCCTTGACCGGAATTGAACCTGGGACCCTTCAGTCCACAGGCCGACACTCTATCCACTAAGCCAAACCGGTGAGAGCGACTGATAAACTGATTAAACTTATTCTGATATCTCCCTGTATACCACATTAAGAGTAAAAACACTTTCAGAGTACTTAACTAATTTCCCTTCTGATGAAGTATTTACAACTTTAACTTCAACGTCACATGCTCTTCGAACTTGAGAGAAAGCAACATATAACTGACCATGTCTGAAAACGGGTTCAGGTAGGAATATTCCTACTCTGTCTAGAGTTTGTCCTTGTGATTTATTAATAGTCATCGCAAACGCTGGCATCACGGGAAACTGTGTTTGAATTAATTTAAATGGGAGGCCAGTGTCAGATGGGGACAGATATCACGCATGCGTGAATCAATGTTTATTTTTAAATTGCCAGTGTGCGTCATATGCACCGGCCGGTCGGTCGGTCGGACGTATGTATGGTCAGTCACTGAGCCTTTTATATACATAGATGTTTACAATCAGTGAGAAAGCATCCTATATAATAAAGAGGTAATATGCAAAATGACCATCACTCCAACACACAAGATGGCTGCCCCCATGTGGTCAAAGATGACCACCCCCATGTGGACACAAGATGGCCACTATAAGATGGCCGGCAGGGGAGGGCAGTTTTGGGCAATCAGGCCTAACAGGGGAGGGCAGTTAGGGGTGACCGGGCTGGCAGAGGAGGGCAGTTGGGGGGGACCAGGCCTGCAGAGGAGGGCAATTGGAGGGGGACCAGGCCTGCAGGGGAGAGCAATTGGGGGGGACCAGGACTGCAGGGGAGGACAGTTGGGGGAACCAGACCTGCAGGGGAGGACAGTTGGGGGCAACCAGGCCAGCAGGGGAGAGCAGTTAGGGGTGACCGGGCCGGCAGGGGAGGGCAGGTAGGGGCAACCAGGCCTGCAGGGGAGGGCAGTTGGGGGGAACCAAGCCTGCAGGGGAGTACAGTTAGGGGCGACCAGGCTGGCAGGGGTGGGCAGTTAGGGATGACCAGGCCAGCAGGGGTGGGCAGTTAGGGGCAATCGGGCCAGCAGGGGAAGGCAGTTAGGGGCGACCAGCCAGGCAAGGAAGGGAAGTTAGGGGTGACCGGGCCAGCAGGGGAGGGTAGTTGGGGGTGACCAGGCCTGCAGGGGAGGGCAATTGGGGAGGACCAGGCCTGCAGGGGAGGGCAGTTAGGGGCAACCAGGCATGCAGGGGAGGGCAGTTGGGGGGAACCAGGCCTGCAGGGGAGGGCAGTTGGGGGCGACCAGGCTGGCAGGGGAGGGCAGTTAGGGGCGACCAGGCTGGCAAGGGAGGGCAGTTAGGGGTGACCAGACCAGCAGGGAAGGGGAGTTGGGGGCGACCAGGCCTGCAGGGAAGGACAGTTAGGGGTGACCAGGCCAGCAGGGGTGGGCAGTTAGGGGTGACCAGGCTGGCAGGGGTGGGCAGTTAGGGGCAACTGGGCCAGCAGGGGAAGGCAGTTAGGGGCAACCAGGCTGGCAAGGGAGGGAAGTTAGGGGTGACCGGGCCAGCAGGGGAGGGTAGTTGGGGGCAACCAGGCCTGCAGGGGAGGGCAGTTGGGGGCGACCAGACCAGCAGGGGAGGGCAGTTAGGGGCAATCGGGCTGGGAGGGGAGCCGTTAGGCATCGATCAGGCTGGCAGGGGAGTGGTTAGTGGTGATCAGGCTGGCAGGAAGAAGTGGTTAGGGGCAATCAGGCAGGCAGGCGAGTGGTTGGGAGTCAGCAGTCCTAGATTGTGAGAGGGATCCCAGATTAGAGAGGGTGCAGGCTGGGCTGAGGGACCCCACCCCCGTGCATGAATTTCATGCACCGGGCCTCTAGTCTTAAATATAATTATTTTTATATGTTCACACTACAGATAGAAGAAATGGTTCTAAATATAAACCAAACGTAATTTGCATTAACAGCAGTTCTATAGAATAGACTGACTTTTATTTTTTACTTAAGACATCACTAATCAATCATGCTATGCTTAGAATATTAGTCCATTTGGATACCTACAAACTATTTCAAAAGAAAATAGCCAGACACAAACTTTGTGGCAGAAGAAAATATAAGATTAGATTTTGCCATCAGTAAATTACACTTGTAAAACAGTTAAATATATCTCTATATTTATATCACTTAAGAGCAGAGAGGGGGATATCATAGGAGGCATACACCCAACAGCTATGGAGGCAGCTGCCTGAGTTCAAATCCTGACTTATTAGTTGTGAGATCTCTCTGTGCCTCCATTTCCCCATTTATAAAACAGATATAAAAGTAACACCTACTTCCTAGGATTGATTCAATGATAAAAAACAAAGAGAAGCGACTAAAACCAAAAAGAAGGACATAAAATAGTGTCTGGGATATACTAAGTGTTCAATAAAAATTAGCTAATGTACCACTAGTGGTATGAAAAGGAGAAAATCATGGAATTTATTGGAAAAGGCTTTGTAGGAATTTAGAAATATCTTGAATGACTGGATAGGAGACTAGTACTGAGCAAAAGAAGTTTACATAATAAGATAAATTAAGTAAAAGGAAAAATTTTCTTGTGAATAAAGTATAAAATCCCTAGGTCTTCAAAGAAGAAAGTGAAGGAAGTCAAAATTTCTACCACCTGCTCCTAGCCACTCTGACAAAAACTGCTTTAATAACAAAAATAGCCCAGCCGGTGTGGCTAAGTGGTTGAGTGTCAACCTCATGAACCAGGAGTTCAGGGTTTGATTCCCGGTCAGGACACATGCCTGGGTTGCAGACTTGATCCCCAGCAGGGGGCAAGCAGGAGGCAGCTGGTCAATGATTCTCTCTCATCATTGATGCTTCTATCTCTCTCTCCTTCTCCCTTCCTCTCTGAAATCAATAAAAATATATTTAAAAAATAAATAACAAAATAACCTATAAAGACAAAAGAAACAATTTTTGGTTCCCTCTCATCAATAACATGTAAATATGTTGCAGGAAATTAGTAGTAAATCCAGCTCTTCACTATACTAATTCATTTGAATTTAACTTGAAAACCTGAACATTTTCCCTTAAGGGACTTTTTAAAAATTAAGTCAACAACACCGAGTTCTCAAAAGAATTGGTGCTAGAAGAGTTAAGTCCTACTGAATAGTTTAGGTCAGTGTTCTAACATATAAAGAAACAGTATATTTTGCAAGGCAGAATTGCTGCTCCTCTTCTAATCTGAGATCAACCGACAGATCAAGAGAGCTCACCTTTTCTTTTTTCTTGCTCTGTAGGACTGCTAGGAACAATAAATGGGGTAGATCGGAAAGCATCAGGGGAAGGAGCAACAAGATCTGAGGAATTCCTTTATAGAAAGAGAAAATCACAGATTATTTTTTAACCACAGCCACAGTTTTGCATTTGTTTTCTTACTTTTTAATAGCAAAAATGTCTAAGCCATTCAGACAAATACTAATTAGCATTTCTCTCAAAAACTACCTGGGGCTTGTGGAAGAGCCATGAATATTTCAATAACTATTTCTCACATGAGACATAACCAAAATTAGAATTGGAAAAAAAAAAAAAAAGAAAAAGAGTAGCTCAGCCCACGTGGCTCAGTGGTTGAGAGTCGACCTATGAACCTGGAGGTGATGGTTCAATTCCTGGTCAGAGCGCATGCCTGGATTTTGGGCTTGATCCAGAGTGGGGCATGCAGGAGGCAGCCGATCAATGATTCTCTCATCATTGATGTTTCTATTTCTCTCTCTTTCCCTCTCCCTTTCTCTCTGAAATCAATAAAAAAATATATTTTTTAAAGAGTAAGCATAAAGCCATATGATTATAAGAGAAAATTAATGATCAGACACAAGGACATCATGAATGAAAAGCAGATGAGAAAGTACTAAAAAATAATTCATCTGCTGATTTTTGAGACAAAAATATTTACTCCATTTTTGCCTATTAGAAAGATCATGCACATTTTTATTTAAAAGTACAAACCTCTTTGCCCCAACACAGAGAGAAAGAAATCTAACTACTGTTAACTCTAGTATAAACTATTTTCCACCCCTATTAAATGGGAAGAATTTTTAGTCAAATAAAAGAGCAGAATGCTTGTTTTGGATGTATAACAGTCTCTTAGTAAATGGGCAGTTTCTTCCCTAATGAAACCTTTGGGCTACTATTATAAAATGTCCAAATGGGCCCTAGCCGATTTGGCTCAGTGGATGGAGCGTCGGCCTGCGGACTGAAAGGTCCCAAGTTCGATTCCGGTCAAGGGCATGTACCTTGGTTGCGGGTACAGCCCCAGTGGGAGGTGTGCAGGAGGCAGCTGATCGATGTTTCTCTCTCATCGATGTTTCTGACTCTCTATCCCTCTCCCTTCCTCTCTGTAAAAAAATCAATAAAATATATATATTTTTTTTTAAATGTCCAAATGGGAAAGCAGATCTACCTACCTTCAATGGTCCTACTAAGTTCTTACCCCCAAAATTCTAAAGCCTAGATTTTACCTTTTGGTTTCAGAAAGAATGCTGAACTTGTGGACAAGTTTAGCTCTTTGAACCCTAGCCTAAGCCCCTCAGGCACATGTTTCCCTGGCAGAGCTGCTTCAGGCTTACTTACGAGGAAAGGCTCTCCTGAACAAGGGACCTCTGACCAGAGAGCTGCAGGAGATGCAGAGTGGTGGCAGGTGTGGAAGCCAGAGAACACCCACCTTCTTCCCTTGAAGGAGTAGAGCAACCATCAGAGACTATTGGGAGGGGAAAAAAAATCTAGTTACATTTATTCTCAGATTGACATTACTGAGTTGTAAAAAACAAGCAAACAAAAAAGCACTCTGTGCTGCAAAAAGAGTAATATACATGTTTCCAATCATGTTCCAAGAGGGTAGACACTGTTTTCTAATTATAGTACAGTTAATGAAATGCCATGCTAACACAAATATTGAGTGATCATTAAAAGCCCCCCTCCCTACTAAATTATAGGTTTTTTTAATAAAAATTTGACAAAAAGAATTCCTTAGTCCTTTAGGTCATGATTAAAGCTTGAAAAAGGCCAGAATCCTTTCTTGTGAAGGTTCTATTATAAAACAGCAAGTGAGACTTTTATTTCAAGGTCTACCTAAGGTGAAGTAAGCTCATGCCATAATATGGAGTTGGGAGAAGTCAAAATAATGCATATGACACCTGATAATATGAATGCAGCAATTTTCATGATTAGAACCTGAGCCTCCTCAAAAGGAGACAGAAAATACTAGCATGTTAGTAAAAGGATATATAAATAGCCAGTACTGATTTACAGTATGAAGAGTCTCCTGTTGGTCCCTTCTTAGCAACAGATGGAGTATCAGCTTTACTAATCCCAAGTATAAAGGAATGTCTTAAATACAACCTTATAGATTTAGCGAGAGGCCAAAAAAGATTCCTTAGTGACTCTGAATGTTTTTTCACATATTCACAGCATAGTAAAGGAATATAACCCTCTCTCCTTCCCTCATTACAACCAACACATTACAGCAGGTCCTCCAACAATGTCATCTCATTCAACATCATTTTAATGTTGATGAAATATCCTATGAACTTACCTCTTCTTTATAACAGTTAGCCTGGGGTAAAATTGGTTTTGTTATATGTTGTTTCATTCAAAATCACATAACCTATCGACAACATGAGAACTTGATGTATACTTTGCTAGTTATTACTGAAGCTTTCTGGCTCTGTGAGGTAACAGAATAAAGGGTTGGTGGGAGTTAACAAAATGTGAAACAAATACCACTCTAGTCTTCTAAGTTTTACATTCTTTCTCCTAGACCCATGGTCGGCAAACTGCGGCTTGCGAGCCACATGCGGCTCTTTGGCCCCTTGAGTGTGGCTCTTCCACAAAATACCACGGCCTGGGCGAGTCTATTTTGAAGAAGTAGTGTTAGAAGAAGTTTAAGTTTAAAAAATTTGGCTCTCATAAGAAATTTCAATCGTTGTACTATTGATATTTGGCTCTGTTGACTAATGAGTTTGCCGACCACTGTCCTAGACCATAACTTCCTATTTGTGAACTAACAAACAGATAAGTACACTGTTAGCCAGGTGAATATGAAAAAACGTATACTTAATTATGTTAAATATTTGAAGACCTATGACAACAGAAGTTGCTACTCTGTCCATAGTTATTAAATTTACTGTATTAGCTATTACTCCTCAATATCTCCATTTCCAAAAGAGAGAGAAAATTATGTTAAAATGTTAAATAGCAATCATTCTCAAAAAGATTTTCTCATTAATCAGCTAGAGACATATTTTCCTTCCATATCACAAACAAGTCTGCATACCTATAAAGTGCCTTCTAACTTAAACAGTAGCCGCAAAACAGAAATAAAGAGTTTTTATCTTTGGAGAAGAGGAACTATACAGCAACTAATTACTCTTTGTACCTGTTTTATTGCTCTGGTCAAACAAGTCTTCCTGAGTTGACAAAACCTCAGGCTCTGGTAACTTTGGAATCTGCAGTCCACCTTCCAGAATTTCTTGAGCAGATATTTGTTCTTTTGTTTCCACAGCAGTAAGAGATACTTTGGGACTAGGAGGCATGTCCTCCGACCTAGGAGATTCACATCACCAGGAGAAAAAGTTGCTATTTCAAATGTTTTCATCTTTGAGCTAATAAACTTTTCCTGTGTTTTGTCTGTTTTCCTTTAATGATTTCAAATTTTTCAATAGCTCTAGTATATATAACTACCTAGTGAAAATTAAGTAAGATACTATTTGATGATACAAAGCCCTTAGCTCATTTCAAAGCCTGTCTAAGTCTCTCACACTGCAATACCTTTTTTCAACACTGCTCACTGCTGCACTACATGAGATTACTGATAAGTCATTTAGGAATTTTTGTTACATATGCTATTATCTACACATGCATGAAGAATTTTAATCCAGACCACAGCAATGCCAGTTCTACCAATGACCTTCCAAGGAAAGGGCCTGGGTGTGAATTATTCTCTGAACTTATTGCCACACACATTACCTTCTGTTGGCCTTTTCCATTTGCTCTACTAAATCTAAGCCCCAAACCAAGACTCCACACTAGTACTATTCACACATGTAAGACATTCACTGCTGATCCCTTTCCAGATTCTTATGAGATTTACCTACTCTACAATTTCCCAGAGTAAACAGAATAGCAAAACTAGCTAGAGTGCAACTTCCTAAAGAAAAGCCTAGCCTGGCCAGTGTGGCTCAGTGGTTAAGTGTCGACCCATGAACCAGAAGGTCACAGTCCGATTCCCAGTCAGGGCACATGCCCAGGTTGCAGGTTCCAGGTTGCAGAAGAGGGGTCCCCAGAAGAGGGCACGCAGAAGGCAGCCAATCGATGATTCTCTCTCATCACTGATGTTTCTATCCTCTCTCCATCAATAAAAACATATTAAGAAAGAAAGAGAGAGAGAGGGAGGGAAGGAGGGAGGGAAGGAGGGAGGGAGGGAGGGAGGGAGGGAGGGAGGGAGGGAGGGAGGGAGGAAGGAAGGAAGGAAGGAAGGAAGGAAGGAAGGAAGGAAGGAAGGAAGGAAGGAAGGAAGGTCGGCCTAAAAACTATGGCCCAGTTATAAGCTGAGTGCTTTGCATTAGAAAGTCAACTTCTCTTTATATTCAATTTTATTCAGGACCCCAGAACCCCATTCCCCACTATTTCTTCTTTTTTTTTTAATCTTCATTGTTGAAAGTATTACAGATAGATGTCTCCTCTTTTTCCCATTGACCCCCTCCACCCCACATCTGCCCCCTCCCCACTATTTCCACAGAAGGAAGTAGCAATATTGAATGTTTAGTTATCCCCGCCCCAAACTGGAAGCATCCCACTTTTCCTCTGCCACATCCGAACTTGAGCTGTTGACCAGATGCCACACTGTTTGGAAACAACCATCACAATGGGCAGAAGAGAGATATGCTGCCCAATTCCTACCAAATTAAGAGCGTAATGAACTTGGGAAAGAATATCTCCCTAAATCTTTATCATAAACTACCAAATGCAGGATACCCAACAACCCAAAACAATCTGGGTGCCCTTCAAGTACAGAAATAGTAAGACTCTCAAATATAACATTCATGTGACTCCTCCTAACACCAGAGAGGCTAGAATACCTCCCACAGAGAGGCAGTAGACAAAGATCAGAGAGGAGAAGCAACCAAAGATTAAGGAGTAATGCTTATAGTTACAACAGCAATAAAATGGCTTTGTAATATGCCTAAAGATAAGGACACAAAGAGAATTCATGAATAATCAACGTTTTTATTGGACCAGAAAAATGCTAGGAGGAGGGAAGGGGAGAGATGAAAATCAAAAATTTCTGAAAATCCTGGCCAAGTGAAATGAGTATAACCCTACAGCAGAAATCCAAAAATACTTTCTAGAAAGAAGATGGGTTACCTTGCAGTTGATGGATTTTGCTCTTGTACCACATGTATGTCCTTACTGGGTTGTGCTACCACAGAGACATCCTTGCTGGGCTGTTCTGCCATGGAGATATCTTCATTGGACTGCTCTTCATGCTTAATTGCTTGAAGTGTTAGAAGAAAGGAGATATTTAAAAAAAAGAAGAAAGGAGATATTTAATTTTTCAAAGTACTAGAAGCAGTCCCTAATGCTTTTTTAAAGGTAAAGATTTTAATAGACAGAAGTCCAATTAGAAAATACATACATTTTCCAAAATGGAAAACAACCAATAACTCACCAAAAAAACACTAATCTGCAAGCCATCAACTGACAAGTACTTGCCAGACAACTCTGCAACCTTACTATATTAACATAGACTATATTAACTTAGATAGCTATAAAATGTTATCAAGGAAAGAAGAGCTCTAGCATGGGATGAAAATGCTTATAAACAATTCCAAATGCCAGAAAACAGTTTCATACCAATATTAGCATCCACATCAGGTAGCTTAGTATAACCAGAGTTGGTGGTTACTGACTGCAGAGGCTCTTTGTCTACTTCATATGGCACAGTATTTTCCTCAACATCCTGGCTCTGGGAGAGTTCCAGAACCCCAAAGCCCAACTGTGATGAGGCAGGATCTAGGAACAAGGCCCAAAGAAATTAGGTATCATCCTACAATATTATGCACCAGGCAAGGTGCTATCACTTAGCGAAAGAAGGTCATGTTATATCCTTCAAATCAAAGCCCTGCCCTCCCCCAGTTTTTCAAAATAAAATCAAAATAGAAGCAGTAAAAGTGAAGGGGGGAAATGTGTAATGAAGCCAAAAAAAAGTTGCATGCTATAAAACCTTGCAAGCACCTAATATAAGTAGACTACTTCTACTTCTTGGAAATATACATAAACCATACCCCATACTCAATAATTCAATGTACTTCCAGCCCCATAAAGCATACATCCCAAAAATATTTGATTACAAAAGGAAGAAGAGTCAATATGCACAAAGGGGGCTATCCAATGACCTGGAAATTCCTAAACACCAAAGTAGGTGAAATATCTTACACTACTAAGCAAATTTCTTAATGACTATTCTCAATTTATGATGACACATCTATAACCTGATATAAATAAAAATTTAGTGTATGCTCACAATAAAAGGACTTAGAACAATCTACTATCCTGAAAAAGGCATAAAGCTACCTTCAGCACCAAGGGAATGTGTGGCAACATCTAGAGTATCTTCTTCCTTTTCCCCCTTCTCCTTGTCTTCCTCTTCTTCCTTCTCTTCCCCCACAGGAGGAGCAGGTTCCACTGACCGTCCCAAAACACTACACAGCAGAAAGATACAATCACGTGTTCCCAGGTAGGTTGGGACATTTTGCTCAAAGCACTCTGGAATTTTATTGTGACTCCCCACACACCAACCACCTTTTAAGCAAATTTGAAAAAGTAAAAAGCCTCACCCCATTATTGCTTCTTTCTACAGACAAGCACCAAAAAGGTTAACAACTCAAAAACAGTGTACAGAATTAAGTAGCACAATCATTAAACAGAAGAAAGAACAAACATACTTGAATTTTATCTTTCTCTGAAAAGACATGAGCAGAAACAGAAAAATCTTGCACTCAAGAGAATTACTGACAAGTGATAATAGATATGGATTAGATGTGTAGGGAAGGGGTTCAAAAATACATCTATTAAAGCAAACAGTTCACAAAAATACTACAGTAAAAAATCTTAGAATACATACATAGAACCAGAATATCTGAATAAAATGTATTTTACTTAATACATTTTATAAGGTAAGATGCCTATTTTTTTTTAATCTTCGCCTAAGAATATGTTTTTATTCATTTTAGAGAGAGAGGAAGGGAGAGAAAGTGAGAAAGAATATGAGAGACAAACATTAAACAGTTGCCTCTCATAGGCATCCCTATCCCCCCGATATGTACCCTGGGTATGTACCCTGACTGAGAATCGAACCCACAACCTTTTGGCTCACAAGACGATGCTTCAACCAACTGAGCTACGCCAGCCAGGGTGAGGCCTATGTATTTTTTTAATATATTTTTATTGATTTCAGAGAGGAAGGGAGAGGGCGGGAGGCAGAAACATCAATGATGAGAGGGAATCATTGGTCAGCTGCCTCCTGCACGCCCCCTACTGAGGATCAAGCTGGCAACCTGGGCATGTGCCCTTGACTGGAATTGAACCCAGGACCCTTTACTCCACAGGCTGACGCTCTATCACTGAGCCAAACCAGCTAGGGCAGAGCTATGTATTTTTTAAAAAGATTACATCACAGGTCAAAAAACATAATAAAAGTAAAAGACAAATAACAACTATGGAAAAATCTGCAACAAATATTACAAAAGAATAGTCTCACCCTAGCTGGTTTAGCTCAGTGGACAGAGCATGGGCTTGCAATAAAAATAAAAACCAATAAAAATATATTTTAAAAAAAAGACTGGTGACTCTTAAAAAATTTATATATATAAAAGACATCTTTGAGAAAATTGGAAAAATTTTAGTATGAACTATACTGTCAGATATTAAGGAACTAGAGGCGGGGGGGGGGGGAAGGGGGTGTCCCTCAACCCAGCCTGCACCCTCTTGCAATCTGGGACCCCTTGGGTAGGGTCCCTAGGCCAGGCTGGTGATCAGGGCCAATCAGGGCTCTCCTCCCCCCCTCCCACTCCCCCCACCTCCCCCTGCCCCCACTGCCTGCCTGCAGCTGGCCCCGCCTCCGCGCTCCTCCCCCACCACCGGTTGCCTCCCTCTGCAGGCAACAGGCATGGGGTGCAATTGCTGGCTGGCCCCACACACCCGCCACAGTGTCGCTGGCCAGTCATCTGGGCCTCCCTTTGTGGGGCAATTGATCACGGGGCCCCCAGATCGATCGCCCTGCAGAGGGAGGCCCTGCCCATCTGACCAGAGCTCCACGATAGATTGCTGCCACGCAGAGAGAAGCCCCGTCCACCTGCCGCAGCGCCACCAGCCGGGTAGCCTGGGCCTCCCTCTGAGGGGCGATCGTGGGGTGATGGCTGGGCCCCCCCCCACAACCAATTGCATTGCACCTGCCTTGGCTGGCCTGGCACCAGTGCATGTCATAGTGTGGTCATCCAGGTCATCCAGGCAGTTGTTCTGCTGTTTGGTCATTTGGTCAATTTGCATATTATGCTTTTATTATTATAGATTAATACTTTCTTTGGTGTGGTAATGGTATTATGATCATATAGAATAATATATTATTCTTAGATGATAAATGCTAAAATATTTAAGGGGAATTATGTCTGCAACTTAGTTTCAAATGATCTAGCACATGCATATATAGACAGAGAGAACAAATGTGTACTATCCTTTAATCTTTTCTGGAGGTTTAAATTTTTAAAATAAAAAACTTGGGGAAAATGCTATTAAAAGTTTTAATCGTCATAGGAAAAATGCTCATGTTGTTAAGCAAAAAGGTCAGCCACCATACTGACCACATGTCAACTATGCAAATCAAGTCCACAAATAAAGAGGGAAAATAAACCGAAATGTTTATAGCAATTAGCCTCTGGGTGGCAGAATTATAGATGTTTTTTGCTTCCTTGTAACTTTCTACACGTTTAATATTTCATACAACTACTGAGCATAACTTAAGCATAAAAGAGGTAAAAAACATAAATTTGTAAATTTGGGGATCCAAGAAAGAGAAAAAGAACTAATATTTTCACAAAAATAAAATACAGTTGACCCTTGAACAACACAGTGGGTATAGGCGCTGCCCCCCATGCAGTTGAAAATACACGTATAACTTTTGACTCTCACAAAACTTTAGTGATTCATTGGTATCTGAGTGAACTAGTTCCAGGACCGCTGTGGATAACTAAATCCAAGAATGGTCAAGTCCCTTATATAAAACTAGAGGCCTGGTGCACAGATTTATGCACCAGTGGGGTCCCTCAGCTTGGCCTGTTGTGATCAGTGGACCTCCACGCTGCCGCAGCCCGGCCTTAAACGCTACCTCATGGGGTAGGAGGGGCACGCAGGGGGAGTACCGCAGCTGCACATCTGGCGCCCGAGGGTCAGCTGAGCAGCACTCCCACTGTGGGAGCGCACTGACCACCAGGGGGCAGCTCCTGCATTGAGCGTCTGCCCCATGGTGGTCAGTGCACGTCATAGCTACCAGCTGGTCATAGGGTTGTCCGGTTACTTAGGGTTTTATATATATAGATAGTGTAGAACAATGCATTACAGTTGGCCCTTCATATCCATGGATCCCCAACCATGGATGAAAAATACTGTTTTCCACCCAGCCACGGTATCTCAGTGGTTGAACGTTGACCTATGAACCAGGAGGTCACAGTTGGGTTGCAAGCCTGATCTCCAGTAGGGGGCATACAGGAGGCAGCCAATCAGTGATTCTCTCTCATCATTGGTGTTTCTATCTCTCTGAAATCAATTTTTAAAACAATTTTAAATACTGTTTCCCATCTGCAATTGGTTGAATCCATGCATGCAAAACCCAAGGATAGGAAGGCTGACTATTTATGAAAAAAAATCTGCACATAAGTGGACATACATACACAATTCAAACCCATGTTGTTCAAGAGGCAAGTATAGAGCATTACTTGCATAACTGGGAGGATAAGACAGATGCATGACCTTGGGAAATACAGGAAAAGAAAGTCCAAGAGCAAATATAACAAAAAGCAGAAGAGCCATGAAAGACAGCACAAACCACACAAATTGGATCTTCATTTAGTCTCTTTTAGTGTTTTTCTTCCTGTCCCTGACCTCTAAATGCTGGTAGGCTCAGTGAGTCCTTGGACCTCTACTCCACCTACACTCACCTCATCAGTACTCTTTTTTTTTTTTTTCTCATCAGTACTCTTATCCAGACTCGAGCTTTTAATATAACCCATATGCTATGACTCTGCAATTTAAATCTCCAGCATAGACCTTCCCCCTGAGCTCCAGACTTGTACATCACCAAATGCTTCCAACTGGCAATTGAAAAGGCAGCTCAACTTTAGCTTGTCTATAACTGACTTCCTCCTGTAGTACATCTCAATTAACAGTAACTCCATTCTTCTAATTCTCAAACCAAAAACATTGTTACTTCCTTCTTTACTCTTACATTCAATCTGTCTTTGAATCCCATTATCAAAAACCTAGAGCCTCACTACCCTCCATCCACTTCTACTCTGGTCTAGCCACTGTCATATTATGTCTAAATTATTTAAATTGTCTCCTCGTTGGTCTTCCTGCCTCTGCTCCCCCTTCAGTCTATTCCTTTTATTAACTTTATTTAAATAGCTTCTTTTATTTTTAATTATTTTCATTTTTCCAGCTTTTCTGAGGTACAATCCTATATAATAAAGATGTAATATGCAAATGGTCGTTATGCCGTGAAGCTAATGACCGACCGAGTAATGACCAGATCACGGATCAGCAGGAGGGTGGGGCAGCGAGCTACAAGCGGGCAGCGGAGAGCTACAGGAGTGGGTAGGGCAGCAAGCTATGGGGGAGGGGGGCGGGGGGACGGAGGGAGCTACAGGAGGGCAGCAGCGAGCTACTGGCTACAAGTGGGCAGCGGAAAGCTATAGGAGGGGCAGGGCAGCAAGCTATGAGGGGGGCGGGGGAGCTACAGGAGGGCAGCAGCGAGCTACTGGCGCACGGCTACTAGTCAACAGATAAAAACTATATACCTTCAGACTATTCTTGATCCAGCAATCAGAGTGATCATGTTAAAATCTAAGTCAGATCATGTCATTCCTCTGCTCAAAACTTTTAAATGCCTTTCTACCTCACTAAGAGTAACAGCCAAATTACTCACAGTGCCCATTTACAGATTCTGGTCCCCTCTTTACTTCTCTGACTTCTTCTCCCACTCCTCTCAATCACTCCACCTACAGCCACACTAACCTTGCCATTTCTCAAAAATGCCAAGCATGCTCACACCTCAGGGCCTTTGCACTTATCCCAGATAACAACAGAGATCACTTAATCACTTAAGATTTTTTTAAAATATATTTTTATTGATTTTCAGGGAGGGAGAGGGAGAGAGAAATAGAAACATCAATGATGAGAGAGAATCACTCATTAGCTGTTTCCTGCTCGCCCTCCACAGGGGATCCAGCCCAAAACCTGGGCATGTGCCCTGACCAGGAATAGAACTGTGATCTCCTAGTTCATAGGTCCACGCTCAACAACTGAGCCACACCTGCCGGCATCACTTAGGACTTTGAATCAAATGCCACAACAGTGAAGCATTCCCCAAGTCACTCTATATAAACTTGCAACTCCTGTGATATTTCCTATTGCCATTTGTTTTATTTTTCTCTTCAGCCCTATGAATGTCTAACATACTATATCTTTTACTTATTCATCATGTATTGCTATATCCCATACAAGAATGTAAGCTACATTAAGGTCTAGAATTTTCATCTCTTCTGATCACTTTGTATCCCCAATATTCAATAGTGCTTGACTCAATAAATATTTGTAGAATGATTCGTTAAATCAGAAGAGGCTTTATTTTCAATTTTTGTTTTTAATTTGAAATTATTCCAAAATAAAATATTACTACAAATATTTTAAAAAATCAGAATGCCCTGGCCGGGTGACTCAGTTGGTTGGAGCGTTGTCCCATGCACCAAAACGGGTACAGGTTTGATTCCCAGTCAGGGTACATACCTGGTTGCGGATTCAATCCCTAGTCAGGGTGCGTATGGGATGCAACCAATCAATGTTTCTCTCTCAGGTAGATGTTTATTTCTTTCTCTCTTTCTGTCCCTGTCTTTCCCCTCCTCTCTCTCTAAAAAGTCAATAAAAAATACATATTCTCAGGTGAGGATTTTTTTTAAAAATCAGAAGAGGCTTAATTTTAGACAAAAAATAATACTAATCTTAAACTTTTCTCCACTGTCTAAGCTGATGGAAGAAGAAAACAAAGGTTTAAATATATTGTTTTGAAGTATAAAAGTAATTAATAAAATAACTAAAATAATTATTACAAAAATTGGGAAAGCATTGTTGGGAAGAAATCCTCATCTTCACTTATGGAACTCAATTATCTTAATCTGATAAAATAAGAAATGGCAGTGTAATAGTGTTACTTTGTTTTGCAATAGTATTAAGGGCGAGGAAGATGACCTCCCAAAAAAGTAAAAACACAAACACTTAAATAAGATTGCCTCTTCGAAAGGAGACCAAGGATGAGAAAGAACTCTCTGCTTTTCATTATAAACTCTTTTTAAAATTAACTATGCATTCATATTATTCTGTTAAAAATATTTAACAGATCTCATCAAAATTAAAAACATTCTCTGTGGAAAACCCTCTGAAGAGGGTGAAAAGACAAGCTGCAGAGTGGAAGAATATATTTGCATATCGTATATCCTACAAAGGACTAGTATCTAGAATATATAAAGAACTCTCAAAACATAATAAAAGCATCCAATCTAGTACCTCGAATAGAAAATAAACTCAATAAATGGGCGATGGAAAGACAAAGTAAAAATTGAATACTGTTTGAATAGAATATGAATTAAACATTCTGGGTCTAAAACTGGTGAGGTACTTTGGTTGGTGGAAAGCATGCCTAACAGTTTTGACAATATACTTAAATATATTGTTTGATTTATTTTTCCAATTAATAAGTCGTATCTATGCTAAGAATAAGGAATACTTATTTTGTTTCACATGTACAAGACAGATCACAATATGAATAATGTAGATGCAAAAATGTTATTACCTTCACAAAAGCGATTCCAGCTAACAGCACTATCACAATCCTCAAATCCCACTCCCTAATTCACAAAAATATGATTAATCCCTTTATCTTTGGGATGAGTCAAAGGTACAGGCAAAAGAATTGATCCGTTAATAAATGTAAATAAATTTCTTCAAACACTAGTATACCTGCTTGTCCTGTTTGGCTGAGGTAACTGTTCAATGACCTGACTGATGGAACCACATGTATCCAAATGAGAAGAATCCATAGGGTCTGAAAAATACAAGAGGATATTAGCACAAAAGGCATTTACCACTAAACTTTAATACAAATTCAGGAATGCAGACAATACAAACTTAATCAGCTACATTACAGAAAACCAACCTTCTGCATGCCTACTACGCACCAGATAGATACTGTGCTAGATTTCTTTACATACATTCACCACAACCACGTTTAAATCCACCCAGCTCTAACAAGTGCACCCTTGCAAAATGAGGCTGACAGTTTGAAACACCTCACCTGCAGCTTTGTCTTCTTTCAGATGTTCATTGAACCCACTTTTACTGTCTCCTTGTTCTCCAGCTGATTGTTCAGGGTTGGACACAACATCCTAGAAAACATACATACATAATATCCCCACTACAGATGAAATAATTTAAAATGAGACATTTTTTGTGAATATGGTGATTTCATTTTTTCAACTAATTGTACCCAAAAGATAGTGACCTGAGTACCTATATTTGCTGGTTGGTCTAGATTGGGCGGGGGGAGGGGGGGGGTTGCGGAATCTGCTCAATCATTTCCAAACAAGATATCACTCACCAACACAGGGTTCTCTTTGTGTGTCTGTAAATTAGGAAGGTGTCGAGATAGCACACTGAAGTGAGAACCAGAATCATCTTCTAGAACCTGGCTTTCAGGCTGAGAATCTTCAATTATCAGGCAAGGAGTGTCTTGCTGAGAGAAATCTGAATCCAACTGACTTCCAGTAGGGTCCATCTGCTCCCCTGGAATGGAATAACAAAAGATCAGTTCTGTGTAACCTACCGGCCTTCCTCACGCAGTCTGAGCTTAAATAATGGGGCGGGAAGTACAGGAGTTGGGAAAGGGGACCACCCTAGAGCTCTTTCCATTAAAACACGATGATCTTGCAAGCACTTTCCCATCATACTTCCCAAGATCCGATTCCTCATTCCTTACCATCAGCCTGCCTATCCTTTCCCTCGCCTTTTCCATCACCTTCCCGTAGACACCCTTTCCCCTCCTTCCTAACCTCGTCTCTTCCCGCCCCTTTTTCCATCCCCCACAACTCTCCCCACGTCCCTCCGGAGCCTCTACCACCCCCAAAAGGTTGCTTTGCCATCTCCGTTCGCCAGAACCCCCACAGCCCTTCACGCTTCCTCGCGACCACTCAGCCTTCCCAGCTACTGCTTCCCCACCCCCTCCGCAGGGCCCTCCAACCCTTTCCCAGTCACCGCCGCCATGCTTGCCACCCCGCCCCCTCCGGTCAGCCATTCCTTCAGACCCCAAAGCCAAGACTTGAGAGCTGACTGCACCCCCACTCTTTCCCAAATAGTACCAGGCATCTCGGCGGGAGGTCCCTCGCGCTCGAGTTAGAGGTCTCTGCACGCTCCCCAGGTCCCTCCAGCTCTATCCCCAGATTGTCGCTGTCGCCACCGCCGCCACCGGCCTCGAACTCCTCCTTTTCCCGCGCGTCACTCAGTATCGGCTTGCCCATTCGCTGTTGCTGCCTGCCACTCAAGAAATCCTGTGGGTGATTGGTGAATGAGGCACAGTGCCCCGCCCCGCGTAAGAAAAAGGAACACGGCGGCGTGTTTCCATGGCAGCATGGACCTTGCAGGCCCTCCCCCTTGTAGAGCCCTAGAATGACAGTATCCTTGAACCGAAGGGACCTTGAGAGGGCGTGAAATATATTCCCTAGCCTCCAGGACAATGGTCTATACCACTGCTCAGAAAATAAAAAAGATGTTTTTTATCCTTCATGCACTTCAGACCCCTTCTCTGACTCTCTTCAGTGGAAAGAAGAGGGTTTCCCGGCTAATAAAAGGGCAAAGAAAAGGATCCAGGATGGCTGGGATTCCTGAGCTGATGAAACTGGAGAGAGAAGACTCTTTGGGGTTTAGTGTCAATCAGGATCACTTTTGTGGGCCTCTACCTGAATTCAAGACCCTCACATTGCATCATCTCTGCCAGTTTGTCTTCTCCCCTCCTTCTCCCCCTCTCTCCCCCCCCCCCCCCCCCCCCGCCATTTACATTGTCTGAGGACCCCAGTAAACCATATTTTTTTCCTGTCTGGAATTTAGTTCATGCTTCACATTTGCTTATCGTTACCTTATCATGTATGGGATTGTAGCCTACGAGACTATAGCCCCAGACAATTCTCCCGTTGAGAGAACTGAACACAGTGATTCTCAGACTCCATGGTGAAGCGAACAGCTGCTGCCCCTTTAACAATATGACCTCAAAGATCCCTCCAAGACCTGAGAGTCTATTATCCTAATTATGTTGCCAGGATCTTATAGAAGGTGTAGCAGCTGTGACTTGTATTAATGAAGTAGGCCCCATGAGGAATATGATTTTTGTTGTTTTGATGTTGTTGTTTTTTAAGTGGTTGGACCTAAGATGGATTTCTACACAAGAGTAGCTGTCAAAAAGGAAAGCACCTAGCACCGTGCCAAGCATATACATAGTAGGCATTCACTAGGAGATAGTTTTCTCTCTCTACCCCAGGCTCCGAATGACTTAGACACAGCCCAACCATGATTCTCCCATCCTATAAAACCCCAATTCAGCATTCAATATAGGCTAAGCTAAAATGGAGCTTCCTACCCACCAATCTTCACCCTGCTCTTATAAATTACAGTGATCATCTTTTTCAAACTAAAAATCAAAGGATGTCATTGGAGCATGTGTTACTTATTTCAAAAGACAGACTCTGAAATAAAAATTTCCTGAAAACTCTAGAATTTATTATTGCTATAACTAGAATATAATTAGGGTCCCCAGAATGTTTTATTAGTGGAGCAAAAATGGAATGGAACACAGAGATTCATGCCACTTCTTCACCTTGAAGTTTATAATTGACACCTCTCTTCCTCCACTCCTAATGCTGCAGAAGACAGGTGACCAAATAAATAAAAATCTTAAAAGGACCAAGTCAAGTTACTATTAAGTAACTTCACTAGGTAGACAAAGTGAATTCATCTACTCAATTTGAGAAGACACAAACAACTGGCTTCTGTGTGGGGCAAATCTTGACCTTGAATCCTATAAAAATCCCCCAAAAGTCACTGTATTTTTGCTCTCCTTTGTCCTGATATTGCATTTCTCCTCTCCAAGCAAGACATAAATAAATAGACAGACGTTCCTGATTATTTTACAAACAACTGTGTTTGTCAAGACTCATAAACTATACACTAAAAAGGATAAACTAAACCTCAATAAGCATAACTAAAAATAAATAGATAAATAAATAAGTGAGCCTGAGCCATTCCCATTACTAAATAAAACGAGAGCCTTGCCCAGCTGATAGGGCTCAGTGGTTGAGCATCAACCTATGAACCAGAAGGTCACTGTTCAGAGCACGTGTCTGGGTTGTGGGCTCAATCCCCAGTGTGGGGTGTGCAGGAGGCAAAGATCAATGATCAATGATTCTCTCTCATCATTGATGTTTCTATCTGTCTCTCCCTTTTTTAAAAAATTTTTAAAGGTTGAAAGTTCTTTATTTAAAAAAACGAATAATAAATAAAACAAGAGCCTTAAAAACTGTGAAGAAAAACTGTGAATTGCTTGTTAGACAGTATGACAATTAAATTAATTGCTACCCATAAATATCAGAAAATGCAGGCAGATGGTTAGCCACTGGGGCTGTAACTGATTGCAATTGGGTGAGCTAAAGGCCTTTATTGACTCTTAGACTGAAAAGGACCATCTGCACATCTACCTTTCTACAGGTGCATCTTTACCTAAGACACCTCAGATTGAGAGAAATCTCATCTACCTCTAAAGCCCTTCCAGACAAGAAAATTCCACCAGACCCTGTGTTCACTCATTTTAGAGTTTAAAAACCTCATTATCAAAAATTTCTTCCCATAAGGCTGGGATCATCTCATCTTGTCCAATAGTTCCATAATATGTTTCAACCAATGAAAAAATAAACATAAATGCTATATACTTAGTCATTTTCTGAGGTCTCCTCACAGACTTCTCTAAGCTAAAGAACCTCAAACCATTTAATTCTACCTCAGAAACTATTCACCAACACTTACATTTGCTTCATGGTTTTCCTCTAGAAACTCATAGTTTGGCAGCTTAGTGGCAGAGAACTTTACTGAGGATCTGACAAGTAGTAAATGTAATGATAAGTTATTACATATCCTTTTTAAGCTGCAATATTAAAGTATTACATACTGACTTATATTTAACAGATAATTATGAACTTCTATTGCACAGTCTTATACCAATGGTATAATTAATTAATAACATGTTTATGTGGCAGGTATTGTATTCTGTTTTACATTCATTATCTCACCAAAAAGCCTCATAACTCTTTGAAGGTTACAGATGAGGACAGATGAGGACACTAAGGTTAGAGCAGCAATTTTCAACTGGTGTGCTGCGAGAATTTTTAAAAAATATATTTTTACTAAAGGCCTGATGCACAAAGATTCATGCAAGAATGGGCCTTCCTTACCCTGGCTGCTGGCACTGCCTTCGCTCTGGCCAGAGCTGCCTTTTCACTCAGGCCCGGAGCCACCTTTCCACCTTCCCACGCTGCCCAGAGGCCCGGAGCGCCTGGGGCAGTGCGGAACGCCTGTCCCACCCCGCCCCCAGCCCGGCCACTTGGCACCTCTGTATGCAAATTAACCCACCATCTTTGTTGGGTTAATTTGCATACTCACTCCTGATTGGCCGATGGGCATCGTGAAGGTACGGTCAATTTGCATCTTACTCTTTTATTAGTGTAGATTGATTTCAGAGATGAAGGGAGAGAGAGAGAAATAGACACATCAATGAATGATGAGAGAGAACCATTGATTGGCTGTCTCCTACACAATCCCACTGGGGATTAAGCCTGCAACCCAAGCATGTGCCCTGACCAAGGAATCGAACTGTGATTTCCTAGTTCATTGGTTGACACTCAACCACTGAGCCACGCCGGTGGGGCTGCAAGAATTTTTAAAACATGCAATACCTGACTATTTAGTTAGGGCACTGACATCTTTTCCCTTAGATTGTCAAATAAAAAAACGACAACAGCCCTAGCCGGTTTGGATCAGTAGATAGAGCCCCAGCATGAGGACTGAAAGGTCCTGGGTTTGATTGTGGTCAAGTGCACATGCCGGGTGGTGGGCTCGATCCCCAGTAGGGGACATGCAGGAGGCAGCCTATCAATGATTCTCTCTCATCGTTGATGTTTCTATCTCTCTCTCCCACTCCATTCCTCTCTGAAATAAATAAGAATATATATATTTTTAAATGACAACAGCCAACACAACAATAGCCATCCAGTGTGAATGAATCAAAATTATGCCTATTTTTTTGTGTGTCAGACCGGCAAAAAAAAATTTTTTTTTGGTGTGGCACCGAATTTTAGTAATTAGTTTATGTGTGCCATGAGATGAAAAAGGTTTAAAGATGAGATAATTTATACAATGTCTCAGAGCTAGCAAGAAAGAATTTGAGGAGGAGGAACCAAGATGGCAGCAAAGTTAAACAACTAATCTGCCGCCTCACACAACAATTTCAAAAATACAACTAAAAGACAAAACGTCTACCACCCAGAACCACGGGAAAGATGGCTGAGTGGAAGTTTTACAACTAAGGAGAGAAAGGAGCACAAACGCGGAAAAGCTGAGGTACGGAGGCGCGCAAATCGGGCTGGCGGCAGGCAACTGGGCGCGTGGCTTTTCTTCAACCTGCAGGGAGACAAGCTCCCAAACACTCTGAATACCAGTTTCTGGGGACACGCAGGGGACCCAGACACCTACGGGGAGAAGCTGGACTCTCGGCCATCGGGTCAGAAAGTGAGAGTGACTTTTCTGCAGAGGTGCGCCCAGCAATCAGTGTTTACTGCGCTGGAGCGCGGGGCACAGGGTCTTGGAAACGTGGAAAGGCAGAGACGGCTGACAGCAGCCATCACTGTTTGCCACGCCCCAGCCTAGTGACGCCCTGAGACCCCGCCCCACCCTGAGGCCCCGCCCCACACATTCTACAAACCTGCCCAGGCTCCACACAGCGTCTTTTGCATATAAATGGCCTGTTCTGTGGCAGCTTAACCAAATAAACTGCAGCTCCAGTCAGACTGCTCCAAAACCGCCCAAGCAAAGGAGGAGAAAACTAGTTCTTGCTGTAGCTCCTGCTGGGGGACACACAGTACACAAGGGTACACCAAGAGTGTCCACCTTGCCGAAACCGGTTTGGCTCAGTGGATAGAGCGTCGGCCTGCGGACTGAAAGGTCCCGGGTTCGATTCCGGTCAAGGGCATGTACCTTGGTTGCGGGCACATCCCTGGTAGGGGTTGTGCAAGAGGCAGCTGATCGATGTTTCTCTATCATCGATGTTTCTAACTTTCTATCCCTCTCTCTTCCTCTCTGTAAAAAATCAATAAAATATATTTAAAAAAAAAAAAAAAAGAGTGTCCACCTCAAGTAACTGGGAGGCTGACCCATTGAACCAATAGGTCATCTAGTACACAAAGCTACCCTACCAACTCAGGGAAGCAGCAAAAATGAGGAGGCAAGGAAACAGATCACAAACCAAAGAAATGGAGGAGAACAAGCAACTGGACACAGAGTTCAAAACCACGGTTATAAGGTTTTTCAAGAATTTCATGGAAAAGGCCGATAAATTCAATGAGACCCTCGAGGATATGAAAAAGGACCAACTAGAAATTAAACATACACTGACTGAGATAAAAAATATTATACAGAGACCCAACAGCAGACTAGAGGATCGCAAGAATCAACTCAAAGATTTGGAATACAAAGAGGCCAAGGACACTCCTCCAGAGAAGCAAGAAGAGAATTCAGAAAGTTGAAGATAGTGTAAGAAGCCTCTGGGACAACTTCAAGCGAACCAACATCAGAATTATGGGGGTACCAGAAGAAGAGAGAGAGCAAGACGCTGAAAACCTATTTGAAGAAATAATGAACGAAAACTTCCCCCACCTGATGAAAGAAATAGACTTACAAGTCCAGGAAGCACACAGAACCCCAAACAAGAGGAATCCAAAGAGGACCACACCAAGACACATCATAATTAAAATGCCAAGGGCAAAAGACAAAGAGAGAATCTTACAAGCAGCAAGAGAAAAACAGTTAGTTACCTACAAGGGAGTACCCATACGATTATCAGCTAATTTCTCAACAGAAACTATGCAGGCCAGACGGAAGTGGCAAGAAATATTCAAAGTGATGAATAGCAGGAACCTACAACCAAGACTACTCTACCCAGCAAAGCTATCATTCAGAATTGAAGGGCAGATAAAGAGCTTCACAGATAAGAAAAAGCTAAAGGAGTTCATCACCACCAAACCAGTATTATATGAAATGCTGAAAGGTATTCTTTAAAAAGAGGAAAAAGAAGAAGAAAGATAAAAATTATGAACAACAAATACATATCTATCAACAAGTGAATCTAAAAGTCAAGTGAATTAAAAATCTGAGGAACAGAATAAACTGGTGAACTTAATAAAATCAGAGGCATAGAATGGGAGTGGATTGATAATTCTCAGGGGGAAAGGGGTGTCTATGTGGGGAGTACGGGAAGAGACTGGACAAAAATCATACACCTATGGATAAGGACAGCGGGGGAGAGGTAAGGGCAGAGGGGTGGTGGGGAGATATGGGGGGGGAAAGGAGAAACAATTGTAATCTGAACAATAAAGAATCATTTTTAAAAAATAAAAAAAAGAAAGAACTTGAACCCCGTTTGTCTGACGGAAGAGGTTCTATATATTTATAATTAAGGAGAAGCAGTGACAAAGAAATGGCAAAGTAGTTGATAACCTTTTTTTTGTTTTAGAATTATTTTTTATTTGAATACTGAATATGGATGTCCCTAATGTTCTAAGAATCCAAAATAATTAAAATAATATGAAGAAAACAGAGGAGAAACTGTAAAGCTGTCAACTCCACATCCTTAAGAAGTTAAGTCGCATATAAACATAACCAATGGACGCAAGACACTGGGGGTGGGGTGTGAGGGCATGTTGGGGGGAGGGATGGTAGGGGAGGCGGGGGGGACGTCAATGGGGGGAAAAAAGAGACATATGTATTACTATTTGTAATACTTTAAATATCATAAAATAAAAAAGAAGTTAAGTCAACAAAGAGGTGATGATAAAATTAAAAATGTGAAAGAACGTTACTTAAGATAGTCATTTGCTAAAGATACTATATTAACATCCTACTGTATTTGTAACCCCTGCAATGAAAGCCATGCCAACTGGTCTGTATCTTACCTCTACAGAACTTCCTCCTGTTAATTTTAAGTAAACTTTTTATTTTGAACAAAATTTCAGAGCAACAAAAAAGTTATAAAAATAGTGCATAATAAAAAAATTGCATAATAATCTTGTTTGGACCCTTTTGCCTAGATCCACATTTAACATTTTGCCACATTCATTTTTGTGTGTGTGGTAAAGTATACATAACAAGAAATATACCATTTTAATAGTTTTTAAGTGTGCAGTTCACTGGCATTAAATATATTAACATTGTTTTGCAACCATCACCATCACCCATACCCAGAACTTTTCTACTTCCCAAGTTAAAACTCTGTTTCCATTATATAATGACTCCCCATTCCCTTCTCCCTTCATTCCCCGGTAACCACCATTCTACTTTCTGTCTCTATGAATTTGACTAGTTTAGATAACTCATATAAATAGAATCATACAATATTTGTCCTTTTCTGTCTGGCTTATTTTACTTAGCATAATGTCCTCAAGGTTCATCCATGTCATAATTTTAATAGCATGTGTCTGAATTTCCTTCCTTTTGAAGGCTGAAAAATATTCCACTGCATGTAGTATCACATTTTGTTTCTCATCCTTATTTATTCTAACTCACTTTTCAGACTTTTTCAGAGCCCTCAGACTTTGCCACCTCCAAGAATAGATAAGATCCTGGAGGCATAGTAGCAGAAAGACACCAAGGCAACTGCCCCGAGGTCCAGGTAGCTTAATTTTCCAGCCAGCCAATCAGTTGCAGGCCCTCTTCTCAATTGGGTCTCTTTAAAACACAAAATTTCTTCACAAACTTGAGTTAATTTATTAATTTCAATTTACTTATGTGCAAGGCACCATTCTGGCTCCATGGTTCATTTTAGTAGTAAATGGAATCTAGAGATCACAATTTGGATAGTTGGAATGTTGGAATGCTTATTGCTACTGGATTGGTCATTGTTTGGCTTTTTCCAATTAAATTTTGGGATTCAGAAATTTTATCCAACTTTTTTTCATTTTATATTAGTATCTTTCTTATCAACATCTTGGTTTCTGATAACATTGACATAAATTATTTATTTGCTTTATTCTATTATATATGTAAAATGTTATTACCAATGTTATTATTAATGAGATGATGACTAATGAGAATAGTTTGACATTTTCTTTGCAGTTGATTTTTTTTTTCCTTACGGTATATCCCATTAAAAATGTGCAGTTAGGATATATGCTACAACATTGATAAATCTTGAGGATATTATGTTAAGTGAAATAAGCCAGTCACAAAGAGATAAATACTCTATGATTCCACTTACATGACCTACTTAGAGTAGTTAAACCATAGAGACAGAAAATAAGTAGAATGGTGGTTACCAGGGCTGGAGGTAGGGGGCAAATCAGGAGTTATTGTTTAATAGGTATAGACTTTCAGTTTTACAAGATAAAAAGAAGTATGGAAATGGATGGTGGTGATGGCTGCACATTATTAATGTATGTAATACCACTGAATTGTACACTTAAAATCGTCAATTTTATGTGTATTTTACTATAATAAATGTTTAGAAAGTCTTTATTGTTGAAAGTATTACATATGTCCCCTTTCTTCCCTCATTGATCTTTTTTGGCCTACCCCCAACCCCCCTCTCCAGGCCTTCACCACACTATTGTCTGTCCATGGGTTATGCATATATGCATACAAGTTCTTTGATTGATCTCTTCCCACTCAACCCCCCACCCCTACCTTCCCTCTGTATAATAAATTTTTTTAAATGTGCAGTTAAATTACTGTATTTTAAAGTTATTGGAAATAATTCTATCAATTTAATTTCTTTTTATTTTGTTTTATTTTTAGTGACTACCTCTTTATTTTAATTTTTAAATTGAGGTTAAATTTAAATGCACAGCTTTTAGTTGTGTAATTTGATGAGTTTTGACAAATGTACACATTTGTGAAACCTATATATCAATCAAGATATATAACATATTATCACTCCAGAGAGTTTTTCATGGCACCCATATTATAATTTCTAGAACCATAGATTAGTTTTGCCTGTTTAACAATTATAAATAGTATCATAAAGTATGTAGTCTTTTGTGTCCACCTTTTTTTTTTTTAATCCTCACCCAAGGATATTTTTTCCATTGCTCTTTTTATTTTATTATATATATTATTTATTTATTTATTTATTTATTTATTTATTTATTTATTTAGAGAGTGGGGAGAGAAACATCCATTGAGAGAGACGCATCAATTGGTTGCTTTGGGCACATGCCCCTACGGGGGCTGGGGAACTTGCAACCGAGGTAGTTCCCTTGACCAGGAATCCAACCGGTGACCCCTTGCTCTAATCACTGAGCAAAACCAGTCAGGGCTTGTGTCCACCTTCTTTTGCTCAACATAACATTTTTGAGACTTATCCATGTTGTTGTATGCATCAGTTCATTCTTTTTTTTATTGCTTAGTATTCTATTGAATACTATTCCACAATTTATTTATAGATTCTCCTGTTGGTGGATATTTGGGTTGTTTTGAACCATTATTTTTTATTATTGCTGACTTTATAGAGAGAGAAAGGGGAAGAGAGAAACTAATTTTGTTGTTCCATTTATGTATGTATTCATTGATTAATTTTTGTATGTGCCCTAACGGGGGATTGAACTCACAACCTTGGCATATCACAACCTTGTGGCATATAGAGACGATGCTCTAACCAACTGAGCTATTACACTAGGTTGAACCATTATATTTTCAAAAGCTGCTATAAACATTCATGAATAAGTCTTATTGTGAACATACATTTTCATTTCTCTTGGGTCAATGTCCAGGAGTGGAACTGTTGGGTCATAGGATAGGTATTTGCTTAACTTTATAAGAAATTGCCCATTTTCTAAAATGGTTGTATAATTCTATACTCCGTCTAACAACATATGAGAGTTTCAGGTGCTGCACATCCTAACATTTGGTATTGTTAGTGTGAAGTGATATCTATGTGTTTTAGTATACGTTATATATCATTTATGTACAATAAAATGTGCCCATTTTAAGTGTAGAGCTTGATGAGTTAAAAAAATGCATATATGTGTGTAGCCACCACCACAACCCAGTAGAGAATATTTTCATCACCACCATCCTGAAAGTCCCCTCGTGCCCCTTTGAAATCCATTCCTATCCCCTCCCTAGTCCTAAGCAACCATTTAGTTGTTTTCTATCACTGTAGGTAAGTTTTATCCATTCTAGAATTTCATGTAAATTTATTCATGCAGTATGTACTTGTGGTGACCATGAAAATGCACTGCTGAAATCTGCTTGCAGAAAGCATAATTGATTGATGACCCCACCTGCTGCCACTGTGGATCTGCCCCCACATTTATACCCAAACCACTCTCCCACAGGCTAATCTCAGCCAATGCCAGAGAACAGCACAGCAGGGTTGCAAAGGCAGACCCAGTCTGTGGCATGCAAGAGTCCTTCAACAGGTGTCTTTGATTAGAACAGTGATGGGCAACCTTTTGAGCTTGTTGTGTCAAACTTCGCCAAAAAACTGAGCATAACTCGGTTATGTCACTTTGAGGAAAAAACATTATTTCGCAAATGTTTCATCCTCAGGAGCAGCAAATGTTTCATCCTCGGCATGCGGGCGCCTCAGCGGCTGCGTGTCATCAGAAATGGCTACGCGTGTCAGTGCTGACACGCGTGTCATAGGTTTGCCATCACTGGATTAGAAGAATCTTCATCAGCCTGGCCAAACCATTCTTGGAACCATGCTGCAGGACACGACTCTTCCTTTCCCATTCTTGTTCCTTCCCTCTCTCCTTCCCCAGATATTAGACCTGTATCTTTGTCTGAAGACTCTCTCTGCCTTCCCCTGATCCCTCCCTGTGGTGTTTTAAAATATATCCACAACATTGACACTCCCTTCAAACGGGAAAGACTTTCCCTTCTCTGGAGAGTGAACCAGACTTAGTGACTTGCTTCTAATAAACAGAAGACAGAAGTGATAGTGTCTAACTTTCCAAAACTATATGTCATAAAAAAGCACTGTGGCTCCCTCCTTACTTGTTCTTGGTTCATTTGCTCTGGTAGAAGCCAGCTGCTGTCTTGAGGGTACTCAAGTAGACTTATGGAGAGGCCTACGTGGTGAAGAGCTGATGCTTCCTGCCAATAGCTTGTGAGTGAGTCATGTTGGAAGCAGATCATGCAGCCTCAGTTAAGCCTTCAGATTATTGTAACCCCAACCAACATCTTGAACTGCAAACACATGAGAAACCATAAGCCAAAACCACTCAACTAATTTGCTCCTGGATTTCAAATCTTTAGAAGTCTTAACAAATATTTGTTATTTTAAACTGCTAAGTTTTAGAGTAATTTGTTTCAAAGCAATAGGTAACCAATATACTTAACTAATATATAGCTTACATATCTAATCATGTCTTAGTATCTACTTCTCAAGAGACCAAATAACAGTATTTTTTTGTGTTTTGTTTTATTTGGCATAATGTTTTTATTTTTCTCCTATGTGTGTATATTTGTAGTTTCTTTAAAAATATATATATATATATATATATATATATATATATATATATATATATATATATAATTTCAGAGATTAAGGGAGAGAGAGAGAGATAAATATCAATGATGAGAGAGAACCATTAATCGGCTGCCTCCTGCACACTCCACACTGGGAATGGAGCCCACAACCTGAGCACATGACTTGACTGCAACCTCTTGGGTCATAGGTCTATGCTCAACCACTGAGCCATGCTGGCAGGGCTGTAGTTTCTTTTTATCACTAAGTTGTATTCTATTGCATGAAGGTACCACAATTTGTTTACCCATTCTCCTATTAATGGACACTGGGTCTTTTCCAGTTTTTGGCTATCCTATATAATGAAGATGTAATATGCTAATGGTCAGTCGTTATGCTTCACAGTGTAACGACCAGATCACGGATCAGCAGGAGGGTAGGGCAGCGAACTACAAGTGGGCAGAGAGCTATAGGAGGGGGCAGGGCAGCAAGCTATGAGGGGGGGCCAAGGGGATCTACAGGAGGGTGGGGCAGCGGGCGGAGAGATACTGGAGGGCGGCAGCAAGCTACTGGCGAGCTACTGGCGCATGGATTCATGTGCAGGGCTACTAGTTATGAATAAAGTTGCTATGACCAGCCATCACAAGTCTTTCTGTGGGCATATGTTTTCATTTCTCTCGGGTAAATGCCTAAGAATAAAATTTCTAGTTCATAGGGTTGATGTTTGTTGAATTTTATAAGAAACTTACCCATATTTTTCTAAAGTGGTTATAACTTTTACTCTACTATTAACAATATAGGAAAGTTCTATTTGTTCCATATCCATGCTAACATTTGATGTTATTGTTTTTTTTAATTTTTGCAATTTGGTAGCTATTATTATGCTGTGGTTTTCATTTGAATTTCCCTAGGACTAATGATGTTGAACATGTTTTCATGTACTTATTGGCCATTTGTATATCTTCTCTTATTAAAATCTATTCAAATCGTCCACATTATAATTATGTTCTCTTATTTTATTGGTTTGTAGGATATTTTAAAAATATATATTCTGAATCAAGTTATTTGTCAGATTTGTCATTTTGATTTAATTTTATTTTATACTTATGTAAGACATGTATATGATTCCAAAGTCAAATTTACAAAATATGTTCCAAAAAGTCCACATTCCATCCCTGGCTACCTTACAATTTGTTTTTTCTCTCTTCCTAGAGGTAACTTCTTTTCTTTTTAAGTTTTTGGTTTATTGTTGGGGTCATTATTTACTCTCTCTCTCTCTCATTCTTCATTTGATGAAACAGGAAACCAGGTTGGCTCTCCCTGTAAAATACAGTATGCCTAGAATCACCCTGATTCTCGTCGTCTCCACTGACATCACTCTGGTCTGAGTTACATTACTGCTCACCCAGATTACTGCAAATTCCCTGACTGGCTTTCCACTTTAATCCTACAACTTCTACACTCTATCCTCAACATGGCAGCCAAAGTGATCCTGTAAAATCTAAGTCAAATCATATTGCTCTCTGTTCAAAAGCCTGCATATGTTTCCCATTTCACTCAGAGTAAAAACCAAAGTCGTAATGATGCCCACAAGGTCCTACGTGATCTGAACCCTATTATTTCTCTGATCTCATCTCCTATTCCTCTTTGTCTCACTCCTTTGCTCCAGGCACAATGGGTTCCAACTATTCCTTGAATGTACCAGGCATACTGCTACCTTCAGGACTTTGTACTGGCTATCCTCTCTGCCTATAAAACTACTCTCAGATATCCAAATGGCTAACTCTCTTACTTCCTTCAAGTCAGCTGAAGTCAGCTCAAGTCTCATTTTCTCAATAAGGCCCTGACCAGCTCATTTAAAATTGCAACCTGTCCTATTCCTTCACTATTCTCCCCATTATCACACCTTCCACCAGCATTCTCAACCACCCTTATCCGTTTTGTTTTTTGTTGTTGTGTTTTTTTTTTGCTACTAAGCACTAATCACTTTTTGACATGTTATATAATTTATCTATTTATTATTTATTATCTTGTTTGTTCCATTTGCTGATACACAGTAAGTGCTCCAGAAATGTTAAATAAATGATTAAATAAATGAATTCTAGGCATTGTTCTAAGCATATTTAAGAGACTGCCCCCTTAATTCTCAAAATAATACTATAAAGTGCTATTATTATAATTTTACAGATGCGGAAACTAAACATAGAAAGGATAAGCATGCCGAAACCGGTTTGGCTCAGTGGATAGAGCGTCTGTCTGCGGACTGAAGGGTCCCAGGTTCGATTCCGGTCAAGGGCATGTACATTGGTTGCGGGCACATCCCCGGTGGGGGGTGTGCAGGAGGCAGCTGGTCGATGTTTCTCTCTCATCGATATTTCTAGCTCTCTGTCCCTCTCCCTTCCTCTCTGTATAAAATCAATAAAATATATTAAAAAAAAAAAAGAAAGGATAAGCAACTTGTCCAAGTTCACACAGTTGGCGAGTGGGGAAGTCAGTTTCAGAGTAGCAACTGTGTTTGAGTTAGTTCATACTCCTTAAATCCTTTGTGGAATGAGATGGAACCTTATTCCATAAATAAAGTCATAAAGGTAAAGGTAAATAAATTCCTAGATGAGAATTAAGGGGAATATAGCATTCAAAGAAAAAGAAAGGACAGAAAATACAAGAATGAGGAAAAGGCCATTGGCTCAGATTGAATAAAATAGTTAATGCAGCCCAGCTGGTATGGCTCAGTGGTTGAGCTCAACCCATGAACCAGGAGGTCACAATTTGATTTCTGGTCAGAACATGTGCCTGAGTTGTGGACTCATCCCCAGTAGGGGGTGTGCAGGAGGCAATTTATGGATGATTCTCTCTTATCATTGATGTTTCTATCTCTCCTTCCTTTCTCTCTCTGAAATCAATAAAAACATTTTAAAAAAGAAGAAGAAGAGTTAAAGGCCCTAGCCGATTAGAGTGTCAGCCTGTGGACTGAAGGGTCCCAGGTTTGATTCTGGACAAGGGCCTGTACCGTGGTTGCAGGTTTGATCCCTGGCCCTGGTACCAGGCTCATGTGGGAGGCAACCAATGTATACGTCTTTCTCACATCCATGTTTCTGACTCTCCCTTCCACTCTCTAAAAATCAATGGAAAAATATCCTCTGGTGAGGATTAACAACAACAAAAAAGAGTTAAGGTATTTGCAGGAGGTAATGTTATAAAGGTTCTGAAGAATCTTCAAAAAAGAACTGATGAGAAGGAAGAGAAAAAGTATTTGTGATTTAGTGATATTGTAAAGGGAACATTCATAAAGTGATGTTTCATCAACCTAAACATTCCTTGAAGGAAAGTAACTTTATTCTATGAATACCTTGAAAAAATGGAAAGTTTAATTCACACACAGACATGGCCTCAAAACTAAGGTATACACTTAGATTTAGATTCTCTTTACCACCATGATCTTCCCAATAAGAAAATCCTTAGTGATCCCTGCACTAAGAGGTAGCTTTGTTCAGAATAAAGAAAAAGATGGAATCAGAGGCCACAGCTAAACACTAACTTCCATCTCACAGGGAAATGGAATGGGTAAGGGAAAGTGGTATCCAGAAATGTTTCTTTTTCACTTTTAGAAATCACTTTCTTAAAAAGAAGAATGAGGAAGGAGGAAGGATAAAAGGGAAATTTCTTTTTCTCTATTTATTGAGGGGAGGAGGGAGGGAGGGAGGGAAATAGAGGGGGGAAGGAAGGGAAGGAAGGAGAGAGAAACATCAATTTGTTGTTCCACTTATTTATGCATTCATTGGTTGATCCTTGTATGTGTCCTAACCTGAGACTGACCCTCAACCTTGGCACATCAGGACAACGCTCCAACCAACGAAGCTATCCAGCCAGAGCAAGGGAAATTTCTTTATTGTCCTTTGCAATGCTCTAGGGGGGCGGGGAGAGGGGGTGTAAATCCAGTGCCTTTGCTCTTCCCATTACTTAATGTGAACAAATAATAATTAGGAAAATTATCCAACAAATATTCCTCCTCTGTGTGCCAGACATAGTTATAAATGCAGACTTCTCCCCCATCTCAATCTTTTTAGAGAGTATTTTACTGCCTTTTTAGAAGTTACTTTACTCAGTGCCTTTGCAGATAAAAACCAGCTGTTCCTGCTAAGAGGTGACCTTATGGCTGCTGGTATACATTATGATCATAGTATTTTGCCCAAAAGCCAAGGATAGCCTCTGACACAGCAATCCTGTAATCCAACACTCCTCTTTCTGTATAAAGAATGCTTTATAGGCAGAACTGAGTACAGGGTGGGAATCTGAGCTGCATACAGCTCTTTTGGATATTTTATTTGATAAGACCATGCAATCCAGCAGAGCAGGCTGGAATTCTACCAAAGGAACTCAGATCCCCCAAAAAAACTAATGACATTCATGGGTCTAGAAGTAAGGGAGGAGCCAATATCTTTTCTTTATGAATTTTCAGAGCTGGCCTAAGTCGTATGAAGACCCTCAACATTGAAAGGATTATGTTGCCCTCCACTCCCCCCCACACATAATTCCAAGATGAGTGTAATTAACTTCAGTAAAGTTCTGATTTTTCTCATGAGGACAACTTCAGTAATTTAATTTAAATGCAAATATGAAATTATTTCCAGAAAAAATTTAGAGATGCCCCTCATACTTTGATATATAGCATATTAGTTTCACGTGTACAACATAGCAATTCCACCTTTGTAAACACAACAAAGTGATCACCACAATACATCTGGTTACCATCCATCACTATACAATTGACTCTCTTCATCCATTTCGCCTCCCCTACCTCCTATCCTTCTGATAATCACAAATCTATTCTCTGAATCTATGAGTTTGTTTTGTTCATTTGTTTTTTAGATTCCACGTATAAATGAAATCATATATTTTTCTCTGATTTGTTTTACTTAGCATAATACCCTCTAGTTCCATTCATGTTGTCACAAATGGTAAGATTTCATTTTTTATTACTGAGTAATATTCCATTGTACATAGTATATACCACATCTTCTTTATCCATTCACCTATGGATGGACTCTTAGGTTGTTTCCATATCTTAGCTATTGTAAATAATGCTGCAATGAAACCGACAGTGCACATATCTTTTCAAATTAGTATTTTCATTTTCTTTGGGTAAATATCCAGAAGTGGAATAACTGGATCATTCAGTAGTTCTATTTTTAATTTTTTGAGGACCCTCCATACCATTTCCTATAGTGGCTACATTCCCACCAACAGTGTACCAGGGTTCTCTTTTCCTCTTTTCTCCACATCCACTTGTTATTCCCCCTCCTACTTTGTTAAGATGTGCATAATTTACCTACTGGGTAATTTATCACTATACTATAGGCCCAGTGCATGAAATTTGTGCACGGCGGGGGGGGGGGGGGGTCCCCTCAGCCCAGCCTGCACCCTCTCCAATCCGGGACCCCTCGGGGGATGTCCGACTCCTGGTTTAGGCCTAAACTGGCAGTCGGACATCCCTCACACAATCCTGGACCTCTGGCTCCTAATCACTCACCTGCCTGCCTGCCTGGTCATCCCTCACTGCCTCTGTGTGCCTGCCTGATGGCCCCTCACTGCCCCCCCCCCCCCGGCCTGATCGCCCCACAAAGCCTGCTTGTTCAGTTGTTTGGTCATCCCTCACTAATTCCCCTGCCGGCCTGGTCGCCCCACGCAGCCTGCTTGTTCAGTAGTTTGGTTGTCCCTCACTAACCCCACTGCTGGCCTGGTCATAGACAGCCATCTTGTGAGGGTGTGAGAGTCAATTTGCATATTACCTCTTTATTATATAGTATATTATGAACTGATGAAGGTCTGGGGGCTGAGACTCACCTAACTAGTTTAAACTTAGCCAAGGCTACCATTACCTTTCATGTGAGACTTATACTACCTTCTGCCTTGTGCCCACTCCATTGCACGCCCAAGAAACCAGCCTATAATATTGCCTTCCTGTGCATGTCCTCTAACCTCTTTTAGTGGTGGATCCTTAGAGGCTCCTTCCACAATTCAAGGATTCTTTATCACAAATAGTTTGAAAAGTATTGGTGGTAACCACTATATCTGCCAACGCTGCATGGCAAGAGTATGGAAAAAACTAGAATAGGAGAATTCCCCCCAAAATCATAACTGAACAGTCCAGGAGTCAACAGTTAAAATCAAACACTACAGTGGACTCTATACTACATACTACTGCATGTGCCTCACAGTAATGCATATCACATGTTCCGAGTAGTCCCCTCGGGTAGGCCCTTGAATGATGTCAAGGCTCCTGCCACAGCACGCTATTCCTAAACACAAAAATAAGTTTTCATATACTTTGTAATTCATATATAAATATATTTCTTTATACACATGCGCATCAGTGTTTTCTGTCTTCAGTTGTAAAATTCTGGAGCATAGATGCTAACACTCCATAGTTTTCTAGAACATTTTATTCAGTGCTTTGTGCCATTTGACACTTGAAAATATTTTCTTTTTTTAAAAATATTTTTATTGATTTCAGAGAGGGAGAGGGAGAGATAGAAACATCAATGATGATAAAGAGTCGATGGGCTGCCTCCTGTATGCCCCACACTGGGGATCAAGCCTGCAACCTGGGCATGTACCCTTGACTGGACTCGAACTCAGGACCCTTCAGTCTGCAGACCGACACTCTATCCTCCGAGCCAAACCAGCTAGGGCTGAAAATATTTTCTGATATTATGATGATACTGGCATCATCACCCAATGGCTGGGATGCTGTTAAACCAGGAAAGAGTGGGGGTAATTAAGAGATACCTGTAGCCAATCTTTCTATGACATTGTCTGCCTTTGGCAAAAGAGCCTGGTGAATACTCATTCAGTATGTATATGCAATATTAGTACCATCAGGGTCTGAATTTGCAGCTCTAATTAAAACCCAATTCTAGCAGGGCCTGAGATCGTAGGCCTGCATTTCTGCCCCTACCATCAGATCGGTGCATGGTCCTTCCCTATACCATTCAGATCTATTGTCTAACCTGTCAGACTTGATGAGAGCAGAGCTTGTAGTTAACTGCTGCTGACCCTTATACTGAGGCCGGGTACTAGCTAAAGGCCTCATCTCTACAGTTGCTATGGAAACTGTCCTCTTCCTCTCCTGACACTCTTTTCGGATTGGAATTTTCAAATGGTGTAGCAGAACATTGTCTTATGTGTCATATAGGGCGAGGCAACACCACTATCTGATGTTCTACCAATACTTTCTTTTAAAATAAAAGATTTTAAGAAATTGATTTTTAGAGATAGAGGAAGAGAGAGAGAGAGAGAGAGAGAGAGAGAGAGAGAGAGAGAGAGAAAGAGAGAGAAACATCAATGTGAGAGGGAAACATCAACGGAGCCTGCAATCCCGGCATGTACCCTGACAGGGAATCCAACCTTTCAGTACACTGAGTAATGCCTGACCAACTGAGCCACACCGGCCAGGGTTCTGCCAGTCCTATTTCTCCCTCCCTGACACACACAAAAAAAAAGGATTTTCAAGGCCATCTCCCATTTCTTTCTGAGATATAATTGAGATACAATATTATATTAGTTTCAGGTAGGGTCATGTCTACATCGATTGCAGAATGTTCTATTTTGCTCCGTGCTCCATGCTAGGGAACAGGATTGCTGTGAGGTATTTACCATGCAGACACTGTCCAATCCTCCTCAGGGCCTCCAGGGAGGCAGTGGATCATGATGCGCTCGTAGGCAGCCTTGCTGGATCAGGTCATGTGCTGCTTTCTACCCAGTACCATCTCCCAAATGGGACCCCAAAAATGCTGCTGGAGTGCTAGGGTGAAAGACAGGCTCTCTGTCGGACACATACAGGTACCGAATAGTTCACTGTCTGTACACGTTTACTGTTTGTAAAAAGCTGGAGCGCAGAGCCGGTGGTGGAGGGGACACGATGAGGGAGGGGTGAGGGTAGGCTTACAGCACACACCCTTTTTACCAGGATGTTCCAGTCAGTCATAAAACAGCGCCGGCCCCCTTAGTCCTCTTCCCCAGGCCCTGGTTCTTGGGTTTTGGAAGGCTCACCCTCCTCCTGGGCTCAAACAGAATTCCCTGGGAGAAGAACATCCCCCAAGGGGGCTCAACCCCCTGAGTCACACACACAACCTGTGGTTGGCACGGTCTTTCCTGGGTTTTACCCACACCCTCCGGGCTGCAGTCTGAGCTCACTGCACTCCAGTCCCGCACTCGGCAGAGATGGAGACGAGCCAACCACCATCTTCGGAAGAACACTCACCAGGGACTCAGGGCCGGAAGGTCATCCTGTCCCTCCAACACTGCGCGGCCTTCCTGGGCACTCCCAGGGCCTGGGGCAAGGAGGACAGGGAGGCCGAGGATGGAGTCTAAGGCCCGGGCAGGCAGAGACAAAAAGACAAACAAGCAAGCAAAGGAACCTGCCAGACAATGGTAACACAGACACACCGACACAGGTGGAGACAGCGGTACAAAACGGAGACAGAGGGACAAGATGGCTCCCTCAGTCCTGGCGAGGCGCGGAACGGCCAGGCAGTACTTATCGGGGAAACATCCTAACTAGAAGCTTCTCCCGTCACTCAGGCAATCGACTCTCCCCTCCACCCGGCCCCTCAGAACCCCCACCCGGGCCCGAGTCGGAGTGGGAGCGCCCTCGGGAGAACCAGCCCGAGAGGAAAGGGGCGGCCACCAACGCCCCGCCCCTGGCCGAGCGCGACCGCAGAGAGCCGGAGCATCCGGGCACAAGCCCGGCCCCTGCGGCGCCAAGGCTCCGCCTCCTGACAGGCAGCAGCCAATGAGCGGCTCCTGCCGCCGGCCTTTAAGAACCGCGCGCACTCTCCCTGCGGCGGATGCTGCCGGCCTAGCAGTCAAACGGAGTTTCCATGGAGACCGAGGCTGGGCCCTGGCGGCCTCGAGGCGTTACCATGGAGACAAGTCCCGGACTGCGGCTCCCCAGCCCCAGCTCACTGCTGTCTCAAAACCCCGCGGAGCCGCTGTGCGAGGCCAGAGCCACCGTGGCGGCTGCACGCTGGGACCTGCGGAAACACTCGTTGCTCATCGTGATCGGCGATATCGGTACAGAGAGTCAGCTGAGGGCCGTGCGGGCCCACCTTGAACAAGGTGAGCCGCTGTCCTGGCTGTGCTCGGGACATCCTCCATCCCGAGCTTCTCCGCCGGCTGCATTTACCTCCCAGAGCGTACGTCTGCATTCTCCATCCCTACTGTGCAATCCCTGAAATCCGCGCGTCCTGTTAATCTGAATCATCAGCACCTGTCACCTGCATCTTCCATGTCACGCGTCCTCCCCACCTGCCAGCATCTTGCTTCCCCCATCCTCCCGCACACCCCGTGGCATTCCGCAATCTCCCTGAGTCGGGTTAGCTCTGGGCAGCCCCTGGGTCCGCTCTGGGCACACCCTCTCTCCCTCAGTGTCTCGGTCCAGATGTCCTGAAAGTCCTCACCTTCCCCAGAAGATTCCATGTCCCTACCTTAGCTTCTTCTTTAGGATCCCTGAACAAGCACAGGGAGCTTTCTGAAACGCTGCGGGCAAATCTCAAATCTCCCAGTGTGGGCGGCCAACCTGAGAGAGTGACCTTTGTGGCCACCAGCTCTCAGTCCTCACCTCCCTGACTAGTTGACAGCCAGTGGCGCAGTGCTGCGGAGCCACCTGCGGGTGGAAGTAAGCCTGCAAGGGGTGGAGGGAAGGAGGGGGGACTAGAAAGAGAGTCCAGAATCCTACTTAGCTATAAGGACAGGGAAGGCACCCCTGGTATCTAGGAATAGTCCCTTGGATGTCACTTCTATCACAATTGGGCAACTCTGCAAGAAAATTGCTACATACAAACTCATTAGTGACCAAGTTTAGCCTATACCAGTGATGGCGAACCTATGACACGTGTGTCAGCACTGACACGCGTAGCCATTTCCGATGACGCGCGGCCGCTAAGGCGGCCGCATGCCGAGGATGAAACATTTGCTGCTCCTGAGGATGAAACATTTGCGAAATAATGTTTTTTCCTCAAAGTGACACACTACCCGAGTTATGCTCAGTTTTTTGGCGAAGTTTGACACACCAAGCTCAAAAGGTTGCCCATCACTGGCCTAAACTCTGCCCCGCTCCCTCTGGCTCAGGCAAAGGCCAAGAAAGGATGGGAGACAGACACAGGCACTAACCACCTTTCTTAAAGATATCCGTGTGACTGACTGATCATGGCAGCTGTCCTTATCCTCTCCCTCTCCTTACCCCTCTTGTGAGCCTGTAAGTGCTCCCTGCAGTCCAGCCCCTCTGACCTTATCTAGAGTGCTCTTTGTTTCTTTTTTCTCTCACAGGGATTCTCTCCTGGAACATTGACTTATCATCCTTTGATTTGAACCAACAATTGAGACTCTTCATTACCCGGCACCTAGCTCACTTCTCTTCAGAGGTCAAAGGTTAGGACTAGTGTCATTTGTCTCAGTTCTTTGGGTGAGGGTTGGTCACTGAAGAGCAGAGATCCACTCTTCCTGGTAGAACTGGCCTTGTGGGAGATTTGGGTGGGGGAGGAGGGAGGGATTCCTCAAGGGAAAGTTGTAAAGCTCCATAACTATTCCCACATATCCAGTACACTTCTCAGAGAGATGGTATGAGGGTGGAAGAAGCCTGGAGAATGTAATTTCTACTTGAGGGTGGTTTATGGACAGCTGTTGACATGCACTAAGGAAACAACGTACTTCTCATGAACGACCAATCATCTTCCATGCACAGATTCACTCTCTTTTTCGTGTTCCTCTCTCCGTGTACCCCAGCCTCTTGCTCCCTGTACAGAGACCCTCGAATCCCCCACTTGCCTTCGAGATCCTTGCTTAGAACTTCCCTCAGACTGCACAGCCTACTCTTCAGGTTTCAGGATTTCTGGTTTCTCCTTTGGTTCAGGCAACAGATCTCCAGAGCAGAGCAGAAATCTGGTACAAAAGGCTGATGAGCACCATCAAACCCAGAGTGGAAGCAGGGTCTCCTGGATTTATTGCTACTTTGAGGTTTGACTCTGAGATCAAAGTGCACAGCATGCAGTTCCCCATCCTGATGGGTGGGAGAAATGGGTCAGGTATTTGAGAAAATAATATTTTAGGAGCTATCAGTCCATGACAGTATCTGTGGGGAGACTTCAGAAAGCTCTACATCTCATTATAAAAGTGCTGGGCATTCTGGTCCTGTTGTTGGTAAATGTTGGCATACCAATCCAAGCACCAGTGCCTTCATATACTATAAAAATCCATCCAGCTCAACAGTTACTGCATAAGATGACTGAATTCATATCTTATATAGATTATTCTCAATTATTCAGTAGAGTGCATAGTCACGAGCCCTTCTCTTCCCACTCCTCCTGCTAACTGCCACACCTTTGGTCATTTCCCTGAGCACTGACTCCTCTGAAGATGCTACCAGAGAGAGAAGACAAGGTCAATATGACTAATGCTTTATTATCCTAGGAATATGTGCAGCATTTAAAAAATGTGGGGCTGGCATTTTCTTGATGTGACTGCTTTCTGTGAAGCTAGACGCTCACTGTTTTGAGACTGCCTTCTGTTTAGAATTACTCATGTCATGGCTTCCTCCATTAGCACAGATGATTGAAAATCAATAGTTTTACCACTTATTACTCCTAGGAGCTTGGGTGCAAAATTGGATCGGGGATGATAACAGATGAAATTAATGATTGAATTGAAGTTTGAGGAGTAACTGCTGATGTTAATAATTTACACTGAATTCTCTAATCCCGTCCTTTTGGCCACAGAGACTTAAGATTAGGCTGCTTTCTGGAATGATGTATGAATGTACAGAACTTAAACCAAAATACTTAGCCATTTTTTAAATTAAGATGCGAGGATGCTTGGGCATATGCTTACAGGGAGATGCATAGTTACTCTCACTAAACAAGCGCTGATATAGAAACACCAACTAGATCTTTTCAATCAAAGAGTTATACTGTGGTGTCCTTGGGGGGGGGGGGGGGGGTTAGGGCCATACACCCAAGACTAGGGCTTACTTTAGCCTACTGAATTTTTTTAGGTTTGGACATTTTACTTTTATTTCTTATTTCTTATTTTTTGGTGGCCTGGTTTATGTCCCTGGAGAATAGTAGAGAATTTCCTGGAAAAACCCACATGGCTCAAGACAGCCACAGCCCCACCCCTGCTGGCTCCTCTTTCAGCTGTCCCCACAAACAACAGTCAGCCTAGAGCAGCTGCAGACACTGCCCCTCCCTTCAGCCTCCCTTTAATGGGGCAGCAAAGGGAACCAGGCTGCTAGGATGGGCTCCAGGGGATATGCTAGTACCTTATGACTTAATCCTTTCTGACCACCCTGGAGGCTGGACTGCCATCCTTCTCACCTCTGCTTAAGCCCTCTGCCAAAATGCTTTAAAAAGGGACAAAAATGTACCCTACAATGACAAGGAGAGCACAATCATTCCTAGCCACCTCCCCCTCCACACTCTCCACACTGGGAAAAGGAGGGACCCTCTGAAGTAGAGTCAGTGGTCCAGCTCCTTCTAGTGGTCAAATCTGGTAATGATTTCCTAGGTGAATTTTGGGTAGTCAGTCTCCAACCGTGACTTGGAGCCTTCCTTTCTAACCCCTGCAAAAAGCTGGGGCTTCCAAACATTATAAAGTAAACCCAGAAACAGTTAGGATAGTGGAAAACTGAGCTTGAATAACACTCTTGATACTTCTACTCTCGGCCACCTATAGGAGAGGGAGAGGACTTCATAATATATAATTCATGATTGATATTCTGTGGCTCTAAGACACACAGGCTGAAGAGCCAGTGTGGAGGTCTTCTGTTTGACTCTCCATTACCACTGAAAGTGCTAGTTCTGTTACCTTCAGTGAAAGCCAGTCTGAATTAGTAGAGCAGCTCACTGTCCTCTACAGCTGGGGCTTGCATTGCTGTCTAGAATGGGAAAGCAGGGACATGAATAGATCTTGAAGCCCTTTCCTGAAGGCACTTCCAGTTCTGGGTTTACCTGAGAGCTAAGGGTACTCTCTAGAGTTCGTCTGGCTTGAGATTCTGATTTAGGATTTCCTTGATGACCTGGATGACCGCTCATAAATCTTCTACAAAAGAGAGACAGATTTCCAGTGGTATTCGTGCACTGCAGGTTTAGGATTCTAAGAATAAAGCACGCTTACATCTTTTGTACACTCCTCACAGCATTATTGGAGAATGGTACTAATGTTAGACTCACTTTATAGTGAAAGCAAGCTTTCAGAGAGGTTAATTGACATTTAATTGCATGATTAATAAAATAGTAGAGTCAGGTCTCAAATCCAGGACTTTGGATGTCTCTTTGTGTCTGAGCTCAGGCACCTCACAATTTCATTGCAGCAGAACACAGCAGGTGAAGGATTGGTTGTGGTGGGTGGCTGTTCAGAGGGTGAGGGCTGAGGGAAAACTCCGCCGTGATTTGAAACCAGGCCCAGGGTTAGCATCTGAGAATAAGGGTGGGCTCTGCACTGGTGTGGGAAATGTTACTTTGTTCTCAAGCCAATATCTACTCAGGTTTCCCTCTTAGCCCACCCTAGAGGGCCCTAGAAAGCAGAGAGAAGACAGAAGGTTTGAGATGGGAGGAAGTAAGAAGTATGAAGTTGCAGGAGGGATGTGTTTCTCTTTTGTGATGCTCGGAACTCAGCCTGATTTGTGTTCTGTATCTCTGCAGATGGCTTCCTCTATCCAAATGGGGCTGTTGCCATGCTGCTGCTTTGCATCCCCGGATCTGAGCAAAGATACCTCCTCCTTTGTCTCCCCCTCTCCCCAGTACTGGTGACTCAGCTCCTCCTCTACTCTGGCTGCAGTTTACAGGGGATGGGGGATGCTGAGAGCAGAGACTATTTTGGCTTCTCTGACCTTCAAAAGCAATTCTTGGCAGCCTGGGGCAAGGGTGTGGCTGGTGCTGGGGTGAGTGGGTGGATGGCCATGTGAAGAAGGCTTTAGGAGTTGGCCAGGCCTGGGGAAGGTTGATGGAAAGGAAGAAGGCAGGGAAGGACTTTGTGGGAGCAAGAGCATCACCAGGTTGGAACTGAGTGCTAGAGAGCTCCGGTTCCTCCCTTTGAATCCTCTGTCACTAACTCTGAGACAGAGGCAGAGACTAAGGGAAACAGAGCCAATATTGGAAGGCTTAAGGTAGTATAAGACAGAGACATCAAAGAGACATAGAAAAGTGCAGAAAATTGCATGTTCTCAGGGTTCCTGTGCCCCACCCCAGATTGTCTAGGACCATGTGTCCACTCCAGAATTTCAAACTACCCTCCAACCTAAAATGATACCTATTTCTGCCCTCCCCTGGTTTCTGTAGCTGCGGCTCGCTCGGAAGCCACTGACAGAGCTCAGCACAACGCTGCTCCCCAGCCTTCGTCTCAAGCAGTCCCCTCACTCCTACACTGTGCTTTCAGGCCCCCAGCCCCTTTGTCTCCCGTTCCTCCTGGGATTGAAGGTCATTCCCAGGGTCTGAGGAGAGAGGCAGCAGATGGTTCCTGAGAGAAGGGGGCGGGGGCAGGCAGCCCATACCTCCTCTGTCCCCCACAGTGTGCCGGAGCACAGGGCTTTGGTCTTTTGGCTGATGCTAAAAGAGTATTTCCTGACTAAGCAGGATTGGGGGCGAAGGGTTCTGTGGGCCGTTGGAGACCCCCTGCCTCTCTGAGCTGCTAGACAAGTCTTCAGACCCCTCAGAGCCACGGGAGAGGCACCAGAGCACTGACATTGTAAAGGCACAGAAACAGTTAAGTCTCCAGTGCCTCGTCATGGACCAGCCCCTCTTCCCCGCCCTGGCACCGCCCTCCCCATCTAGCGCCCCCCCACCCCATTCCCACCCCAAGTGCCGCAGACTCTTCCCAGAAGCTGCCGGCTGAGGCCGGAGCTGCAGCCTCCATGAGGGGCTCCCTCTCACACCCAGGGTAAGAACCGAAGGGCTTGGCGAGAGGAACGGGGGTGCTGTGATAGGGAGGTGGGATGGGGATAACGGGAAGAGAGTTCATACCTATCTGATGTGTCTGGAACCGGTCCAGGGTGGGTGGGCAGTGTGAGGGAATGGAGATAGCTGAACATTACTGGCTTGGAGGCCAGCCTGGACCCAGAGCCAGGCAGAGGCCAAGGAGGCCAGGACGGTGACCGTACACCGCCCAGGCTGGGCTGGGAGACATCAGCCTCCGGCCGCAGCAGAGGGTGGTGTCACTGGCTCTGTCTGGCAGCCCGCGCGCTGGAAGAGTTTGGGGCTGTGTCTTTGGTCAGAGGCAGAAGAATCTGAGCGGAAGGCGGATATTATGGGAACGTACCTAATCGGAGGGTATCTGGGTGTCAGCTGCTAGATTGCTCAGCTGCTCCTGTGTTGGGGGTGAGCAGGACAGCGAGTCTCTGCCTATTAAGGGAAGGTGGGGGTACACTGTGGAAAAGAAGGGAGGAGAGGGTCATGAAGACCTGGCGCGCCTCTTCACAGATCGACCTATTTGCGGTGGGTTCCCCGTACCCCTTTCCCTGCGACTAGCTTGAGGTTGGGACCCTAAGCCCCCCACCCCTTTCTGGCTCTCTCTGGAGACCGAGAGGCCACTCTGGAGATTAAGCGCGCTCCCTCCCGAGCAGCTGCCCTGCATTCCCAGTCCTGTCACCCGCACGGGTTCCCAGTCTCAGCCCCACCCCCACCCCCACCTCCTCTCTGCTTCTCTTCCCAAGATGGGGGCTCTGGAGCAGAGGAGCCAGTTTCTTCTCCGGCTTTTCGTACCCCACTTCCGACAGCTCCCCCCTCCATCCCCCCCCCCGCCCCCCGCCATGCAGAGGCAGTCAAGAAAATGACTTGTCATGCTGGGGTGGGGGTGGGGGCGGGGGCGGGGGCGGAGCTGGAGCCTGAGCTCAGCGCGCACACTCACACACACTCACACACTGCGGCAAACTGCAGCTGCCCGCGCGGCTCCCCTCCCCGCCGCCTCACTGCGGAGACACCTGCCCTCCCGCCGGCTCAGCCTCAGCATCCGCAGCCCACCCTCACCCCGTCACTGGCCAACAGAAGTGACCCTGACTCACAACAAGTCCTCTCCAGAGAAAAAGGAAAAACAAGTCCATTCCCTTCAGGGGGATCGCTAGGGGAGCAGAAGAGGAAACAGCGTTTACTCCGGGGCCTGAAAAGGAGGGGCCAGGATGCAGACTGCGTAGTTGCCAGTCAGAACTGGAGGGCACTTGGGTGAGGGAGAAGGGCCTTGGGCCCACAGGAACTGGAATCAGAGAAGTCTAGTGGTTATAAACAGGGGACTACAAGGAATGACAGATTGGGCGGGGGTCGATAGCTAGGAAGCAAACCAGTGTGTACCACAGATATTTCTTTTTCCGAGTTTCCTAGCTCAAATGTGCAACCTTGTGGTGTGTATGAGGGAGGTGGGGGTAGGAATTACCCTTTTAAATCTAAACTACTTAGAGCTAGCCTAGGACCAGTTGCTTCCTAAACCATGATATTCCTCACCTGCCCCAGCCCTGCCCCTATCCTCCTCTGAACTGACCTCAAAGCTTCCCTCCGTTCCCAAGTGAATAAAAGAGAACCCTCGAACTCCTCTTGGGCCCCACCCGCCCTGTGTGGGGTTGATCTTGTGACCCCCTCCCCCCCCTCCGTAGTTAACTTCCCCTGCAGCTGCAACTGCAGCCCCTTTCTGCCCCCTCTGCCCGATCCTGGCACCAAGGGTCTTCCACAGCAAAGGCCCTGGCCCCAAGTCCCTCTTGTCTGAAGCCCCAGAAAGAGGAAAGAGCCAAGTCACAGAAGAGAATCTAGTAGATTATGAGCCCTCACAAAATATCCTCCAGACAGCGCACTCCCCAGGCCCTCTCTTTACCTCTCCGTAAGGTAACCACTGTGTGCTGCCATTGGCAAGGGCAGGGGCAGGGCATGGCAGCCACTTCCTTTGCTACGTTGCTTGCGTGGTGTTTCATGTGAGCCTGGAGAATGGAAGTAGATAGGGGATTTGAAGGTGTCTTATCTTTCTCCGTGGCCTGGGGAACACTCAGGCTTTCCTCCCTTGTTTTCTGTTTGTGAACCACTAACTCCCCTCTCCTTGGCTGAAGCTCTCCTAGCAGAGGGGCAAGGATGAGAGGAGAAACTCTTCACAGGGGGTGGGCTGTAGGGTAGTGAACCTGGCCTCTCTGGAGCCTGGGGCCATGAAGGTGAGGTGGGAACAATATGATTGGTTGCACGTCTGAGGAACCGGAGAACAGAACAAGAAGTTAGAGAACAAGAAGTTAGAACCCTATTTCTTTTTTCTTTTTTATATTTTTATTGATTTCAGAGAGGAAGTAAGAGGGAGAGAGAGAAACATCAATGATAAGAGAGAATCATTGATCGGCTGCCTCCTGCACAACCCCACCAGGGATTGAACCCTCAACCCAGTCATGTGCCCTGACCAGGATTTGAAACTGTGACCTCCTGTTCATGGGTCAACCCTCAAACACTGAGCCACACCAGGGCTAGAGTCCTACCAGCCTTCTATCTCCCACAGTGCCGACTTCTCTCCAGTCTTTTGGGATGGAAATTCTAGCCTTGGATGGGTGTTGGAAAGGAGGGTGGGGAGTCTAAGACAATGCACAGAAGCGCCCATTTCCTTATTTCCAGGCACGAAAACCCAAGGCAGACCCTGCTGGAGAGAAGGGAGCTGAGGATGTCCCAGGAGTCCTCCCTCCAGCTGAGCCCATCCCTCCCCCCATCCCCAGGCAGCACCAGGAGCTCAGTGCTCTAGAGGGACAAAAGCTTCTTGTCAACAGGGCAGTCTTAGGCGGGAGTTCCAGGGGAGGGTGTGGCCGATGGAGGGAGGGAGAAGGTGGTCTGTGGAAGGGGGTAGGAGGAAAGCCTGGAAGGGAAGGGCCAGAGGAGCCAGTCCCCTGACTTGACTCAGCGGTACCCGAAGTGGCAGGATCTAGGGAGAGCCAGGCTTCTCTTTCTCTGAATCCGCATCTCCTGATAGTGCCTGCTTTTCTCTCCGGCCCAGCACAATGCCTCTCTGTTTTAATCTGTACCCACTCTCTTCAATCCAAATCCCTGCATCTCTCCCTCAGGCCAGAGGACTCTCTGCCACCAGAGTGAAATCCTAGAGACCGTTATCCTGGTAAACCCGAGTGCTGACAGCATCAGCTCTGAGGTAAGGCCAGGGCCTGTGCCTTGCACGCGGGCCTGGTTTGAAAGGGCTGTAACTCACCCTTGCCAGTGCTACTGCTGTAAAGCCAAGAATCCCTGGACTTGGCTTTGAATCATCCTTTCTCTGCCATCTGAGCTGCCTTACAATCTCCAGCCCCACTATGGAGGTGTTGTGGGGCTACCAGGGGGGAGCATGTCCCTGCAGTCCTGGGGAGAAACAGGAACATTCAGTGCCCTTCCCTGGGTTTCCTACATCTGTGACCACTCTCCTCCTTCCGATCTAGGTTCACCATCTACTCAGCAGCCCGTCAGCTCACAAACTACTGATCTTGAGTGGGCAAAGTTTAGAGCCAGGGGGAGACCTCATCCTACAGAGTGGTACCTACTCCTATCAAAACTTTGTCCAGGTTCTTCACAACCCAGAGGTATGTCCCATGCCTGCATGCCTGGGAGGAACAGAGTATGGGATAGGACTAGAGCTGTGGGGAAGGAAAATCTCATTGCATGATCATCTGTGGTCCTGGCAGAAAGGTAGATTACCTGGAGAGTGGTGGAGATTAGCAGACTGAATCTGAGTCAACCCCAGTGACCTGATCAGCCTTCTATCTCCCATTACTCTAGATTGCCCAATTGCTCAGCAATAGAGACCCTGGGATCCAGGCCTTCCTCACCGTATCCTGCTTAGGGGAGGGTGATTGGAGCCATCTGGGACTATCCAGTTCCCAAGAGACCCTGCATCTCCGGCTAAACCCTGAGCCCACGCTGCCCACCATGGATGGTGTGGCTGAGTTCTCCGAGTATGTCTCTGAGACCGTGGATGTGCCATCCCCCTTTGACCTGCTAGAGCCCCCTACCTCAGGGGGCTTCCTCAAGCTCTCCAAACCTTGCTGCTACATCTTCCCTGGCGGCCGCGGGGACTCTGCCCTTTTTGCCGTTAATGGTTTCAATATCCTAGTGGATGGTGGCTCTGATCGCAAATCCTGCTTCTGGAAGCTGGTGCGGCACCTGGACCGCATTGACTCGGTGCTGCTCACACACATCGGGGCAGACAACCTGCCAGGCATCAATGGACTCCTGCAGCGCAAGGTGGCAGAACTGGAGGAGGAGCAGTCCCAGGGCTCCAGCAGCTACAGTGACTGGGTGAAGAACCTCATCTCCCCTGAGCTTGGAGTTGTCTTCTTCAACGTACCGGATAAGCTGCGGCTGCCTGATGCCTCCCGGAAGGCCAAGCGCAGCATTGAGGAGGCCTGCCTCACTCTGCAGCACCTAAACCGCCTGGGCATCCAGGCTGAGCCTCTGTACCGTGTGGTCAGCAACACCATTGAGCCTCTGACCCTCTTCCACAAGATGGGCGTGGGCCGGCTGGACATGTACGTCCTCAACCCTGTCAAGGACAGCAAGGAGATGCAGTTCCTTATGCAGAAGTGGGCAGGCAATAGCAAAGCTAAGACAGGCATTGTGCTGTCTAATGGAAAAGAGGCTGAGATCTCAGTGCCCTACCTGACCTCTATCACCGCTCTGGTGGTCTGGCTGCCAGCCAACCCCACTGAGAAGATTGTGCGTGTGCTTTTTCCAGGAAATGCTCCCCAGAACAAGATTTTGGAGGGCCTGGAAAAACTTCGGCACTTGGACTTCCTACGCTACCCCGTGGCCACACAAAAGGACCTGGCTGCTGGGGCTGTGCCTGCCAACCTCAAACCCAGCAAAATAAAACAGCGGGCTGACAGCAAGGAGAGCCTCAAGGCCACTGCTAAGACAGCAGTGAGCAAGCTGGCCAAACGGGAGGAAGTGGCTGAAGAGGGAGCCAAGGAGGCCCGCTCAGAACTGGCCAAGGAGTTAGCCAAGACAGAGAAGAAGGTAAAGGAATCATCTGAAAAGCCCCCAGAGAAGCCTGCCAAACCTGAAAGGGCGAGGACAGAGTCGAGCGAGGTGTTAAAGGCAGAGAAGCGAAAGCTGATCAAAGACAAGGTGGGGAAGAAGCACCTGAAAGAAAAAATATCAAAGCTGGAAGAGAAAAAGGACAAAGAGAAAAAGGAGATCAAGAAGGAGAGGAAGGAGCTCAAGAAAGATGAAGGAAGGAAGGAGGAGAAGAAGGATGCCAAGAAGGAGGAGAAGAGGAAAGATATCAAACCTGAGGTCAAGAAGATTTCTAAGCCAGACCTGAAGTCCTTTACCCCTGAGGTACGGAAGACCCTCTATAAAGCCAAGGCTCCTGGCAGAGTCAAGATGGACAAGAACCGGGCTGCCCGTGGGGAGAAGGAGCTGTCTTCTGAGCCCCGGACACCCCCAGCCCAGAAGGGGGCTGTACCACTTCCAACAGTCAGCGGGCACAGGGAGCTGGCCCTGTCTTCCCCAGAGGACCTCACACAGGACTTTGAGGAGATGAAGCGTGAGGAGAGGAGGTTACTGGCTGAACAAAGGGACATAGGTCTAGGAGAGAAACCTCTCCTTGCAGACACTGCACAGCAGGGACTCCCAAGCACAGTTGCCCAGGGGACATTACCCTCTGTCCCAAGGCTGGAACAAGAAGAGCCTGTGATAAAAGAGAAAGAGGTTGTACCAAACATCCCTGAGGAACAAGGCAGCAAGGATAGAAGCACAAACTTTGGGGCTGAAACAGAGAAAGAGAAAGATACCTGGGAAGAAAAGAAACAGAAGGAAGCAGAAAGCCTCCCTGATGGAACAGAAGCCAGAGAGGAAAGTGAACCTGAGGTAAAGGAGGATGTGATAGAGAAGGCTGAATTAGAAGAAATGGAGGAATTACACCCTTCAGAGGAAGAGGAAGAGGAAGAGACAAAGGCTGAGAGTTTTTACCAAAAACATATGCAGGAAGCTTTGAAGGTAACTCCAAGGGTCAGGGAGGCTCTTGGGGGCCGGGAACTGGGACTCCAGGGCAAGGCTCCTGAGAAGGAGACCTCATCATTCCTAAGCAACTTGACCACACCTGCAGGAGCCACTGAGCATGTCTCTTACATCCAGGACGAGACAATCCCTGGTTACTCAGAGACGGAGCAGACCATCTCAGATGAGGAGATCCATGATGAGCCGGAGGAGCGCCCCGCTCCTCCTAGGTTTCCTACAAATGCGTATGATCTCCCTGGGCCTGAAGATCCTGGCCCCTTTGCCGTTAGTCAGCCTGCAGACAGTGTTGTTCCTGTCACCTCCAGCAAAGGCTATGGAGCACCAGAGACTGAACTCACCTACCCCCCCAACATAGTGGCTGCCCCTTTGGCTGAAGAGGAGCACGTGTCCTCAGCTACCTCAATCACTGAGTGTGACAAGCTTTCTTCCTTTGCCACATCTGTGGCTGAGGACCAGTCTGTGGCTTCACTCACAGCTCCCCAGACAGAGGAGACAGGCAAGAGTTCCCTACTGCTTGACACAGTCACAAGCATCCCGTCATCCCGCACTGAAGCCACTCAGGGCTTGGACTATGTGCCATCAGCTGGTACCATCTCACCCACCTCCTCACTGGAAGAAGACAAGGGCTTTAAGTCACCACCTTGTGAGGATTTCTCTGTGACTGGAGAGTCAGAGAAGAGAGGAGAGATTGTAGGGAGGGGCTTGCCTGGAGAAAGAGCTGTGGAAAAGGGAGAGGAGACCACAAATGTGCAGATATCTGAGAAACTTCACAGTCAATATGGAGCCCCAATGTTTGGTGCTCCTGGGCACACCCTATATCCAGGGGAACCAGCCCTCGGAGAACTAGAGGAGCGCTGCCTCAGTCCAGATGACAGCACAGTGAAGATGGCCTCTCCTCCACCATCTGGCCCACCCAGTGCTACCCACACACCCTTTCATCAGTCCCCAGTAGAAGAAAAGTCTGAGCCCCAAGACTTTCAGGAAGCAGGTTCCTGGGGAGACATGAGGCACACACCAGGTGTAGGCAAGGAAGATGCTGTACAGGAGACAATCAAGCCAGGGCCTAAAGAGGACGCACTAGAGAAGAGAGAAAAGGTGCTTCCTCCCAGGAGCCCCCAAGCTCAGGAAGCTGCCATCAGCATTGTTGGGGAACATACAGGCTACACTCTCCAACTATTGCCAGAACAGGATAAAGCAATGGTCTTTGAGACTGTGGAGGCACGAGAGCCCACGGGAACAGTTCTGGGAACAGAAGCCCTTCTGAAAGATTTGAAGACATCACTCCAAGCACCTGGTGAACCTCAGAAAGACGAGATGCTCCAATTTCCTGACCAAAGCCTCTCCCCTGATGATGCAGAGTCCCTCTCTGTCCTCAGCGTGGTCTCTCCAGACATTGCCAACCAGGAAGCACCCAGGTCTCCTTATGGCCTAACAGAGCAGCACTTGCACAAAGACCTTTGGCCACAGGTATCTCCAGAAGACACCCGGTCACTTTCTTTCTCAGAAGAGAGTCCCAGCAAGGAGACCTCTCTGGATATCTCTTCTAAGCAGCTATCTCCAGAAAATCTTGGCACTCTCCAGTTTGGGGAACTAAGCCTTGGAAAGGAAGAAAAGGGGCCTCTGATGCAGGCTGAGGACACTTCTCAGCACTTAGCCCCTGTGTCTATTCCAGGACCCCGTGCAGCCACAGTGTCTCCTCCCACACAAGGGAACACTGGATACTCTGCACAGACAGACATCACAGATGAGAGCCCTGATGGAAAATTACCTTCCAGCTCTTTTTCTCACTCCACACTGTTGGGAAATGGGAAGCACTCACCTGAAGTGATCACAAGCCCTGGCGAACACATTCTAACACCTGATAGCTCCCTCACCAAGAGTCCCGAGTCTTTGCCAAGCCTTGCCATGGAAGACATTGCCATGAAGTGGGAAGGTCAAGTTCCAGAATTGAAAGACAGAACCCCAGAGAAGAAGGACAAAGGACCTGACCCAAAGGATGAAGTCCTACAGCAGAAGGGCAAAACTCTGGAGCAGAAGGATACAGCCATCAGTCAGAAAAGTGAGGCTCTGGAAGAAAAGAACACAGTTATGGAACAGCAGGATAAGGCTTTAGAACAAAAAGTCAGAGACTTAGGACAAAGGGACTCAGCCCTGGAAAGGAAAGACAAGACCATAGAACCAAAAGACAGAGTTCCAGAGGACAAGGTCTTTGAACTGAAGGGCAAGGCCTTAGAACAGACAGACAAGGTCCCTGAGCAGAGGGTCAAGGATCAGGAACAGAAGGACAAAGCCTTGGAAAGGAAGGATCAGGCCTTAGAACAAAAATACTGGGCTTTAGGACAGAAGGATGAAGACCTGGAACAAAACAATAAGGCTCCTAAACAGAAAGATAAGGCTCTGGAAGAGGACAAAACTCAAGATCAGGGGAGCCCAACGCAGGAGAAAACCATGAAACCAAAGGAGAAGATCCTAGAGGAAAAATCTTCAGAAAAAGTTGAAGCTGTGAAACAGAAGGAAGAAGCTCTGCTGGATAAGACCAAAGCTCTGGAGCTGGAAGAGAGCCCAGTGCAGGAGGACAAGGCCCTGGAGCAGGAAAAGAAGTACTGGATGGAGCAGGATGTAGTCCAGGAGTGGAGAGAAACGTCTTCAACTGGAGGGGAGCCAGATGGAGAACAGAAAGAATTTACCCGGACATGGGAGGACACATCATCTGAGCAGGAGGACAGGTACTGGAGGGGCAGAGAGGATGTAGCCCAGGACACATACTGGAGGGAGCTGAGCTGTGAGCGGAAGGTCTGGTACCCGCATGAGCTGGATGGCCAGGGGGTCCAGCCACGGTACACAGAGGAGCGGGAGAGCACTTTCCTCGACGAGGGGCCAGATGATGAGCAAGAAGTGCCCCCCTTGGAGCATATGCCCCAGAGCCCATGGGCCTCAGACTTCAAGGGTTTCCAGGAGCCCTCATCGCAGAAAGGGCGGGAGGTAGAGCGGTGGCTTGCTGAGTCACCAGTTGGGCTGCCACCAGAGGAAGAAGACAAGCTTACCCGCTCCCCTTTTGAGATCATCTCTCCACCGGCTTCCCCAACTGAGATGGTTGGACAGAGGGTTCCTCTGGCCCCAGGACCAGAGACCCCTGTGCTAGAGCCTAAGACTATGCCACCCGTAAAGAAAGAGCCCACTACCCACTCATGGCTGGCTGAGATCCCACCGTGGGTGCCCAAGGACAGACCCCTGCCACCTGCACCTCTCTCCCCAGCGCCAGCTCCCCCAACCCCTGTCCCTGAGCCACGCACTCCTGCACCCTTTTCCTGGGGCACTGCCGAGTATGACAGTGTGGTGGCTGCAGTGCAGGAGGGGGCAGCTGAATTGGAAGGTGGGCCATACTCCCCGCTTGGGAAGGACTACCGCAAGGCTGAAGGCCAAGGAGAAGAAGAAAATCAGGCCAGGGCTCCTGACAGCAGCCCCTGCAGCTCAAAGGTTCCAGAGGCCAGCAAGAGCCATGCTACAAAGCGGCCTGAGCAGACAGAGCCAGAGCAGAGAGAGCCCACGCCCTATCCTGATGAGAGAAGCTTTCAGTATGCGGATATATATGAGCAGATGATGCTTACCGGGCTCGCCCCTGCGTGCCCCACTAGGGAACCTCCTCTTGGAGCAGCTGGGGATTGGCCCCCACACCTCTCAACCAAGGAGGAGGCTGCTGGCCGAAACACATCAGCAGAGAAGGAGCTTTCATCTCCTGTTTCACCCAAGAGCCTCCAATTCGACACCCCATCTTTCAGCTATGCAGCTCTGGGGGGACCCACCGTACCACCTAGGCAGGAGCCTGATGCAGGGCCAAGTGTGGAGCCCAGCCTCACCCCCCCTGCATTACCTCCCCGTGCTCCTATCCCCCTGAGTAAAGGCCCAAGCCCCCATCTTAATGGTAATGTCCTGAGCTGTAGCCCTGATAGGAAAACCCCATCCCCCAAGGAATCAGGCCAGAGTCACTGGGATGACAGCACTAGTGACTCAGAGCTAGAGAAGGGGGCTCTGGAACAGCCAGAGAAAGAGGCCCAGTCCCCAAGTCCCCCCCACCCCATCCCTGCGGGGCTCCCTAAACTGTGGCCTGAAAGTGAGGCAGGTACCAGTCCTTCCTCAAACTCACACCAGGGTCCTGCCCCACCCAGCCTGGACTTCCCTGCTTCAGCCTTTGGTTTCTCCTCATTGCAGCCAGCTCCTCCACAGCTGCCCTCTCCAGCTGAACCACGCTCGGCACCCTGTGGCTCCCTTGCCTTCTCTGGGGACCGAGCTCTGGCTCTGGCTCCAGGGCCCCCCACCAGAACCCGGCATGATGAGTACCTAGAAGTGACCAAGGCCCCCAGCCTGGACTCCTCACTGCCCCAGCTCCCCTCACCCAGCTCTCCTGGGGCCCCTCTCCTCTCTAGTCTGCCACGACCTGCCTCACCAGCCCTGTCTGAAGGCTCCTCCTCTGAAGCCACCACACCTGTGATTTCAAGTGTGGCCGAGCGCTTCCCTCCCGGCCTGGAGGCTGCAGAACAGGGGTCTGTAGAGCTGGTCCCAGGAATGGAAGCAACTGCCCACAGCCTTTGGGACCTTACTCCTTTGAGCCCAGCACCTCCAGCGTCACTGGACTTGGCCCCAGCTCCAGCTCCAGCTCCAAACTTGCCTGGAGACATGTTTGATGGCACCCTGCCCTGCCGCCTGGAGTGCTCAGTGGCAGCCACCAAGAAGCCAAACTCCTTCCAGGATCTCTCTGGAGATTATGCCACCAATGGTCCAACTGAAACCAGCCCCAACACCCCAGGCCTTGCCCCAGCCAAGGATGAGGAAAAAGAGGCTGAGGGCTGCCCTGCCTGGGAACGTGGGGCCTGGCCTGAGGGAGCTGAGAGGAGCTCCAGGCCTGACAGTCTGCTCTCCCCTGAGCAGCCACTGTGTCCTGGAGGGACCTCTGGTGGCCCATCCAGAAGTGGCTCCCCTAAGATGGAGGCTGGGCCCCAGGGATGTGCCTCTGAGCCCCGGCCCCACTGTGGGGAGCTCTCCCCATCCTTCCTGAACCCACCTCTGCCCCAATCCACAAATGACAGTGACCTCTCAACTGAGGAAGCTCAGCTGGTAGGGAGAGGGGGGAGGCGCCGGGCAGGGGGCCCTGGGGCCACAGGGGGCCCATGTCCTGTGGCAGATGAGACACCCCCGACGTCAGTCAGTGACTCAGGCTCCTCACAGTCAGATTCTGACGTTCCACCAGAAACCGAGGAGTGTCCATCCATCACAGCTGAGGCAGCCCTCGACTCAGATGAAGATGGGGACTTCCTGCCTGTGGACAAAGCTGGGGGGGTCAGTGGAATGCACCATCCCAGGCCTGGCCATGACCCACCTCCACTCCCTCAGCCAGACCCCCACCCATCCCCTCCCCGTCCCGATGTGTGCATGGCTGATCCTGAGGGGCTCAGCTCAGAGTCTGGAAGGGTAGAGAGGCTACGGGAAAAGGAGAAGGCACAGGGGAGAGTAGGGCGCAGGGCCCCAGGCCGGGCCAAGCCAGCATCTCCTGCACGGCGTCTGGATCTTCGGGGAAAACGCTCACCCACCCCTGGTAAAGGGCCTGCAGATCGAGCATCCCGGGTCCCACCTCGGCCACGTAGCACTCCAAGCCAGGTCACCCCAGCAGACGAAAAGGATGGACACAGCCCCATGTCCAAAGGCCTAGTCAACGGACTCAAGGCAGGACCAAGTAAGTATGATGTGAACAGGAGAGATTGTGGATTGGGGCTGGGTGTGGCTGGTCTAAGGCTCCAGGAGTGGGAGGAAGGGAAAGAAGGAGAAGGTTGCCAAAAGCAGTCTACTTTCCCTCTACAATGAGTCCTGGCTTGTCTCTACAGTGGCCTTGGGTTCCAAGGGCGGCTCTGGTCCCCCTGTATATGTGGATCTCGCCTACATCCCGAATCATTGCAGTGGCAAGACTGCTGATCTTGACTTCTTCCGACGAGTGCGTGCATCCTACTATGTGGTCAGTGGGAATGACCCTGCCAATGGCGAGCCAAGCCGGGCTGTGCTGGATGCCCTGCTGGAGGGCAAGGCCCAATGGGGGGAGAATCTTCAGGTGAGTGACAAGAGATGCCACGGAGGTAGTATGGTCAAAGCTTACTAAGAGGCAATAGTGGGGCACAGTCTTTATTCATAAAAGGACTGAGCCCTTACTATGGGAAGTTTCCTGGACCATCAGGTATCCCATCCCCCTCACATACGCTCTCTTCACATTATCACATCAGGCATGTCTTATTTCCCTCCTAGGTGACTTTGATCCCTACTCATGACACGGAGGTAACTCGTGAGTGGTACCAGCAGACTCATGAGCAGCAGCAGCAACTGAACGTCCTGGTCCTGGCTAGCAGCAGCACTGTGGTCATGCAGGATGAGTCCTTCCCAGCCTGCAAGATTGAGTTCTGAAAAAACCACTCTCCCTTCCCCAAGGATCTGCTCCCCCAGCTCCCTTAGAGAATGGCTACTGCTGAGTTTTTGGAGTTTGGGGACATGGGAGCTGGGGAAGGAGAGGGTGGGGGACAGGACGTCTTGTGGGAACTTGGGCTGGGCTAAATGGGAGGGGTTGTCTCTTCCCCTCATCCATACTTGAGAGGAGTCTCAAAACCAAAGGTAACAGGATAGGGAGAGGGTACAAAATTAGGATAGGAGGTCATCTGATGCCTGAGAACTCTGGAGTGACATCTCTCCTAGCACTGCCAAATGCTGGTATTGCATGGGGATTAAGGATGAATCTGAGAGTGCAACCTCCCCCCTCATGGAAGGAGATCATATCTGCAACCCCAGGTACCTCTTTATCTCTATCTATTTATTTAGCATCCCAAGGATTTCCAATAGTAACTTATGTGACCTGGGGGCAGGATACTGTCAGTGAGATGCCTAGAGCTGCACCCTTCACTTCCCATCCCCTTACCCACCAGGGTCTGGGTTCCAGCAGAGGTCTGGGGGTACACTGCTGCTACACTGTCCCACTGCTTCCCTCCGTATCTGAATGTCTCAACCTAAAACTTGAAGCACTTGACCAACAGACTGGTGAGAGAAGAAAAGAGCTTATCCTCCCAGTCCCTGCTTCATACCATTCACATCCCAGAGTTGTGCCCAGACCAGGCCTACTGGGCAGCACAAAGGGGCAAGGAGAGCCCAGCTCCAAACCCAGAATTTTCCAAGCTCCCTGACCTTTTGAAGTTTTCACCTACCCATTCCAATGATCCTGATCCCTTCTCATCCCCTGCTTGGCTTTTCTGCATGTGGTCATCTACTGTGGCCTGGTGTGTAATGGGTTAAAAATAAGCCACTGCCTCACATCCCAACATCTGACACCTCAACAATGTGTGACTCCCCCAACATTCCACTATGCCATCCTGCAGCTGAAATGGGAAAGCTGGCTGCCTTTTCAGCCCCATACAAACTCTTAGAGAGGATCTGGGAGGTGGAGGTCATGCCAGAGGACTTGGGGGAAAGGAGAGGGAGGGCGGAAAGGGAGAGGAAGCTGAGCTAAAAAGCTTAACTCCTACTGAGTGAGATGAACACAGGCTGAAAATACCATCTCAGGAGAGGACCTCACCCCGAGCAAGCCAATGAGCAGCCTTGCCAGACTACTGCTGGACTGAGGAATCCAGACGCTCGTCAGGACTCAGCTTCTCTGCCAAATGACTGTGTGGAAACCAAAACGAGCCTGCCTGTGTCCTTCCTAGCTCCCACCCAACCCGTGCTGCTGTGCTCTGCTTCTCCCCACACCTCCCTGCCGTAGTTCCCAGCTGCTGTAACAGAGCCGCCTTCAACTCTAACAATAAATCAAGTTCATTACAGATGCTATAGTGCTGCTTAGGGTTTTTCTGACTCCACATATTGCTTAGTTGCTGGGCTCTGGCTTCTTTGCTTCTCTAAGCATAGTCATTTTTCTCAATGTCTTTGATAACTGGAAGCAATTCCAGGACCCAGGGAAGCCAGAGGACATAGGGTGTGTTGAGGGAGAAAAGGATATGAGGAAGCCAGCATAATTCCTGAAAATGGGTGACAGTACCTGAACACTTGGTTTGGGGAAGGAAGAGGGGTCGGCATCTCCATGAGGTCAAGAGCTGAGAACCAAATAACCAGATACGTTAGATAAGATAACACCAAAGAGGTAAGGAGTTGAGGGGCCCTAAGAGACCCAGAGCTTATTGAGGTTGTAAACACCCCTCACTTATGCAGTCAGGATTTTCATGGAGTAAAATGTTGGATTTTTCCACAGCAGTGAAACCCTTTATATGTCCTGGGTATGTAAGAAGAGGCCAAGTTGTGAATGTGAATATATGGGCAGGGGGATATTCCAGTCCTCCTAGTGTTCTGGGCTCTCCCGATGTAAAGATGTCAAGGGATTAAACAGCGTATAACCTCTTTATGTTAATTCCTGACACTCCAAAGCATTGGAAGAAAAACTTAAGAGCGTGATACCAAGGAGCTGGTGAAAAGGCACTGTGTACCCTCTGGTGTTTCACAGAGACAGAACCTCTCTCCCCCACAACACTACTCACTTCAGACATTTTGGGATAGCGGGTTGATTGGCATAGGGACCTCCTGGGATGTCTGATCTGCATATTTTTATAGCCTGTTCCTGCTCAACTACAAAGGCTTTTGACTGGTTCAGATTCAGTTACATACCTGATTGACTTATAGTCACATTCATTCTTGAGTTCACAATGATATTACCACCTCTACCATTCTCATTACTTCATATTTATTGAGCACTCATAATGTTCCGGCCCCCCACTCTAATGACAGCATTACCCCTCTTACCCACCCTCATTCCCATCCCCAGATCTTTGGGATTAGCTTCATAATCACACCTGGCCCTAAAGACACAATGATAGAAGGACAAACCTCTTGGAAACCCTAGAGTGTTTGTTCTTTGGCCAGTCTGTCCCTGGCACTACCATATATATATATATAATCTTTGCTCATGTCTGTACAATATTTATCTCTGCTGATTGCTTAAAAATAGAACCTGATTTTCTCTACTACAGCATCTTCTAAACCAAAAAGCCCCACAACAAAAGAGGCCTCGCTTCACAGATTGGTCAAGAACCCCAAAAGCATTTTAAGTAGTTACTCTGAAATTTTCACAGCAATCTAATACCTATTTTTCCATAGAGCTATTGCCCTCTTCACAGGACAGGGGCAGAGAGGGCACTTGGGGATGATATGGAAATACCCATAAGCCCAATCTAAAGATTAGTGGCCATGATGGATGTTTGTTTAGTAAGGGGACTCTTTTTCCCAGACATTTCAGACAGCCATCCTGGGCCCATCTGAGGAGTGCTAGCCAAGACAAGAGTCCCCCTGAATGCACATATGGTCTAAAGGACTTTGAGACATTGTGAATATTTCCTCAGAAAAGTGAAGACCTTGGAATCCCCTTTTGCACTTGTTGTCCCGGGATGGTGTCTTCAGCAGTTAAGAGGCATTTCCTTTAACAATCTGGAATTTCCTGGGATGGTCAGAGGAGGCTGGGTAATGATAGACCAGCCCGCCCCTTAAAGGAAATCCTATTCAAATCTAATGGCTTGGTGAGGAGTCAATGGCTGCTTTGAACACAAGCTGGGCCCCTCACCAAGCCCAGCCCCAGCACAGGTATGCTTCATGACAAGAGGGCTGCTTCCTCAGACGCCTCCAGTAAGGTCCAAGGCCTTATGCTGGCAGGTGAGTGAGCCAACAGAAAAAGTGGCTAGCTCAAACGGCTGGTATATTATGACACCATCAATGAGAAAATGATTAATCACATGTTGCTGGTGGAAGGGATAAGTTTTGGTCATGGGCTAGAGACTGGCTCTGAGTGAGGGTTTGGATCACTAGATGGATACTGGGCTTGGGGAACAACCTCTCCAGGCAGCTGGTCAATGACCTCAGGGACCACCCAGGACTGCTGATTAACCTCCTCAGGGCCCTCCTGGACCTGTAGACCACCCTCCTCTGGGAACTCTTGGGATGGTGTATCAACCTCAGGGATATCCTGAGATAAGAGATGGGTTGCAGGAGCTTCTTGGGCCAGTCTGTCAACCTCCAAAGAGAACTCCTGGCATGGTTGGCTGAGCTCCTCAGGGATCTCTTGGGCTGGCTTGCCAACTTCCACAAGGATTTCCTGGACCAGGCCACCAACCCCTTCAGGAAACCCATGGACCAGCCTGCCAACTTCCACAGAGACCCCTTGGCATGGCAGGCTGACCTCCTCAGGGTTCTCCTGGAAAAGCTTGCAAGCTTCCTCAGAGACTTTCTTGCACAGTTGGTTGATCTGAGTGACCTCCTGGCATGTCTGGTTACCATCATCATGGGTCTCCTTGCATGGCTGGCTGTTGTCAGGGACCTCCTGGCATGGCTGACTGACCTCTTCAGGGATGTCCTGGCATGGCTGGCTAATGTCAGAGGCCTGATGACATGGCTGGCTGACCTCCTCAGCTACTTCCTGGCATGGCTGGCTGGTTTCCACAGGTGGTTCCTGTGGGAACTGGTTTGGTTCAAAAGGCTTTTGCTCTCCTTCTATGAAGAGCTCTCGTGCTCCATTCCCAGGGATCTCCTGGCGCAGCCCAAGGCCTTGACATTCTTCAGCCTCGTGTGAACTTAGGGAGGGTTTATCACTGAAGCCAAATGGGCAATTACCATCCACTGCAGTAGGGGAGGAAGGACCAGCACTGGACACAGTGCTGGAAGGGCCACTGCTGTCTGTAAAGCAAATTCAGAAGACCAAGTCAGGCAACCTGGAAGAGAAGGCTTTACTCTATGTATGTAGTTCAAGTGCCAGATAGATGGCCTATATTACTCATGTCTCTGGGAAAGAAGGTCTGAATTCTTTCTAAGTTATGCAGACTCCCAAGTTAGCCCAGCTCAGAAACTGTTGCTCTGGCCTAACATATACTAGAGGAGTAGCACTAAGGTACATCTAAGACTTCAGGAGAAAGTGCTGAGACCCACTTCATCCAGTTCTTTCACAAATGTACCCCTATCCAAATTTCAAATTCTCTTGATCCTTCATTCATACTTTGAAAACATATGAATACTTTATTCCAGTGGCTCATAATTGGGGTTACATAGAATCTCCAGAGATTCTAATTCTGTAGGTTTAGGGTAAAGGTGTGGGGTGGAGAGGGAGATGAAGGCAATATATTTTGTTGTAACACTCCCAATTAAGTTTGATGTACATCTTTGGTTAAGAATAATTTCTTTAAAGCAATCAATGTATTTCTGAGGCAGAGGTAATCATTGTTTATAACCCAAGGTATAAGTAAGCAGAAGAATGAAGAAAAACTTTGTGAATCAGAATAATAGAAAAGAAAATGATTTACCCAAAGATGGAAGAACCCCATGGAACCTCTAAATGGCAGCAGTTCTTAATTAACCTTTGCGGGGTAGGGGAGGTGTCACTGATTCCTCTGAAACTCTAATAAAAGTCATGAATTATTCTCCCAGAAAAATATACATGTGAATATTCACACTAATCTTTATATATGATTCCTGATGTTCATAAACTTTACCCTGAAATCCATCCATGGATCCAAAGTTAAGATCTTCTAGGTATTGGGACATATGATGTTACAGGTTTGTAATATCATAAAAACTAATTTCCCAGATCCTGACATAGAGTCTTCAATTACACTGTGGGATAATTCCTACCCCAATCTCTACTTCTTCATTAACCTCTAGTAGGGGATTAATTTACTTTTCCCTTTGTAAATATTATATTTATTGATGGTATTATAACTTTATATTTAAAGCACTCTGACATCAATAATTATAGCTTTTAGAAATAGGGGACATCTGAGTATCTTACAATCAGAGAGAATCTGGGAAAGTTGGCAGATACAAAAGCTCAGTCAGTCATTGAGTTTAAGGTATGCCAGTTACCTCTTTTCTGTAAAGCATCACAGGAGGCATGCTTCAAGTAGAAAAAAAAAGAGGAATATGGTTTTGTGCCAAGGCTTATTTAGGGCAGAGAGACAGACCCTGAAAATGCTTACCAATGAGGCTATACACCTGATACTGAGATTACAAAAAAAAAAGCTTTAAGCTGAATTCACTCAAGGGTAGAAGTAGCCTTATACTCAGTTAGTGGTTTGATTCAGGCAAATCAAAGAGGTCAAACAGAGATATAAGCAGGAGAGGGATAAGAGGGGGGCACAGAACCGTAAACACTATAGGAGACAGGTAAAAGAGACAATGACAAGGTGAGTGTAGGATAATCTGCAATCCAGGGGGACAATTCTTGGTGTTAGGAAGGAATTTTCTTCTGCATACTGGGTGCCAGAAGAAGGGCAAAATTCGACAACTATTTACCTCAATGCTGAAATATGAATCTTTGCTAAAGTCCTATCCAAGTAAAATAGTGAAAGGCATGTTTGATTTTTGTTATTCCTTGGAGGCAGGATGAATAAAGAAAGGATTTTCCATCACTGGTGTCTCTGGCCCTGATTATTATGGTATCTCCCCCTCCCTACTGTTACTCTAAGGATTCCTTGCGGCCCACTGTTCACAAGGATAATTAGTGATAGGCTAGAGATGATTAAGAAGAGATTGGGAAAAGCATCACCTCAACTGAGAACAGACAACTTGAGAAAAAAGTTGAAAGTAGTAGCAGATTTTAGTTTCCTTCCCCCAACTTTTCTATATATTCAGGTTTCCTTCCAAGTCACCTGTACTTCGAGAAAGCTATAGAAACCAAGTGGGGATCTGAGAATAATGAAGTCTCCATCCTGTCTTCCCTAAAGGACCCTCTGCTCCACTATCTTTTAGGAGCCTCCCCAATGAGATAGAGGGGTGTGGGAGGCAGAGGTGATAAGACACAGTAAACAGATCCTCCCTTCATATTGGAAGAGGCAGATGAAACTGCTTCCTTAACTGTATTCCTGGTCTTTCAACTCTCATCTTGGTTTCCCTCAAGGGACAGGTTTCTCACTCACCAATTCCTCCATCCCTCTTGGCCTTTGTCTAGGCAGTTCCAAAAGGATTACTTACACCAAGGGGGCTTCTCAGAGCGCTGCCGGAGTTGCATGGTAGGTGAATGAAGAGTACGGGGTGGGGAAAATGTGCCATCTGAGGCCTGGTTGCTGTGCATAGACTCAAAGAGGGCTGGATAGGTGGGGGAGAGAGGGAAGGAAAAAAAGCATATGAAGAAGAATCCAAGTGCCACAGGTTCTCAACATAAGTAAAAACCAATGTACATTTTCTCAGGCTGAGAAGAAGCATCCTTCACACAAACCATTTTTAATATTTTAAACTTTGTATAATGAATATTTTCAAATATATTTTTAAAAAGTCATTGAAAGACTAGTATAACCAATACTCATACACTCATCTATATTTAACACATTAACACATGTCAACATTTTGCCATACTTGTTTCATCTATTTCTTGGTGCTGAAGTTCTCTAAAATAAATAATAGACATAATGAATACTTTAATATGCATTTCTAAATTATAAGGAGTTTCTCCTATTTAGCCATATACCACTAATAAACCTAACAAAATTAAAAAATAATACCCTAATATCATGTAATACCCAATCCATATTCAAATTTTCCCCTATCACTCCCAAAATTGCTTTTATAGTAAGGTCCAAACATGAACCATACATGTTTGGATCTTACTATAAAAGGACCTTACTGTTCTAGATAGTGCCCTCCTACCCATTTATTTTTTTCATAGTGACTTTTTTAAAAGAACAGTCAGTTGTCTCACAGAATGTCATTTCCCACATTCTCGATTCATCTGATTGCTTCCTCATAAAATCATTTAACTCATTTCAACATCCCTTGTATTTCCTATAAACTGGAAGTTAGTTATTAAAGGCATCAATTATTCAGTTTAAATCACTTTGGCAATACCTATGTATATTATGTTATACTAGAGGCCCGATGCACGAAATTCATGCAAGAGTAGGCCTTCCTTCCCCTGGCACCTGGGACCTAGGCTTCCCTCACAGAGGGAGGCCCCGCTCACCCGCTACAGCCCACCAGCTGGTGGCCTGGGCCTCCCTCTGGGGGGTGATCATGGGGCGATGGCCGGGCCCCCAACCAATCGCATCGCACCCGCCTTGGCTGGCTTGGCACCGTGGGTGTCATAGCGTGGTCCCGGATGGTCGTCCAGATGGTTGTTCCACTGTTCGGCCGATCGGTCAATTTGCATATTATGCTTTTATTATACAGGATTATCCTACCTAATAAAATGGTAATATGCAAATTACCATCACTCCACTACGCCCATGATTGGGCCGTTGGGAGGCTGGGGGCGGGACTCGGGGTGGCCGATTGGACTGGTAGAGGGCGGGGACTCGCGAGTCCCCGCCCCCCATTCCTCCTGCCGGCCCCAACGGCTGGCACTGCGGGAGGACCCATGGGGCCGGCGGAAGTACCTGGTGGTGGAACTCAGGGTGGCTGATTGCGTGGCTGCGGCACCAGTTTTCCGCCAGCACCAGTTTTCCTCTGGCCACCCACCGATTGGAGTGCCTCTCGCCAGCACAATCGGCCACCCCGAGTTCCTCCACCGGTGGCGCTGGCGGGAGGCGCTCCGATCGGTGGGCGGCCAGATGAAACAGCGCTGGAGGAACTTGGGGTGGCCGATCGCACTGGCAGCCAGTGGAAACGGCGCTGGAGGAACTTGGGGTGGCCGATCGCGCTGGCGGTAGGCGCTCCGGTCAGCAGGTGGCCAGAGGAAAACTGGTGCTGGCGGAAAACTGGTGTCAGCAGCCAGGTGAAGGAAGGTCTTTTGCACGAAACTTCGTGCAACGGGCTTCTAGTATTATATATGATTATATTATATTATAGGCACATAATGTTTCACTGTCCTACTAAGTAAGACTAAATTTACTAATTGGGTTTAAAGTGGTGCCCATAAAAATCTCACCATTTTAAAGTTTCCCCCTTCTGATCAGAGGTGATCCTTTGACACCATGCAAACCCACCAACATTTTAGTATCCATTGATGGACCTTAATTATTTTATTAGGGGTATCAAGTGTTGATTTTCTAATTCTATCAATCCTTTTAACATTTATTACTTGGCATATTTTCTGTAAAGAAGAATGTTCCCTCTTCAACTGGGATTATTTGATTACACTGAACTGCAGTTGTTACTGAAAATATAGGATGTATTTATTTCCCTTTAGTTTTCAGAGGAAAGAATTGGAGAAAAGTATCCTACCTAATAAAAGAGTAATATGAAAATTGACCATACCTCCACTATACCCACCAGCCATGCCCACCAGCCAATCAGGAGCAAATATGCATGGCTGCGGCCACAGAGAGCAGGAGAGAGGCTTGGGTTTCCCCAGCAATGAAGGAAGCCAAGTTTTCCACCTGCCCTTGCCGGCCTAGGCCTCCACTCAATGCTACAAAGTTTCAATTATAGAAGGTAAATAAATTCCAACAGAAATGGCGGCAGCCATGGAGCTGGAAAGAGCAGGAGGCTAGGGTTGCCCCCAGCAATGGAGGAAGCCAAGCTTCTACAGCTCTGGCTGGCCTAGGCCTCCACTCAAGGCTACAAAGTTTCAATTATAGAAGATACATAAATTCCAACAGAAATGGCTGCCGCCACGGAGCAAGCAGGAGGCTTGGCTCCGCTCCAGGCTACAAAGTTTCAATTGTAGAAGATACATAAATCCCAGATACCAGGGCCTCCACTTGGGTCACCAGGGGGTGTGGCCGGCCTGCAAACCACCACAGGCCCTTCGCCCAGGCCACTCCACGCCCCAAGGGAATCCCCACCCTGATCTGGGACACCCTTCAGGGCAAACCAGCTGTCCCCCACCCATGCACCAGGCCTCTATCCTATCTAATAAAAGAGTAATATGCAGATTGACCATCCAACACACAAGATGGCTGCCCCCATGTGGTCAAAGATCCTGCCCCCATGTGGACACAAGATGGCCGGCACAAGATGGCCAGCAGGGGAGAGCAGTTGGGAGGGACCAGGCCTACAAGGGAGGGCAGTTTTGGGTGATCAGGACAGCAGGGGAGGGCAGTTGGGGGTGACCAGGCTGGCAGAGGAGGGAAGTTGGGGGTGACCGGGCCTGCAGGGAAGGGCAGTTGGGCGGGACCCAGGCCCGCAGGGGAGAGCAGTTGGGGGGGATCAGGCCTGCAGGGGAGGGCAGTTAGGGGTGACCAGGCCTGCAGGGGAGGGCAGTTAGGGGTGAACAGGCCTGAAGGGGAGGGCAGTTAGGCAAACAGGCTGGCAGGGGAGCAGTTAGGCATCAATCAGGCTGGTAGCGGAGTAGTTAGGGGGTGATCAGGCTGGCAGGCAGAAGCGGTTAGGGGCAATCAGGAAGGCAGGCAGGCGAGCAGTTGGGAGCCAGCAGTCCTGGATTGTGAGATCGGTGGGATCAGGCCTAAATGGGTAGTCGGACATCCCTCGAGGGGTCCCAGATTGGAGAGGGTGCAGGCTGGGCTGAGGGACAACCCCCCTCCGTGCACAAATTTCATGCACCGGGCCTCTAGTTCTCCAATAGTTGCAGATGATAATTATTTTTTTTATATTTTTATTGATTTCAGAGAGGAAGGAAGAGGGAGAGAGAGATAGAAACATCAATGATGAGAGAGAATCATTGATTGGCTGCCTCCTGCACAGTCCAAGCCCTCAACCCAGCATGTGCCCTTGACCAAAATATAACCGGGGACCCTTCAGTCCACAGGCTGATGCTCTAACCACTTAGCAAACCCAGCCAGGGCACAAATTATTTTTAATGCTAAAGTATTGCAGTTCTGGTCCATGGGAGCCTCTTCAGGCTTGATTGCTTCTTTGCTTTTGTCTCAGGATCACCTTGTACCTTCCTTGCCCTTGACATGCATTCTCAACGAAATTGGTTATTGGTGAGAATGAAAATATTCTTAGATATTCTATTGATTTGTGTCCATCAAATGGCCACAATACATAAATAAATACACAGTATATCTATGGTATTAAAATTTTGTATGGTGGGGGTGACTAGGGATAAAAATGCCAAAAGAAGCTCAGGGTGGGGTGGGAGAGTGTGTGATTTTTTTTTTTTTTAGAAAGGCGAAAAAACACTCTCTAGACCAAGAAGCAGTCATTCTCCCATGGGAATCCTGGTAGTGGTGAATGATATGTCGATACCAAAATCTATATGCTAAGGGAGCTCATTGCTACTGCTGCTAATGCATAATGTTAAAAAGAACACTAAAAAAGAACCTGAATTCATACTGATATTTTCAATTCAAATGTAAAATGACAGCATTTAAAAATCTTTTGAATTTATACTTGTATACCTTGAAAATCCTGGTTCCTAGTAATAAGAACATAATTACTTATCTTATTTGCATTATTCTATTATAAATATAGTTTTAAAATGGTACCAATATCACTAAAAATTAAACTGCTGAATGAGGATTAAAATTATAGTTGTTTTTGTCCCACTAAAGCAGTGGTTCTCAACCTTTCTAATGCCACGACCCTTTAATACAGTTCCTCATGTTGCGGTGACCCCCAACCATAAAATTATTTTCGTTGCTACTTCATAACTGTAATTTTGCTACTGTTATAAATTGTAATGTAAATATCTGTGTTTTCTGATGGTCTTAGGCGACCCTGCTAGCGGTTCTCAACCTGTGGGCCATGACCCACAGGTTGAGAACCGCTGCTGTAGAGCCTAAATAACTTTAGAATACTATACTCTGACTATAGATCCTTTAGTATTTTAAAGTTATTTTTCTTAGTCAGTCTAGCTAAAGGTTTGTCAATTTTGTTGATTTTTTTCAAAGAACCAACTTTTGGTTTTGTTGATTCTTCCTATTGTTTATTTCCTTTATCTCTGTTCTAATCTTTATTATTTTCTTCTGCTAGTTTTGGTGCTTTTTTGTTTTGTTTTGTTTTGCTTCAGAGAGGGAGAGGGAGAGAGAGATAGGAACATCAATGATGAGAGAGAATCATTGATTGGCTGCCTCCTGCAAGCCCCACACTGGGGATGGAGTCTGCAACCCAGGCATGTGCCCTGACTAGGAATCAAACTGTGACCTCCTGGTTCATAGGTCGATGCTCAACCACTGAGCCACACCAGCTGGGCAGCTTTGGGTTTAGTTTGCTCTTCCTTTTTCAGTTCCTAAGGTATAAAGTTAGATTTTTTATTTAAGGCCTTCCTTCCTTCCTTCCTTCCTTCCTTCCTTCCTTCCTTCCTTCCTTCCTTCCTTCCTTCCTCTCTCTCTCTCTCTCTCTAAAATATACTTTTATTGATTTTAGAGAGAGAAGAAGGGAGAGGGAGTGAGATAGAAACATTGGCTACTAACTGAAGGGTCCTGGGTTCAATTCTGGTCAAGGGATTGTACCTCAGTTGCAGGCTCAATCCCAAGCTCTGGTCAGGGTGTGTGCAGGAGGCAACCAGTCGATGTGTCTCTTTCACATCCAAGTTTCTCTCTCTCTCTGTCTCTCCCCCTCCCTTCCTCTCTAAAAAAAAAATCCATGGAAAAATATCCTTGGGTGATGATTAACAAAAAATCAAACCAAAACAAAAGATTTTCTCTGTCTTTGTCTTTTGCCAACTTGATTTGAATGTGTTGCAGAGTAGCTTTCTTTGCATTTATCTTCCAACTACTAGGTTGTATATATTTGTATCTTTATCAAATTTGAGAAGTTTTCAGCCATTATTTCTTCAATTATTTTTTCTACCTTTTTTTTCTCTCTCTTCTTCTAGAACTCCCATTATGCATATGTTGGTATGTTTATGGTGTCCCACAAAATCTCTTTGGCTTTGTTCATTTTTCTACATTCTTTTCAATTTCTCCTCTTCAGACTGGATATTTTTCAAATGACCTATTTTAAGTTTGCTGATTCTTTCTTCTGCCTGCTAAAATCTTCTAAGAAATCCTTTAGCAAATTTGTCATTTCTGCTATACTTTCCAGCCTCAGAATTTGTTTGGTTTCTTTGGATATTTTCTATCACTTTAATGATATTCTCTATTTGTTGAGACATCATTCTCCTGATTTCCTTTAGTTCTCTGTCCCTGGTTTCCTTTCCTTATTTAAAATATTTGTCTAGTAAGTCTAATGTCTGTGTTTCCTCAGACATTAATTTATTCTGTGAAATTTATTCTGTGAAAAGATCACACTGTCTTGTTTCTTTGCATATTATATAATTTTTTTTGGTTGAAAAAAGGACATTTTTACTATTAGAATGTATTAACTCTGAAAATCAAATTACCCCTCTCCCCTCAGGGTTTCTTTTTGTTGTTTGCTGTGGTCTACAGCTGTTTGTTTAGTGATTTTTCATTTTCTTTCTTTTTTTAAAGTATGTTTTTATTGATTTTTAGAGATAGAGGAAGGGAGAGGGACAGAGAGATAGAAACACTGATCGACGGCCTCCTGCATACCTCCCACTGGGGATCAAGCCGCAACCTGGGCATGTGCCCTAACTGGGAATTGAACCAGTGACCTCTTGGTTCATGGGTTGACACTCAACTACTGAGTCACACTGGCTAGACTTTTCAGTGATTTTTCTAAACTATTTTAATAAAGTCTGTCTTCTTTGTCATGTGCAGTCTGTGAAATCTTTGTTCCTTTGATTTATGTTCAGCTAGGGCTTTGATAAGGATTTCCTTGACTATACCAGGAACAAAAAGAGAGAGGGGGGAAGGAGGGAAAGGAGTAGAAGAAAGGAAAGGAGAGAGGAGTTCTCACAGTGTTTGCAGATTGGTTCTATGTTGAGGAACTCCTTCAACACTTAGTCAGACTATTTACAACACTGCCTTAGCCTTCACTCCCTGCTTGTGTTAAATCTAGAGTTAGGGTCTTCTCATGTATTTTATGCTCAGGTGTCCTTCCCCAGGCATGTGTATAGCTTTTCAAATTTACCAGTATATGTGGGTGCTTTTGAATGACTGAGTTCCTAAAGAAACTCTCTTCCCAGGCTTTCCATATGCCTATTGTTTGCCTCAACTATAATGTTTTGTCCCAGACATCATGTTCATTTGCTTTACAGTGTTTTCAAGTAATATCCTCTGCATAGCCACATTTATACACTGAGTGAGTTCTAAGTTAGGTGCAACAAAGGTAAATACCCTGTGTCAGTCCTTCAGGTAGCCTATACACAAATTAGAACGAACACAAGTCTTGGAGAATAAGGTCTAGTCCGCTCCCTCTGGAACCAGAGACTAGGGTCCCACGCTGAGAGCATGGGTTGCCATGTTCACGACTGCTACCAAGGTGGGGACAGGAGCGGGAGAAGGTCAAATAAAAGTACTGGAAAGCTTCCTGTACTAAGCCATTTTTAGGTTACCTCCTTCTTGATTCAGAATTTTCCTGTTGGTTGCAAACCTCTGACTATTTTCCAGAGTTCTGATAAAGTTGATCGTATCAATTTTTGCTTGATTTTTTGGTGTTTCTATAAAAGGAGAAGCCCTTGGAGCTACCTATTGCATGGTTTAATTTTTACATTTAGATCTCTAATCTATATGGAGTTTATACTAGTTGAGAGTTTATACAGTATGAAGTATGGATTCAATTTTAATTTTTGACAAATGAATATTCAATTATCCCAACTCCATTTATTAAAAAGTCTATCTTTCCCCCAGTATTTTGAAATGCTAACTTCATCTATTTCTAAATTTTCTACTTTGTTTGATTGCTCTCTGTCTATTCATATACCAATATTACACTGATTTTATTATAAAAGTTTTATATAATGTTTTAAAATCAAGGTTTTCTTGGCTATTCTTGCTTGTTTATTTTTCAATGAGAACTTCAGAATTGATTTGTCTGACTTTAGAAAACCAGCAGTATTTTATTGGGTCACACTAAATTTATAAATTAACTTAGGAAGGAGTGATTTTTCTATTATTTTGAGTTGACCTACAATTAAACATCTTTTTTCCAAGTCTATTTTTGTATGTATTTGAAGTGCCTATCTTTTAAATTTATTGCTCATGTTCTAGAAAGCATGGGAATGAAGGCAGAGATAGGGATACAAAACAAGAGTATTCTCCATACCTGCAGATGCCTGTGCTTGGGCATCAGTGTGGCGCTGGCAGACTCCACTCAAGAATTCACTTACTTGACGCAGCGAAAGGGCATTATGCAGTGTTTCTAGGGGGTAGATGGTAGGCACCATGGAGCACCCTTCAAATCCTGTTAGAAAAGAGATGGGCAAAGTCAATATTATTTCTGCCAGATATACCCCAACTGGCCAAGGAAGCATGGAGAGTCCCTGAGAGCCATCAGGAGAGTCGATGGCTTTTGGAGTGTGGGAAATCCAAGATTCTCATGAGAGGGAACTCTTTAGAGCCCCAACAGAAGTCTATTTCTGTCACCTTCAGATTTCCTAAAAAGTCTACCTGCTAAGGCCTCCAGGTGAATCAAATCACCTCTCATCCTACCTATGGAGAGCCTGCAATGTCCCATGGAAAAATAAACAGAATCCCAATAGGGTAAACACCTACATTGCTCTTACACTTTCTGGGGGAATAAAACAAAAGTCCATAAGTAACGGGTGAAATTGTAGGTCTAAATGAGGTTAGGGAAGTCATGGAGCTGGAAAGAAATAGCAGATTTCAGGGTTCATGTATAAGAGAACCAGATTAAGGTGGAGGGCATGTAATCTGAGAAGGGGTTCATGCAGATTTAGGATATGGGTAGAAAGGCTAGAATATTTGGAAGCAAGCTGGAGAGCATGCAATACACATGGAGCTCAGCCCAGGAAAATCACATGCATGAATAGGCTGGGGAATGGAAGTTCTTTCTTGGTCATTTCCATCACATCAAAGGTTCTCCCTTCTGTTCTCACTGGAAGACCCTAGACTTGTTAGGATTTTTTTTTATCCCATCACAAAAATGAGGAAACCCCCTTAGGAGAAATAATAAATACTGATTCTCTGCTCTGAACCCAATAATTCCAATGTAGGTCCACCACTCTGAGTAGAATACAGGGCAAACCTAAATGTATAATCCTAATCCCAGGACCTATTGAAAAAATTTCCCCATTGGAGAACCAAGAAGCACACATCCCAACCACTTTTTCAGTCCCCAATCTTTCCCATGCCTCCTCTATGTCTCCCTAAATGAACTAAGAGTAGGGAGGACAGCAATATCTATGCAAAACGTAGCCTCCTGTTCACTAATGACTAAGACATCAAAAGAATTATACCTGGTTATCTTCTAACCTCTGGCTCTTGTTTGTTTGTTTGCTTCAAGGATTCAACTGAGATCTCTGTGCCTCAATTTCCCCCTGTATTCTAGTGGTAGGAGAGCAAGAGAGGTACAGTCTCTAGATCCTCAGAGTGGGTAGGAAAATGTTTGGATTTGAAGATGGTGGTAGTAGAAGTTATAGAGATAAGAACAGAATCCAGAGCAAGAAACTAACCCTGTACTGAATAGAATTGGGAACGGGAAGCATTAGGAGGCAGTGAGGAAGGAATGAGCAGCCAATGCTATAACTACCAGGCAGTCTGGCCCCAATCCCATCCAAGCAACTAAAATGCAAGTCACATAACCTTAGGGTAAATAAAAGAAAGGAATAAGTGGGCTCTCCTGCCAGAAGTGCAATAAGCAAAGCAGTCAGTCTCAGCCAGGGTAGTGGCAGCAGCCAGCTTGGTGGCAGGGGGTACCGTAGAGGCACTCGGGGTCATCCTGGCCTGAGCGCAGCCAGTTCCGGAAGAGGCGCAGGTGGTAGGAGCACTGGTGCAGGTGATGCGCCAGCGTGGCATCCAAGGAGACTGGCTGGCCCCCTGGGCAGTCAGAGGAAAAACGGCGCAGCAACCGGACCACAGGGTGCTGGTCATCCAGCAGCTCTGCAGGGGGTAGGGGTACCACGGCAGGAAGCACAAAGATAAAGAAAGAGAAGAGGGAGAGACAATGAGGGGAGCACTGACTGGCACAAGCATTACTGGGAAGTGGAGCCACTCAGCTCAAAAGTGAGCTGAGCAAGAAGCAGAGATGGTCAGAGCCACTGGGCATCTCTTGCAGGAAAGAAGAGGGTTGGCATCACACAGTGAGTCTAAAAGAAGGGGCTAGTGAGACCTCATCATACAGTAAGGCCCTTCCCTTTCTCATTGAGCATAATTCAGTCAGTGGCAGACAGAAGTCACATCATTCTGGATGGGGGTAAGCTGGCTTTGAAGTTCTGTGGGAGCCCTGTCTAGAGGTCCAGTATCCCAGATCATTCTTGGGACAAACTCCAGATAGGTCCCATTTCTTAGTCTAATATATTTATGAGATTGGGATAGAGATAAAAAGATTCAAAGTCATTCAGAGAAGAAGGTCAAGAATGGTATAGGGTTATCAAGATAAAGTTTGAAGCTAAAAAGGCTCCTAACGGCTCAGGGCAGGCTCTCTGGACAAGACTCTAAGATGGCCACAGATATGGCTATTGTTAGACAGCTAGCACAGGAGATTGGCAGGAAAGCCTATGTAAAACAGAGCATTTAAAATATAGAATCAATATGTGAAAATGCTATTACTGGCTAATCATCCTTTACTCTTGTTCAACTATATAGACTCAAAAATGTTTGCATAAATCTCAGGACTTTGGAGATACTGTATCCATTACAGAAGCCAAAAGTTAGATAATTTTATATTTTCTTCCTACTGCTGGTGAGTCTAATTGCATTTTGCTCAGCTGGTCAGTGGAAAAGCTTCAGTCCTGAACCATTTATTATTTTATATGCTTGGAAAACTTTGTGGATATATGTGATTCAGCTGCAAAAGGTTGAAGATAGTGAAAGGCATGTAGAAGCCCCAGGAACAGTAGGGAAAAGATCCTGGGGAAAAGATACAGGGTCTTACGACCTGATGACAGGATGTTGGTACAGCAACGGTAGGATCAAAGTAGCTGAGGATGACTGCTCAGAACTCCCAGATCAGAACTTGTTACATGGGGTGAGCCCATGAAACTATGGTTTCCAGAGACCTTAGTTTGAATGTCAGGAGAGTTTTTCAGCTCTATTCAAGCACTAACTTTACCAATGGTTAGACAGTTGTGTGGGTCCCTAGGAAATAAATGGCAAATACAATTGGCACACTCTGACATTCTGGGTAAGAGTGAGCCACAGTCTCTTTTCCAACATTAGTTTACTTTGGTGAGTACAGTGTGCAGTTTAGTAATGGGCCATATTTGTATACTTGACATAGTCAGGATGTGACCAAAGCTTATCAGGAATAGAGGCAATGAGGGCTGAGAGGTGTTCTCCCATCAAAGCAAGGAGACAGCATTCCCTTGCCCCTCTTCTAAAGCCAGGCCCAGTTTTTCTAGCTGTTATTTCAAAGCCAGACTTGTTGCCATGATGGGACAGTAGACTGGCACAATGTTGTGACTAATCTGCCATAAGCAATTGCAGGCAGCACATCCACTCTGTAATTGCTCAGTCAGTCAAGCAAGATTTGGCCATGGGGTAGAGCTCTCACATTGTCCAGAGGCCCAAATTAAATCTAGATAATTTTCAGCAAGAGATATAATAGGTCTAAATTTCTCCTATTGCCAAGAGTTAGATCCCAGATTCTGGTTCTCAAGCACTATAGCCCCCAAGCTCAAGTATAAGAAGAACAAAGGCCAGAAGACCCCTGAGAAACTGTGCAGGGTGTTGGAAGAGATCTTGAATTTGTCCTCCTGCAATATACCTGAATTTTCCAGGACTTTCTTCCTCTCCTCCTTTCGGTAGAATTAATTCTTCTTTTTTTCAACTGATGAGGCTGCTAACCAAGGCTTCAGGGAATTAGAGGTATATAGGTTTGAGGATCTGCTTTATGAATTTGATCTTTTCTGCTAGAGCCTAAGAATTAGGAGATCTATAATTTAACTCTGATTTCAGGGGCCCAAGTTCCTGGTACTACATTCTGTACCCTAGGAAACATGTCTCCGTGTCCAAGTCCCAGGCTGTGAGGTTGGGGATGGTACAGAGGTTCTACTCTGGAGAAGACTGTGGCACATGAAGGCCAGAAGAACATGAAGCTAAATGTTAAGGTACAGCCATGCCACTCTTAATAGAGAGCTCCTGTCACAGGCACAAATGGGAGCTTGGGTGGGGGTATAACAAGTATAAGCTAGTCAAGCTGGGGAGATTTCAGCAGTGCCTGGTGGAGATGCATGGCCTAACAAGGCTAAAATCTAGCAGCTGCCACTGGCTGAGGAACAGAGAGGATCAGTACCTGGAGGATTTTCCAGCCAGAAAGCCAGGCTAAGTTTACCTCCCTCAGAAAATCTTAGCGTTTGGACAGAAGAAAACTATATATAACAAAACTAGATTTATCTTGAAGACAAGAGACACTGCACAAAAAACTAAAGATATAAAGGACAGATTCCAGATTTAGCTTTCTGAGGTAGCACATGGCTTAGTGTGGTCTTTGTTAGCTTTCCACCATGGCGTACCGTGGTCAGGGCCAAAAGCTGCAGGTGATGGTACAGCCCATCAACCTCATCTTCAGATACTTGCAAAACAGATCTCGGATTCAGGTATGGCTTTTTGAGCAAGTGTTTATGTGGATAAAGGGCTGCATCATTGGTTTTGGTGAATATATGAACCTCGTATTAGATGATGTAGAAGAGATTCATTCTAAAAAAAAAAGTCAAGAAAACAACTAGGTTGGATCATGCTAAAAGGAGATATTACTCTGCTCTAAAGTGTCTCCAACTAGAAATGACTAACAAAGTGAGAAATTGTTGAGAAGCAATTTGTGTTTTGTAGGTGTCCTTTGTTGGGAGTATAGTTAAACATTTATTAATATTGCTTTCATTACCCTTATATTATTGCCAGATGACAATAAATGCCGTAGAATTGTTTTTATTAAAAAATTTACATTGCTCAGTTGGTTGGAACATCATCCGGTACACCAAAAAGTGGTGGGTTCAATTCCTGGTCAAGGCACATACCCAGGTTGTGAGTTTGATCCCGGTCAGGGCACATGGGGGAGGCAAACAACTGATGTTTCTCTCTCACATTGATGTTTCTCTCTTTCTCTTTCTCTCTCTCTCCTTCCCTCTCTCTAAAATAAATTTAAAAAGATAAAACAGGGAATAAGTCCTGGGGTTCTCCTGCCATACCCTACAAAGAGAGCATAGCCTTTCAGTTTTTGGTCTCCCATTTTAGTGTGGGTAGACCCAGTTCTTCAATATTCTTGAAATATTGTTTTATTATTCATTCCTAAGTTCCCCTAGAATCCCAGTAGACATCTCAAGTCATCACTTCAAGCTTGAGACAGCAGTGCCATAGGTAGGCTAGGGCTACATGGAAATCACATGTAAAAACTCGAGGTATAATTCTTTTTCCTTTACCTACTATCTCCTACTCCTTTCTTTTTCTCTTTTTTCCCAGATTAATCTGGGCTCCTGTTTTCTAAGCCCAGGCCCTAGGTTAGTAGTAACATAAAGCAGATGTCAGGAGCACAAGAACCACACCAAGTACACATAATGGTAGGATACAGGAATATGGAGATGGGAAACTATATACTCAAGACCAATGTCCTTATAGGTAGGTTTGGGAACTGGGAACTGCAGCATTGCTCCTGAGGGAAACAAACTAGGGATCCACTCCAACAAAAGAGTTGGAGAAAAAAATAGGACGATAAAAATTATATAAGCTGAGTTCTGGGGTTGGGGCTGGAGAGAAGAAATAAGGATAATATAGGAAATACTATTTTCTTCTTAAGATGGGGAATCATTATCATGTTTGTACAAAGCCTAGCAGTCATGTGATGGGGAAGAGAGAGGTTGAATGTTTTGGTGATGCTGCTGAAAAAAGTGACACAGTGGTGCTGATGGTGACCATGGAAGTAATACCCTGAGTTGCTACAGGGATAGGGCAGCCAGGCTGCAGCCAAGGCTAAGGTTTGTCACACAAGGGATATGTCCCAAGGGGGACACTTAGTGAGTGTTTCATTCAGAGACAGCAGGGTGTTGACACAGTGGTAGGAGAGGAACAATCAGTGTCAGAACTCAGAGGTTAAGTGTCTGGAGGTGACATGGCAATGATGAATGACACTGAATCAGAAGCAAACGTACCGTTAGTCGGATGCTTTGCAAACGACACAGAAAATCGTTTTACGGCCGGGACAAACAAGAACTCTGGGGAGAAAAGACATCATGGGGATTATACCCACACCTGTCCCCACCCTCTGCTCTGGAATTTGCCAGTAATATACTCTATTCTATACAGTTAGTATATGACCTGCTCCCACCCCCACCCTTAGATTCCTGACTACCACATTTCAATATTTTTCCCTTTGGTATCTCTCCTTAGGAATCCATGTGTCATCTCTACCACAATACAGCCCTACAAACAACTCTAATTTCACCACCACATCCTCTTTTTCATCATTTAGAAATAAAATATCTGTAGAAACTTTCATCCCTTCCCCCAATCTCTTTCCATATCATCTTTCTAGCCTTTGCTAAGCAACTTCCCCATCCCTGATTTTCAGTATTTTAATCAAGGCTCCACTACATTCTTCCTGATCATCCTCCTTTGTTCTTACCCTATATACCAGAATCCAGGAAAGAATACAGAGGTGGAGTAAACTGATGTAGCAGGGCTGTATGTGGGAGATTATGAAGGGATAAGCATAAATAAGTAATACTTGTATGGTGAGAGAGAGTGCAAATGGAGGTGCATGAGGCCTTGCTTCCTTCTCCCCTCTATAATTGTAATAAACTTGTTATAAGGCCAGCATCAATGCCATCTTAAGCATGAATAGTACTTGAACTGTGTCCTTGCTGGAGGACAAATGAAGAAAAGAGTTGCTCCCCCAAACCCACCCACATACCATCTCGATGCTTCAGACTGGCAGGTGGTAGCTTTTTGCCATGGCTGCGGGCGTAGTCCTGAAGATTCGGGGCGCTGGAGGAGCCACCCAGCACTGTGGTGCTGAATAGCCCTGTGCACTGTGAGCCTGCAAGGCCGGGAGTGCATTAGTAGCCACGCAAAGCTGCAATTACCACACAGAAGTACACACAATGTCACACGACAACATCAACACACACACACAGCCATTCAGAACCACCATCTTGTGGCTACTACACATAGCCACAAACAGCTTTCACTACTTTCATAGCTATACTGAGCAAGCAAAGTAGGGATTCTCCTGAAGATCTACATGGCTGATACAAGGGACCACTACAATGCAGGGTTAGTGATATTAGGGGACTCAAAGCTACTGAAAGAGGTAGACTATGCTTTCCATATACCTCTTAGGAATGCTAAAAGAATAGTCAATCACTCTATATATCCCTAGATTTGATTCCATGTTCCTTACTCTGGATATAAGGTTCAAAGAACTCAGATATCTAATCCCTTATAGGTTTAAAAGTAAAGAACTTTGATTGAAACTAGAGACTAAGTATTGAGCACTCAGCTCAAATCCCAAGTTCTCATAAGTTCCAATTTTTCCTAAGTTTTTCATCTAACATTCACTCCCTTCTATCTCTGTTTAGGCCTTTTTACCTTTCCCAAGAAAGAAAGTATGAGATTCACTGAATTTTTAAAGCTGAAAGGGACTCCAAAAATTATCCAGTTCAACCTTCTCGTTTTACAGATGAAGACACTGAGATTCAAAATGGACCTCATTTGCTCAAGATCATACAGTTTGTTAGGAGCTAAGCTGGACTAGAATCCAGATCTCATGATTCCGAGGAACAACTGTGTTCAATTAGGGGGAAAAAAAGTTGTTTTTATCAAGAAGAAAAAGGTTGTTTCTGAAGTGAAGATGGACACAAATTGAAAGGCATGTGAAATGTCAGGTGATTATATGTATGGTATGCCTCCTATGTGCTGAGCACCCTACTAAGGAGGACCTAGTGAGCAGAAAACCACAAAAAAGATGATTTTCCCTGCTCTCAAAAGTTTGTCTTTTAAGCCTTATGCTCAAAATCAGATGTCCAAAGAAATCTAAGAGAACTCTATTGCCAATCAGAGAAGTAAATAACTTGAAAAATCTCTGAAACAAATAAATCAAGTCAGTCATTGTCCCAAATATCTGATCAAGAGTGGTATTGGGACTCATAGTCCCTTCTCCTACTATATATAGCCCATGAGGACAGAGTGGGAAGGAAGAGACAAGACTAACACCCAAGTTTGTGGCATTTGCCCCTCTACTTCCAAATCCATCTTGGACAAGACCCTGGGTTTGGCTTGAGAACCTAACATACATAGGAAGATGAATAAAGTAGGGAAGAGGTCAGTTTCTTTTGATCCCACAAAGCAGGGGCCATCGTTTCAGGGGTCCCAGAATTTTGGGGTCACCACAGAAATTAAGAAAGCTGGTCATATCCACCCTTGAATTCAGGACTGCTCTTCTATGCAGCAACTTCTTCTACCTTTCGTTCTCAAACAGGCTCTAGAATGAGGTTTCAGAAAGTAATAAGGGTTGCTAAATTGTCTGTTTTTCTCCAGAGAAGCTGAAACTAGCTGGCTTTGTCCCCAACCACCCGAAGCTTTTTTATTTCCTCTACTAAATAATTTTCTGGTGCAGTCCTGCCATCCTGTCCTGCTCAGTCCTTGGATCATCTCAGAGGGTAGTCTCCACCTTACCAACACCATCTGTCGATTTCCATGTCGATACCTCTGCCTTGTTCATGACGGCACTCCCACTTAACTGCGCCAGACACACGGATCCTCTTTTCAAGCCTACCTGAAATCTATTCTTTACTGGGACTTCTAGGATGAGAAGTCTGTATCACAGATCTATACATCTGTCATTTATTTTTCATGACCCAAACCATCTATCTCATTTCAGGAATCTAGAAGGCAACCTACTCCCATAAAATTAGCCTGGAAAGTTACCAAAATCTTTCTCTGCTTGTCCAAATGCTGACCGTTTTGGGGCCAAGAAATTGGCTGCCAAAAAGAAAGGTAACAGAAAAACCAAAGGAGCTAAATGGAGGATAAGAAAGAAAGAGCCAGGGGACCAAGCCCATCCCCCACACAATTATCGCTAACTGCCAGTTTAGTTACTGGTTCACAAGGCACTGTGTTCAAAGATAGCCCCTCCCAAGGACCACTCCCCACTCCAAAAGAATACAATACCCTCTGAGGCTTGGTCCTTCCTGCAGTCTGTGTTCTGAGGAAAGGTTGAATGATGTTCTCCACCCCTCTCCAGGAATCAAAAAAAAAAAAATCAAGAGACATTCCCTCAAAGTCCTGAGAGAAGCCTCTGCCACTATACCAGTCTCAGATTTGTCCCTCAATTTTCAGGAAGGAAGGAAAAAACATTACAGGATTAGGAGAGATGATGGAGAGGGCATGGAGGTAGGAAGGCCAGAGCAAGGATATAATAAACATAGATCGCAAAGAAATACATGGCACAAATTCTCCAAATGAGGAATATGACACTTATAGGGTTCATGAGTACCTCTATTTATAGCTCTGTCTCTGATAACTCTGAAGATTCAGAGTCTCCATGGCCCCTTAAGGTCTGGGCTAGACTGGAGGGACAGATAAGGAATGAGAGGAGAAGCCAGAAAATGCCCTTCAGCCAGAGAAAGGGGGACTGGTATAGAAAACCAGAAGACAAACACCTTCCTGGAATAGAAATAGTCATCTGGGATCGAAGTTCACACCTAAATATGGCTTCTCCAAATTCATCCTCCCTAGCCCCACCAGACAATTCTACTGACTGGATGACCCCAATTCCCACAATAAAACTCTGAAGAACAGACAGACACCCTTTCCCAACAACAGGTGAGAGAAGCTGGGAAACCATACCTAGGCCACTCTGCTTCATCTCCGTAGGTGGCCGTGAAGACAAAAAGAGCCGGTAGCCACCAGGCCTGGAAGATGAAGTCTCAGAAAGCACCTGGAGAAAAAGGACTCTATGTTACCATTTGCTACTTCAACTCATCAGATCCTGAATTCCTGTCCCTACAAAGCGAAGCAATGTCAGAAAGTTTGGAAGAACCAAAGGATTTTTTTAAGGAGGAGGAAGAAGAAAAGGAAACAGTGTAGTTTGCAGAGCAAAAGGAAACTGTCCAGAGAATCCTTCTATTTCCAAGATGCCTGCGCCCCTAGCCCTCCCATCCCAAATCTGAGAAATCATTATTCAACCATTCTCAGTTCTCAGCAGAGCAGGGTTCCTTAATATTATCTATCTCTCTGCAGGACTCAGCAAGCCAATGACAATAGCTCAGCTACCATAAGAAATAAAGTCTGGCCCTCTCTTCTTTCCACAAAACAGCTGTGTCTATGGAAACTACTCAGTCTCTTATCTGAACCAAGAAGCCCGCCCCTCCACTTTTAGAGACATGAAACTGATTTCTAAAAATCCCACAAGGGTCCAATCATACAACCCCCCACATACATATACCCACCCCAACCCCAACAGTGTTCTGAATCCCTAAATCCCAAAAGGCAAAGACAGAGGCAGAAAAGGAAGATGAAGTAGGGAGGAACACCTGTGTGCAGGACGCCAGGTGAGTGGTGGACAAAGCCCGGGGCTGTAGGCTGATGGCTGGGGAAGGCCGGGGGAGGTCTCCTGACCTCCTGCGGCGCCGTCCCCGCAAAGGGATCAGGTCCAGGTTCCCTGTGCACTGCATGTTCATGACCTGAAATCAGACCGGGTGGAAAGCCGGTCAAGGCTCCTTTAACCCCCAGGCTCCCAAAAGCCCCAGTGCCTATTGGGCAGACCTAATTATAGGGCTGGAGAAAATGAAGGTCACAGATTTTGTATTCTAAAATAGTCCAAAACAAGAGGAAAAGAAGGGATAGGGGGTGTTTGTAATTGATAGGGATAATATAGAACAAGGAGAGGATATATTAATATTAAAAGGCTGTGTGACCAAGGAGAAGACAGAAGATTTTCTTGCAAATCGAAGCAGCACATCTTGGGCAACCATTATCCTGAATAAGCTACACTGATAATTGAAAGAAAGAAATGTGATCACAACAGGAATCTTCCTATAGGCCTGAAAGAAATGTCAATCGCATTAAATCTGAGATGTGATACACAGAGGGCTCTGCCTTTCCTATGTCTCTTAACTGCTTAAACCAGAAGGAAAAGGGGGTAAAGTACAACAGTGCCAGAGACACTGCAGACTATGTGAATGGGAAGACTTTTAGAGGTGGAGGAGCAGTTTATTGATGAAAGATTATGTCATTCTATCCATTTGATCTATTCTCATGAATCTGAAGGGTACTAGTGTACTGTGGATACTAAGTTAACTTACACCTCTGAGAGAAAATGATGCATACCCCACCCAAAGAAACTGAATATTCACAACTTCAAATCCACTTTAAAATCTTCAGGAAGAAAAGGATGAGTCCAGAACACAGACTAGTTTGTCTTCTCAGGTTTCTCCAAAATCTTAACTGTAAATCTCTTGCTGAACCTACGTAAGCTAGTTATAGATTCTTCTGAGATATCCCTAAAATGGAAAGACCAATTCCTTTAAGACAGAGCTGGCACACAGATAGGTGAACAGATTCATCTATCAAAACAGGACTCAAATCAGACAGTCAGAGTCCCTGAGACCCGGATAAATTATGGAGTCAAAAGGAGTGTAACAGGGCCAAAAAGGAAAAGAATCTTTCCATGAGAAACAGACCAAAACCCCAGAAAGGTTAGCTAGATACATATGAGATTTACAACAGTTCCTTCCGCTAGGCTACAGACCTAGAACCAGGACTAGAGACAAACTCCAAGAATAGCGGAACGCCGGCCCATGGCCATAAGCCTGCTCATTAGAACAAGGGGAACACAGACTTTCAGACCTGATTCCCTTCCTAGTATGAGAGTATAGATGATCCTATAGGGATTAATTTTAAAAAATATATGTTTTACTGATTTCAGAGAGAGGAAGGGAGAGGGAGAGATAGATAGAAGAAACATCGATGAGAGAGAAACACCAGTGGCTGCTTCCTGCATGGCCCCTACTAGGGATCAACCCTGCAATCGGGCATGTGTTCTTATCGGGAATTGGACAGTGAGTTCCTGGGTCATGGGCTGACGCTCAATGAACTGAGCCACACCAGCCGGACTAAAAGGATTAATTTAAAGTACCACATATTTGCTCCTGTTGAGCTATAATTTTTACCCAAGGCAAAAAAGAGATGGAGAGGGCCTAGCCTTTAATATCAATTGCATTGTTATCATAGTAAGTATTATTTACTGAACATCTATATGGTGGATATTACTTATACTTTATAGATGAAAAAAGTTGAGGCTTGGAGAAGTTAATTGTCGATAGTCACACAGCTTCTAAGTATTGGACTGCAATTTTAGACCAGAGTTCATACTGTTTCTACTAGATTTCCTTCTAAAGAATGCCTTTTTAACTTCATCCAGAGGCCTCCTCCTCATGCTCATCTCTTAAAATCCTTCTCTCTCAGGCACCTCTCACTGGCATCTCTTTATCCTCAGAAGTAGTAACCAGTTTAAAGGAGCATTATTGGGAGACTGGCTTTGAAAAAGAGATTAAGTAAAACATATCCATCAGGGGTAGGAGGACTCTGCTTAAGGTCCCAAGAATCATCCCTCAAGGGGATTCAGAGGATTCATGGATATTGTCCTATGAGCACTTCACCACTTCTTTCTCCCAAGCCCCTCCCATTACCTCCATGGAGCCAGCTTTTCGGTTACGAATGAGGGGTGATCTCCTTGGGAGGCCAGGACCCTCAGAGGGCTGGGGTGAAGTCTGCAATGCACGGTCTGGCTCATCTGATGCCTTCCTTGGGCACAGGTTCTCCATGCTGCCCTGGTCGGTTTTCATCTCCTCATTCTATGCAACAACAGGCACAGGAGACATATTAATGGCTTCCAGGCTCCTGATCTCAGACTTCCCAAACCTTTTACCTCACTGTACTGTTTCCAAGTTTCCCAACCACTTGGTTCCTAAATCCTCCAGTCCCAAATCCCAGCACTCTTGACCCACCTCAGAAGAGGCTGGACGGAATCCATAGCCAGTTGGTGCACTGCCTTCTTCCTCGACACCTTTCACTCCAGGGCTGAAGTGCAGCTCCACATGGAATCGTTCCTCTGATAAGGGATCCTATGGGGCATCACCAAATGAAAGGGCAGTTGGAGGAGCTGGATATGGTGGTGGAAGACCAAGGCAGGGACAACAGAGAGGAACTCAGGAGAATATATCCTCCCAGGGCTGAGGTTTCAGTGTCTTACTTCACTCTGGAGCTGGTTTATTAGAGCTTTCCTTTAGCTATAGTCCAGAGTTACCTACAGGATCCTCATTCCCTCACTTCTACTGTTTGAGATTAACCGCTTGGCATGACTTTCCAACTTCCACTTCTACGACTCTCCCAATCCATCTCCCACAATAATTCAGCTTTGCTGCAGTGCATATAGCAGGACATTTAAAGATATCTTTGTGCAGCCAGATGAAGAAGGTATATATTTAACGATTTTTGAGGAAAAAAAAAAAGAATCATTATAACATGTCCCAAATTCCATACCCTCCCTAATACCACAGCTATGTTCTGTGGTATTTCTCTGGCTCAATAACATCCCAAAACACCTTTTCTTTTCCAGTAGGAACCTCTAGATGCTCTGTGTCATGCTGTACCTAGGTGCCACACCTGGATGGATTCGACAAATTCTAAGGCTAAAAAAGTTTTTTCCTAAAAGAGGACGGAGGAGAAAGAAGGGGCCCTGTCCTCATCCCATCCCGTTAGCTCCTCACCTGTGTGTTGTCCTCATAGAGCATGATGACAATCTGGGTCATGTAGTTGAGCTCCGAGATGGCACTAAGGTAAGCCAAAGCTCGCTGCCATTGTGCATCCTTGGTTTCCTACCGAACACAAGAAGAAGTAAGGCAATGCTTGCCAAGGGAGTCTGGGGATGGGCAGGGGGACAAGGAGAACAGAGAAAGCTTGCAAGAAAAAAAAAAAAAAACATGAGGAGGAGAGTAAAAGAATGCTGAAAAAAGAAGTTCATAGGCTGAAGGAAGAAGGAAGAAGAAAGATCCTTACATCAAGAAGTCCCCCGTAACGGAAGACATTGAGCAGGGAGTGGACATGGCTTTCACTGGTGAAATAGAGACGTGTTCGAACGTGGCGGCCTGGGGAGAGCACTCCTCGGGAATACCTGAGGTAATAGCTAAGTCACTCACACCATCGAATAATCCGGAATCTTCCCACCCCTCCACAAACTTCCTCCTCCCCCTCAAAGACTTCTTCTCTCCTTTCCATCCCAGTATCCCTTCCTTCTATTCTTAGTTCCCCAAGCTGTCCCAGTCTGGATTCCCCTAATGGCTCCCCTGACATGCCCCTCCCTCCATCCAGAACCCCTCCCAGCCCTCCCTCACAGGGGATGCAGCTTGTTGACAGACTCATCCTCGTGGGTTCTCTGCAGGTCAAGTAGTATCTTCCGCAACAGTGGAAGACAGAAGCCCACGGCAATTTCCAGTTTCTCCTCCCGACTGATCCCGTACTCCTAGGGGCCATAGGCCAGGAATAAGTACCTCAATGAATCCTGTCTTCCTCTTGCCTCATATTCTCAGGCTCAAGATCATGCTTGTCTTCACCTCAGGTCTAGGGCTTCTTTCATATCCACCATATTCCCCCTCTCCAGGTTTCTCCTCAGTTAGTCTGTTATTCTTACTCAGAGCCAGAGTAGACCCTGAGAATTGTAGCAACTCAATCTGCCAATTGCCCAGATTCCTGTGAGCTTAATTCCTTCCCTAAGTTTCCTTCCTCTGGTTCCGATACCACCCCTCCTTTCTACTTTTTCTCTCCTTTCCTACCCAATGCCCCTATCCCCAGGTTAGACCCCTTCTATGAGACACACCTGGGGAATGACCACATCAGCCAATGCCTTAGAGAGACGTAGCAACTCTGCTGTGCCTTGAAGTCCCAGACTCGCATTGTGCTGCACATCATACTTGACACAGTCATAGATGTCAGGGATCTTACTGATATCATAGCGTCCACTCTTCTGTCGAAAGTCACGCTCCAGCTTGCTCCAACGCTGTAGCATTAGCTCTAGTGTCTCACTGTGGTAGAGTTGCACGTCTGGAAGGAAGACGGACAGTCAGAGAAGCCAAGACTTACCTCTAACAAAAGATCCTAACAAATCTGAAGCAGAACTAGAGAGATGAGGATGTCTTGTCATTTAGGAGAGAGGACACAGGAGTATCTGAGGAACCCATCCATACCTAAAACCTTGAAGGGAAGATAGTATTCATACCCACCTACAGATTTGGGGTCCTGCATCCGTTCCTGGATCTGGTGAGTAAGGTTTTCAATCAGGGCAAATACCTGATCACAGACCTTTACAGGATTCTGAATGACAGCCATGGAGTTGAGTAGGGAAGTGCTTCCAGTTGGAGCCAGCTGTGGGGAATAGAGAGATGAAAAGCAAGCTAGGCTAAGTGCCAATTGCCCAGATTCCTGTGAGCTTGTGACAGAGATTGCCTGAAAATAATATCTGTTTGTTGAATCACTCCAATGAGCACTCTTAAGCTACTGGGCATACCAGGTATTCTAGGGCCTTCAGATGAGGGAACTGCTCTTTCACATAGTCATTTATGAAGGGTTGATCTTAAAAGTCTTGGAGTCCAGAGGAAATAAAATAGACCTAGGTTCTTTTCTCGGGGGTTCTGAAAAAACACATGGAAAATGCTGGGGAATAAAGATGAAACCCAAATCCTCAAAAATCTTCACAGAATGTTTTCATGAGTGGGTAATAAAGATAATATCTCACTAGAGGGCCGATGCACAAAATTCATGCATGGGTTGGGTCCCTGAGCCTGGCCGGAGATCAGGGCCAATCAGTGGGGCAATCAGGGGGCTCCCCTGCTGGCACCCTGGGGCCTGCGGGCTGGGGAAGCTCCTGCATTGAGTGTCTGCTCCCTGGTTATCAGTGCGGTCGTTCTGCCGTTTGGCTTTTATTATATAGGATTCCTCTAAACAAGATGACAGCTTGAACCCAGAGTAGAGGTGCTGCCTCTACTAGGTTCCAACTCAAGCTTTTAGGATAGTAACAGTCAATGAAGAATGGGGAGAGGGTAAGTGGACGTGGGCAGACTGTATACATTCTACCTAGGTCCTTATGAGTTCCATTCTTGCTAACAAAATGAAGAAAGGGAGATAGGAAAGGTGGTTTCATTTTTTTGGATTTGACATTGAGCAATGGATTAGAAAATAAAGGAGCAAGGTCCTGCTCTTATTAAGTCCTGCTCAGAGAACACAGAAAAAGCAATGTGCTCAGTTACTTAGCTCACTTAAGAATCTATAAGAAATGGTTACACAACAGTGTGAACGTACTTAATGCCACTGAACTATACACTTAAAAAATGGTTAAAGTCGCACTATAATTTAAAGAAATAAAAAATTTTAAAAGAATCTATCAGAAATGAGGAATTTTCAGTGGTAGGATGGTGGAAAAGCATTGTCTGGCATATGTTCCTCAGTCAAAAGTGGCCTGGATACACATGAAGAAGGATGACATTGTGTAATGGCATCCACTGTGATTAATACTGTGAAGCAGTATACTGAAGTGGCTAATATCCTGAGCTCTTGAGTTAGACTCCTTGGGTTCATACTAATTGGGTGACCTTGAAAGGTTGCTTAGATTCTTCTGCGCCTAGATTTCCTCATCTGTAAAATGAGAAAAAAGTAGTATAGGTCCACAGTTCTTATGGTGGATTAAAGATGGCCATTAATTCTTTGTCAATTTCCCCTTCCCTTGGATTTAGGCTGACCCTGTGACTGTTTGACCAATAAAAGATATCAAAGTTATGTTTGGCTAATTCTGGGCCTACAGTTTAAAAAAGCTTAGAAGCTTCTGCTTTGGGGGAGTCCTAAACTACCATTTAAGAAGGCTGACCCAACTGGTATGGCTCAGTGGTTGAGCATTGACCTATGAAGCAGTAGTTCAATTTCCAGTCAGGACACATGCCTAGGTTGTGGGCTCAATCCCCAGTAGGGGGGTGTGCAGGAGGCAGCCAATCAATGATTCTCTCTTGTCATTGATGTTTCTATCTCGCTCTCTCCCTCTCCCTTCCTCTCAGAAATCATTATATATAAATATACATATGTATATATATAAATATAAATATGTGTGTGTGTGTGTGTATATATATATATATATATATATACATATATATATATATGTATATATATATGTATATATATTTTTAAAAGAAGTCTGGCTATCATGCTAGAGAAACCATATGGAGAGGAGAGGCCCTGAGATCACTGGGAGAGCATAAAAAGAGAAAGAGAGCTCAGCCATCCCAGCATCCTAGTCGAGCCTCCAGATGATTCAGCTCAAATATCTGGATAACATCTGGGAAATTTTAGGAGAAACCCCAAGCAAGACTAGTTGAGCCTAAAACTGTAAGAAAATGAAATAGTGGTTGTTTTAAGTTACTGAGTTTTGGGACAGTTTTTTATGCAGCAATAAATAATTAAAACATTCTTTCATTCAAAAATCCTTGGGACCAGCTGTGTTTGAAATTGAGAAATATGCTATATGTTATATAATACTTCCAGCAGGGCATAGGGCATAATCAAATACACTTATGCAGCAAAATATATGACTATTTACACTAAATGGGATAAATAGGGATTATAAATAATAATCATGTCAAGTTTTGCTGCCAAATGAATCTTCGTGCCAAACGTATAAAAATTCTTTTGATTTCTGAGACTGTGGATAAGAGATTGTGGACCCATACTTATCTCAAAGGGTAAGGATTAAATGAGATAATGTATGGAAAGTACGTACAACAGTACCTGGCACATGGTAAGTACAATTATTGTTCACTATTTTTTAGAATTCTAAAAATTTGGGATTGGGGCAGAAAGATAGAGAGCCTGACCTGATCATAATCCTCAGGGCCAAAGGGTGCATCCCGCTGCAAAATATGGTGAAGTTGAGCCTTCACTCGGTGCTGGCAGCTGCTCAAGGAATCACCATCACTGTCCAGGAGACCATTCATGTTGGCACTCTTCACCATTTGTACCAAAATGGGTGTCAGCTCCCCTTCTAGAGCCAAAAGGCCCTGGAGAGGAAGCACAAAGTCTATTAGCTTTCCTTACAGTCTAGCATAGTCCCCCCTAGGCCTAGATGGTCTGAGAGATCAAATGAGATCTGGCTAGGACAGTGGTTGGCAAATTGCGGCTCACGAGCCACGGTTTGCCGCTCTGTTGACTAATGAGTTTGCCGACCACTGGGCTAGGCGAACTGAGGTATAGGTCAAGGAGCCTATCCTCATTAATTATTCTCAGCGCATTCTCAGTAGTACAGAATGGGGTTGGAACAAGAAGAAACTTCTGAGTCAGCACACAAACACCCTAAATTTCCCAACTAGTTCTCCAAACTCTCTGCTTCTCTACCTAAAGGAAGCTGGGACTGTGGGAGAACTGTGAGGTGCACCTTGGCAAAGGCAGCGGCAGTCATCTGGACACGGCCCTCATCAGATGCATAGATCTTGAGATCATGGCGGAAAGTGCTATGAAGCCGAAGCAGCCCACAGCCAGGGAAGCCAGCATAGTCACCTGAAGGCAAAGGGAAGGACCAGGAATGCATACCACAAATTCCCACGTGAAAGGAAGAATGCTTATTCCCCCTTTAATTTCCCCATTGCCTCAGATCCTTCATTTCCCCCAACTTATCCTCTAACCATTTTATCCCAGCCCTGCTAGGTGTTTATTCCCCAAAACACTTACCCTGTCCTCCAGGGTACATGCAGCGAAAAGCTCGCCCCAGCTCCTCAGCCTGAACACGACCAGCGGGCGTCAGTTCTCCACCCCACTTTAGTACCAGCAAGAGAGATGGAGCCACAGCCTCCTGCTGTGGATCTGCTGGAATAAAAGGCAGTAAATAGACCTAGATTTGAGGAAAACACTGGGGACGTTTAAATGTTAGGTCTTTTGAAGAGCCCAGAAAGGTAATCTGTGGTAGAAGTCATCTAAGGGTTCAAGAACAAGAGATCGGAATGATAATGGAAAGGGGGTATGATATCTTACCTTGCCCCTCATTAGAAGCTTTCACTCCATGAGGATAGTAAGTCAACTGCACCTTCCGGTTGATGCCTGAGAAATGACCATACCTGCAGGATAAACTCATAGCATGAGTTTCTATTCCAGCCCCCAATTCTCAGTGTTAATAGGCTCCCTTTTCCTACGCCCTTTCTCACATCTCCAGCACAGACTTCAGCTGCTCTAGTTTCCCAGTCTTCTCCTCGATCTCACCACCTGGTTCTTTCTCCAGTTCAGCCAACAGCAGCCTTGCAATGTCCAGCACCTCCTGAAGGAAGTAAAAGGGTATCCGTGCAGAAGACCACATGCTGGCCAGGTACCCTTCATCCTGGTCTCTCACAGAGGCCCCCAATCCCATACCCTCTATCTTTCTCAAAGCACCGCTCCTCCGAGCCAGATTCACCATCTTACCTGTAGCTGTTCGGGCCGCTTTAGTTTTAATTTCCCTGTCTTGTAACCACCATGCTTTTCAAACAGACTAAAAAACCTGAAGAAATAAGGAGAAGCTTCAATATGGGGTGAGACAGTCAAAGCCTCTGGGAGCTGCCCCATTCCCATTTCCCTCACAAAAATCTATTTGTCTAAATCAGGGCACTCTTTCTACCTTGGGTGTGTCACTTCCATCTTCATCTTCTGCTTGGGGGTACGATCCCCATGACGAATAATTGCAATGACACAACGAAGTTCCATCCTAAGATAGGGAGTGTTTTTAGAGCCTCTCCCCACATCTCATCCCACCCCACCTCTCATCATTTAATCCTACTTGACATGTTAAAGAACAGAGGAAAACTGTCTGCTGTAAGGAATATAGGTTAGGGTAAGAAAACTTCCTAGAAGAGACCTAGTCAGAATGCACAGGGTCAGGGAAGTAACTACTGATCTGACTTAGGTGCCGTAAGTAGGTTATTCCAGATTTTTCACTTTTGCTCACATAGTGCCAGATGTGGTAGGGACAATGGGAATGTCCTCGGCCTCTGTGGGGATGGACCATGGGATCTGGAACTGTGGGGCAAGTTCTCGCATTATGGTGTTCCTAGAAGGAGAAACATGAAGAAGCTGTGTGAAAATGAATGAACCAGAACTACACATAGGAATGAAGCTCACAAACACTAGCACATTGTAGAAAAATACATTAATAGTCTAAAAGCATGCAAACCCTCCACATATTTGTAATAGAAATATTAATACATGTATGAGATTAACAAACACAAAATACCTTTGGATGGGAAGAAGGGATATAATTAGTGAGATGGAGGGACCTCAATGATATCCTTAATATTTTATTTTATTTTTAAATACATTTTTATTGATTTTATAGAGTGTAAGGGATGGAGATAGAAAGATAGAAACATAGATGAAAGAGAAACATTGATCAGCTGCTTCCTGCATGACCTCTACTGGGGATCGAGCCTGCAAATGGGGCATGTGCCCTGATTGGTAATCGAACCATGACCTCCTGGTTCATGGGCCGATGACATTCAACCACTGAGCCACAGTGACCAGGCAATATTTTACTTTTTTAAAAAATTATTTTTATTGATTTTAGAGAGGAAGGGAGAGGGAAAGAGAGAGAAAGAAACATCAATGATGGGAGAGAATCATTGATCAGCTGCCTCCTGCATATCCCCTACTGGGGATTGAGCCCGCAACCCAGGCATGTGCCCTTGGCCGGAATGGAACCTGGAACCCTTCAGTCCACAGGCCGACGCTCTGTCTACTGAGCCAAACTGGCTAGGGCAATATTTTACTTCTTCTTCTTCTTCTTTTTTTTTTTTAATATTTTACTTCTTAAGCTCAATGGTGAATACATGGAAACTTACCATATTCATCATTTCTTATACATTTTTAAATGTTTTAAATATTATGTGATGAATTTTTTAAAAGTCAAGTTGTAAACAGTATTACAATATGATTACATTTAATACAATAAATATAATTTGTTTACACCTGGCAGAAAAACACATCCTATTATGCCTCAGACTGTTAACAGTCATTACCTCTGGGCAGTACAGTTGGGAAGGCAAGAGGGCTGAGGAGCCCTTTTTCTGTTTTCCTTTTGAAAGCATTTTTATAATATTTAAATTAAAGTAAAAGCTTTTTAACTCTCTTCCCTAAGCTCATTCTTCCCAGCCCAAACCACTGTGTCCCTTACCCCAGAATCTTGGCACAGTCATCGTAGTATTTCATCGAATTCTTGACAAAACTGAAGCCATTGACATCACATACAAAGGAATGACCATTGGCACGAAGAAGGTCAAAACCACACACTGTTTGCTGCATGCAGAGCAAAGAGGCAAGATGAGAACAATGGAGCCATTTTTCCCTCCCAGATCCCTGCTCCTATCTGTCCCCTTCATTACACAGCAGCCCTCACCCCCATAAGCCTTTACCTTAAAAGCTACACAGACTTTCCTGGCCACCAGCTTTTCCATGGCAGTCAGCATGACTGGATATCGAATCTCTTTTCCTTCACTGTCTCGTTCGACCTTCCCATCCAAAGCTGGAGATTTTCTGGCTTCAGCATGGGCATAGTCTGGCCCCACTGTATATACCTGCAGGTACATAGCATCACTGAGTATGCCCACAGCGCACCCTGTATATGAGAAGACAATATGAGCACTAGGTCTGTACACTAGTTTCAGAGTAAAAAACCAAAAACAAAACTAAACTACACCCTAAGTATTAAGAACAAGGAAACTGACACTTTTCTTACTGAGCCCTACTGAAGTATTATTATGAAAGTTTCTCCTAGGGATTCCAGCACTATCATCCTTATTAAGAAATAATTTACTAATTTTATATCATCTTCCATGTCACCCTTGCCCTTGCTATGATAGTAACAATTTAACAATTTAAATATCTACTTCCACCACTTGTTATCTTCACCTGAATATGAAAGCCACTCACATTCACCCTTTATTTCCTATGACACCTTCCACATGCTTCCACTTGCTCCCCAAGTCCCCATCCCACCTAGACATTTATAACCTCTTAAATCCCTATATCCACCATAACCTTGACATCTGTGCCATCTGTTGGCATAAATTCCTCATAGATGTATGACCCTGTCTTTCGGACGCTGCTCTCAGGAGAATAAACGCTGCTTCGGCTGCCGATCTTTGGAAGGAAAAGGAAGAAAAAAAGAATGTTGCCTCTACTTTGTCCCCAAATCCTCCAGCTCCCCCTCCCCACAACCTCATTCTTGTCCTTCAACTGTTCTGATTCCCCCATACCTTACGAAAGAGGCGCTGGCTTCCTCCTCCAGCTGAGCTGGGGTAGTAGATGTAAACATTGTGGTCCTCTGCACTCACGGGCTTCTCCACAAAGGGCTTGGGAAAGACAGCTCCATTTACCTCTACCTGGTCTTCACCTTCTATTAGGTTGCACTCTGAAAAGTAGGTATGCGGTCATTCCTAGGGCCTAGAATTGTAGAATACTTCCAACTCCTTTTTCTTCAAGTTTTCATCCTTATAACCCTCAAGTTTCTATGACCATATCTTAGTAATAAATGTGGTAACATCTACGGTATATGGTATATAGACATAATAATATCTATAGAAGAGGTCCAAGGCTAAGTCCAAAGACCCATGGCTCTAACTCTACCCATAATCTAATAACCAAAGCTCCACTCAGATGGGTGGTACATAGGAGATGTCTAGAGGATGGAGAACTGGGCTAAGTCATAGAAAGCAAGGCAGGGCAGGACTGGACAAGACCAGGTACTCACCCTCAGGCCTGGCAGGGTCACGGTTGAGCACAGCATATCGAGGCAGATCAATACCCTCCTCCTGCAGGATCCGGTACACCTCCCTCCTGTCACCCCCCGGAATAAATTAGCTGGGAGAGGTGGGGATGGTTACTATGGGGAAGGGCTGGGGATTTCATATGCTTAAGAACTGGGAATGGCCAGGATGTAGAACTCAAGAGGGTATGGTACAAAAATTAAGCATGTTTGTTTGACTCTGCCCCTCCCAGAGTGGGTTCTCTAAACAGGCATGATCTCAGGGCCACCCACCCACCCACCCACCAGTTAATAGAAAGGTATACCTATCCTGGATGTAATACTGCATAGCCAGGTCATTGATAAGAAAGGGGTTTCGAAGCTTGGAGTAAGCAACAGCTTTGTCCAGAGGAAAGCCTGGGATGGAGAAAGGAAGTAGAGACCAAAAGAAAGAAAGTAAAACAGAGTGGGGGAAAAAAAAAACAAGAGAAACAGACATATTAAAGCTATTAGTTGCCATTGAGCTCCCCTACCCATCCATTCCATCTCTTATCCTCTGCCCAACTTCCCAAATCTAGAGTATCCATCAGGAAAAAAATAAAAAAGAAATTATTTTTAGGGTCCCTCGAGATCCTAAGAGCTGTAGAGCTGTCCCAAGGTTCAAATATGGGCTTTACACTACCTGCAGCAACTCCCCAAAGATGTAGGAAAAACAAACCCCTTTGCACTGCTCTCTGGTGTGTCAGGAAGAACTAAAGGCTTCTTTACTAACTGACAGTAAGAACTTCATTTCCCAGTCCAACATTCCCAACACCATTCCTTCCCATTTCCTTCCCAGACCCTAACCTTTGGAGTGGAAAGAAATGAGGCAGTGGCAGGATGGCCAGTTTTCCACAGGTTCATTGAGGATCACATCTTCTCCCAGGATAATAACAGTCAGGTAGTCAAATCTGCAGAGTCTCTCTAGGATTTGGGTCATTGGCTTGGACTTGGATTTCTTCGTCATGGCACAGATGCCAACAATGATCTGAGGCTCAGGAGGCTACAGAGAGGAAGTGCTGTCAGGAACTCAGGAACCTCCCACCTGGACCATCCCTATCAGGGAACACTGTCTCATCGCCTTAGGGCCGTGGTCGGCAAACTGCGGCTCGCGAGCCACATGCGGCTCTTTGGCCCCTTGAGTGTGGCTCTTCCACAAAATACCACGGCCACTGAAAAGTAGGTATGCGATCATTCCTAGGGCCTAGAATTGTAGAATACTTCCAACTCGCCCTGGGCGAGTCTATTTTGAAGTGGCGTTAGAAGAAAAGTTTAAGTTTAAAAAATTTGGCTCTCAAAAGAATTTTCAATCGTACTGTTGATATTTGGCTCTGTTGTCTAATGAGTTTGCCGACCACTGCCTTAGGGCACAGAGTTTCTTGCCAGGACTTTGGACCCAGGGAGTAACAGTTGTCTCCTAACTTCCATCTTAGATTGGGGTGCCTGTAGGGATTCCTACTGCTATTGCCTTTCCATGTAGGAAATGTGCGCTTAGGCAGAAGAGCCAGAGAACCAGTAACCCTGAGAAAACAGGTAGGGGCTCCAAAGGGAGGCAATCCAACCATTCTCCACTCCTCCTCCTCCTAACCAGGAGAGGGCCTGTTCATGAGAGGGAGTCTCTGCATTTGGAAAGAATAGCAAGATGTCTCCATCCAAATGGAATTTCAATTCTTTATAACAAGGGGTCCCAATACCAAATCACATCCTTTTCTCTAGTCTTACCATTTCATCCTCCTCATCCTCAAGGAGCTCGCTGTCACTGTCTTCTGTCCTCATGCCTATTCGATGCCGGGTGCCCAGCCCCTCATCTCCAGCTCCAAGGAAGAAGTGGGCTGTAGCACTCCCGCTCTCACTGGTCCGAAATGACCACATCCCCGCCGGAGCACCCACTCATCCCGCTCTGCAGTGGAGAGTATCCCATTAGCTCGGAATCCAAGCCCTACGACAGTAGGTAGGGGTATGGGGTGGGGAATGAGGAAATAAGAGGAAACAACTCGGGAATTAGGGGAAACAAAGGAAGCTATGGTAAAAAGGATCAACAGGAAAGAAAGCACATGGGCTAAGACTTGAGATGACTAGAGATCCATAACAGAAAAGCAAAGTCTCCCTTTTCTGCTCACCCCACCTCCAGCTGTGAGATTGATTAGAGGATCAGCAGATTAACCCTTACAGTGCTGCCATGTCCCTGATTCTGCCAGCAGGAAACACCGTTAACTCTAGTAGCAAATGGGAAAGGCGGTTCCTCGTGGGAGGTTACTGTCGATTCCTATGAGAAAAGGTTAAAGTGACATTTCAAACTCTGGATTCATTCCAAAATATTCCTAGTCCTTCTCCACCTCCCTACAGTAGTGCTGAACTCAGTGACTTAATTCAAGGGCAGAGGAACGAGAGATCAGCTGCATTTGCCCTTAACCCCCATCTTCATTCCTTCCATGGATTAATTAAAAAAAAAACACAAAAAAACCACACACACATTTCTTAAAGGCACCCTATGTTCTAAGCATTATTAGAACAATGAAATTCTCTATTCCCCCTTCTCTCCTTCATCTGCTCCACCTTAAAAAAACAGATGCCCAAGTTCAGAAAATCTGTTCAAGGAAATAGGTCTAATGCTGGTTGTTAGGCTGAGGATACAAGCATCCACACAACAGCCTCCAATCCATTCTCAAACTGAAATTTCCATTTTCTCTCTACATCTGGTACTACAGACCCAAGGTTTCCTCTCTAGGCCAAGGTCCCTCACACCAGAAACTACAATGGAAAAAAAATCCTGCCTAGAGCCATAATCAGTGAGAATATCTTAAGACGTAAACTTGAGTCAGAACAACCTGGCAGCTCTACTTCTGCGTACATATACCTAGAGTAGTGGTGCTTAACCAATTGTGAATATGCTGAGCAGGGGACATCTGCAGGAGACATTTTTGGTTGTCATATCTGGGGAGGTGCTATTGGCATCTAGTCAGCAGATGCCAGAGATGCTGCTAAATATTCTTTATTATTATTATTATTTTAGAGAGAGAGAGAAAGAAACATCAGTTTGTTGTTCCACTTACTTCTACATTCATTGGTTGCTTCTTATATGTGCACTGAACAGGATCAAACCTGCAACCTTGGCATATGGGGATGATGCTATAACCAACTGAGGTACCCAGCCAGAGCCATGCTGCTAAATAGTCTAAAATGCATAGGATATTCCCCCACAACAAAGAATTATCCAGTCCAAAATGTTAGTAGTACCAAGGTTGAGAAACCCTGCTGTAGAGAAACTCTCTCACATAAGATATGTGCAAAGATGCTCATAACCTCACTGTTAATAATGGGGAAAAATAAAAACAACTCAGATGTCACAAGTAGAAGCATGGATAAATACAATGTAATATACACAAATGATAGACTAATAGCAATTTTTTAAAAACATCGGCCCAGCCAGTGTGGCTCAGTGACTGAGCATTGACCCATGAACCAGGAAGTCATGGTTTTGATTCCCAGTCAGGGCACATGCCCAGATTGTGGGCTCAGTCCCCAGTAGGGGTGTGCAGGAGGCAGCTGATCAATGTTTTTCCTCTCATCACTGCTGTTTCTCTCTCTCCCTCTCCCTTTCTCTCTCTGAAATCAATAAAAACATATAAAATATTTTTTAAAAAATGAATCAAACATATAGAAATACATGTAGCACAGTTCCATTTGTATAAATAAAAAATATTAGAAATATAAAAACAGACTGGAAAGACAAACATCAAATGCATGATAGTGGTTACCTCTCAGGCGAGGAAAGAATGGAACTGACAAGAATTTGAATGGAACGTCACAATCCTATCTATAATGTTTATTTCAATTTTTAAAATCTGAAGCAAATATACAAAGGTATTAACATTTATTAACACTAAATTATGGGGATATGGATATCTATTACTTTTTTCCCAAAAATAAAATTGAGTCACACACACATCAGTCATTTTTTCCACATTCTCCAAAAGGTCTCAAAAATACTGATTCTAGAAAGCCACAAACTCCTTAAGTAAGTGGATTAACTTAGTCTTATGGAATTTTAAATAGTCTTCAATAAGAATTACTTTATGTATTTTTATTTAAACCCTTCCATTACAAGTGGGAGTTGCAGGTTTTTTTCTTTTTAAAAAAATATATTTTTATTGATTTCAGAGAGGAAGGGAGAAGAGGGAGAGAGAGATAGAAACATCAACGATGAGAGAGAATCATTGATCTGCTGCTTCCTAAACACACTGCACTGAGGAATGAGCCTGCAACCCAGGCATATGCCCTTGACAAGAATTGAACTGGGGACCCTTCAGTCCACAGGCCAACACTCTATCCACCGAGCCAAACCGGCTAGGGCATTTTTTTTCTTTTTTTTAGAACTTTGCCAGTGGGGGTTGCCGTTTTGATTAGAAAGTTACAGTTAACCTTTACATAAAGCTAGACCTTTCCAGTCTTCACCATCCACTTGTCTCCCTTGCTCAACCATCCCGGGGGCACAACATTCTCCTTGGACTTAATAGTTCCAATTGTGCACTGAATGCCTTGTACACTCCCCTCCTGATTAATAGGCTATTTCTTTGAACTCCTTTTCAGTGACCTGACCCAATTTTCATGACTTGTGGCATTCCCAAGGTCCCTGCAGAGTTTCAGCAAGTGGAACTTGGTTGCAATCTTTATCTTTTCTCTGAAGCAGGAGCTTTTTCTCCTAAGATGTCTAACCTTTCACCCTTTCTTACACTACGTCCTTCCTGTTTTTTTTTTTTTTGTTGTTGTTGTTTTTTTTACTGAATATACACAATCATGTTCTTGAAGTTCTATTGCAACTCTATAACAGGAGATGGTAATAGGAGGAAGGAGAGTCTGTTTACAGGAGAGATGAGAGGTCTAAATTCATAGTTAACAAAGCAAAAATAGAAGCCTGACAGAAATAGATATGAAATAAGCGAGGACTTATTTAGATGTACCTTTGGGAGAAGCTGGGCCTTAATGTGGTGTTCCAAGAGCCACCCCCCTGCTTTCTGTGCTCTTCTCCCATTCCCTCTCACGCAATACTTCGTTGCGAGAAAGAAAAGAAAACTTCAGAGTCTACATTTGGTTAAAGGGCTGTCTTACTCTGGCCAGTTTCCCTGGAAAGGAAAGGAAAGGAGGGAGGGAAGGACGGAGGGAGGGAGGGAGGGGATAAGTAGGATGGGAGAGGGAGGGGCAGGTGGCAATTTTCTCGGGAACATCTGTGTGAAATCAGATCTGGAGAAGGGGTAGAAGAGAGAGTCAGCTGTGTGACTCCTGTGTCCCTTAGCATTCAGGGCTGCTTGCAGGAGTCCTCCAATTTCCTCAATCACCATCCGCTTGATGGAGTGGAGGGGAAACATCAACACCAAGTCCAGGCAGGAGTACTTCCAGCACAATAAAACTCGGGGCCACCAACACCACCTCCCTCCCAGCTTCCACAGCGGGCCCCGCAGTTCCTTCTGATGCCCTGTTCTCAGTCCTCCTGCTGACACCGCTGCCCCGCGCTGCCGCCCGGTCCTGCGGACCCTCTCACGCACACTGCCTTCTTCCCCAGCTCGCTCAAGCGCCTCTCCCTGGACTCCCCGACCCACGCCCATCCCTGAACGGCGAATCCAAATAATGACCGAACTCACCTCTCACTCACTAGTTCCCCAGCATTCAACAGTCCTCCCACCCTCAGACGAGTCGCCACACTTGGTCCCATATTTCCGTGGAACCCTCAGTGACCACCTCCCCACCCCCCCCAAAGGCTGCCTGAGCCCCAGTCTTTCCTCCCAGGAGCCCTCTCCACGCACCTCCTCCCTCGGCAACCACCCCTTCCTCCAGCTGACCCTCCGGGCTGACTGCACTCCCACTCCTCCTCCCGGACTCCCCCCGCGACCTTCCCCCGCGCCGCCTGCGCGCCTCCCGCAGGCCCTCCCGCGCGCCGCCGCTCCCGCCGCCCCCTCCTCGGTCCTCTCCCAGCTGCCGCCGCGGACCCCTACCGCCCGCCGAGCCTGACCCCACTAGCCTTTGCCCGCCCCCGCCTGCCGCGAGCACTGTCCCCCCGCTGACATTGAGGCCTCTCCGCTGGGTCTCCTTCCACAGCGGCCCCCAGCGGGGCCTCACCGCAGCCCTGAGCACCGACCAAGCCCACTCTCCCCAGCCCACCCGCTCCGATACCGCCCCCAGCCCCCAGCCACTCCCCCACCGCCCCCGGCCCGCACTCACCCGCCTCCCCGCGCTCGCGCAGCCGAACCTGCCGGCAGCGACACCTGACAGCGGCCCAATCAAAGCGCGACTTCTCTGCGGTGCCACCAATCAGCGGAGGGCGCGCACCGGCAGCAGAGTCAGGCTGCGTTGGCCGGCGCTTCTGCGCGGGGGAGGGTGGCCCCTAGCGGCTCTGTGGGGGAAGTGCAACCTGATGCTCCGATTTCTAACTGCGTCGCCACAATTCAGATGCTGCACTTGCCAGTGATACAAAGAAGCGGGGGGTGAAAGCAACAGGCAGAGGAAGAGGAAGAGTTTGTGTCGTTGCACCTCCCGGAGGACAAAACCTCGTCTTCTTTTCGTTTTACAAAAAAACAAAAACGGCGTATGATATTAGTAGAGATCCAATAAATATAAGTTAACAATGTTAACGAGTGAAGAAGTCAAGTAAATGGGTGGACATGGAAGACTGAACAAGTTGATTCCTTTCTCCTCACTTTGCTTGTTCCCTGTCCTCTAGACTTGACCCCTGGCCTTGCTTGTAATAGCTGTGCAGCCTTGGACAAGTTACTGAACTTCCTTCAGCCTCCGTTTTCTCATCTGTAAAAGAGTGGGATTAAAAACCTAACTCGTAGGGTACTAATTATGTTAAAGCATTTTGTATATGTTTGTATTATATTTGCAGCCTCACGTAGATTTCCCTGATCAAAACAATTCCAAGTTCATTGTTTCTTCCGGCACCCTTTGAAATCATACCACTTTTCCAGTCAGGCGCATATTATACTGACCCCAAGGCTTCCCAAAAGGGATAGAGGTGATTTTAATGACTGGCCCTGAGAGAAATAGGAACCTCCTTAGTTCATGCTCGGGCTCATATCCCTTCTACCACTCCAACCTTTCAAACAAGTTATTAAAGCATCTTGTAGGTAATTAACATGTCTTCTCATTCTCCTGAAAATGTAGACTCAGTCTCTAGTCAGCCATTGGAACACTGCAATTCAATTCAATGAAAAAATACACACAAGAGCCCCTTGTAATTGTTAAGTGCTTTATAAATATTGAATATGATTGATAATAATTATTATTAAATGCCATATATTGAGTGGTTTCTTTTTTTAAGATTTTAAAATTAACTTGAGAGAGAGAGGATGTGGGGGAGGGGGAGACAGAAACATGGATGCTTTTTCCACTTATTTATGCATTCATTGGTTGATTCTTGTATTTACTCTGACTGGGGATCGAACCCACAACCTTGGCATATTGGAATAATGCTCTAGCCAACTGATCTACCTGGTCAGGGCTTGAGTGATTTCTTTACTCCTCTAGGCAATCCTTGTTTTTCCTTCTGTAATTCTCTCTTCCTACTGCCTACCTCTTTAATTTAGTAACTGCCCTCTCAATCAAAAAACCCTACTGTTCTGGAAGATTATCTCCCTCCTTTATCAGGGTAAATATACACCCTGTAATAATATTTGCTTGCTCATAGCTACTCCTCAATCTAGGTAATGAGCCCCCACAACACAGGTAACGTTTTGCGTGTCTCTCCAAGTGTTACTGTACTTCAACTGCAGAATTCGATAATTGCTCTTTTACCAGGAGGAAAAGGAGTTAAGTGATGGAACCAAAAGAGAGGTGAAGAAAATGAAGAAAGCAGGAAAAGGAACACAAGGAAAGCCTGAGAAGAATGAAGGGGATGAGAGTATAGATAGGGGTGGGGTGAAAGGAATATCTCTTCCTCAGATACTCTCCCCCCAGATTTTTAAGCATCTTACTGTCTTGTGGATACACCAAGAAAGCCGAGGGAAGGCACTAATGCCACCATGACTACCCCACCTTAACTGACCCTCCACACTGAAGTCCCACATCTCTATTTCAGCTCCAACCTTTATTCTCCTTTCTGCCAGGACAAAAGTCAAGTCACACCCAAGTCACACTTGGAACTGTAGGAATAAAGCCTTCTTAAATCTAAGGAAAGAGGGGGAGACGGAGGACCAAAGGGAAGGTGGAGATTCCCTGGAGACCTCGTGCCCTTGGACACCACTCCCCCCTCACACCCTGGATTAAACAGCATTAGGGAGACAAGAGAGGAAACACACGTGGCGAACGGAAACCTGTGCCCGCCTGTTCCATTCCTACACCCAATCATCTCACCACACCCTGCAACTCACCTTATAATCCACGCCAGCCCAGGAACTGGGAGCTACAGAGAAGGGAGAGGAGGAAGAGGAAACTAGCAACTCCCTGCCCAACCCCAGCCTTACCTCCGTGCAACCAACAGGTAAGGTAAGCAAGGGGGTCCTGTGAGCAGCCTGGAATAGACTGCTGAGAAGGAAAAGATCAAAGGTGAACCAGGGGATGGGAAGGAGGGTGGTGGAGGGGAAAAATGTGGGGGGTTCCTAAGAAGTGTAGGCAGGCCATAGCAGAGCTTCAGATTAGGGGGCAGGGTCGGGGTGGGGGAACACAGCATCGATCAGGTGGGAGTTCATGTTTCCCTGATTCTTCTCCACCTTGTAAGGAGAGTACAGGTATGAAGGGAGGCGCCTTGGTTCTCTTCCTGGTTCTGAAGGGAAGGTGACCTTGAACCAGCGGGTGTCTTTCCCAGTCTCTGCCGCTAACTCTGTGCTTTCTCCGTGTTTTCCTCTGGTGTCTGTCTGTATCCCCCGGTCTCCCCGGGGCTCCCTCCCCTGGGAAGACGGAGAGGCTGCTGGGGGCAGACTGAAAACAGAGAAGAGGTCGGGCACTGTCACCCTTTCACACCCCCAGAGTGACGAATCGAGTTTCCAATTAAACCGAGCGGCTTGGGGGAAGGGTGTTCGAACAGACCCCTTGGGTGCTGTTCCTCGACTTGGTGCTGAAATCTGGGCAGCCTTATCCCAGGGGCGCCAATCCCCGGTCCCTCTGGCCCCCCTAATCTACCAGGCGGTGGCCGCCTACCTCTGTCTGTCTCCGCACACCTAGCGCGGTGGCAGGCGGAAGGCGGGGTCTGGGTGAGCCCCACCCCTGGAGACTGCGGCTGAGGCCTCCCTCTCCTCCTCCCGCTAGCTCATTGCGCCTTTCCTGCAGGCTGGTCGCTACCGGCTCCCACTCCAGCCTTCATCCCGGGCCCCATTTCGGCTCCAGCCTTGCACCCAGCAGTTCCGGCCCGCAGTCCCCCTGGTGGCATCCTCCCTCCCGGTTCCCGCCCTGCTCCTGCTCCTGCTCCTGCGCTGACATTCCGTAGCAGGATCCTCAAGCCATGGCCGGTCCCTTCTCTCGTCTGCTGTCCGCCCGCCCCGGGCTCAGGCTCCTGGCTTTGGCTGGAGCTGGGTCTCTAGCTGCTGGATTTCTGCTCCGCCCGGAACCTGTACGAGCCGCCAGTGAACGACGGAGGATGTATCCCCCGAGGTATCAGTGTCTGAGCCCCCACCCCCGCCCCGGGAAGTGGTGATGGGAACGAAGATGGGGATGGAGATGAGGACCGGGTAACAGAGAAGGGCTATAACCACGAAGGCTCTAGAGTGGGGTGCTGTACAGTCTGGAGACCTCCCTCTGGGGTCCTGCCCTGAGCCTGCTCCTGCCCTGACATTCGGTAGCAGGATCCTCAAGCCGTGGCCTAGTGCTGAGTGGGTGGGGGTGGAAGCTAAAACCACAAGGCCAAAGCATTCCTGGGGACCTGGAACCTGCAGTCTCTACCCACAAGACCAGCTCTGGTCCAGTGAGTTCTGGTTGCATCTCTGTCCAAATCCCTAATGGAGAGATCAGGAACTATCCTTTTTGATCTCTTTCATCTCCTTTTCTTGTTATTCTCCCCCATTTCCTAAATTTCCTCCTTAGTCTTTCCCCTCCCCCATTCTCAATATTGTGCTCAAGGGATGAAAGAATTGAGCAGATCTAGGAGAATTGAGCTGGCCAGCCAGAGGAAGCTAGAACTGCTGGGAAAGAATAGACCCTGAAATCCCTAATGAGATTACCAAGGTTTAGCTTCCTTATAGTCTGCCCTCCTCCCAAGGAGGACAGCCAGACACAGCTAATTGGACAGCTCCTGGCTGACTGCACTAGGTCTAGCCCACCTGTGCTCTCCCTCCATGGTTACTGGGTACCCCCTCCCTAGTGCTGAGTACCCAGACCTCCGAAAGCACAACAACTGCATGGCCAGTCACCTGACCCCAGCAGTCTATGCCCGGCTCTGCGACAAGACCACACCCACTGGTTGGACGCTAGATCAGTGTATCCAGACTGGCGTGGACAACCCCGGCCACCCCTTCATCAAGACTGTGGGCATGGTAGCTGGAGATGAGGAAACCTATGAGGTAGGGGGCCCTCAGAGTTTCCCTGGTGATCCAACTCATCTTCCCAGTAATCCCAGCTCCTTCCCCATGAAAACCCCTCACTTACCCTTGAAACTGATCCATCTATACTTATGTTTTCTGACCCAGTGAAATCAATCCACATTTAAAGCCTAGGAGGGGATGCCCCCTCCCTAACCATCTTCTTCCTCCTAATTCCCCTTCAGGTATTTGCTGAGCTGTTTGACCCTGTTATCCAAGAACGACATAATGGATATGATCCCCGGATAATGAAACACACCACTGACCTGGATGCCAGTAAGGTGGGTCAAATGTTCCACTTTTGATTTGCATTGCCTTATGTACAACATTCTGTTTCTTCAATCCTTAATTATCTTTTGACTTGTGGTCATTATACTGCTGAGCTTTCAGTCTTGGTGTGGAGAAAGGATGTGCTTTAAGCAGCAGACATGAAGAAGAGAGGGTGTTTGAGAATGACCACACTGCAGGGTGAGCAGTTTGGGGGAGGGATCATAATGCCCTCTTCAGTTGGACTGCTTGCCCAATGGACTTCTCCTTCCAATGCATGCAATGAGGACTCCTCTATATGGTCACCCTAAGACTAGGAAGAGAATGTCAGGAATCTGTTCTTCTCCAAGGCCCCCTGTTCCCATCTATTGTGTTTGTGATTTATATTAATTTCTCTTATTCCACAGATCCGTTCTGGCTACTTTGATGAGAGGTATGTATTGTCCTCAAGAGTCAGAACTGGCCGAAGTATCCGGGGACTCAGTCTGCCTCCAGCTTGCACTCGGGCAGAGCGGCGAGAGGTGGAACGTGTTGTGGTGGACGCACTGAGTGGCCTGAAGGGTGACCTGGCTGGTCGTTACTATCGGCTCAGTGAAATGACAGAGGCTGAACAGCAGCAGCTTATTGATGTGAGGGGCCTGGAGAGAGTGCTAGGTGGGGGGGACCAGATGGAAAGGAGAGTCAGAGGGCAGGCTGGGCCAGATGGGATAGATGGGCTTTGAGAGGCCTAGGGGCTACTGTAAGAGTTCTTAAGCCAAGTCCCTTTATCTCCCCAGGACCACTTCCTATTTGATAAGCCTGTATCCCCATTGCTGACTGCAGCAGGAATGGCTCGCGACTGGCCGGATGCTCGTGGGATCTGGTATGAGGCTTACCTTATCTCTTGTCACCATATCCCTATAAGTGCCTTTTGCCCCTCTTCCTCCGCCCCGCCCCCCCATTCTTGCCCTGTCTATTGACCTCTGTCCTTCCTTCTCTCCTGCCTTCAGGCATAACAATGAGAAGAGCTTCTTAATCTGGGTGAATGAGGAGGATCATACCCGGGTCATCTCCATGGAGAAGGGTGGCAACATGAAGAAAGTGTTTGAAAGATTCTGCCGAGGCCTCAAAGAGGTTGGACAAGAGCGTATAAGGGAAATAGGTGGGGGGACATAAGAAAAAACAAAATGCTAGCCCATGTAGATTCACCATATAAGTTATCAACCAACCCAGGACACTTTTGATAGTAAAAGAGATCACCATCAATTACTCCAGGACAACAGGTATAAATCAAAGCTGTCCAAGGGATACCAGGATATATGGTCAGGAATCTAAAAAAATAAATAAAGCAGTTATCAGATAATCTGAAGAAAAAATAATAGATGGTGGGTCAGTGCCTGGGGTGTATGGTGTGGGATGTGCAGATAAGGAAAAGGTTTGAGCCTGGATTGATGTATGGAACAAGAGATTGGTGTGTTCATGATTCTAATGTAACCACTCAGTTCTGAGCCGAGGTAGGCCTCACCTTTGGATTCTGTCATTCCTGCTAAAGTATCATGTCTAAGTTTTAAACTGAGAGGGAGAGGGAGTTGGAGAAAAGGTGGAGGATCAAGTTCCAGAATATGTGGCTCTACATGAAGGGTTGAACTGAATCCTCAATCCTATGTGGATTGGGTTTCCATATTCAATTCTAGATTAGAAATTCCCATAAACCCAATTCTTACTGTATGTTCTCATATATACAGTTCTATTTTGGACTTAAAAAAGAGAGAGCTCTTCTTCCTTTTATATTCTAGCTGGGAAATTTCTACTGTTGTGTTTTTTTTTGTCAAGTAATAGATAACATACTGATTGTAAGTGGGTAGGGAAGTACTTAAGTACCTCAGCTTCCTCATCTATAAAATTGGGATAATAAGACTTCCTACATTTTAGGTTGTTGTGGGGATTAAATGAGATAATGCATGTAAAATACCTGGCCCATAGTAAATGTTCAATAAGGTTTAGCGGCTGTTGTTATTCTAGATAGAAGGGTTTCCCCATGTTCAGCATGTAAAATATCCCCTGATGTCATGATTCTTTCTGAACGATGAACAGGGTCCCCTTTGCTCATGTTAGGTGGTGGTGTTAATGTCCACCAGTCTGGCGGATCCCATCTCTTCAACTGTAATGGTCATCTTCATGACTAGGATACTTAAGTGAAACAAAAACACCCTAACACCACCTGGCACACACACATACCTGTAAGTCTGGGCCTTCTACACTTTTTCTCTGCTTTCTGGTATGAACTTCTTCCACAGCTAACAGAAGGCTCTCTTGCCTCTTCCTGTTGCAAAGCCTACATTTTCCTTTTCTGTCTGAAAGAATCCTCCCAAGTTCTAGGCTCATTAGCAAAACAAAGATAACCAATGCATGCAGAGCTCATTGAATAATCAACTCTTTCTCAGTTCAGTTCAACACCTCTGGACCATCCTAATGCATCATTCCCTCAAGTTTCTCTTCTTCAACACACAAGGTATTTTTCTGCAATCTCATCATTATGGGCTTACTTTATATGCAAGATAATAACAAACCATTTCTGCAAAACAAACAAAACCCTGGACAGGGCCATTCTTTCACATCCCAAATTTCTGGTCCTAGACCTATTTCTAGAGTCCTGTGAATCTAGCTACAGGAGTGTCCACATATTCCTGACTTTTCACTAACAGAGCCTTTGTGAACCCAGGTGGAACGGCTGATCCAGGAGCGTGGCTGGGAGTTCATGTGGAATGAGCGTTTGGGATACATCTTGACCTGTCCATCTAACCTGGGCACTGGACTACGAGCAGGAGTACACATCAAACTGCCTCTGCTAAGCAAAGTAAAGGAGTTGTGGGATTAGAGAGGGGTGTGAGTGAGGAAGGTGGCTGTGTGTGGATGAGGGAGTGGGCACTTTGGAAAGGAACCAGACACATTGGGAAAGAGCTCTGAACAGGTTCAGGGCCCTCTCAGGTAGAACTAATCTCTGTCTCTATTCACCCTGCTCCCAATCCCTGTCTCCCTTCTAGGATAGCCGCTTCCCAAAGATCCTGGAGAACCTAAGACTCCAAAAGCGTGGTACTGGAGGAGTGGACACAGCTGCCACAGGCAGTACCTTTGACATCTCTAATTTAGACCGACTGGGCAAATCAGAGGTGAGATCTTCAGGGATTAGGGTGAGGGGAGGTATAATTCTGTGGGGTTTGAGATATAACAGTGAGTGAGTCTCAGGAATTTAATAGAATCTGAAATAAAAATCAAGTTGAGTGGGGAGGCAATTGGAAATGAGTTCTCAAAGCAGGCAAATCAGTGCTAAAGAAAGAAACTCAGGTTGTGGGAAGCAGAGATCAAGGGTTCGTGTCCTTTAGGTGGAGCTGGTGCAACTGGTCATCGATGGAGTAAACTATTTGATTGACTGTGAACGGCGTCTGGAGAGAGGCCAGGATATCCGCATCCCTCCACCTCTCGTCCACAGCAAGCATTAACTCGCCATCCTCAGCAGATGACTCAAGATCCCCAGGACTTCTGCCCATTCTAATGGTGGCCTATCCTACTTAACCTGGATGCCCCCCACTTCCTGTGTCCCAGTAAAGACACCTTGCTATGCTCCAACTGTCTGTGTTTTTCCTAATGATGGGGTGAGGAGGGAGCAGCCTCCATGAAAGAAAGAGAGGCAATGGGGTTATTTATGATGAAAAGAAACTCCAGACACGGCATGCCAGGAACACTGATTCTCAGCTGGGTGGAAGGCATTAGCATTTTACCCATGTTCCTCATCAGCTTCCTGAAAGTAATTAGAATATAATTCCATTTTCACTTTATTCACTATGGCTTAAGGTTTCTTTCCCAACAGTCACTCTTTAACTGTAGAGACAGGTTCATAACAGGTTGCCAAGGAAGCAGATGGCTAATGCTAAGATCCAGGAGGGTTGTGACCAGTTCTGGAAGCCGCAGGCTGTGCTTCGACCTACAATGAGACAGAGAATGGAAGGAATGTCACAATTATGCTCCCCAGAAGCTATTGATACTTGTAAACTATCTGTCTATATGCCCCGTCACTCCAGGGATCTCCTTGAATTGGTTCTAAGTCAGATAGCACCTAACTAGGGGTCAGATTCTGGGTTAGGAAATGGGGAGGGTCAAGCTGTGCAGTTGAGAACTCACCCTGCTGTTCTGGGCTTTCCATCCCCTCATGCTGGGCCCATGCAACTGCGCGACGCTGCTCAGGACTCAGAAAGGCCATTTGCTCCGGAGTGACAGCCACGGCCTGAGCACTGGTGAGACTAGACAGCTGGGTGGGGCTGAACACCACCTGGGGGTGGAGGCAGGAATCAGTATATCCCGTGTATCCCGTGTTGGGCTCTGCTTCTCTTGTGGTCACTCCACACTCCAATCCATCAATACTTACAGCAAATTTAGGAGCAGGGATGACAGAAATGGCAAGAGGGGTAAGGCCCTGAATTTGTTCCCGCAGCAGTGCTGAAAGGGCCAGGTCTGGGATCCCAGCTGTTGAAGCAAGTGGGATGGGCATCCAAAAGTTGTCTTAGACTGGCCTCTTCCTTTCTCTTCAAACTTATAGACCTCTTCCAACCATAGACCTTCCCCAACACATCACCAACCTCTTTCCTAAACTCCCAGACTCCCACCTTGAGAATTCCAAAGCAGTCCTCCACCCATGGAATGGAAACCAACATCTGACAACAAGCACCAGCAGTGACCCAGCCTCCGTACCTGCTATTGTGCCAATTTCAGTGAAGATCTCAGGCCCCCAGTTACTGACTGGGCCAAAACCACCAGGCAGCACAAGGAGTTGGGCCAGAACCTCCAGTTGGTCCTCAGAGCACTGGAAATGCAGGTTGCCCAGGAAGAGAGCTGCTTGGCTGTGGAAGAGTGAGGAGAAGGGAGAAAGATTCAGCTATGATGATCTGAGTAGAGATGGCTTCAGGTGAGGTCCCTTCTTCCATGGGATCACTTCTTTGTGATCCTTCCCTTCCCCAGTGAGCCCACCTTTACCTCAGCATCACCACCCACATCCCTCCCTCCACAGGTGACCTAAATTCCCAACTGTTGATATGCTGTAGTTCCTCTGGTCGCAGTCCACAGAGAGTGTAACCCAGTGCAGTCAGGTGAAGGAAGTCCAGGTGGCTCATGTGCCGGCCACTCTGCCGCAGGAAACTGGAGACCACAACTCGGAGCTGGGGTGGGGGTGGAGGGCACAGGATGAGAGAATTCATGGAGAATTAATGGATAGGGAAGTGATAAGTGCTACTAGATTATATTCTTGTGTTATTAAAACCTGAAGATCCAACAAAATAAACTGAAGTGGGGAGTGGATCTGGAGACTTGGAAGCATGGAACAGAGTGCAGAATCTCGGAGGGAAGGTGGGAAAGGGCAGGTGGGTGGGAGGTAATTAACCAAAGATCTTGTATGCGTATATGTATAACCCATGGACACAGGCAATAGGGTGGTGAAGGTCTGGGGTGGGGGGTGGGGGCGGGTTGGAGGGGGTCAATGGGGAAAAAAAGGGAACATATGTAATAATTTCAACAATAAAGATTTTTTTAAAATAATAAATAAACAAGACCTGAAGATCCAACAGCCATGGGTAAGGTTGAGGACCCAAAAGAAGAAGACAGAAAAAGAGGGAAAAGAGGCAGCAGGGAATACTATGTGTCCAGGACCTCAGAGTGAATAAATCACAGCGTTTCCAAGGCTACTAGTATGGAGAATTAAGAAAAGATAGAAAGAATGGCCATTCAGAGTAACAGGAAAAAATTCTTGGGCTTTAAATAACCTAGAGACCTGGCCTGTGGGATGAATGCTTGGAAGGTGATAGGAAGGAAGGTGTTACCTGGGCTGAGCTCCAGCCATCTATTTGCCCCAGGGTACTCAGCACTCCCCAGTCCACCAGGATTAGCTCCTGTAGTTCCCGCTCTCCAAGACCTATTAAGAGCCGACCTAGCTGCAGGATTTGCTCAGGACGAAATCCCCGTGGGGGACCCCACAACTATGGAGAAAGAGAGGAACAACGTGAGTGGAAAAAGCAGAGGACTAGGAGTCAGAATGCTGGGTCTTAGTCTTGCCTCTGACCTTAGCTGTGTAAGTCGAGGCAAATCACATGCCTTCTCTGTGTCTTAGTTTCCTCAACTATAAAATGAAAGGGTTGGAATAAAGTTCCTCTGACTAAGCTGTTACTGGAAGATTCTAGAGTCTCAGTAGGAAAATAGCAGACTCCAGTCCATGAGTTCTAAACTGTTATGTGCACCAGACGCACCAGGGATTCTGTTAAAATGCAGATGCCCAGACCCATCCTCAGAGAGTCTAGCATGGGACCTTGTGGCATCAACATTTCAAACACCTACTCCCCATATGACTTTAACACACACTAAAGTTTGGTAACCACTGCTCTAGTCCCTCTACCCATTGCATTAGTTTTCTTTCCTCAATATTCATCCCCTCTGACTTTCTACTCAAGAGCCAAACCCTCCTTTTTGGGGGCAAGGGGACGGGGGAGACAAAACTTAAAAATTTTTTTCAATTACAGTTGACATACAATATTATATTAGTTTCATGTGCACAACATAGTGATTAGACATTTATATAACTTACAAAGTAATCACCCAGGTAACTCTGGTATCCATTTGCCACCATACACAGTTATTACAATATTATTGACTATATTCCCTATACTGTACTTTATATCCCTGTGACTATTTTTATAACTGGCAATTTGTACTTCTTTTTTTTAATTAATTAATTTATTTTTTTATTGAGGTATTATATGTGTACATATAACAATTTGTACTTCTTAATCCCTTCAACCTTTTTCACCTGTCTTCCTACTCCCCTCCCCCACACACACCCAATCTGGGGACCGTCAACTTGCTCTCTGTATCTATGAGTTTGTTTGTTTTGTTAGTTTATTTATTTTGTTTTATAGATTCCACATATAAGTAAAATCATATGGTATCTGTCTTTCTCTGTCTGACTTATTTACTTAGCACAATGCCCTTTAGGTCATCCACATTGTCACAAATGGCAAGATTTTATTCTTTTTTATGGCCAAGTAATATTCCATTGCATATATGTACCAAACCCTTTAATTCTTTGATCTCCTATTTCCCAACCTCTCACCCCAGCATCCATTCACTTCTGTTCTGCACCACACCCAACCAGCTTTCCCACGTTTTTTCATCTCCAACCCCAACTGGTCTCCCTTCCTTAACCTGTTTTGCCTTGCCCATTGCTGCCCGTAGTTCCTCAGGCCCAAGTCCTGGGTCTCCTGCAAAGAGTGCCAGGCAGTCCTCGAAGTCTGAGAGCTCCATCTCTGCAATCTGAGTTGCAGACCAAGCTGCCGGAAATGTCCCCCGTACATCTGCACAATTTGGCACAGGTTCTAAAGGGGGAAGGTAGGGCCTGGGTCAGTGTAGTATTAAAATATGATACTATTTTATAGAAAGCCACCTATAGATGGAATGACCCCTCCAAACTTTGGTCAATGTGAGCACTATGAGTCAAGGGATTACTATAGTGAGAGATTTATAAGACACATAGGATATTAGAACAAGTGACTGGAGAGAACAATCCCCTCATTGTATAGATGGAAGATTGAGGGTGTTGCCTAAGGATTTAATGGCAGATCTAGATTAGAACCCAGGTCCCTAGCCCCACAGGGGCTCCTTCCTATATCCTAAACATTTCCCCAGCAGAGAGTTCCACCACACTTAGCCAAGCCTAGAGCTGAGTCAGCTGTCAACAGGGGTAAGAGAATAGGATAGGAGGTGTCCTAGGCTAACTTCTTATTGCCCTGACTTCTGATTGCATTGTTGCATACTCTTTCCTGTTCACCCTGCCAGAAGCATGAGTATTTGGGGAGTTTCACCTGGGAGATAGTCTGCAGTGCGCCGTACAACTCCAGCTACCAAAGCTGCTTTCTTGGGAGCAAGCTGTGGCCCCCCACACAGCTGTCCAGCTCTGCTCTGTTCCCAGCTCTGCTGTTTCTCTAGGAGACGCTCCAGGGACTCTGGGCCCAAGGCCTCCTGTGTGAGAAAGTAGAAGGGAGATGGGGAGACCTGGGCAGGTCAGGGCCAACCGTTGTAGCTCTAATTCCAAAGTCCTGTCTCTTTTTAACATATATATGTAATTTTTATTGATTTTTTACAGAGAGGATGGGAGAGGGATAGAGAGTTAGAAACATCGATGAGAGAGAACCATCGATCAGCTGCCTCCTGCACACCCCCTACTGGGGATGTGCCCACAACCAAGATACACGCCCTTGACCGGAATCGAACCTGGGACCCTTCAGTCCACAGGCTGATGCTCTATCCACTGAGCCAAACCAGTTAGGGCAAGTGCTGTCTCTTTTTAACAGTCTCCCCCAAATCTGGGCTTCACAATCTCTGTCCTCAACCTCCTTGGCCTTTACTCCCCAGAACCAGCTCACCAGTCCCCCTTCTCTGTTCTTACTCCCTCCCTTTTCCTTCACCTCACCCTAGGGATCAAGGAAATCGCCTCAGTAGACAGAGTGAACACTAGGCGTCCAGCTTGCTCTACTTCATCCTGGCTCCACAACTCTGGTTTCCTGGAGGGGGTGGGGGGTAAGAAGAAGATCAGGGGCTGGGATGTTGAAGGAACTGTGAGGAAAAGGAAGGGGAAAGAAGACATACTAGGATTGGGGACTCAGGGCTCCAAGGAACCGCACACATATTGATGGGCTACCACTGATGATGATGGTTGAGAGGCTGGGTTAGAATCTGAAGTTCTCAAATGTCCATACCCAAGAAGAGGCTCCTGTGTCATCAGCCATCCCAGCTCTGTGGCAAATGGCTCTCCCAGGCAGAAGCCCTGCAGCTGACTGAGGTGGGCCAGCAGGATCTGTAGGGGGATCCGTCGTGTGCTCTCTATCCCCAGGAATCCAACCAAGGGGCCCAATGTCTCCAGCACTTCCCTTGAGACTGTTGTCTCCTTTGGAGCCTGAAGAGGGGGCATTAGGCCTTAAGACAATGCACCTCTGACTCAGAGGACCAGACTGATCAAGACACCAAGACCGTGACATTTCCTCCCTCCAACTTCTAACTCAAGACCCTATGGTGTTCATTTTCTTAAACAATAAGCCCAGATAAGAGCAGGCAGAAAGACTGGGAGGAGAAATCCAAGGAATTTCTTGGACTCCAAGGGCCGTGGACAAGAAATATGAAACCAAGAGATAGATCTAGGGCAGCGATTTTCAACAGTTTTCAATCTCATGGCACACATAAACTAATTCTAAAATGCTGTGGCACACCAAAAAATATATTCTATTTTTTGCCAATCTGACAAAAAAAATAGGTATAATGTTGATTCATTCACACCAGATGGCTATTGTTATATTGGCTGTTGTCATATTTTTATTTGACAATCTAAGGGAAAAGAGATCTGTGATTCTGACTAAATAGTCAGCTATTGCATATTTAAAAAAGTTCTTGCAGCACACTGGTTGAAAATCGCTGATGCAGGGTCTAGGGCAGTGGTTGGCAAACTCATTAGTCAACAGAGCCAAATATAAACAGTACAACGATTGAAATTTCTTTTGAGAGCCAAATTTTTTAAACTTAAACTTCTAACACCACTTCTTCAAAATTGACTCGCCCAAGCCGTGGTATTTTGTGGAAGAGCCACACTCAAGGAGCCAAAGAGCCACATGTGGCTCGCGAGCCACAGTTTGCCGACCATGGGTCTAGGGCCTTAAAGATGAGAATCATAAGCAGCAAAAGTGTGAGGTTGGGCCTAGAAGATAGAGGGCATTGTCTGAGGGGTAAGAATTGCCCCAGTTCAGCTCTGAGTCTGGTAGGGTGGACTCTTACCAAGTTTTGTAGTGCCCTCTCTGCCAGAGCTGCCCGGTGGAGTGGGGTCAGTGCCAGCAGTTGCTCTGGAGCAGCTCGTACCAGCTCTACCACCAACATAATGGATTCATTGGACAGTCTGTCCATCAACCGGACCCTATAGCAATTTGATAACATGGGCATTGGAACTGAGACAAATTGAGACGGGACCATAGAATGCCACATTTCCCAGACAAAAGGTAACATCAGATCAAACTCTGTGGCCCTGACAAGAACTGATATTAAATAGCCCCAGGTCCAATTCCCATCATAGTGCTTGAAGGGAGAGAACAAAGGGAATGACATATTTCTAGTCTTCCTGGAAAAAAAAAAAAGACAAATAATCCCACCTTGTATAATTGAATCAAAAGCCAAGAATATTAAGTACCACTTAGAAAACTTTCCTCATTTTATAAAAAAAATTTTTTTAATATATTTTATTGATTTTTTACAGAGAGGAAGGGAGAGGGACAGAGAGCCAGAAACATCAATGAGAGAGAAACATAGACCAGCTGCCTGGTTTCGGCAATTTTATAAAAATTTTTAAAATGAAGTTCACAGAGCCGAAACCGGTTTGGCTCAGTGGATAGGGCGTCGATCTGCGGACTGAAGGGTCCCAGGTTCGATTCCGGTCAAGGGCATGTACATTGGTTGCGGGCATATCCCCAGTAGGGGGTGTGCAGGAGGCAGCTGGTCGATGTTTTTCTCTCATCGATGTTTCTGGCTCTCTGTCCCTCTCCCCTTCCTCTCTGTAAAAAATCAATAAAATATATTTTTTTTAAAAAGTTTGGATTTAAAAAGAAAAATGAGGTTCACAGAGATCAGCTGGTGAGGTCTTACTTCCAATTCTTGTTTTCAGTGCCACCCTTCTTCTACTTGTTGTAAGGTGGTCCCCTCTTTTTGTATAGCACTATACAATTTACAAAGTTCTCTTAGGTACTATCTCATTTGATTCTTATGACAAAACGTGGGGGTAAAACAGGTTTTTTGGGGGGTTTTATGTGTTTTTCAGTTAATCCTTACCCGAGGATATTTTTCCATTGATCTTTTAGAGAGAGTGGAAGAGAGAGGGAAAGACAGAGAGAAACATCAATTCGATTGGTCACTTCCTTAATGCGCCCCAACCAGGGCCCGACCAGGGAGGAGCCTGCAGACAAGGTACATGCCCTTGACCAGAATCAAACCTAGGACCCTTTGGTCTTCGGGCTGACACTCATCCACTGAGCCAAACTGGTTAGGATTAAAACAGGTATTTTTCATATTCTCTTTCACAAATCAGGAACTTGGATCTTCTGAGTCATGGTTCAGCATCATTAACCTCATCCAGATCCTAAATTATCTCCAAGAACCAACATATTTAAACAGATTTGAATGGCGTTTAAAAAAAAAAGAGAGAGCGAGAGAGAAACTTTTGCCCAGAAATCAGAAGTGACATCATGTATTCTATCTAGGTTTGCCATTTCTGGAACTAGGCCACCAAGTAGTACACGAGCCAAAAATCTGTGAAAAGGCCTATAAAAATGAAAGGATGAGATTACCTGCTTTTACCATCATTTCATCCCCAAGAAGACTAATATCAGACTTTTCCTACTCTGGCTTACAGTTCTGATGACATTGGGGTCAGAATCCCTGGGTTGAGAAGAGGCCCCATTTCCTTTCTCATTCAACCCATACTTGTATCTACAATATTCATGCCATGGGGCCATCCAGACCCAGACTTGAATAGCTCCGATGACTCAATTTTCCTTATATTTCGCAAAAATCTGATTTTCATTCATTGTTTCTAGTCATGCCCAATAAGACCATTCAAAAACGTGTTAATCTGTTTTCTATTTGATAGCCCTGGGCTGTTTTTAAAATTTTATTTATTTTTATTTTTTTGTTAATCCTCACCCAAGAATATTTTCCATTGATTTTTAGAGAGGGTGGGATGGGGAGAGAGAGAGAGAAACATGGATGTGAGAGAGACACATTGACTGGTTGCCTCTCACACACACCCCGACCAGGGCTGGGGATCAAATCTGCAACCCAGATATATGCCTTTGACTGGAAATCGAACCCGGGAGCTTTTGGTGCACAGGCCAATACTCTAACCATGGAGCCCCGCCAGCCAGTGATCCCCTGGGGTATTTGAAGGCATCTATCACATCTATCACATTTTTCATAGATTTTCTCTTTATCTACCCCTCTGAACACATTAAGAACACAGAGAGCTCTAAGAGACTATAATCCTCTGGGGTAGAATTAGACTGCTGCTTCCCTCCTTTCAGATACTCTGTCTCTATTGATGTGGCCTGGGTTATTCTCAGATGGCTTGGCAGGTCTCGGCACAGTGTTGCCACCCTGAGCTGTCCCATGCTGGGGCCATGTTCTGGGAACCATTTGATACTCAAGAGCAACTTTGAATAGAATCTCCTACTTCTGGCTATACTTGATTTCAAGGAACCACCAGACAGAAAACCAATACTTCTAGGGTGTTTTCTAAGGGCAGAGCTTCTACTCCAGATTGAGTTTTCTAAGGATCCAGAATCTCCAGTTGCAGCACTTACGGTAAGTCCAGGAGCAGCTTGGTGTCTAGTCCACTCAGTTCTGGCCCCAGGGTAGTCAGCTCTGGCTCTGGCATTGCCGTCCTCCGCTGTACCTCCGCCCAGATACAGGCCCTCTGTGGAACAGTGGGGGAAGCAGGGCAGGACAGAGCTGAGCATGGGGGCTGGGTTCTATACTTAGGGTCCCTGCTCCCACTTAATGCCCAAACACCCTTCTCACCAGGCTCCCTCGAACCCCAGTGGGCAGTTGATAGAGCATGTGTATCACTTCAAGGAAGTCTGCCATCGAGTTGATCTGCTGCAGAAACTCACAGGACATGCCCCCCGCCAGGGTTCCCAGAGCCCTGTGGGTGTGTGAGTGCGTAGATGTTCATTCAGCACATGCCACAGCCTGTCTGCTCCTTGATATCAACACTCTCAACACAAGTACAGATATTTGCTTATAGTAATTTAGAGTTTGAGAAATGCTTTCCCATACATAGTCTCATTAGCTCCCCACAACATCACCACTATTCATCAGAGAAGAAAGATGTACAGAGGTCAAATGTTCTTAACATCATTCTACTAGAAATGTGGTCAACTGAGACTAGAGCCATGTCTTCACATTCTGAAGCCACGGTTTTTTACTGTAGTGTAGGTAAGTGATATTTACTTATTCCTGCTTGGCCAGTGGCTGTGAAGTCACTTTGGATTAAACGAATAATAGCAAATATCTACTGGGAGCTTACACTGGACCAGGCACTGTGTTAGGTACCTTAGATACTTTATTTCATTTAATCATCACAACTACCTGTGAGGTAGATACCATTTTCATTCCCATCCTATAGAAGAAGAAACTGAAGCTTAGAGAGGGTAAGTGACTTTCCCCAAATCACAAATAGGTAACAGGGCAGAGACCTGAACCTGGGTCTTCTAAATCCCTTAGATCTAGTTGGGATAGGTGTGGTGCTGTGGAAGAGCAGGGAGTAAGTACAGGAGGAGCCAGGAGAAAGCCCACTGGTTGGGACCATGCATCATTCATCCCCACTGCATATCACATGGTGACTGGAACATGGTAAGCACTTAAAAATGTTAGTGCTCAACACAAGTCACTCACTGCAGATTCCTGAGGGTCAGGTTGGTGGGCACCTGCATCTTCTTCCAGAGAAACTGTGCCTACAAGAGAAAGAAAGAGGAACCGCTTCCCAGCAGAGATATTGCCCAAAGACCTAAGATGCCTTGGACTCAGTCCTGCCTCTGTGGGCCCCACCAGTCACATTATACAGGATTCTAGGAATAAGGCGCCAGATCTAGGGCTGAAGGATAAGTAAAGGTGGTGGGCAGATTGAGAGAGGGGAGTTGTGGGATAAGTGGGGAGAGTTACCTGCTGCTCGGACCAGGGCAGCTCCCGGTAGCGCCTTCGGTTGGCCAGAAGAGCCGCAGAGTCCAGTTGCAGCAGCTTTAGTGGAAGCAGGGGAAGCAGGCAGTCTGGCCAAGTGGTGGGGATGGGCTGCCAGTGGGGATGGGTGTAGCAGTGTAGTGATAGGTGAGAGGGGCTGGACTCAGCCCTCAGAGAAGAAGGGGAGCCATGGGGGCAGGAAGGGGCCAAGTCTAGAATCCGAGTGGAATGGTATGTGCCACTGTAGCCGTGCATACCTGAGAGCCCTCACATTGAAGGTGATTGTGGTCAAGTGTTGCAGCTATTTAGGCACCTGATGAACTAAAGTCCCTTAGCCTCTCTGAGGCTTGGTCTCTTTTTCAGAAAGTGGAATAGTTGGCCTGGAAGGTTTCTCAGATCCTTCTGGCTTTGCTATTCTAGGACAGTGTGGATTATACTGTCCTGCATCTGGAACTGGGGAGGGCTGCTAATGTCTTGGTGGATACAGAGCTAACCTGAACTCTGAGGTCCACTGCTTGGGGACTGTGTGAGGCAGCACCAGCCATATGAAATTGCCCTGGGACATGGAGAGGAGCTTAGTCGGGAGATCCCACACATACCTGACCAGGGATACACACAGCTGCACCGGCACCTGTCGTACCCGTATTTTTAACTCCATCTTTCACCTGCATGAGAAGTATGTGTGTATGTTACTGGGTGTTTGTAAGGAAGTGGGGAGGTATGGGAGGCCTTCCCTGGCCACAGGGAAGATGACCTCCTCCCAACCAGAGCCCACCGCCCCGATTGTCTCATCTTCCATGCTGTTCTCATACCCGAAAGGTCTGCAGCAGTGCTGCGGTCTGGCAGGCTGAGAGGCGTGACAGTTCGGGGGCCAGGCAGGAACAGGCCCCGACCAGAACTCTCCTAGGGATGGCCTGCAGTGTCTGGGAGCTGAGGCCTGGCAACAGAGGATGCAAGGAGCAGAGCTCCTCCAAGGACAGCTGGGGAGCAAGAGAGACAAGAGGCCTGAAGAAGAGGGGCAGGGTGGTGGAGAAGCCAACTATCAGAGTGCAGCCAGGCAGCAGGTATGAGGGGAGCTGAGAGGGAGGAAGAGGCAGATGTGGGATCCAGGGAAAGGGGGCACAGAGACCTCTCAAGGATGTTGAAAAGTTGCTGCTACTTACTTCGTGCCTAGGAAGGAGGCGTCCAAGCAGCAGGGCAGCCTAAGGTGGGATGAGACAAGAAACAACAGTTCTCAGGTTCTGGTAGCCAAGTCCTAAGCAAGATCTGCCCTCCAAAACTTCCAGCTTTCTCTCTACCACCCCCAGTAACCAGCCTGGATCCTGGCTGTTTCTTAATCTGAAGAATAAGGATGAGGGAGTCCTCCTTGGAACAGAGGAATAGGAAGCTTCAGGGAGGCTGACAGTATTCCTGCATGAAATTCTCTTGACGGGCACTCCAGAGGGTAGACGATGGATGCTGGGGAGTGAGATAGGCCCACCTGGGCAGGCGTGACACTGGTTCCATGCAGGACAGGAAGCATGGCTCTAAGCTGGGGCTCAGACAGCTCCTGCAGGAAGCGGAGGCCCAGCTGAGGGAAGAGAGGAGCCCACACTCGCAGCTCCCGGGGGCTCATCACAGCTCCTCCAGATGAGCGCAAGACCCCCAGAAGTTCATATGCCACCTGTAACCAAAGAAGGTTTGGGACTGAAGAGAAAAGACAGGTGAACCTTAAACCTCTCTACGCCTACATCTGATTGCTCAGGGCCTAGTCTAGGGCTTGGAACTAAGGATGGGACAGGAACAGATTGGATTCAAGATGTCAAAGGATATGTTTGGAGTGGCATAGGCCAGATGTGGTAGGGTCAAGAGGAGGTGGTAACGGATAAGAATAATATAAGGAACGGAGGTGGCAGCGGTCGCGGGGGAGGGGAGGGCTGGCACCACTGTGTTCAAGCTTGGTTGAGATGATTGGGTAAGTCCTCTACAGAGACCCAGGGAAATCCTAAAGACTGGTAGGCCTGTGCCAAGGGGCTCACCCGTCCTTGTGGGCTGAGGGTCCCATTGGCCGCACATTCCAGCAGCCCCTGTTCTACCGGTCCCATCGGATCATTCAAGGGTACTAGGCTCTGCAGCTCCTCAGGGGTCAGGAAACAGGCGAGGGGCCCCAGCCTGAAAAGGACACAAAGCTGGTCTTCATTTGATCACTGAGGCTGGTACTAAGGCAGGGACCAGGTGGGCACATGGAGTAGGCACTCTGACCACGAAACTAGGAAATGCCATAAAACTAGGGGGGGTGCCATAGATAGGCCTCTCCTGGAGCCCTACACTGCCTGGGGCCCCTGCCTGCTCTCTTGCCCCTTCCTATCTAGGACTTTAACCCATCATGACAGCTGTGCCTGCCTTTCTCCACTCTGGCCTTGATCACTGATCCCACAACCACTCACCTGCGCACCTGCTCCTCTCCATCCTGGACACTCTGGTTCACCAGGCTACGCAGCACATGCCGGGCATGTCCTGGTCCAAGACCTGCCGCTGGCCAGCTATCCTCCAGGGCCTGAATCTGAGATGGGGAGGGTCAGCTTGTGTTGGGGTCACTATGGGACAGTTGCAGGGCGATTGCTCACTAGGAGACATGCTTCTGACTCCAGTCCCACCTAGTAGACGATGGACGAGTCAAGTAAAGATGATTCTCATACCTGGTGAGGGCTGAGCTGCAGAAAGTTCTCTAGAGGAAGGTGGGGGAGCAGAGGCAACACTGCCCACAGCAGCTCCTGGGGCCAGGCAGGCACTTCCCCGAACAGTTCAGGGGCCAGCAGTCGCCTTGCCAGAGCCTCTTTCTGTTCAGGCCTCATTTCTGGGCTGTAATCCCGGATGGCAGCCAGGCTGGGGAAAGTAGTGAGTTTTAACCCTCAGCCCTGTTTCAAATTGTCCCCTGTTCTCTGAAGTTCACTGCCATGGTCAGGAAGGAAACTCCCTAGTTTTAATAGAGAGGAGCTCTAGAAGGAGCTGCTCGAAGCAAGTAGGCTTGGCCTGACCCTGACAGGATCAAGAAGACTGATATGAGGTCCTTACACACTGTCGTTGGCCAACAGGGATGGTGGGAAACGCATCAGGTCAGAGACAGCCAAGAAGGGGATGAGTGGTGACAGATCAATGAAGAGCTGGGAGGTGAGGCGGGGGTACCGCTGGAGCAGCAAAGCTGTCAGGCGACCAAGGGCCTGCTCCTCAGATGGTGGTACCTGTGGGGGCACAGGAACGGATGCTGGCTCTGAAAATGCTCAGTATCTTTGCTATCTCCTCTCCTAAGTTCCTCTTACCACTGGAGCAAGCCCTCTGCACACCAGGTTCCAGGTGCTCTTGATTCCTAGATTCCCGCCTCCACCCTGTTCCCCTGCCCCTCTATGCCCACCTGCAGCTGGGACCAGGAACGGTGCATGAGTGTCAGGAAGCCCTGAGCAGCCTCCCTCTCTGCTGAAAGCACCAGGTGCTGGAGATTTTCTGGGGGCATGTGCAGGTATGCCTGGGAGTAGGAAGTCATGGTGAGTATGGCCTCACTAGGCAGGGACCTCAGGCCACAGCTGTCACTCAGTCCACCCAAGAGCCCCTCCGTCTGTTACCTGCACTAGAATCTGCAGGGCCCACACACTCTTCTCTCTCTGGAGCAGATCCCACAGCACAGGCTGGTGGGGAGACAGACAAGTTGCCAAGAGAGCTGTCTTCTCTGTCCCTCCTGCAGCTTCCTCAGGCAGTCCAACTCCACTCGCTAGGATGCTTGTTCTTCATCTGAAGCCAGTATGTGTGTCTCCTCAGATATTCAACTCCTTTAGGTCAGGGACCATGTCTCTAACATCTCCTATGTCCTCTTCCTAGCCAGGTCTATAGTTGGCTCGATAAATACTTGTAGATCTGAACCAAATTACTAGGATTCTATCTAATCCCACTTCATGATCCTAGTGCTTGAGAAAAATGGGCCCTAACATGGAGTAAGAAATCTTTATATACCCTATAGACCCTAGCAAAGTGCCTTACACATAACAGGCACTCAATGAATTATGGCATGCTAGCCCCTTTACTCTACAGAGAAGAAATTGAAGCTCAAAAAAGCTAAATTAAGTTACTTGCCAAAGACCACACTAATTTGTGGCATAATTGAACTTAGAACCCAAGTCTTCTAATTCATACTTCCCCTGAATTTTTCTTATTTCTGCCTTACCTTCCTATTTTTTTGCCAACCTCCAAGCCTCACTCTCTAGGGACAGAACTGAAGCTTTCTAACTTGATCCCTTTCCTTTCTGGAGCAGAAAAAGGGAGCATCAAAGAATCAGAAAGAAAATGAGATAACAGTTATTCTATGTTTCTATATCATGCACTGTGCTAAGCCCACAGCATGCATTATTTCATGTAACCCTTACATCCACCCTAAAAGAGTAGCACCATTATTCTCCCCCATTTATAGACGAGAAAAATATTGCTCAGAGAGGTTAAATAACTTGTCCAAGGTGATCATAGAACTAAGAGGTGCACCCAGGACTGTCGGGCTCCAGAGCTGCATGCTCACTGCGGCCTCTCAGTATTAGAGAACTCCCCAGGAGGCTCTACCCTCTGTTCCAGGGGCTTTGCCCTTGGCAGATCACTCACGCTGAAACAGGCCAGCAGCTCCATCTTGCTTATTTCAGAGCTCGAGCTGTCAGTGAGTTCAAAGCCTGGTGAAGCGGGCTGTTCCTCCTGTTCCAGGTATTCCCCAACTGTCCTCAGCACACTGCGCCGGCCCTCTGGGCGGAAGGCATCCCAGAAGGAGCAGTTGTCTGGGAGACTGGAGAGCAGCAGGGCCTGACCCAGCATCCCCTGGGCTTCAGTCCCTCCGGCCCCTGGACCCAGTAGGAAAGTCAGCAGGCGCAGAAGATAATGTAGACGTGTAGGGTGGGCAAGGGCCGGCACAGAGGACTGACAGCGTGGCAATTGGGAGAGCATGCCAAGCAGGAAGGGACCCGGGGCCAGGCAGAGTGGGGATGGTCCCAGTGGTGGCAGAGAGGGTAGAAGAGGGCCCAGTAGCCCATCTAGGAAGCAAGTGTCATTACCTCCACGACTTATTCTGCACTGGCCTGCTAGCCAGGGCCAGTAGGGCACCAGGGCCTCATACATGGTATCATTGAAGCATACCATCATCAAGAAACTACCCCCATCTGGGCAGCGTTCCCCACAGGGTCCAATGTGGCAGGGTGGGAAAGCAGTTACATCCGGGGTCGGGCCCTGGCATACATGCTGAACCCAAGCTTGATTACTGGGGGGCACAGCCTGCAGACTGGCCTTCCTACACAGCCGCTCAGCCCACAGAGTCTCATTCTCCAAGAAGCAGCCCCAGAAGATCTCTGGGGTGAGGGGAACCGGGGGCAGGCCTTCAGGGCAGCTGGTGGGGGGTGGGAGCAGACCAGCACAGAGCGGCTTTACCAGGCGGCGGTTGGGGCCAGACAGGGCTGAAAAGGAAAGGTTGGTGCAGATTGCTTCCAGGAACTGATCAGGAAACTGGTCATGGCAGGCCTGCAGCCAGCCTTGGGCACCTGGTGCCCAAGAAAGTGCATACCACACAGCTGTCTGGCAGATGGCAGTGATGCTGGGAGGGGGCTGCGGGGTGGCAGGCCTGGCGAGCTGGCAGAGCAAGTGGATGGAGAAGTTGGAAATGGTGTAGGGTGCTCCTGGGCCTGAGTGGTTCTCGCAGAGGGCTTCCACAGAGATGGCGCGCCGTTGGCGAGGGCTGATGTGGGCAGAGGGCTGGGAAGCCCTGGGCAGAGGCACACCTGTTCTCAGGCATTGGAGGAGGGCAGGGGGTGGGGGTGGTGATCCAGACAGAAAGCCCAGCGCCTGGGCATCCCAGGAAAGGTTGTGCCGGACGCCCCTGGATGAAGAGGGAGGAGCAGGCAGCATCTGGTCAGTTTACATTCCTCCAGCTGGAGAGTCTGACCGTGACCAGAGCCCTGCAGTGAGGTTCCTGGGAGTATAGGTGTTACTGGTTTAAATGCTGGGATTCGGGAAAAGGGAGAGAGGTCTGTCTTGCTAAGACAAAATCACCTAGTTGGAGTCCATCTGTCTTTCTGGCCCTCTCTTCCTCCTTTTTTATATGCTTTTATAAAGCTTAAACACAACCCTCGGCTGGCCTCAATCAGGAATTCTGCCCACCAACTGAACATGTCTGCTTGTGCTCTGGCACTGTTGTACTAAAATAGTAAGGGGTGGAGAAATCTGATCTTGTCCTTTTTTTCCCATGTCCCATCTTCATTAACTGACATTCATTAAGCCCTATGTGCCGGGAACCATTCTATGTGGCTTACACTTACAGTGTCAACTCATTTAACCCCTTGCAACAACTCTGTGGTAGCTAATATTTTACCATTGGGGAAACTGAGGTACAGAATGAGAATGTGACCTAGAGCTGCGACACCAACACAGTCAAATTCCAAAACCACCAAACCACACTCCTCCCATCAGTTTCCTCTCTGCTCTGGAAGCTGACCAATTCCAGGCCCAATCCCCACAACTCCTCTCCTGTTACTTACCATAAGAGCAGCTGCTGTAGGTTGCCTAGGAGGGAAAGAGTAAGAAAGAGGACTACCCCAATCTCATCCCTTCTTGCCCTGCCATAGCCCAGCCCCGGCTCCAGCAGCACTCACCTCCCTGGCACTGCCCATTGGCATCAGGCTCTGGCTGCCCCAGAATGGAAAAGACCTCATCCCGCAGGGAGTCAGTGACACGAAGCAGCCCCTCCTGGAAGGCAGCATAGAGGGGGGCCCCCACTGTGCGCAGCAGACCTCCCCAGAGAGCCTCTTCAGAGCCCAGCTCCCCCACTGGGGTGAGCAAACTCAACAGACCCTGTAAAAAGTGGGGGCCTGGCTCTCTCCCATCAAGGCCTGTGGCATTGGTGGCGTCCATACTGGGCTGCACCTGCACCAGGGCCTGCCAGCGTGTGCCCTCCAACAACAGCAGTAGAGAAGGCAACCAGTCAGCCACCAGGACACAGTCAGAGGGCCCATCGCGGGTGCATGGGGGTCGGGTAGGGGTAGGAGGTCCCCCAGGAACTACAGCTCCCAAAAGCACCTCTGCAAGTCCACCCAGTACGCCTGCCTGGTGCCCCAGGAAGTCCCGGGGGGTCTGCTCCTGTCCCAGCAGTGCCAGCACATCCCCTAGCAGCCCTAGCATTGGCTCCCAGTCCGGGCTGCCTCTCAGTGTCACTAGGAAATCATGGAGCCGGAGGGCAGGGGGCTGGGGAGGTGGGGGCTCTCCCACCGGTCCCTCCCCCATTCTCCCAGGTTCAAAAGAAGAGGAAATGTTGGCCAGAAATGCAGAGAACCGTGAGCGGCTGAGGTTCCTCTGGGGAGCCTGGTCCAAACTGGAGAACAAGGACTTCAGGAGGGAGAGACCATGGTCCTCGGACTTAGGCCCAGTAGGGGCCAGAGTCACTGTAAGGAGAGAAATTGGAGGTCACTAAAGAGAAAGAGCTTAGAATCCAGACTCAATCCTGCCCTGGACCCCAATCCCAGCCTGGATCTAAAGATGAGGTGAGGGAGACAGGGAACTGGGTCTTTTTTCATCAGCCTACATTACGTCTTGGACTCCTTTCTTAACTCATTTTTCCCCTTTCCAGTCCCTGCCCCTTTTCCTTGCCCCTTTCTTTATCTTTTACCTAACCAGTTAATCTTAAGTCTTTTTCTAGCAACCATCCCCTCACCCGCAGCACTGCTCACTGTTTCCCTCACCTGTACAGGACATCAGCAGCAGCAGCAGCAGCAGCAGCAGCAGGGGCCAGGGGCTCAGAGCCATGTTTCCAGGTGAGCACTGGTACCAGAGGTGAATTCTGGTTATTCTCACCTTGGGTGGGAGAGCCAGGTAAGGGCAGGGCACCGCAGGAGCCTGAGTCTCCACTGACACCGTAGTGTGGTCTTTCAGGAAACAATATCTGTAACTTGACAGCAGGTTTGTCACCTGAGCCACTGAGTACCTGATCCTCTGGCTTCAGAGAAAGGTGTGCTTCAGTGAGAGAGACGGATGATAGGGGATCCCAGGGGGCCCTTGGAGGAACCATAGGGGATAGTTTCAGGTAGGAGCCAGGATACAAATAGGAGTAGATAGACATAGAGATGGAGAACTGGAGACCCAAGGTAGAAAATGGGGGCTCTGCTGAAAAATATAAGGAAATGAAAAGGGCTCAAAAAGAGTTAAAAAGCAAGTGAGATCTGAGGGGATCAAGGGAGAAAGGGGGCCTGGGAGAAAGGAACTTGGAAGCCAGGTGTAAACAGAGAAAAGGAATGAAGACAAAGTTCTGGTCCAAGGATGGAGCATTCAGGAAGAGGATATCTGCTTTTGATTCAGTACCCAGAACCACAAAATGCTAAGAGCTGGGTCGGACTTCAGAAAGCACATAGACCAAACCTCTCATCTTATGGATAAGAAAATAGACCCAGTCAGTTGTTTGCAACTTGCTCATTAAGCCATTCAGATGTTTGGGGCTGCCCTTCGGCTCTCTTACTGTGATCTAAGTAAAAGCCCTATAGAAAAGTCTGGGGGCGGGGCATAAAGAAAAATAAAGTCTGGGCTGAGAAAAGAGATAAACCAGATTAAACCTCTGTGCGAGGGGCTACTCCCCCAACCCCCGACCCCTGTGGAGAGAGAGAGAGAGAGAGAGAGAGAGAGAAAGAGAGAGAGAGAGAGAGAGAGAGACACGGGGGGGGGGGCAGTTCAGAGATCAGAGATCTCATTCAAAATAATTTGGTCTGGACTGGTGTGTAAGGGTGAGAAGTCTCTTCTGTCCCCCATTTATATATCCTCAAAGGTCTTCACCTGATACCAGCTTTAAACAGTAATTCAACACTGAGGCTCTTCTCAAACCATTATTCTGTCCCTTTCCTTAGAACCCTCCTCTATTCTATTCCCCAAACCCACACCTTCAAATCCATTATTAATGCATCTCTGCTGTAGATGGTTTACTTAGGAGCATAGACTTTTAGAGCTGGAAGGGACCTGAGGAATCCTCCAGTAAAAACGTCTCATTTTATAAATGAGGAAATTAATGCCCAAAGAAATAGAATGAGTTGGTCCAGGCCCCAAAAGGAGTTGAGGGCAGTGCTTGGATTTTCCAAGGTGAGCCAAAAGTTGGGACCAGTGAAATGACCTGCATCACTTTACCAATATTTTCCTTTTCCCACATATAGTCTGAAAAGTATAGAGGATAATCAGAGAATATTGCATGGGTTTCCAACAGCTCTCTAGCTCCTGGTTCCAGCCCATCTTGTAATCCACCTGAATTTCTGCACTTGTTCTGGAAAAATTCTCTTATAATAAATTTCCCCTTAATACACTAACCAAAAAAAACAAGATGGCATAGATTAAATCCTAGACCCAATATTGACTAGCTGTGTATCTTGGGAAGTTTCAGATCCTCTCAGTGTCACAGTGTTCTTTTCCATAAAAAGGAGAAATACTCGGATAGAGTTGTGATAATTAAGTAATGCATTTAAAGTACTTAGCACAGTGACTGGCATTCATTCAACCGATCATGCGCCGGGCACTGATACAGAATAAGCATGCAATAAATGTTACTACTATTATTATTAAAGTAGCTCAATATGAATTCTTTTATTTGAAGTTAAAGAGTCCTAATTAATAAAGAAATTGTTACCAAGTAGTGTCTTGAGTGAAAAACCTTTAAAACAGGTATGGAACTAGCTGAGTCAAGCAGAGAGAGGAACAAGGAGGACTTCCTTAACCCAGGATGGGAAATTCTTGGTAGTTCACATGATGATGTAGTATGTAGTTGGCTAAGCAATCCTGTTGTCTGCTAAGGATTGAGACTATGTGCCAACTGATGGTGAAGTGCTTTGGGTGTATAGCAAATATATCAGGCTATCTATACTAATAAAAGGGTAATATGCAAATTGGTCATGACACCCTCACAGTAACAACCGAACAGCAGGCTGCATGGGGCAACGAGGCAGGCAGGGGGAGCAGTGAGGGATGACCAGGCTGGCAGAGGGGGGAAGTGAGGGGAACCAGGCCAGCAGGAGGGGTAGTTGGGGGCGACCAGGCCAGTGTGTGTATGGGGGGAAGTTGGGGGCAACCAGGCTGGCAGGGGAGCAGTTAGGGGCAATCAGGCAGGCAGGCAGGTGAGCAGTTAGGAGCAGTGGTCCCGGATTGTGAGAGGAATGTCCAACTGCTAGTTTCAGCCCGATCCCTGGGGTTGAGCCAAAACCAGCAGTCAGTCATCCCCCAAGGGGTCCTGGATTGAGGAGGGTGCAGGCTGGGCTGAGGGGCCCCCTCCCCCATACACGAATTTCATGCACTGGGCCTCTAGTTACAAATAAAGTTCCTAAGGACAGACAACTGCATATTTTCCCCTGGAGTTTCTATGAGAGGTCTGGGCTAAAAATGGAATTGTAAGGCATTAGTGTACAAAACCATAGCAATTGAAACCATAAAATTGGATGAAACTACTTAGAATTTATAGAGTATTAAGCAAAAAAAAATGGCTGAGGACCACACATTTAAAGTTTGGGAAGAAGATGGCAAGCAAAAAGGTGAAAGGGAAGCAATCCAATGAAACACTTGAAGACAGAGGTGTCATGAAGCCAAAGAAGAACATTTCAATAAAAGTGTAATGGTCAAAATGAGCTGTGGTGGTTTTGAACTTTGTCAGTTTAGCTAAACTGGAACAAATTTCCCAGAATTCCTTTCCCTGTTTAGTTCCATGTTATGATTCGTCAACAAGAGAAACATGTGAGATTTGAGAGGAGGAAGTAAAGCAGCAAAGACCTCTAGTTAGAGGTGTTGAGGGATAGACACAGACATGGAGGGGAGGAGGTCCAGTTTGTCCTCACTGAAAGAGGAGTGTTCTTATTTGGTCCTATAAAGGCTTTTGTAAGATCATAGCTACTCAGAGGAATCTAGCTATGTCCCTCCTGCAGCTTCCTGCAGTCTTCAATAGTGAAACTAAGTATCATCTTACACTAGACTGGACTATAAGCTCTCAAGCAGAGACTACACCCTATTGTACCCCAAGTGCCTAACACAGTTACTGGCACATGGTATTAAACAAAGGATTTGTTAAATAAATTAATTAATTCTAGCCCTGGTCAGGTAGCTCAATTGGTTAGAGTGTCATCCCAATATGCCAAGGTTTTGGGTTTGATCCCCAGTTAGGGCACTAAAAAATCTTCTCTAATAAAATGGTAATATGCAAATTAACCATCACTCCGCTACATACGCCATGCCCACCGGCCAAGCCACGCCCACCAGCCAATCAGGGCGAGTATGCAAATTAACCCAAACCAAGATGGCTACAGCCACAGAGAGCAAGGTTTCCCAGGTAACAGAGCAAGCCAAGCTTTCCATAGCCGTTGCAGGCCTAAGCCTCCACTCAAGCTACAAAGTTTCAATTATAGAAGGTAAACAAATTCAAACAAATGGCAACAGAATGGAGCTTGAGAGAGCAGGCCAGGGTTGCCGGCGGCAACAGGGGAAGCAAAGCTTTAAAGCACACCCTGGCCGATCCCACCCGCTTAAGGCAACAAAGTTTCAACTGTAGAAGGTGAATTAACTGCCACAGAGATGGCTGCCGCCCTGGAGGGAACAGCAGGCTTGGCTCTGCTCCAGGCTACAAAGTTTCAATTGTAGAAGAAAAATAAATCCCAGATACCAGGGCCTCCGCTTGGGTTGCCAGGGGGTGTGGCTGGCCTGCAAACCACCACAGGCCCCTCGCTCAGGCTGCCCCATGCCCCAAGGGAACCCCCACCTGATCCGGGACACCCTTCAGGGCAAACCAGCTGGCCCCCACCCCTGTACCAGGCCTCTATCCTATCTAATAAAAGAGTAATATGCAGATTGATCATCACTGCAACACACAATATAGCTGCCCCCATGTGGTCAAAGATCCTGCCCCCATGTGGACACAAGATGGTCACTACAAGATGGCCAGCATGGGAGGGCAGTTGGGAGGCACCCGGCCTGCAAGGGAGGGCAGTTGAGAGGGACCAGGCTTGCAAGGAAGGGCAATTGGAGGTGATCAACCCTGCAGGAGAGGGTAGTTAGGGGTGACCAGGCTGGCAGAGGAGGGAAGTTGGGGGCAAACAGGCTGGCAGGGGAGCAATTAAGCATCAACCAGGCTGGCAGCGGAGTGGTTAGGGGGTGATCAGGCTGGCAGGCAGAAGCGGTTAGGGGCAATCAGGAAGGCAGGCAGGCAAGCAGTTGGGAGCCAGCAGTCCTAGATTGTGAGAGGGATGTCCAACTGCCCGTTTAGGCCTGATCCCACCAGGATCGGGCCTAAACGGGCAGTCAGACATCTCTCCAGGAGTCCCAGATTGGAGAGGGTACAGGCTGGGTTGAGGGACAACCCCCCGCTGTGCACGAATTTCGTGCACCGGGCTTCTAGTGAATAAATAAGTGGAATAACAAATTGATGGTTTCTCTCTCTCTCTCTCTCTCTCTCTCTCTCTCTCTCTCTCTCTCCCATCCTCCCTCTAAAATCAATAAAAAATTAAAATTAAAAATTAATTCTACTACACACATTCCTGGCCCATATTATAAGGGCTAAGAACTGTTCGATGGACCTAACCAGTTTGGCTCAGTGGATAGAGAGTCAGCCTGCAGACTCAAGGGTCCCAGGTTCGATTCCAGTCAAGGGCATGTACCTTGGTTGCCGGCACATACCCAGTAGGGAGAGGCAGCTGATCGATGTTTCTCTCTCATCGATGTTTCTAACTCTCTATCCCTCTCCCTTCCTCTCTGTAAAAAAATCAATAAAATATATTTTTTAAAAAAGAACTGTTCGATGGTGATGAACTTCCTGCTTCCACTCAAAGATTTTATTTTATCTTAATGTTTTAAATGTTTTTTCTTATTTTTTAAAATATATTTTTATTGTTGATAATATTACAGATATCTCCCACTTACTCCTCCCTTCTCCCCCTCCTCCCAGCCTCTACCCACTCCCCAGGTCTTTACCACACTATTGCCCACGTCCATAGGCTATGCCAGTGGTCGGCAAACTCATTAGTCAACAGAGCCAAATATCAACAGTACAACAATTGAAATTTCTTTTGAGAGCCCAATTTTTTTAACTTAAATTTCTTCTAATGCCACTTCTTCAAAATAGACTTGCCCAGGCCGTGGTATTTTGTGGAAGAGCCACACTCAAGGGGCCAAAGAGCCGCAAGTGGCTCATGAGCCGCAGTTTGCCGACCACGGGGCTATGCATATCCTATATAATAAAAGGCCAATATGCAAATCAACCAAATGGCAGAACAATCGGTCACTATGAAGTGCACTGACTACCAGGGGGCAGATGCTCAATGCAGAAACTGCCCCCTGGTGGTCAGTACACTTCCACAGGGGAGCAACGCTCAGCCAGAAGCCCTGAGCTGGGCTCCCAGCTGGCAAGCACAGCAGCAGTGGCGGGAGTCCGTGCTAAGGATGTCTAACTGACAGCTTAGGCCCGCTCCCAGCTGTCAGTTGAACATCCCCCCAGGGCTCCTGGACTGCAAGAGGGCACAGGCCAGACTAAGGGACCCCCACAAGTGCATGAATTTTGTGCACTGGGCCTCTAGTAAGTATATAAGTTCTTTGGTTTATCTTTTGTTCCCCCAACCCCACATCAAAGTATGTCAATCTGCTCCATGCCTCCCTGCTTTGGGTCTTTTTTGTTTTTTTTAATGTTCACTTCAGAGAAGGGACAGTTCTTTACAAAAGAATTCCAATTAATAAATGAGGGAGGTATGAGTGAAATAGAACATCACAGTAGTCATTACTACAAACAAGATCCACCAATGAATGCTAAAATTAGTGGAGGAAATTGTGAGGAGAAACAAGATATTTGCATAATCTCACAGTGTCTCATCCCAAGTATATATTAATTATAAAGGGAAAAATAGTTAACTTCACAGTGGAAAACCTGGTTGACATCACCTTAACTAAGGGATCAAGGTTAACACCACTAGTTATAAGATGTATCACTATTATATACCACCTAATAGGATATGCTGAGAGGGTGCTTCACCTTATGGTATTCTTCTAAAAATTCATAATTGCAATATAATCATAAGAAAACATCAGATGGAAAAACCAAGATGGCAGCATAGGTAAACACCTAAACTGCTGCCTCGCACAACAATTTCAAAACTACAACTAAAAGACAAAACGTCTATCACCCAGAACCACGGGAAAGCTGGCTGAGTGGAAGATCTACAACTAGAAGGAAAGAGAAAAGAGCATTGAGACGTGCACAAGCACTGAAAAGCTGAGGTATGGAGGCGTGAGAATCGGGCTGGTGGCGGGCAACTGGGTGCACTGTTTTTTTTCAACCCGAAGGGAGACAAGCTCCTGATTACTCTGAAATCCAGTTTCTGGGGAGACGCTGGGGACCCAAACTCCTACGGGGAGAAGCTGGACTGTTGGCCATCGGGTTGGAAAGTGAAGGTGACTTTCTTGCAGAGGTACGCCCAGCAATCATTGTTTTCTGCACTGGGGCACAGGATGCGGGGAGTTGGAAACACGGAAATGCAGAGAAGGCTGACTGGCAGCCATCACTGTTTGCCACACCCTAGCCTAGTGATGCCCTGAGACTCTGCCCCACACAATATACAAACCCACCCAAGCTCCACGCAGCAGCTTTTGCATATAAATGGCCTGCCCTATCGCAGCTTAACCAAACAAACTGCAGCTCTGGTCAGACAGCTCCAAAACCTCCAAACCCCAAGCAAAGAGGAGAAAACTGTAGTTCTCGCTGTAGCTTCTGCTGGGTGGCCTCAGACAGTAGATGACCTGCACCCCATTGGAGATCCAGAAGCTAGTGTATCTAATGGTCTGTGTGAGACGACACCATATTTCAACTACTCTCATAAGGGACACATTCAAGAGGCAGACTCAGTGAGCACCAAAGCCCCACTGAAACAATTCCTGCCCAATAAGGGTGTCTCCAACACAGCAATTCTTCCATTATAGACACAGCGGGTCTTCACAACCAATTGGCCTGGAGGTCAATTCTTCCCAATGACACCAACAACAATCAAGACTTAACTACAACAAGGCTGTACACACAGTCCACAAAGGGGTGCACCAAGAGTGTCCTCCTCAGGTAACTGGGAGGCTGACCCATTGGACTATATAGGACACCTAGAACACAAAGCTACCCTACCAACTCAGGGAAGGAGCAAAAAATGAGGAGACAAGGAAACAGATCACAAACGAAAGAAATGGAGGAAAACAAATGACTGGATATAGAGTTCAAAATCACGGTTATAAGGTTTTTCAAGAATTTCCTAGAAAAGGCCAATAAATTTAATGAGACCCTCGCGGATATGAAAAGGGATCACCTAGAAATTAAACATACACTGACTGAAATAAAAAATATTATACAGAGACCCAACAGCAGACTAGAGGAACACAAGAATCAAGTCAAAGATTTTAAATACAAAGAAGCAAAAAACACTCAACCAGAAAAGAAAAAAGAATCCAAAAAGTTGAAGATAGTGTAAGAAGCCTCTGGGACAACTTCAAGTGTACCAACATCAGAATTATGGGGGTTCCAGAAGAAGAGAAAGAGCAAGATACTGAAAACCTATTTGAAGAAATAGTGACAGAAAACTTCCCCCACCTGGTGAAAGAAATAGACTTATAAGTCCAGGAAGTGCACAGAATCCCAAACAAAAGGAATCCAAAGAGGACCACACCAAGACACATCATAATTAAAATGCCAAGAGCAAAAGACAAAGAGAGAATCTTACAAGCAGCAAGAGAAAAACAGTTAATTACCTACAAGGGAGCACCCATATGCTTGTCAGCTGATTTCTCAACAGAAACTATGCAGGCCAGACAGGAGTGGCAAGAAACATTCAAAGTGATGAATAGCAAGAACCTACAACCAAGATTACTCTACCCAGCAAAGTTATCATTTAGAATTGAAGGTCAGAAAGAGAGCTTCACAGATAAGAAAAAGCTAAAGGAGTTCATCACCACCAAACCAGTATTATATGAAATGCTGAAAGCTATTCTTTAAGAAGAGGAAGAAGAAGAAAAAGGTAAAGATAAAAATTATGAACAACAAATACATATCTATCAACAAGTGAATCTAAAAATCAAGTGAATTAAAAATCTGAGGAACAGAATAAATTGGTGAATATAATAGAATCAGGTGCATAGAATGGGAGGGGATTGATAATTCTCAGGGGGAAAGGGGTGTGGGGGGTATGGGAAGAGACTAGACAAAAATCGTACACCTATGGATGAGGACAGTGTGGGGGAGGTAAGGGCAGAGGGTGTGGTGGGAACCGAGTGAAGGGGAGCTATGGGGGGGGGGAGGAGAAACAATTGTAATAATCTGAAAAATAAAGATTTATTAAATTTAAAAAAAAAGAAAACATCAGATGATTGAGGGACATTCTACAAAATACTTGACCAGAACTCTTTAAACATGTCAAGATTATAAAAGACTAGAGGTCCGGTGCACACAATTCGTGCACTGAAAGGGGGTTCCCTCAGCCCAGCCTGCACCCTCTCCAATTGGGGACCCCTTGGGGGATGTCCAACTGCCGTCTTAGGCCCGATCCCTCTTGCAATCTGGGGCTGCTGGCTCCTAACTGCTCACCTGCCTGCCTGCCTAATTGCCCTTACTGCCTCTGCCTGCCTGCCTGATCACCCCTAACTGCCCTCCCCTGCTGGCCTGATCTCGCCCCCAATGGCCCTCCCCTGCTGGCCAGATCTCGCCCCCAACTGCCCTCCCCTCTCAGCCTGGTTGCTCCCAACTGCCCTCCCCTGCCAGCCTGATCTCTCCCCCAACTGCCCTACCCAGCAGGCCTGATCTCGCCCCCAACTTCCCTCCTCTCTTGGCCAATTTGAGACAACCATTGGTTCTTCACAGCACCCACATTTGGTTCTGATTGGTCAGTTCCTATGCCAGTCAGCATCAAAAGCTCCGTCTCCTAGACAGCCATTGGTTCTTCACAGCACCTACATTTGGTTCTGATTGGTCGGTTCCTATGCCAGTCAGCATCTCCAGGCCTATCTCCGGGCCTGATGAGAGAGGCGGGGCTGAACAGCAGCCCCTTGGAGGCCAGGAGAGAAAGAAAGGCTGGCTGCTGGAAAAGCCCAGAAAGAAAGAGGGAGAGAAAGAGAGAGGCAAGTACTGATCAACAGCTGCACTGAGGCTGTGGATCAGACCCTGCCTTTCTCTCTGCGTCTCAGCCCCCTGGGCAGTCAGTGCTGGATTGGTAGGCTGCAGCAGGGCAGTCAGTGTTGGGTCACCACGGCAACCCAATGCTAGGACTTCGGGGTTGGTCAGCCTTCGGTTGTGATCGGTCATTATAACCCTGGGCTTTTATATATATTAGGATAAGGAAAGACTAAGGCAAGTGTTACAACCAGAGTAGACAAAGGAGAAATAATAACTAAATGCAATGTTGTATTCTGTACTAAGTCCTAGAAGAGAAAAGGACATAAATGGAAAAACAGGTGAAATCCTATTAATGTATCCAAAGTCTGTACTTTCATTAATACAGGAGAATCAAAGGCTATACTTCCACTCACTCTAAAAAAAATTAAAACTTTCATATTAAAGAACAGCGATAATGTATGGATACATTATAATAAAGAAAAATTAACATAGACTCATAACCAATAATCCATGTTGACCATTAAAAAATAAAAGTTAAAGTTATAATGGTAGAAGCTATAGTTGTAAAATTTCTCTTTCCTTCTTGCATTATTTTTATATACTTTATGCTATAATAAAACAAATATTAATATTTTGTGTATCTAAGTAGGAACACATTGGTTTAAGTTCCAGGATGGTATTTGAAGTTGTAATAATTGGAGATCAAGGAGGAAACTATGTTCCAATCTTAATACAAATCTTATGTGAAAATTTTAAATTTAGTTATATCACAATAATATCTAAATCCTGATTTCAGCCCTAGATGGTTTGGTTCAGTGGATAGAGCATCAGCCTGCGGACTGAAAGGTCCCAGGTTCAATTCTGGTCAAGGGCACATGCCCAGGTTGTGGGCTCCATCCCCAGTAGGGGGTGTGCAGGAGGCAGCTGATCAATGATCCTCTCTCATCATTGACATCGATCTCTCTCTTCCTCTCCCTTCCTGTCTGAAATAAATAAAAATATGTTAAAATAAATAAATAAATCCTGACTTCACTTCCAAAATGCTCCAAGGAACCCTCAGAGTTACCTGGCATAGAGCTTGAATCCCTTCCTTAAAAATAGTAGTGAGAACTATAGCAAAAATACTGTCAGGGCAAGGATAAAACAGAAGCTAGAGGAGCAATGAATTCATTGCCAGTGGGGATTGATCCTTAGACTTTAGAATATTTATATTTATATTTAGTCAGAAAGGTCTTTTGTTTTTGAGAAGCTGCTTTCACTTGGCCCTGAGCTTCTGAAAAGATACATAATTTTTGGGGGAAAAAAGATACATAATTTTTGGGGAAAGGGAGGAAGTAAAATCAGTCTTCATGGAAATTATCAATTTACTAGAAGCCTGATGCACAAAATTCATGCAAGAGTAGGCCTTGCTTCCCCCAGCTGCCAGCACCAGCTTCCCTCTGACACCCAAGACCCGGCCTTCCCTCGCAGCCCCAGCTTCGTCCAGAAGGACATCTGGAAGGACATCCGGTCTAATTAGCATATACACTTTTATTATTATAGATTATTTGGTGATCTTATGAGGAACTAGTTAGGGTGGCAGGGATGTCTGTCTTGTTTGTTCATTGACATATCCAAAGGCTTAAAACAGTGTCTGGAACATAGGAACTCAGCAAATATAGGGTGTCCAAAAAATGTATACACACTTTAATAGCTGATAGCTGTTAAATGAAAATAAAATGTATTTTAATAAACACTGCCTTTATAATTATATTCAAAGTATGTCTACATTTTTTGGGACACACTATATTTGTTGAATAAACTTCCATTTGAGTAGCATTGAAACCAAATCATTTTCATTAAGGAAAGGGTTAAAGAATGAGGCAGCCAGCTCTGGCTGGTGTTGCTTAGTGATTAGAGCATTGGCCTCCACACCAAAGGGTGGTGGGTTCTATTCCCAACCAAGGTTTGCAGGTGTGGAATGCAACCAGTTAATGTGTCTCTCTCACATTGTTTTATATATATATTTCTCTCTCTGCCCCTCTCTCCCTCTATTCCACTCTCTCTGAAAAAGCAATGGAAAAAAATATCTTCATGTGAAGATTAAAAAAAGAAGAAGAATGAGGCAGCCTGCACAGGCTATTTATTTGAGAACATCACCTACAGAAAAGTCAGGAGGGGATCAATCATCAAATACCTATAAAGCAGTTTGAAACTTTAATATGCATATGTACCAATTCAATAGGCCCTGAGGATGGGACCTGAAATTCTGCCATTTAATAAATTACCAGGTGAAGCCAATTCTGCTGGTTCTCAAACCATACTACTCAAAGCTACTCAAAGACCAACTACTAGTGGATAGCATATGTAAGCTTTATTAAATAGTGTCCTGGTGCACAGATTTGTGCACATTGGAAGGAAATTAATTAGAAGGAATATTTTAATACTAGAGGCCCGGTGCATGAATTTGTGCACCAGTGGGGTCCCTCAGCCTGGCCTGCGGGATCGGACCAAAACCAGCTCTCCAACATCCCCCGAGTGGTCCCGGATTGCGAGAGGGTGCAGGCCAGGCTGAGGGACCCCACCGGTGCACAGTTGGGGCCAGGGAGGGACACAGGAGTTTGGCCATCTGGGGAGGGACTGAGGGAGAACTCCAGGCTGTGTCCAGACCATCTCCCTCAGTCCTGATCAGCTGAACCCCAGCAGCAAGCTAACCTACTGGTCGGAGCATCTGCCCCCTGGTGGTCAGTGCATGTCATAGCAAGCAGTTGAGTGGCCTTAGCATATCATTAGCTTTGATATTATGCTTTGATTGGTTGAATGGACAAATGGACAACCGAACATTTAGCATATTAGGCTTTTATTATATAGGATTGCTAGTCACATCTTGCTAATGAAAATAGGATTCTACTGAGTCTCCTATCTACCTACTCCAGGACTTCTGTGAGGATCAAATGCAATGAGGCACAGGAAAAAGCTTCACAAACATTTGATTAAACTATAAAATGTTTGCACCTGGCTATAAAGCAAGTAAGGTTCCTGAGCTGAAAAAACTCCATGGATGCTAGTTGGTAGGAAGAGAAAGCTGGGCGTTGCTACGTGATGTCATTACCTGGCACCCACAGTCACTGTTTCTGGGATGGGCTGGGCTGTGGGCCGCATTTTGCGCCATGGGGTCTTGGCAGCATTGGCTTTGGTTTGGTGGGGTGTCGCTTCAGGGTGGTGGTGGGGCCTGTGCCCCACTTGGGGGAAGCCGAGTGTTGGTTTGTCGGCACAGGTCTGTGGAGCCGTTTATTTTTAAATGGCCAGTACGTGTCATGACAGCTCCTGCATTGAGTGTCTACCCCCTGGTGGTCAGTGCATGTCATAGCTACTGGTCGGACTGACGGACATTTAGCCTTTTATAGATATCGATGCTTCCTTACTGTTTTATTGTTTACTAGAGGCCCAGCGCATGGATTCATGCACATTGAAAGAAAATTAATTAGAAGGTGGCCAGAGGGATGAGACTGGGTGAGACGGGCTGGACACACCCTGGAGCCAATCTTCCGAGTTCCCTCCCCAACCAGCCACACCTGGGGCAGCGCTGGGACTTGAAGGGTGTCTGTAGAATGAGTGGGATCCCTCCAGCAGGTGGGGTCCCTCAGCCTGGCCTGCAGGCATTGGGCTGAAACAGGCAGTCTGACATCCCGCAAGGGGTCCCAGAGTGCGAGAGGGCACTCTGCAAAGTTGCTGTCGCTCAGCAGCTCCTGAGCTCCTGTGTTGAGCATCTGCCTCTGGTGGTCAGTGTGCATCATACCTACAGGTCATGACCCTTTGGTGTGCAGGCCAAAACTCTAACCAGTTGGCCAGTCACTTAGCCTTTTATATATGTAGACTAGAGGACAGGTGCACGAAATAGTGGGGGTCCCCTCAGCCCAGCCTGCACCCTCTCACAATCTGGGACCACTGGCTTCTAACTGCTCACCAGAATGCCTGCCTGATCACCCCTAACTGCCTCCCTGCCAGCCTGATCACAACCTCTGCCTCCAGCCTGATTGCCCCTAACTGCCTCCCCCCCCCCCCCCCTTGCAGGCCTGGTTGCCTCCAACTACCCCCCCCCCCCCCCGCCAGCCTGGTCACCCCCAACTGCTCCCCCTGCTGGCCTGGTTGCCCCACGCAGCCTGCTGTTCAGTCGTCCATCTGGTTTTTCGGTCGTGACGGCCCCTGGCTTTTTATATATTAGTATTGTATTCTGCTTGCCAAGTTCAATGGATGTTCCAAACCAGATCTTATTGGACCATTCCTTCCTTGGAATTCTATTTTGGGGCCCTGGCTGGGTAGCTCAGTTGGTAAGAGCATTGTCCCAATATGCCAATGTTGTAGGTTTGATCCTTAGTCGGGGCCCATACAAGAAATATGCATATTTATGCAAAAATGCATAAATAAATGGAACAAATCAATATTTCTCTCTAAAATTAATAAATTAATAAATTTTTAAAGATATTCTGTCTTGCCTCTAGTGACATTACTCTAGAATGATTATCCTTCTGTCTCTTCAGCTCTTCCCTCTCAGGCTTCTTTGCTGGCTCCTCTTCCTCCTCCTATCCCTTAAATGTTCCAGCCTTCTTTTCTTATATTTGTACTTAGTGGAAATACTTTATCTGTAATTCTAGTTGACTCCTTTGGGGTATCTAGTTATACAATTATGTCTAAAAATAGTAGTTTTACTAGTTCTTTTTTGCAAATATTTATGCCATATTTCTTAAGACAAAATATTTAATACACGCCCTGGCTGGTGTTCTCAGTGGTTAGAGTTTTGGCCTGCACACCAAAGGGTCATGGGTTCAATTCCCAGTCAAGGGCACATACATGGGTTGCAGGTTTGATCCCATCCCGGTTGGGGCACATGAGGGAGACAACCAATCAATGTGTCTCTCTCACATCGATGTTTCTCTCTCTCTCTCTTCCCCCCTCCCTTTCAATTCTCTCTAAAAAAGCAATGGAGCCCAACCAGCATGGCTCAGTAGTTGAGTGTTGACCTGTAAACCAGTTCAATTCCCGATAGGGGCATGTGCTTGGGTTGAGGGCGGGCTTGATCTCCAGTTTGGGGTGTGTACGGGAGTAGCCAATCAATAATTCTCTCTCATCATTGATGTTTCTGTCTCTCTCTCCCTCTCCCTTTCTTTCTGAAATCAATAAAAATATTTTTAAAAGGATGTTTAATACAAAATTATATATTGACATTTGTTTTAAAAACGTTTTTGTTTCTCATTTTATGATGAATGACTACAATGCTTTTCCTTAGACATAATATTGGTTCTTGGTTTTAGATCATCTTTACTTCATTTTTTTTAACGGAGGCAAAATTTATTGAGAGAAACCAGTCCTGGAAAAGGTGCAGCTGGGGTTCCAGAAGCAGGCCAGTGTCCAGAGCTTCCTTTCCATGTTATAGTCAGGTGTTAAAATCTATTATTCCATGTGTGGAGTCCCACATGGCCATAAGCCACACAGGCACAGGGGAGCATGTCTCCTGCCACCAACCCAAGAATCTAGTGTGCCGGGGGTGGGGTGGAGGGCTACTTACTTCATTTTTAAAAACTGAGATATAATTCACATAACATAAAAAGTCACCATTTTAAAGTGTACAATTCAGTGTTTTTTATGTATGTATGAGTTAAGCACTCAAAAAGTGATAGAGTTTTAATAATAAACACTTGTAAAGACTTGAGTCATCCAACAATGGAATGGGATCCCCTGTAACCAGAAACATTAAGCATCAGCTGGATAATCCCCTTTTTAATGATGTTCTAAAACATGTTCCTGTTCTGATGGGAGCTAAACTCTGAGGTCCCTACTAACTCTAAAAATCTATGGGATGCTTACTGATTTGAACACTCCTGCTGTTAGGTCTAATCAAACAATCGAATTGATATCCCCTCCCCTGGGAAACTGACATTTAGATCATTTTGCAACCAACATTCCCTTTAACTTAGACCACATTCCATTTGCTAAGACCAGTAACTTTCCCCTCCGGACTTGCCCAGGACCCGGACCTGCCCAGAGGTATATCCCCCAAACACCCACCCCCCAAAAAAAGCACTTCTAAAGTCCTTTAAAATATCTGACTCCCCATCCCTGGGTGCTGGTGCCATTTTGGGGCTCAGCTAATCTGGTTTCCAGATGACCTAATAAATTTGTAACTATTTACCACTTTCGGCCTAGTGTGTTCCCCTTTGGTGACCCTAACACTACACAGTGGAATCACTGTGCTAAGCAATGGCAAGGAAATGGAATAAAGGACTCTCTTTTGGCCCCAGAAACAGGTGAAAATAATATTTGATTAAAGTTAACTGAACAGGGTAGAAGCAATGTTCCTAGAGTAGGCAATGGAAACAATAGTTCTCAATTAGTTACACTAATAGCTCCTGGAATCTCCTGTGCCCAACAGGAAGGAGACAGTGAAATTAGGACTCTATCAGGAAGCAGAGTTTGCAGAAAGGGTGGGAACCAAAGTTATAAAGTCAAGGAAAGAGTCAACCTGAGCAGCTGTGGAATGGGTAGAAAGCCAAAGGCCATAGGTCCCACTGGCATGTAAACTAACTTTTTTCACCTAATCTTATACCTTTCAATATCCCCTAGGTCTCAGAGATAGGCCATTAAGCAATTACCAGCAGTATTTATTAAACATTTATACTTTGAATTCTCTATTTCAAACTATTCCCTTCAATATCTGGTGCCAGAGATATCGAAGCCATCCATCATTGGCTTTACTTGTCTTCAAAGTTCATCAGTGCTTGCACTGTAAAGAAACAAACTGTGAGGATGGAGAGCTGAGAATATTCAGAACATACAAATGTTTGAAGTCTCTGCTTTTCTGGGTTCCCACACAAATTTTTACTAATGTTTACTTTTAATTAAGCCATGTGTTGCTTGTCAACTATAAATTGAAAAAAAATTAAGCCGTATGCACCTCTACTCTTTGCCATAGATGAATTAAAGAATCTGCCTTGCTATCTTATCTCTTTCATCCTGTTCTCCTCAGAGAACAAGTGAGAAGGCAAGGCTGAGGACAAGTGGAAAGAGCAAGATTAACCTTAGGCAACATTTTAAATTACATGAATGTCTATTTTGATATCCTGTTCTAAATCCCACATTCCAATGGTATAAATTTCTTTTAATGCCTGCCTGTGCCCACCACAAACACACATTCTGTTATTTTCACATTGAGTTGATTTCAACTAGGTATGAGGAAGATAACACTAATCCATATTAAATTGTAAAAAGGGCTCGTAACTCAGTGTTTACTTCTAGAGGGAAAATTTATTAATCCAAATTAATCTTCAAATGGTGAAAATTCAAGAGAGAAACTTAAGGAAAACAACTCTATTTAAATCACATACTTCTCTCTGCCTAAGCTGATACTAGAAGGCACTGAAAGGAAGATAAATCTATAATTCATAAACCTCTTTGAGAAGTTGAGAGTAGTGGGCATTTGTGGGATTTCTGCTCACTATCTAATCCCTACAGCTGTCAGGCATTATATATGCAACCTCAACAACTTGAGCCTAAGGCCCTACTGCTCAGGTCTAAAATGTGCCTTCAAAGAGAAGAAATGTACAAAAGGGGGTGGGTCACCAAAAATGAGTAAGAGCCCACCTTGTCTTAATTCCCAACAACTAGAACACTTTCCTCTTGGGAAATAAGCTCTAAGACATTAAAGGATTTAGGTGTCCCCTACTAAAGAAGCAAAATTGCCAGGTTCTCTCTAGAAGAAATTGGAACATATGTCCAGAGTGTAACATGTCAAACCAAGAATTTGCCTTTTCTAGGTGTCAGGTGGAAATTCACAAGCTGAGATATCAAAATAGTGGACACCCACTTGCTTATCCTCAGTTATATATGCTACTCCAATTGTACTTAACTCCTGGTCCCTATGAGTGCCCCAATTTCATACCTGCAAACTCTTGCAACCGCTTACGCTCCTCTAGGTTATACTGAAGCTTTTCTAGCAACTCAAAATACCGGAAGAGTGAATCTCTAGGCCAAACAATGCATTCATCCTGATCCATGTCCATCAACCCAGGCAGATTCTGGTGCACATGGGTCTCCCAGTCCAATTCACCTAGATGGAGGAATTCTTCTCAAAAACAAATAGATTTGTGGAAGTTGCAAAAGAACTGATAAATCCTATGGTGTGCGGGGGAGAAAGAAGGGATAAAAGTGGTATCAGGAAGCAGAGAAGAGGGTAACGGGTGCATTACTAAGAGACCACTTTTTACAATAAGCAAAGACAGCCACAACCACACTATCCAAAGTGAAGCAGAAGTACAGGGAAAATGAAGCACACAAAAAGTAAAATCAGACTGGTAGAGAAAATTGGGAAGTAGATATAGTGGGAGAGCTCTTAAGATTGGGATGTCTCCTAAAGGAGTCTGAATTCAAATGGAAGAACTCTCTGCTTACCAATAGAGTCAAAATTTCTGGATTCAGAAGAAGGGGAAAAGAGGGAAGGTGAAGGTTGGGAGGAAGCAGATGAGGAGGAGGAGGAGGAGGAGGAAGAGGAAGAGGAGGAGGAGAAGGGGGACTCTTCTTTTTTTGAGGAGAACTCTTTTTTTGACTCAGATGCTCTTGAATCTTCTTCAGAGGAACTGCTTTCAGACTCTTCTTTAAGACCTTCTTCTGATAAGCCCAAAGATTTCGCTTGTTGACTGGTATCTCTATAAGTGAATGAAGAAATTTTATTGCCTGAAATACATTTATGAGGTATGGTTAGCTCTTTCATTATTCTGGTACTGCCCCTAGCCATCTCTTAACACTGAGACTTAAGGCTATGAGAGCCAATCTGCTCATTGCATATACAAACTATTGTATATGCAAGCCCCAAATCTGAGCTTAAGCACTTCCAACCTCAAATATCCCATGTGCTATATATTTATTAGTGTCCCTCACCACATATCTCCTGTGCTCAATTTTACTCAGGCTTTCACATTCTACACACAACCTTATTTGCCAAGCTTTAGCTCCCCATTCCATAACCCTATGCCTATAACACCACAACTATAGCCTTTGCCCCCATGATTCTATCTCTTAATAGTAGAGGGCCCCAGGGCTCAGCTCTTGGTCTTTTATCTTCTCCATCTATCGTCACTCTTTGGTGATCTCATCTGAGTTTAAATGTCTACTAAATGCAAATTTAAACCTCTATTCCAGACCTCATTCCTCAATCCAGTCTAGTATATGCAACCTTGACTCACATATCATCACTTGAATTATAATAAACATATCAAATTTAACCAAAACTGAACTCTTTGTCCATCACATCTCTTCCACCAATAGCCTTCCTCATCTCAGCTAATTCATCCCACCAGTTGCTCAGGCCAAAACTTTGGAGTCATCTTGAACTCTTCTCTTATATACCACATCCAATCCATCACGAAGTTCTGTTAACTCTACCTTCAAAATACATCTTTTTTCACTGGCACCACGGGTACCACTCTGATCTGAGTCATTATCACCTCTTGCTTGGAGAGCAGTATAGCCTCCTAATTTCTCTCTCTGTTCCTTCCCTCATTCTTCTACAGCCTATCAACATAGTAACCATGGTGACCCTTCTTAAATGTAAGTCATTTCATGTCACTGCTCTGCTATGTTCCCCATTTCACTCAGAGTCAAAGCCTAAATCCCTGCACAGCCTTACAGAATAGGGTCCCCACTATCTCCTATCACTCTTCCCCTGTTCACTTTGCTGCAGTCACAATGGCTTCTTTGCTCTTTCTCAAACACATCAGGCATGGACCTCTGTACCAGCTGTTCCCTCTTCCTGGAACACTCGTCCATAGATATACACATAGTAACCCCCTCACCTAATCCAAGTCTTTGCTCAAATGTTACCATTTCAGTGTGGCCATATCAACTACCTTGTTTAAGATTACAACGGATCTGCAACCCCCACCCTGTATTCCAATCCCCCTTAACCTGTCCTACTTTTTTATGCTTATTATATTTTAACATATTAATATAGTTATTTAATACTAGAGGCCCGGTGCACGAAATTCGTGCATGGAGGGGGGTTGTCCCTCAGCCCAGCCTGTACCCTCTCCAATATGGGACCCCTCAAGGTATGTCCGACTGCCCGTTGGTGATCTCATCTGAGATTAGGGACACTAATAAACGGGCAGTAGGACATCCCTCTCACAATCCAGGACTGCTGGCTCCCAACTGCTTGCCTGCCTGCCTTCCTGATTGCCCCCTAACCACTCTGCTGCCAGCCTGTTTGCCCCCAACTTCCCTCCTCTGCCGGCCTGGTCACCCCAACTGCCCTCTCCTGCAGGGTTGATCACCTCCAACTGCCCTCCCTTGCAGGCCTGGTCTTTCTCAACTGCCCTCCCTTGCAGGCTGGGTGCCTCCCAACTGCCCTCTCCTGCTGGCCATCTTGTGGTGGCCATCCTGTGTCCACATGGGGGCAGGATCTTTGACCACATGGGGGCAGCGATATTGTGTGTTGCAGTGATGATCAATCTGCATATTACTCTTTTATTAGATAGGATAGAGGCCTGGTACAGGGGTGGGGGCCAGCTGGTTTGCCCTGAAGGGTGTCCCGGATCAGGTGGGGGTTCCCTTGGGGCGTGGGGCAGCCTGAGCGAGGGGCCTGTGGTGGTTTGCAGGCCAGCCACGCCCCCTGGCAACCCAAGCAGAGGCCCTGGTATCTGGAATTTATTTTCCTTCTACAATTGAAACTTTGTAGCTTGGAGCAGAGCCAAGACTGGGGCTCCCTCTGAGGCCGGCAGCCATTTCTGTTGGGGTTATAATTGAAACTTTGTTGCCTTAAGTGGGTGAGCCCGGCCAGGGTGTGCAGAAAGCTTTGCTTCCCCTGTTGCCGGCGGCAATCCTGGCCTGCTCTCTCAAGCTCCAATCTGCCACCATTTGTTTGAACTTATTTACCTTCTATAATTGAAACTTTGTAGCTTGAGTGGAGGCTTAGGCCTGGCAAGGGCAGGCGGAAAGCTTGGCTTCCTCTGTTACCTAGGAAACCTTGCTCTCTGTGGCTGTAGCCATCTTGGTTTGGGTTAATTTGCATGCTCGCTCTGATTGGCTTGTGGGCATAGCTTGTGGGCGTGGCTTGTGGATGTGTTGGAGGTATGGTCAATTTGCATATTTGTCTATTATTAGGTAGGATGTTCATTATTTATTGTCTCTTTCCCCTAACTACTATGTAAGCTACATGAGAGCAGCATTATTGCCTTTTTTTTTTTTTTAATCCTCACCTGAGGATATTTTTCCATTGATTTTTTTTAGAGAGAGTGAAAGGGAGAGGAAGAGAGAGAGAAATATCTATGTGAGCAAAATACATTGATTGGTTGCCTCCCACATGTGCCCCAACCAGGCCCAGTGATGGAGCCTGCAACCAAAGTACGTGCCCTTGACCATAATCGAACCCTGGATGCTTCAGTCTGAGGGCCAACACTTTATCCATTGAGCCAAACTGACTCCCTCTGGAAGTTCTAGGGGAGAAGGTTCCTTGCTTCTTCTAGCTCTGGCAGTTAGTTGCCTAGCATTCATTGGCTTCTATTGACTTGTAGATGCATCACTCCAATCTCTACCTCTGTCTTCACATCTCCTTCTCCTATTCTCTCTGTCTTCTCCTCTTCTGTATCTGATAAGGACCCTTATCACTGGATTTAGGGTCTACCTGGGTAATCCCATCTCAAGATCCTTAACTTAATTACATCTGCAAAGACCCTTTTCCCTAATAAGGTCATGTTCCCAGGTTCTGGGGGTTAGGACATGGGCGTACAATCAATAGTTATTGAATGAATGAATGCCCTCTCAAAGCCAATTTTAATCTCTGGTTTTCTACCCTCTCCTCCTTCATGTGTGTCCATCCCAGTTCATGTATACACTCCTAACCTGCTTTCCATTTTGCTATTGCTTGACCTCAGTGCATCAGGGGACAGGTTTTGTCTCCTGCAAAGAAAAAAACACAGAAGAGTGAAGAGAGTTATAGTGAAGCAGGAATTTAATGAAGAAAAAAGAAAATAATTCATATCATAAAATAAAGAAAACTAAGTGGAGAGAACAAATTGTGGTAAAGGGGTGAAGAAGAGTAGGGACATCCCCAACAGTAGATAAAGAATCAGGCAATATTCTAGAGGTGGGGCATTCTAACCCTTGGGCAAATCTTCTGTCCCAAGGGGAAGATGGAGTCAAGGCCAAAGAATAAAAACAGGGAATGAGATCAGAAAACCTTTGAGAACTGAAGTTGGGTTTGAAAATGAAGAGGCAGACCTCTGGATAATCTGCCGCTTGAATATGCTGGCTTTGTGCTGAACTTCCAGATGTGTCATCTCTTCATTCAGCTCGTTCCTGATAGTCTGAAAGTTAGTAACTGACCCAAAGGGCCATTAGGAGTTGAGAATGTGACTAGACCTAAGGAGAGGACTTAGGTGGGGAGAAACCAAGTGAAATATTCATATAGGCCCCAAGCCTTCCTGCAATATCAGGTTCTCTCGCTCCATAGTCCACCAATATTAGCTTTCACTCTAATTTCTTCCCAACCACCCCTCCCATCAAGTCTTACCTCTTCTATGCTTACCCATCATTGCTACTATGATATTTCGAAAGACAATGGAACCAAGTAACAACGAAAGGATGACATAGATGCTGCTGAAGGTTCGGCTGACTTCAGGCACCTTCCATGTGTCCTGAAGCAGTGCATACCAATGATCCAGGGTGAAGAGAATGAACACTGTCACTAGGGAATTCAAGAGATCCCTAAAGAAAAAAGGTGTGTGTATAGATAAAACAGAAATCTAAATCTCTCAGACAGTTTCATTCTCACTTTTTCCCTTCATTCTCACTCTTCCTAGTAAAGCAACCTAAGAGCATTTCTTTATAGTTTGCTCTGACTCTGGCTTCTTTTCTACTGTGCTCAATTTTTTTAGCTAATCATTCTTCAGTTTGAGGTTGTTTTATTAGGTTTTCCTTTATCGTGAATAATTTATGAATTTCAAATACTGTTCCATTAGTACCTGAGACATAGTATGTACTCAATAAATAGGTACTGCCTTAGCCGGTTTGGCTCAGTGGATAGAGCGTTGGCCTGTGGACTGAATGGTCCCAGGTTCAATTCTGGTCAAGGGTATGTGTCCGGGTTGCTGGCTCCATCCCCAGTAGGGTGCGTGAAGGAAGCAGCCCATCGATGATTCTCTCTCATCATTGATGTTTCTATCTCTCTCTCCCTCTCCCTTCCTCTCTAAAAGCAATAAAATATATATATTTTAAAAATAAATAGGTACTGACTGAATTTGTAAAAATTGAACGGACTACCAATTATGTATCATTTTTTTGTAAGCTCATTCTCCACTGTCCTACTTACTTCACCTAACAGAAGAGCACTTACAAATTTAGCAAACATCATTCCTATTTAGTTTGTTGGTATGGACTGATAGGCAAGTAAATGAATGGATTTGTGATATAAACATATGATCCCAAATAATAAATGATAATGAATATATCACAAAAACTCTCAGGAACATATTTAAAATTTCCTTCTTTCCTTCTTAGTCCTCTATATACAATTTGTTGGAACTATCAAAGCCTGAATAGGATAAACAGGACTTTCCTAACTTGTACTCTTACAAAATTACTAAGAGAGACCTGAGAGGTGCTGACAAGTTTAGATTCCAATTCGTAAATATTATCACCTCTAAATCCAAATTGATTTTCTACTAGTAATCAGTGTTCTCTAGGCAAAGATCTTAACAGGATTTTACTTTTGAATGAGTATAGGTGTGTGCATGAGTAATCCCCACACCTAGAAATTGGGGTAAAACTAGTGAGCATGTTTGACAGTGATATTTATTATCACAATGTGTGTAAGGATTCTTAAATGCATTCTAAGTGCTTAAATGCATTACCTCATTTACCCCTACACTCTTATTCTCATTTTTCAAAAGAGGTACTTGAGGCATAGAAACCAGGACTTAACCACTGGAATATACTGCCATTTAAAGATGGTTGATGAAGGTGCATATGAATTTGCAAAACCCACAGCAAATCCGGTAGCTGCGCTATCCTCACAATCAGAGTGAATACCACTAACTATTCCTTTACTTTCTCTTTGCCTCTCCTTACTGTGTTCTATTCCAATTTTTTTTACAATAGACTATACTTTTGTATTACTTATAACTTTAGCTTCCCGGTTTCTTGCTCAAATTCTCTCCCCCTACCCAGGCTTCTCCCAGTCCTGCCTACGAGAAGAATTCTTGGTACTCCAGGTCCTGGCGAGTTGAACGGGTATAATCCTCGAAGAAGTAGACACCAGCCACAGCAAAAATGTAGAAGAAGATGATCAGCAACAACAGAAGGAACGTCATGCTCTAGAGGCCATGACTTAAGTTAGTGCTGGACCAGACAAGGCTGATTTCCACCTATAGCCCAGTCAAGCCCACCCTGGCAACGCCCCAATAAACCCTCACTTCGCCTTGAGCCCAGCCATCTTAGTCCACAGCAGCGTGACCACAGCCCTTTCTCATCCAATAACATATCTCAGGATCTTTCATTGCCTTCTTTGTCCCACCCAGACTTGTCTCATGTAACCCCCATGTTTGTCCACCTTGCCCACCTGGTTTTGCTGCTACAGTCAAATCACCTTAAGGGCCCTGACCAGGGCCAAAATAATGACTCGAACTTGACGGAATCGTGTAAAGAGTTTGAGAGACCTTAGAACCCGGCAAATCCTCAGCAACTGGAGCCATACAGACTGGCCTGCTACCCCTGTCAGCACCACAATCTCAGGAAGCAGGGACTGTGGGAAACACAAAGATTATGAGTAAAATATACCCAAAAGCACCCACACAGTTGTTCCTTCGTTATCTGGTCTTTTTCATAGTTCCTTGGGCATTATCCCTTGAATAACATTCTCTGGTGGTTGTTTCCTACTTGGTCCTTCTATACTAAATTACTTAAACTCTATACTTCAATTTGCTCATACATAAAACGGGGATAGCCCTAGCCAGTTTGGCTCAGTGGATAGAGCGTCAACCTGCAGATGATTTAGGTCAAGGGCACATACCTTGGTTGCAGGCTCCTCCCCAGCCAGGGCCCTGGTCAGGGCTCGTGCAGGAGGCAACCAATCAATGTGTTTCTCTCACATCAATGTTTCTCTCTGTCTTTCCCTCTCTCTTCCATTCTCCCTAAAAATTAATGGAAAAGTATCCTCGGGTGAGGATTAACAAAAAAATTAAAAATAAATAAAGAGGGGATTAACAGTGCCTATCTCATTGGGTTGTTGTGGAGTTCAAATGAGAAAATACATGTGAACAGTGCTTGGCACTTTTTAAGTGCTCATTAACTGGTAGACATTATTGTTGGGGTTAATGTTGGGGTTAGATTCTGCCTTGCTCCTAATATCAATTCCTGCAATGAATTAATTTTAGTTTTAAAAGAGGGGGGGAGGAAGTTAGATACATTTCTATTTGTTTCTTCCTGTGATATAATTATCTTAACTTTTCTTGTCATTTTGATTCACCTAGGCACATTTCTCAGCCCACTAAACTAATCCTCAGGATATCTATCCTTACCAATATGGTAACAACAAAATCAAAGACATTCCAGGAATTCTTCCAGAAGAGGGAAAAGCTGGATAGCCACATAAGAAAGATCTCCAAGATGAAAACAAATAAGATGAACCAAGCTGCCACCTCCAGAGTCAGCTTCAGTGGCCACAGTTTGGTATTTGAGGACTCAAGCAATTCTGTGAGAATAGAGCAAAGGATGAATAAAGGTTAGGGAAGTGGGAAGCTGAATGATAGAGAATGATTACAACCTGTTATAAACCACAGTTGTGCCCACTGCTATTACACTTTTTAGTTTCTCTAAACACTGTGGTTATTTCAACCTGTAAAACACAGGGATGGACAGAATCAAACATGAAAAATAGCTGCGACTCATCTCTCCTGCTGGTATGGATATGCCTAATAGCTGCCTATTAGTCACTGCCTTCCCACTCTGGGATAACACAAATTCATCTCTTAACTACCACCAATCCTATCTGCTCTACTGTTAACCCCCTTCCCATCTTAAATTTCACAAAGAAGCAATGAGCCTTGAGAACAGAATGAAAATGTAGGGCCATGATATATATTAAGTGCTTTATAAGGGATATAGAAACAAGAAGCCAAATTCATGGGGTATATTGAATCAGAACAAGAAATTGCTTGGTTCTTCGTTAGTTGATTTTGTTTTGTTTTTTAGTTGCCTTTTCTTTCTTTCTTTTTTTTTTTAGAGAAAAAGAGGTGGTGGGGAAGGAGAAAGAGAGAAAGAAAAACATTGATTTTGTAGTTCCACTCATTCATGTATTCATTGGTCAACTCTTCTAGGTGCCCTAAGCAGGGATTGAGCCTACACCCTTGATGTAACAGGATGCTAATCTAACCAACTGAACTACCTAGCCAGGGTTATTTGCTAGCTTTTAAAACTTACCCTTTCTTCTATAAAATTTATTTTGTTCTGCAAAGCAAATAGAATCCTTTACTTTCTTTCTAGAATCCTATTATTTGCTAACTGCTTTTCCTTAACTCATTGCCTTAATCTTTCAACCTTCTTCATCTCTTTTATACATTTAGTGAATGTATATCATGCTATTAAAAAAAACACATTGAGATTAAAATAGACTTAAAAGCTAAAAAATTTAATATGTTTCCTTTTGAAACAGAATACTCTGAGAGCCTGCAAATGCACTATGACTGATATGCTTGGCAGTTAATGGAGATCAGAAGAGCATACTCAATCATCCTGAAGAACACAACTGCTGTGTAAATTGTGACACACAGTTTTAAATTGTTATTGCTTTTAGTAATATGATGGCTAATTATATCCATATTTTGTTGGAAATAAGGGCTATTCATACTTGCAATGTGTTACTATCAAAGAAAATGAATCAAATCTTCTTTCTTCTCTCTTATCATTCAGAAACAAAATACAAAAATTATAAAAATAAACAATAAATATCATTGTGAAAGTTGATTTTTTTCTATTTTTTATGCCCTATCACATTTCTATCTACATTTTAACATATATCACATGTATCTAACATATAATACATAATGTTGTAAGCCTGAAACTAATATTATATGTCAATTATAGCTCTATTAAAAAAACAGCCTAGCCAATGTGGCTCAGCGACTGAGTGTTGACCTATGAACCAGGAGGTCATGGTTCAATTCCTGGTCAGGGCACATGCCTGGGTTGCAGGCTTGATCCCCAGTGTGGGATGCGCAAGAGACAGCTGATCAATGATTCTCTTTCATCACTGATGTTTCTATCTCTCTCTCCCTCTCCCTTCCTCTGAAATCAATAAAAAAAAATTAAAAAATAATAATTAAATTAAAAACTACATAGCCCTGACTAGTTTGGTTCAATGGTTGGAGAGTCAGCCCAAGGACCAAAGGGTCATGGATTCAATTCCCAGCAAAGGGCATGTACCTCGGTTGCAGGTTCAATTCTCAGCCCTATTGGAGGAGGAAGGCAACCAGTCAATGTGACTCTCTCACATCAATCTCTCTCTCTCTCTCTCTCTTACTCACTCTTTCTCTCTCTCTCTTTCCCTCTCCTTCACCCCCTCCTCCCTCCCTTCCACTCTCTCTAAAACTCAATGGAAAAAAATATCCTTGGGTGAGGATTTAAAAAAAGGATAGACTGATAGATAGATGATGGATATCTAAATAAATAGATAGGTAGATAGATGGATATTCAAGTACTATAACAAAGAATTAAAAATTCAAAACTCAGGAAACAATAGGAAGAGACAGTCTCTTCCTATTCATCTAGAATAAAAAAAGACCCTGAATAGCCACAGCAATCCTGAGAAAGAAGAAAAAAGTAGATGGGATCTCAATACCAGATTTCAAGCTGTATTACAAAGCCACTGTTCTCAAAACAGCCTGGTACTGGCACAAGAACAGACATATAAACCAATGGAATAGAATAGAGAATCCAGATATTGACCCAAACCACTATGCTCAATTAATATTTGACAAAGGAGGCATGAACATACAATGCAGTCAAGACAGTCTCTTTAACAAATGGTGTTGGGAAAATTGGACAGATACATGCAAAAAAATGAAACTAGATCACCAACTTACACCATACACAAAAATAAACTCAAAATGGATACAGGACTTAAGCATAAGACGGGAAACCATAAAAATACTAGAGAAATCCACAGGCAGCAAAATCTCGGACATATGCCGAAAGAACTTCTTCACTGATACTGCTCCTAGGGCAATGGAAGCTAAAGAGAAAATAAACAAATGGGATTACATCAAAATAAAAAGCTTTTTCGCAGCAAAAGAAACCATCAACAAAACAACAAGAAAGCCCACTGTATGGGAGAACATATTTGCAAATGTTATCACTGATAAAGGTTTAAACTCCAACATCTATAGGCAACTTATACAACTTAATAAAAGGAAGATAAATGATCCAATAAAAAAAATGGGCAACGGACCTAAATAGAATCTTTTCGAAAGAAGACAAAAGGAAGGCCAAGAGACACATGAAAACATGTTCAAAGTCACTAATTATCCGAGAGATGCAAATCAAAACGACAATGTGGTACCATCTCACACCTGTCAGAATGGCTATCATCAACAAATCAACAAACGACAAGTGTTGGCAAGGATGCGGAGAAAAAGGTACCCTCGTGCACTGCTGGTAGGAATGCAGACTGGTGCAGCCACTATGGAGAACAGTATGGAGTTTCCTCAAAAAACTAAAAATGGAACTCCCATTTGACCCAGTAATCCCAACTCTAAGGAATATATCCTAAGAAACTAGAAACATCTATCAGAAAGGATATATGCACCTCTATGTTCATAGCAGCACAATTTACAATAGCTAAGATTTGGAAACAGCCTAAATGCCCATCAGCAGATGACTGGATCAAAAAACTATGGTACATCTACACAATGGAATACTATGCTGCCATAAAAAAGGAATTCTTAGCATTTGCAGCAACCTGGATGAAACTGAAGAGCATTATGCTAAGTGAAAGAAGCCAGTCAGTGAAAGAAAAATACCACATGATCTCACTCATTTGTGGATAATAAAGAACTTTATAAACTGATGAACAAAAAGATAGATACAGAGGCAGTAAAGCATCAAACAGACTGTCAAATTACAGCGGGAAGGTTAGGGAGAGGTGGGGGAGATAAGAGATCAACAGAAGGTCATGTATGCATGCATATAAGCATAACCAATGGACGCCAAACATTGGGGGGTGATGGCATGTATGGGACTGGGAAGGGGCAATGGTAAGATATGTACACATATAATACTTTAACCTTTTGCACTCGGATGTCGAGTGTGACTCAACATGGTTAGCATCGGTAGCAGCTCTTTTTATACTCTTTGAATGTATCAATAATTTGAAATATAAAAAAATCCAAATAAATAAGTTTGTATGAAAAGAAACTCCAGTTTTTATTCTACTGCCGCGCTTTGTAAAATCTGGGGTATTTAAAAAATTAAATCCCGAGTAGAATAAAGGAATCGAGAAAAAAGCAAGCGAGTGCAAAGGGTTAATAAAAAAATGGAAAAAAATTTAGAACTCAATATATCAACTGCATATAGCCAAGATGAATCCTTATTCAAGTTGTTAGAGAAATAAAACTGTTTAAAAAAATAAAACTATATAATACAAAATATATATTTGATCCCAAAGTCAAACTTAATGTTATTTAAAAATTCATTTGTACACAAACCATATATTTTCTTTAAGAATAGCATGAAACACTTATAAAGTGGCAAAAGTAAAAATTTGTTCATATTTTTAAAATTATATAAATGTTAAAAACAATATTTAATATACTAGTCTAAAATATTATTTTTACTTCAACTTGCTTCTTTATATCACATAAAAATAATTGATTAAAATGCCTAAGGAAGCTCTGGTTGGTGTGGCTCAGTGGTTGCGCATCATCCTATGCACCAAAAAGTCACAGGTTCAATTCCGGGTCAGGCACATCCCTGAGTTGTAGGCTTGATCCCCAGTAGGGGTTGTACAGGAGGCAGCCAATGTTTCTCTCTCTCTCCAAATCAATAAAATAAAAAAACTTGTGGGGGAAAATGGGAGATATTTGCAATACTATCAAAGATGATAAATATATTTTTAAAAAACGCCTAAGGAGAGAAACCAAGATGGCAGCATAGGTAAGCAGCTAAACTGCTGCCTCGCACAACAATTTCAAAACAACAACTAAAAGACAGAATGGACATCATCCAGAACCACAGGAAAGCTGGCTGAGTGGAAATTCTACAACTAGAAGGAAAGAGAAAAGCTCACGGATCAGAGGAACCGCAAAGAGCTGAGGTACGGAGACACACGTGCAGAGAGGAAGGGCGGCTGAGTGCCTGGCTGGCTTTCTCTGGTGGGAGGGGAAAGGAAGTCCCCGACTGCACTGAACCCTAGTTCCGGCCAAAACCCCTTGGACCCGGGCTCATACGGGGGGAGTCTGGACTGTCAGAGAGAAAGGCACATGGAGACTCGGAGACTCAGGGGAGCCGCAGCGGGCAGGGGTCTAGAGATGCGTGCGTGTGAGTGCGCAGAGAGGACTGACTGTGGAGGTTGCCGTGAGCTTTCCATAGTGGAAGGGAGTCAGAAGCTCCTGACTGCACTGAAACCCAGTTCTGGTTGAGCCCCTGGGGTCCCACGCTCTTACAGGGGGAATCTGGACTGTCAGGCGGAAACTCAGGGGAGCCACGGAAGACAGAGGTCTGGAGGTGCGTGCGCAAGGGCAGGGGTGATGGGAAGCCAAGACTGTCTGCTCAGCCCTGAGACCCCGCCCCATCCAAGCTGAGCACAGAGGCTTTTGCAATTTTGCAAGTCTGGTCCTATAAGGCTGTCTCCAATACAGAAAGTCTCCTGGTGTAGACACAGCTGATACTCACAGCCAATTGGCCTGGAGGTCAATTCCTCCCAGTGATACCAACAACAATCAAGGCTTAACTACAACAAGGCTGTACACACAGTCCACAAAGGGGTGCACCAAGAGTGTCCACCTCAGGTAACTGGGAGGCTGACCCACTGGGCCATATAGGAAACCTAGCACACAAAGCTAATCTACCAACTCAGGGAAGCAGCGAAAATGTGGAGGCAAAGAAACAGACCACAAATTAAAGAAATGGAGGAGAGCCCTGACTGGTTTGGCTCAGTGGATAGGGTGTCGGCCTGCGGACTGAAGGGACCCAGGCTCGATTCCGGTCGGGGGCATGTGCCTTGGTTGTGGGCGCATCCCCAGTGGGGTGTGTGCAGGAGGCAGCTGATCAATGTTTCTCTCCCATCGATGTTTCTGGCTCTCTATCCCTCTCCCTTCCTCTCTGTAAAAGATCAATAAAATATATTTTTTTAAAAAGAAAGAAATGGAGGAGAACAAACGACTGGATATAGAATTCAAAACCACGGTTATAAGGTTTTTCAAGAATTTCCTAGAAAAGGCCAATAAATTTAGCCAGACCCTCGAGAATATGAAAAAGGACCAACTAGAAATTAAACATACACTGACTGAAATAAAAAATATTATACAGAGACCCAACAGCAGACTAGAGGAACGCAAGAATCAAATCAAAGATTTGAAATACAAAGAAGCAAAAAACACTCAACTGGAAAAGAAAAAAGAATCCAAAAAGTTGAAGATAGCGTAAGGAGCCTCTGGGACAACTTCAAGCGTACCAACATCCGAATTATGGGGGTGCCAGAAGAAGAGAAAGAGCAAGATACTGAAAACCTATTTGAAGAAATAATGACAGAAAACTTCCCCCACCTGGTGAAAGAAATAGACTTACAAGTCCAGGAAGTGCACAGAACCCCAAACAAAAGGAATCCAAAGAGGACCACACCAAGAACCATCATAATTAAAATGCCAAGGGCAAAAGACAAAGAGAAAATCTTACAAGCAGCAAGAGAAAAACAGTTAATTACCTACAAGGGAACACCCATACGATTGTCAGCTGATTTCTCAACAGAAACCATGCAGGTCAGACGAGAGTGGCAAGAAATATTCAAAGTGATGAACAGCAAGAACCTACAACCAAGATTACTCTACCCAGCAAAGTTGTCCTTCAGAATGGAAGGTCAGATAAAGAGCTTCACAGATAAGAAAAAGCTAAAGGAGTTCATCACCACCAAACCAGTATTATATGAAATGCTGAAAGGTATTCTTTAAGAAGAGAAAGAAGAAGAAAACAGTAAAGATAAAAATTATGAACAACAAATACATATCTATCAACAAATGAACCTAAAAATCAAGTGAATTAAAATTCTGAGGAACAGAATAAATTGGTGAATATAATAGAATCAGGCACATAGAATGGGAGGGGATTGATAATTCTCAGGGGGAAAGGGGCATGGGGGATGCAGGAAGAGACTGGACTAAAATCGTACACCTATGGATGAGGACAGTGGCGGGGATGAAAGGGCAGAGGGTGGAGTGGGAACCGGGTGGAGGGGAGCTATGGGGGGGAAAAGGAGAAACAATTATAATAATCTAAACAATAAAGATTTATTAAATTATAAAAAATAAAAAACGCCTAAGGAGATTTTAAAGATTATATATGCATTACTGGGAAACAAAATTACAAAACCAAAAAAAGATTAGGGAGCTTTGATCTAGAAATCTGATTGTTAATAACTATTTTTTTTCCTATCTTTAACAACATTCTTTGTGTTCTGGAAAATTGTTTTTTTAAAAGACTAAACAAAGTTTTAATGTTTATCACATGAATTAATCCGTTCAAAGAAATGTTATTCACAAATAATTATTCCTCCTGCCTTTCTACCATGAGAATCTATATTATGAAAACCCAGTAGCCCTAACACTGTAACGACCTAAGACCAGTCACCAGGAGGCTGCGTGTGCAGCACGAGGGAGGGGGGTGGGTCTGGGGCTCTGTGATTTTGCGTGCTGGGTCATCAGTGTACTTAATAAAATACAACTTTCTTCTCAGGCAATCTACCTATCTTCTGGCACAGTGATCAACTTTCATTTCTTTTCTTTTTTTTTTTTTTTTTTTTTTTTTGGAGTGGGCACCCGGATCTGAACCGGATTATGTTTCATATTCAGCCATCTTACCAAACAGAATGGTTAGTGCTATTATTTTTTTATTTGCTCATCAGATGCAGGGAATCTTGTACATTTACTGCTACTTACTTTATTCCAAGGCTTAAGACTATATCTCTATCCTCACAAGGCAAATACATAACAGGAGGAAATAAAACACTTCAAAGTATATATAATATACTGTACTGATCAATAACATCAATCATTGTGGTGTAAATATCTTTGACCTAATTGCATTAAAAGACAGTTTTAAAGTAGAAAACTTCTCCAAAACAAGTGAGAATGAAACAAGGAAGTGAGTACTTCCACTGTCCTTTATCCTTTCTGATCAGTTTGTTTGAGATGATAGTCAAATGAGCACACTGATTCTCCAGATTTCTTTTATTGTTAATACATTTCATATAATTTATGACTGGTTTTAGAGTTATTTACTCTTTTTTTAGAGTTATTTACTCTTTAATATCTTACTTGTACCTAACTTTTTATACTTTGTGAGCTTTCTTATTCATACTTAATCTTTCTATACATCCTTATAAAAATGTGAATATTGGATCACTCACAATAGGCACCAATATCTCTAATAGGAAAGGTTAATTCAAACAAATGTAGACCAAACTGACACAAGAAATATAACCGGTCTTCCCATCTCCAGTTCCTTGTTGAGTCTATTACACCCTACCTCTAGGGTGAGACTACCTTATATCTACCACACTCTCAAAAGCCCTCCAAATGTATCTAGATCTTAGCAGTTTGCCTATCACAATTCAAATGACATTACAAATGTAAAATAATCAACTTAAAGGAAAAATGACTTCCACCCACTTACTCTTTCAATGTCAATCCTCACCTATTTCCACCATCAGTACAATTGTATTCAGAAATATGAGGAATATGATGAAGTTTGTGAAGAGAGGACCTGTTTTCTCTTAAGGAAACATACATAGTGGAGTTCTTTGATTCATGCAGGCGAAATAATAGGGGCAAGAATAGAACCAGTGAGATTGAGAAGAAAATGGGGTTTGGAAAGAGAAAAAGAAGGTCATAAGGTTGATGGTGAGGCAAGAAAAAACAGTGGTATGAAAGGATACACTCAAGGACCCATCCAGCCCACAAAGAAAGAGGTGGCCTCCAACTGTAGCGCACTGCAAGCCTGCTCATCAGTCTTCGACCATATGTGATCTGTTCTACGTGACGAGGCTTTATGGAGAAGCGCACAAGCTGGTGTTGATCTCCTAACATAAGTTTCTTCTGATGGGAAGGATCTACACCAGAAATAAAAAAGGGTCAGTAGATAATTATAAAGAGACGTTTGAGGGGAGAGAAGGTATGAAGAGCAGGTAGGATTGGGGGCAGGAGTACTGATTACGTAAGGGGCACCCTAGTGGTGGCGCTTGCCTTGCCGCTCCTTCTCACAGCAACTAATATTAGTTTGAAGAGCTAATGTATTGCTTAGGATCAATACTGCCCAAGAATAAAGACAGCAGGTACAATTCTTTACGTTTTAAATGTCTTTGGTAAAAACTTCCACAACCGTCAGGGATAGTAGGCCTAAAAGTAGCATGGGTTTTATCGCCTGGATTCAAATACTTTTATTTTTAAAACCTTTGATTTATCAAGTTTGGTGTAACCTCCAAACTAACAACCATAACAATCTCCCCTGAATTTTCTACCCTTAAAATTGTCTGTCTGCTTCCTATGCTTTGGAGAGTGTGGATGGGAGCCTTAAGTTTCTCCTCGTGAAGAAACAGGCTGCTGACCAATTATCTCTCGGATTGTGTGCCGTGGCACTGCCTGGCTCAAGCCTTGCAGATGCTCGATGAGAGAGAAGGTATCAATGAGACGAGAACGAATGGCATCAGCTCTGGGCAGCTGGATGTGTCCCTCGGGGTTGTAAGTGGCCATGTCTGTTGAGAAAATGGAAAAATCAAATATCATTCCATTCTTGGAGTTGCATCCAAGATCAGGGGTTTTCATCCCCTCCTCCCACTCTCTTCGCCCTTAAGAATACAAACACATTGTACCAAGACTCAAGGTGTTTGTTTTTTTTGAGACAAAAGGCGACAGGAGTCCTAAGAGAATATTGCATCGTTGACTAGCTTCCGGGCACCTTCACTTGTGTGACGGCATTTCTCATTACAAGCAGCAGCCACAAGGGTAGGTAGGCGTCCCGGGGTTGGACAAAGAGGAATTCGGGCACTACCTGGACCCGAAGGAACCAGGCAAGGCAAGGAGGTGGAGCAGTGGGAGGGCTCCGGGCTGCCCCAAAATAAAAAGCAAGTTCAGCCCTGACCGGTTTGGCTCAGTGGATAGAGCATCAGCCTGCGGACTGAAGGGTCCCAGGTTCCATTCCGGTCAAGGGCATGTACCTTGGTTGTGGGCACATCCCTGGTGGGGGGTGTGCAGGAGGCAGCTGATCGATGTTTCTCTCTCATCGATGTTTCTAACTCTCTATCCCTCTCCCTTCCTCTCTGTAAAAAATCAATAAAATATATTTATAAAAAAAATAAAAAAAAAAAGCAAGTTCAAAGGAACTGGACAAAATGCAACAGCCTGGCATTTTGATAATGGGTCGGATCCCAGCGCAGCTCCTTCTCTCAACTCCCGCTGGTGGGCCTCACCTCAGCCCGGGCTCCGCCGCCCACTCAGCCCCGACTTCACTCCTCCACCTCCGCTCGGCCGGGCCGAGCTCGGCCGTCCCCCACCCGTTGGACGCGTTCAGGGTCGGCTCCCCGCCGGACTGCGACCCCTCTCCAGCTCCGCCCACACCCCGAGTTCCGGCTCGCCCGGAGCCCAGCCCCGGTCCCCCGCCCCGGCCGAGGCGCCTCCCAGGCCCTCTTTCCCGGACGCTCGCCGCCAGGCCCCGCCCCGCGGCCCGGCCACCCGGCGGTTACCAGCTGGTCCCGCCCGCCCGACGCAAGCGCCGCGCAGCCAATGGGCGGCTGCCACACTGCGGCCCGAGCCGGGCGGGGGTTGGGACCTCCGGCTGCAGGTCCGCCTGGGCTAGACGCGTGAGCACCGGCCGAGGGTGCGCGGTTGCAGGTCCGGTTCCCGCAGGCCCCACCGAGTCCCGACCCTCCGCCGCCCCCCACCTCACCTCGCCGCGCCGCCATGCGCCCCCGCCGCCTTGCACTGTTCCCGGGCGTGGCGCTGCTGCTGACCGCGGCCCGCTTTGCGGGTGCCTCCGACGTGCTGGAACTCACGGACGACAACTTCGAGAGTCGCGTCTCGGACACGGGCTCTGCGGGCCTCATGCTCGTGGAGTTTTTCGCCCCCTGGTGAGGCCACTGAGCCGGGAGGGGCGGGCGGGCGGGCTGGGCCGGGCCGGGCCGGGGACGGAGGCCCGGGAACGGTTGGGCCTGCGCGGCGCTGGGCCCTCCACCCTTCCAGCGGCCCGGCTGCGGCCGGTGCGTTTCCCGGCCCCGGGGAGCCGAGAAGCGGGTGCTGATCGCCGCGGGGCGAGACCCGAGAAAGAAAACCCGAAGTAGGCCCCTTTCACGCGGGGCCACATCCCTATCTCGTGCTCTTGCGGCACTTCCTATTCGCAGAGGGTTTAGCCACCCTCCTGCCCCACTTGGGTGGGCGTTTTTACAGTTCCTGGGTGGTCAGTGTTCATGCTCTCCATTCTCCAGACTAGGCATTCCAAGGCCTGATACTGGAAGTAAACGTTTCCCCAGGTGCAGAGGTCCTGGCTCCCAGGGTGCTGCCTGCCTCCTCGTCCCAGGCCCCGCAGCCATGGGCTTCTAGGCAAGGTCACTCAGTGGCTGCACCATGGTCCTAAGTGCTTTCTCGGGTCTAGCCATGATTTTGTCCAGCGCATGATGCACACTTTCTCCATCACGTTGATCACTTACTTCCCAGCAGCAGCAGAATCCTGTCCAAAAAAAAAAGTTGGTGAACAAGCGTAATTTCGTCAGAACCTGCCTAAATTGTCCGTTTTAATTAGGATTTAAAAAAAAAAAAAAAAAAGCCAAAAACTCCCAATTAGAAAGTAACCAGTATTGGAGAAATACACCATTGCGGGGTGATTTAACTGAACAAGGGTTTACATTTCTTAGGATAGAACTAACGTAAAAGGCTGGAGGTGGGGGGAGGGAACAAATAGGATTTCTGACCCAGTAATGAATCTGAGTTTAATTTTTTTGTTTAACCCCCAAGTCTTTACCACAGAAAACTGCAAACAGTGATTATCTTAAACACATGCGATAGCTCATTCTATCTATATTAATTACAGTACTTAATTTTTCCATCCTCGCCACAATTACCCTTAATTAAAAACTATCTGTATTCTGAAGTATCAGTAAAACAAAGTATAGCTTTCACTTCTAACTCTGATCTTCACTGCAGGTGCTCCACTGACTTGTTGAGGGTTACTCGAAGTCCTGTGGTCAATGAAGATCACCTAGAAAGATGTGCTAAAGGCAATGAATTTGTTAGCTGGTGACAAATTTTGTGTCCAGGGCATTCCTAGGGCTAACTGGCAGTACTGATTACACATCAGAGGTTGTCTTTACACATCTTTAGACCCACATTCTCTCTTAGAAACAACTCTTCCCAATAATACAACCACGCTGTTAACTTTAAGGGGTTGTCCCTTTAATTAGAATGGCTGTATCGAGTTGTTTCAAAACTGGGTAGTGCTTTAGTGACTGCAGGGATCAACATGAAGTGAGTTGCTGGAGAATTGTGAGCAGTTAGACTTAGTTTAAAGCATATTTTTAAAATGTTTTTATTGATTTTATGGGGAGGAAGGGAGAAGGAGAAAGAAACATCAGTCTGTTGCCTCTGACCAGGGAGGGACTGAACCCAAAACCTGAACACGAGCCCTCACTGGGAACCCAACCGGCGACCTTTTGGTGCACAGGACTGACTCTCAACCAACTGAGCCATGTCAGCCAGGGCTAAAGCAGATTTTTTAACCCCCCCAATTGAAGGTCTTCTTTCCTACTTTAAATTGTTACATATGCTTCCCTGTGAACTACATAGCCCAGCATTCACTAAACTATTCCAAAAATTGGGTGGATCTCTGCTGCAGTATCCACTTTGAATTGGTCTGGAAGGTAAGGTCATCCTCCACAATGCCAACAAGAACGATCGGTTTTCTGAATAACTAATTTGGAATCAAGGAAGTCTCCTGTTGATAATATCCTTATTTCTTCATATTCAACTCTATTTTTTAATCCTCACCCAAGGATATATTTAATTGATTTTACATTGGGGGAGGAAGAGAGAGAGGGAAGGAGAAACACTGATCAGTTGTCTCCCATATGTCCTCCAAATGGGGATTGAACCCAAAAGCCAGATATGTGCCCTGACGGAATCAAATCTGCAACCTTTTGGTTTGCCAGCCAACACTCCAACAATTAAGTCACACTGGGCAGGGCTCAACACTTTTATTTATGAATACTTAAGTTGGAAATGTTTTTTGATGCTCTGCCTCTTTGTACAAATCAAGAGTATGAGTTCGCAACTTAGGAACATTATAAGAATCTAAAAGTAAATGAACCTATTTTGAGCAGGTTCTTTTTCTGGTTTGCTCTAGGATATTTTTTCACTTTCATTTTACAAGTGAAAGTGAAAGATTTCTTTGTAGTTGATTTTTAGACTAATATTTCCTTTATGGAGTTAATCATTTATGTAATTTGTAAGACTGGGAGTATCTGGATTTCTTTGGGGAAAATAAATAGCACTATTTAAATGTTTGTGATAATTTCTGAAAATTCATTGGTCAGTCTTAAGTATGTTTTAAGTCCTCAACATCTACTTACGTTGTAGATTTGTGCCCTACCCTCTAGAATGGTAGTGTTAAATAATGACATTTAATAATACAATGTGTCTAGGCAGCGGTCGCACCGTGAGGTCCGAAAGGTTGGCGGCCGCTGGTCTAGAGTACAGAGAAAGACTGGATAGTATGAAATGGAATATTTAATATGAGGGGGACAAAAGTAGGTTTACATTTGTGAGTACACAAAGCAGAGTTTATTCTTGTATTATTTGTTAATTTTTTTTTTAATCCTCATCCAAGGATATTTTTCCATTGATTTTTAGAGAGTGGAAGAGAGAGGGAATGACAGAGAAATATTGATGTGAGAAAAACATCAATTGGTTGCCTCTTACAAGTGCCCCCACCAGGGCCCGGGCCAGGGAGGAGCCTGCAACTGAGGTATGAGCTCTTGACCGGAATCACACCCAGACCCTTTGATCTGCAGGCTGACCGACACTCGATCCACGGAGCCAAAGCGGCTAGGGCTAATTGTATTATTTTACATGCAAACAACTATGAACCTACTTTGCTCCTGTATTTATTTTTATACATGCTGATTCCTTTACTTACAATTCCTGCCTCTGCACGAGGATCCACACACACTCGCAAATTAATCTTCTCAACAAAACTTAACTCATTTCCTTCCCTGAACAACAAACTACGTGGTCGGCAAACTGTGACTCGAGAGCCACATGGGGCTCTTTGGCCCCTTGAGTGTGGCTCTTCCACAAAATACCACGGCCTGGGCAAGTCTATTTTGAAGAAGTGGCGTTAGAAGAAGTTTAAGTTTAAAAAATTGGCTCTCAAAAGAAATTTCAATCGTTGTACTGTTGATATTTGGCTCTGTTGACTAATGAGTTTGCCGACCACTGATAACTGATTGCTCCCTCTTCTCTATTGGGACCTAATAATACTGTCTCACCCGTGCCAGACTGGAGTTCCTTAGAAAAAGAACTATATCAAGTTTTCTGGTAGAGGCATGAAGTGATGATGATTGATGATTCTTGGGTGAATATATGTTGGGATTTCACTATTAACTAAGTGCCATCCCTGAAGGTGGATGTGATTTGTTTTTTCATATTATCTAGGAGTGAGTGAAAGAAGTAGTGGTTAATTTTTTTAAAAAATATATTTTATTGATTTTTTACAGAGAGGAAGAGAGAGGGATAGAGAGTTAGAAACATCGATGAGAGAGAAACATCGATCAGCTGCCTCCTGCACACCTCCCACTGGGGATGTGCCCGCAACCAAGGTACATGCCCTTGACCGGAATCGAACCTGGGACCCTTGAGTCCGCAGGCCGACGCTCTATCCACTGAGCCAAACCGGTTTCGGCAGTAGTGGTTAATTTTGATGCTTGCCTTCAAACTCTACCTGAGTGTCATTTGTCAGAATTTAAATTGTCAGTTTTTTAAAAACATGTATTTTTATTTAATTCAGAGAGGAAAGGAGAGGGAAAGAAAGATAGAAACATCAATGAGAGAGAATCATTGATTGGTGGCCTCCTGCACACCCCCAAATAGGGATTGAGTTCACAACCTAGTCATGTGCCCTGACCGAATCCAACTGTGATCTCTTGATTCATGGGTCGATGCTCAATCACTGTGTCACACCGGCTGGGCTAAATTGTCTGTTTTAATTAAGATTTTTTTTGGGGGGGGAGGGGGGGCCTTCCGGTGCGAGCCGGAAGACCTGCTGGACAAATTCAAAAAGAGCTGTAAGCACTTAATTAAGATTTTTGAAAAATGCCAAAAAATACTCCAATGAGAAAGTAACCTGTGTTGGATAAATACTCCACTTCCAGGGGTGTAAATGACTTAGGATAGAACTAACTGAAATAAAAGTTTGGGATAGAGGGAGCAAATAGGATTTCTGGCCCACTAAACCTGAGTATTGTTTTTGTTTGTTTGTTTTAATTTTTATCTGATTTAATTTTCTCTGAAAAGGTAAATTCTTCATGATGGTAAGAATGTTTGCTGAAAGAAAACTGATAAGTACAAACTGACTTAAGAGACAGACAAGATAAATTGTACTGGAAATACAATAATGAATTTTGGCCTAATAACCCTCATGCTGTCTTATAGCAAAACTCTAAAATTCATGCAACAGACAAATTAGTGACATGAGGACTTTTTTCTCCAGACTTCCTGGGAAAAAGAAATTGAGAATACACTGTTTTCTTCTGTTTGCTTCCATAATGAATTATTCTTGCTTTTGGCTGACTTTCCCAAACGGAGTATTGTTTTTTAATTTAACCCCCAAATCTTGACCATAGCAAACATTTTTTTTTTTTAAAGAAAATAGTTTTCTCATTTTTATAATTGATTTCATTTATTTATTTATTTTTGAAGGAGGAAGGAAAGAGAGAGAGAGAGAGAGAAAAGAAAGAACGAAATATCAATTGGTTGCCTCCTGCATGTACCCGGACCTGGGATCAAACCCCCCAACCTGGATATGTGCCCTAAGTGGGAATTAAACCGGAACGTTTTGGTGTATGAGATGATGCTCCAACCAACTGAGCCATACTGGCCAGGGTAACTGGTTATCAACGCATGGGATAGCTCAGTATATCCATGCTAATTAATTTTTCCACCCCTGCCACAATTACCCTTAATTTAAAACTATATTTAAAAGTCTCAGTAAAACCAAGAACAAAAGTAGGTTTACAGTTGTGAGTACATGAAATACAGAGTTTATTCTTGTATTTATTAATTTTTATATTACTTTCCATATAAACAACTTTTGCCCCACTCTGTATGTAACTTTCACTTGTTCTAACTCTGGTCTTCACTGCAGGTGCTCCACTGACTTGTTGAGGGTTACACTAGAAGTCCTGTAGTGAAGACCACTTGAACCAGAAGGATGTGCTAGAGGCGACAAATTTTGTTTTCAGCCTTCCCGACAATAACTACAAAATCAACAGAAATCTCTCTTCTGTTTCTTCTTTATTTTCATTGCTACCATGCTGGACCAAGCTTCATTTCTGCTATATGAAATATATTATCTCTAGGTGTCATTCTTTTTATCTCTGCTTTCCCCCTTTGCAGGCCTATTGCTGGCTGATGTAGTCTTAATACACATAACACACTTATTATCAATAGCAAAAGCCCTTCGCAGTTCTCTGAATGTATCATTCTCAGTAGTAATTTTGTCTTTGTTTTACTGTTCCCTTTATCTAAAATATTCTACCATATCCTTTCTGAAGCCTTAAAGGCCCAGATCCAAATCTTACTCCCTTTAACATACATTTTTTAACTTTTGAAATTTTATCTGAGAAAGCCTGGCTTTCTCAGATAAATTGGTTATTTTATTGTATTAGATCAATTGTAATTTGTGTATATTTTGCTACAACCGAAGTACTCAAAATTTTAATTTCTTATGCAATAGTAAAGGAATATAGAGGATATAATGAATAATAGCATATTTCAGGCACATCTAAGATACCATTGATTGAAAGGAAAATTATTTTTTTAATATGTTTTTATTGATTTCAAGAGAAGAAGGGAGAAGGAGAGAGAGAAAAATTGATGAGAGAGACACATCATCAATCTGCTGCCTCCTGCACGAACCCTACTGTGCTCTGACCAGGAATCCAACCGTGACTTCCTGGTTCATAGGTCAGTGCTCAATCACTGAGCCACACTGGCCGGGCAGGAACCATTATTTGTCTTATAAAGAAAGAAATACTACCATTGAAACTTACTGATTGGAAGACACATTCCAATTTCAGATATGGTAAAATGTGCATCTGTAAAATGCAGTATAAGGAATACCATTTACTCCACTAGGTCTAACAAAAAGACCAATAGAATTGAAGCCCCCTGTGTACCCCTTCCCCATTTTATGCACTTCCCCATCCTGAATTTGGTATTTATCATTTGGTCCTTTTATACTTTTAGTAAATATGTGTGTGACCCTAAGCAACAGCTAATATAATATTACAGGGTTTTTTTTTATATCACTTTCTTCATTTAAGCTTTCTAATGATTTTTTAATAGAACTCCTAAAGACCTTGAAGAATATAAGCTCTTGTACTTTGGTTTAAACAAGTTTTAGGGGCAGATGCTTCCAAGTTGCTTATTCATCACTTAAATTTTGAAACCTGGCTGGCGGGGCTCAGTGGTTAAGCGTTGACCTATGAACCAGGTCATGATATGATTCCCGGTCAGGGCATATGCCTGGGTTGTAGGCTCAATCCCCAGGGTGGGTGTGCAGGAGGCAGCCTATCAATAATATTCTCTCATTATTGATGTTTCTATCTCCCTCTCCCTTCTCTCTGAAATAAATAAAAATATTTTTAATAAATAAATTTTGAGACTGTTGGCTATGAAATATATCAGCTCAAGTTTCTTCCATGTTTCCTTCCTTTGCTTTTCTAATTCTATTTTTGCTATTTGGGAAGATTATAGAACTATTCACCTTAAAGTGATCCCTCTGCAACCCATTGGGTTTTGAAGAGATGATGGTGCTAGCTGTACACTAAGAAGGAGTATGTTACCCCTCTTCCCCCATTGCATATACAGTATATTTATGTGACTGTTAGGACTTTCAGGCAGAGGAGCAGGAGTTTCTGATGGCCCTCTGGGGACATTCTAATTGACGATGTTTTATTCTCATCAGTTCTTGTAGCCAGGTGAATTGTGTAGTTATAAAAATCAGGCCCTGGCCGGTTTGGCTCAGTGGATAGAGAGTCGGCCTGCGGACTCAAGGGTCCCAGGTTCGATTCCGGTCAAGGGCACGTGCCTTGGTTGTGGGCACATACCCAGTGTGGGGTGTGCAGGAGGCAGCTGATCGATGTTTCTAACACTCTGTCCTTCTCCCTTCCTCTCTGTAAAAAATCAATGGAATGTATTTTTTTTTTAAATCAGGCCTATATTCTTTATATAGATAGATAGATAGATAGATAGATAGATAGATAGATAGATAGATAGATAGATTTCACACAGGAAGGGAGAGGGGGAGAGAGAAACAGCCCCCTACTGGGGAATCGAGCCTGCAACCCAGGCATGTGCCCTTGACCAGAATAGAACCTGAGACCCTTCAGTCCACAGCTTGACACACTACCCACTGAGCCAAACCAGCTAGGGCTGGCCTATGCTCTTAAATATGTCATTCAGATGCTGTGACTCAGTTGCGGTGGAGAGGGGGGTACCTCCAATGAGTTGCTAGAGTATCTATGACAAATGAGTACCTCTGGGCCTCATTCTGCTATCCCCTCAAACTGGGTTTCTAGTCAAAAAGTCATATTGAAGGGATGGAGAAAAAAAATACTTGATGGTGATTCTTATTGAGTCAGTATTGTATTTGGGACCTGATACGTTTCAGTCACTATATATATATATATATACTAGAGGCCTGGTGCACAAATTCATGTATGGGTGGGATCCCTTGGCCTGGCTGGTGATTGGGACAGGCCAGCGGGAGGGCGGGGGGGGGGGGGAAGAAGGGGCGGGAGGTTGGCCGGCTCTGGGGACGTTGGCTGTGGGAGTACACCGACCACCAGGGGGCAGCTCCTGCATTGAGCGTCTGTTCCCTGGTGGTCAGTGTGTGTCATAGCAACTAGTTGTTCAGTCAACCAGTCGTAACAGTTGCTTAGGCTTTTATATATATATGTTTCTTAAAAATCTATATATTTTTATTGATTTCAGAGAGGAAGGGAGAGGGAGAGAAGATAGAAACATCAATGATGAGAGAGAACCATTGATCAGCTGCCTCTTGCATGCCCCCACTGGGGATCGAGACACTAACTGAGCATGTGCCCTGATCAAATTGTGACCTGCTTAATAGGTCAACACTCAATCACTGAGCCCCAGGCAGCCCTTTACCTCTTTAAAGTGGAGGATACTTTTGACTACCACTTTCAGGATTCAGTTGCACTTTTATTGAGAAAATAGGTGTTGCTCTGGACTGATCTCCTATAGAGTCAACCTTAGGCTGGAGATAATACTTTTACCTCTGAGAGCTTTGGTTTACCCTAATTACTATTGGGTGTTGTTCAGATAAAGCAGCTACTAGTTCTAAAGTAGTATAGTTTGGGGTTCTTCCTAGAGAAATGAAGTTAAGACTTGTAGGATTAAACTGAGAATTTGGCTTTTTTTTTTTTTTTTTAATATATCTGCATAGGTGTGGACACTGCAAGAGGCTTGCCCCTGAGTATGAAGCTGCAGCTACTAGATTAAAAGGAATAGTCCCATTAGCAAAGGTGAGTATAGGTGGATTCTTCATTAAAGAAAATGAGGTGGGGTGGGTTTTTTTGTTAATGTTTTTATTAGTTTTAGAGAGAGAGGAAGGAAAGGGAGATAAAGAAACATCGATAAGAGAGAAACATAAATTGGCTGCCTCCTGCATGCCCCCAACTGGGGATAAGCCTGCAACCTAGTCATGTGCCCTGGCCGGGAAAAAAACTGGTGACCTTGTTCATGGGTCTGATGCTCAACCATTGAGCTACACAAACCGGGCAAGATTTGTTGTTGTCTTTAATCATTACCCGAGGATATGTGGGGTTTTTTAATTGCTTTAAGAGGGGGAAGTAGGGGGAGAAGGAGAGAGGGGGGAAACATCCAACTGGGGTGGAACCCACAACCTGGGAATGTGCCCTGATTGGGAATCTATCCCACAGCTTTTTTGTGTATGGGACGATGCTCCAACCAACTGAGCCACCCAGCCAGGGCAAGAAATGAGGTATTTTAAATAATTTTAAATAATAGTTTGTAAAATTATTATTTTCTCTTATGGTGCTAAGAGAGAACATTAGTTTCTGGGCAAATACACAGATGACTGTTGTGTCAATTATAGTTTCAAACTATTAAAAGTAGTGGAACTAAGGGAATTATTGGCAAAAGAAACATGTACAATATGGTCACTAGGAATTAAGAGGAAATGTGGAAAGTAAGAGTACAGTAGTCAAGATTAGAAGAAAATTATTGAGTAAATAATTCCTTATACTATCATGATAGTCATGATGTGAAATAGGAAAATAGCATGAGGATGTTGATAATTGGTCTACTATAAACTTGGTATGTGCTTTTATAATCAAAGTAATGCTTCCAGAATTTTGCATTTATTCTGTATTAAACCCATATTTATTCCAGTCTTAAAGCTCACATCTCAGCCAGTCTCAAATAGTTAATACATATTTATTTGAACTCTTAGAAACTGCTTTTTTTGTTGTTTTTAATTGATTTTTAGAGAGAGAGGGATGGAGAGAGAAACATCGATGTGAGAGTAAAACATCAGTTGGCTTCCTTCTGCATGCCCGACACTGGGGATTAAGTCTGCAACCTGACCGTCTTTCGGTGCATGGGACAACACCCAACCAACTGAGCCACACCGGCCAGGGCAGAAACTGTTTTTAATCCTAATGTTTCTATGGCAGCTTGCCATAGAAAAAATGAGTTTGGTCTTGATTTAATTTCTGTCTTATGTAGCTATAGCCTGTGTTACTTTTCTGAACCTCAGTCTATGTTAAAGCATAGGGATTCTATCAAGTGACTAAATAGATGGAAATTGACCTCTTTCTCATTGGTATCATTAAATGTCATGTTATAGTTTAGCCAAGGTCATACTAGCTCAGGGGTATGTTCAAGTATTGGTAACTTTGCTAATAACTAGATTTGCCAAATCAAATTATACTCCACCCCAGCTAAATAGTATGTACACCTATCCATGTATCCTCTTAATGATAATCATTATCAAAATAAGCCACTGTTACTAACTTAAGTGATGTATCCCTCACATGTTCTGGGGCAGGAAAAAGGTGGAGGCCATTTTAGACAATAGAGACTGCAAGGGCAGAATTTAAATTGTCATTTGTGTGTTTGTATGAGGCCCAGGGATCTAAATTTTAAAGATTTCCTTAGGTAGTTCTTATGTAGCTAGCCCATCACCAGTCTGCCTTTAGAATCTAATGTTCTGTGGCATGTATGTCAAGAATTGCTTGATCCTTTATGATTTGACCAATCTTAATATTTGGAAATAAAGGAAGAACCTGTACCAGGCATTTGGATAACAAGTGGTTTATACATTTTAATCTTTAGGTTGATTGTACTGCCAACACAAACACCTGTAATAAGTATGGAGTCAGTGGATATCCAACCCTGAAGATATTTAGAGATGGTGAAGAAGCAGGTGCTTATGATGGGCCCAGGACTGCTGGTAAGGATCCTTGAAGTATCCTGTTCTTTGTAATGGGAACAGGACAATTTTCTATACAACATATTTTCAGTCTTTAAAATTTATCTTCTAAGAGGTCAGTTTGGTAGCTAACAAAAAACTTCTCCAAATGAACAGATTATGAAAGTAATATAGAAAATACTTGAACTTGAGTTATAAGATTAACTAGGCATTTTTTCATTTGATAAATATTATTGAGTACTCTGTGCCAGGTATTCTGGACATATTAGGTGCTCAGTATTTATTGATAAACAAAACAGACACAGCTCCTATTCTTGAAATGCTTACATTCTAGGAGATGAAAAGAAGGCAACAAATAGATTTAAAAATACTTAGAGGTAGAGGTATCTACCACTTCACATCCATTAGGATGGCTACTATAAAAAACAAAATAAGTGCTGGTGAGGATGTGGAGAAATTGGAACCCTTTTGAATTGTTAGTGTGGATGTAAAATGGTGCAGCTTACTATGGAAAACAGTATGGCAAGTTATTAAAAATAGACATATGATCCAACAATTCTACCTGGGTATATACCCAAAAGAATTGAAAGCAGGATCTCAAAAGAGATACTTGTACACCCAGGTTTATAGCTGCATTAGTCAACAATAGCAGAAAGGTAGAAGCAATCCAAATGGCCACCAGTGAATGAATGGATGCACCAAATGTGGTATATTAATAATAATAATTAATTATATGTCAGTGTGTATATCATACAATGATATACATGTTTAAAAAGAAGTTAGGACATGAACTACAACATGGTTGAACCTTGAAGACTATGCTAAGTGGGATAGTCTAGTCACAAAAAAGACAAATATTGTGTGATTCCACATATATGATGTTCCTACAGTAGACAAATTGATAGAGACGGAAAGTAGGATGGTGATTGCCAGGAGTTTGGGGAGGGCAGAATAGGGAGTTATATTATCAGTGGAGTTTCAGTTTTGCAAGATGAAAACAGTCCTGGAGGTTGATTGTATAACAGTGCGGATGTACTTAATGCCACAGAACTGTACAATTAAAAATGGTTAAGATGGTAAATTTTATGTTGTATATTTTATCATAGTTTAAAATTTTTTAATGTCACCCTGGCCGGTATGACTCAGTGTATAGAGCGTCAGCCTGCGGACCAAAGGGTCCCAGGTTTGATTCTGGTCAGGGGCACATACCTTGGTTGCAGGCTCCTCCCTGGCCCAGGCTCTGGTCAAGGCTTATGCAGTAGGCAGCCAATCGATGTGTTTCTCTTACATTGATATTTCTCTCTGTCTTTCCCTCTCTCTTCCACTCTCCCTAAAAATCAATGGAAAAATATCCTCAGGTGAGGATTAACAAAAACAAAACAAAAATTTTAATGTAAAAAATGTATATGGATAAGATAAATTCACCTAGTGATAAGAGCATAAAAGGAGGAAGAGAAGACCAGATGCTGTGGTCTTGGGAGTACCACATAATTAGGGTGATGAGGGAAATAACGTTTGAGCTGAGACCTGAGTGACAGGAAGGAGCCAGCCATGAGAAAATCTGGATCAGAACCCTCCAGGCAAAGGGAAAGCCAATGCAAAAAGGCCTTACTGTATAACTGAGCTTGGTGTATCCAAGGCACAGGGACCATGTGGCTTTAAGGCTGACAAAGACAGTTTTTTCTTGAGTCTATCAAGTCCAGGCATATTTTACCTTTTCTGATGGTAAGCTAATAGGAAAGAGGTTCAGTTTGGGCATTTTAGGTGATGTGAAAACTTTTCAGTATGATTGTTACCCATGCACAAAGCTCTACGTAGCATGACCCATTCCTAATTCTGAAGACTGTTTCACTTTAGGACTTTTGTCCTGGCTGTATTCATAGCCTGAACTCATCCCCGCCCCATGTTTGCATGGCTTGCTCCTTTTTCAGATCATGCCTTAAATTTTACCCTCCACCTCCCCAGGCTTTCCCAGAGCGGAAGGAAGAAGGTGAGAGAGAGAGAAACATCGATGAGAGAGAATCATTGATTGGCTGCCTCCTGCACACCCCACACTGGGGATGGAGGCCACAACCCAGACATGTGCCCTGACCTGGAATCGAGCCGTGACCTCCTGATTCATAAGTTGACACTCAATCGTTGAGCCACAGTGGCCGGGCTAGAGATTTCCTATGCATTGCAAGCTCCTAAAGAGCAGAGACCTTGTTTGGTTTAGATAGTACTGTGTTCCCAGAGCCTAGACTGGCACCAGCAGTAGATACTCAGGAACTCTTTAATGCATGAATAAATATTTTAGCCCAACTGATATCATTTAGTCAACACTCCACATTTTTTTCATATTCTTTTTTCTAAGCTTAAAATCATTAATGAAGAACCCATGTTACCATTCAGATTTTCTTAGTTTTATTTAGGGTAAAGTCAGCAATTAGAGTTTAATTAATATAGTTTTTCTAAAGTTGGACAGGTCTTAAGAAAATTGTAGATAAACCCAACCAGAATGCTGCTAGGCAAATATTCTCACTTGGGCTTTCAACTTAGTTTTTTTTTTAAACTCAAAAATTTCTCAGCATTTGACTGAGAGGTGAGATGCTTGGCTACTTAGGATGGATTATTTTGTTCATGTACTCCTGTAAGAACTATGCTGTTTGCCTTCCTACATAAAGTGGTTATTCAGTGCTCCCACTATACCTTCCAGAGCATTTAAATACTCTTGGAGAAAAGTAACACTTTTCATCATAACCCTGAATTAAAGTTTTTATAATAATTTATATTGTGATATAGTAAGAGCAGTCCCCTCAAAGACTTAACAATTCATATCCAGTTTCAACTAATCTATTGATAGAACCCATCCTCTGTGAGGAATGGAGGAAAACATATATAAGGGGGGGAGGAGAATCCATGAGAAAAACTACCTTACCGATTAAGGTAGTTATACAGTATTCTGTCTCAACCAGTTAGCAAATTATTAGAGTACTTAGAAGAGAAAATGTGTGGAAGAGGTAGAATATTATGGAGAATTGTACTGCCTCTGGTCTGTAAGCATTTTGAACCTATGAGTGGTTTTAGCGGGCCCCAAAAGAAAGGAGAATAATGGTCTGTCAACTAGGCTTCAGGATAGAGATTTTTTTGTGTGTGGTTATTATTACTTCTAAATTATTTTATTTATCTAGCCCAGTGGTCGGCAAACTCATTAGTCAACAGAGCCAAATATCAACAGTACAACGATTGAAATTTCTTTTGAGAACCAAATTTTTTAAACTTAAACTTCTTCAAAATAGACTCGCCCAGACTGTGGTATTTTGTGGAAGAGCCACACTGAAGGGGCCAAAGAGCCGCATGTGGCTCACGAGCCGCAGTTTGCCGACCGCGGATCTAGCCCATTTCACCTCAGTAGGAAAGTATGATTTGGGTGGGTCCTGTAGGTGGAATGATTTTACCTGATGTCGTTAAACTCCTGTACAAGCTTGCCCAGTCATTGCATTTTCTGCTTTTAAATTTTAGTAAGACTATAAGTAAGTCTTTGTGCTACTTGAGAATAAGGGAATTGTTATTATTTGCAAAATGATGTTTCTTGAACTTATGTGCTAGGTATTATTTTTAGAGCTAGGTATATATTAGCAAAACCAACAAAAATCCCTGCCGATTTGGAATTTACTTTGTAGTGGGGAGGGAGAGAAAAAAATATTAAGGATCAAGTGTATTAATTAGATGGGTGAAAAGTTTTGTAGAAGAAGATAAACAGAGAAAGAGATAAAGGAACTTTGGAGGTTGAATAGGTTTTAGTTTACAATAGGATGGTCAGTGAAGGCTTTATTAAGATGATATATGAGCCCAGCTGGTGTGGCTCGTTGTTGAGCATGGACCTATGAACCAGGAGGTCACAGTTCGATTCCTGGTCAGAGCACATGCCTGGGTTGCAGGCTCAATCCCCAGTGTGAGGTGTGCAGGAGGCAGCCGATCAATGATTCTCTCTCATCATTGATGTTTCTATCTCTCTCTCCCTCTCTTCCTCTCTGAAATCAATTTAAAAAATAAAAAATAAGATGATATTTGAGTAAAGACCTAAAAGAAGTAAGGAAGGAGCCACATGGATATCTAAGGAAAGAGTGTTCTAGGCAGAGATAATTATATTCACAGAGTCATTATTTAAATTTGTACTGTTGTAAACACTTCACTACATCACTAGTAGGGGTATAAATAAGTAGTCTCTTTGAGGGGAGGCAGTTTAACAATTACAAATGCATGTACTGCGTTAGCTGGTTTGCTCAGTGGTTAGAGCATTGGCCCTCGGATTGAAGGGGCTCAGGCTTGATTCCTGACCCTGGTCAGGGCACATGTGGGAGACAACCAATCGATGTGTCTTTCTCACGTTGATGTTTTTTCTCTCTCTCCACCTTCTCCTTCCCTTCCACTCTCTCTAGAAATCAATGGGGAAAATATCCTTGGATGAGGATTTTTTAAAAAATGTTATTTATTTTAGAATCATTTATAGCAGCAAGAAATTTGAAACAAATGTCCGTCAGTTATTTCTGGTTAAGTAAATTTTGGTACATTTATACAATGAAATACTATGAATGCATTCGTAAAAAAAGATTGAAGGAGTTCTATGTACATTGACATAAATTGTCTCTAAATTATGGTAAATGACAGAAATAAAATACAGAACAGCATATATGTATGCTGCTCTTTGAGGAGAAAAGCAAAGAATAATTATGTAATTATTTGTTTATGTCTAATATATCTGGAAAAGTATATAAAAAACTGAAATCTTACCCTATGAGGATGAAACTGGGTGAGTAGGGACAAGAGGAAGACAACTTCATTGTATACTCTTGTGAACTTTGAATCATGTGAATGGTTGGTTACCTTCTCAAAAGTTATAAATTTGTTACTATAATCTTTCATCTTGTCCTTTAAGATGGAATTGTCAGCCACCTGAAGAAGCAAGCAGGACCAGCTTCAGTTCCTCTTAGGACTGAGGAAGAATTTGAGAAGTTCATTGGTGATAAAGATGCTTCTGTTGTGGGTAAGTAGCAAGTATTTGATTATGCCACAGAATCATCGATTTGGTTTCAAAAACCCTGTATGTCTGAGTAAACAACAAAGTTAAAACAGTTTTGGTAACATTGGAGACAGTTAAAAATACAACTCACAGAATTAGCTCAGCATTTCTGTAATGGGGAGAAAATTGGTGTTTTGAGTGTCTTTGTTCTTACATATGTAAAAATGTAATTTCAATTAAAGGGCTGAAATAGGAATATCTTCAGCTTTTTCTACCATGTCTTAAACTCTGAACTTTAACTCAAGTAATAGGGTAGTTATGACTGAAAATAGGGTTTTAAGGTGGCAGGACACAAGTAAATAATAGACCTCTGTGTCTGCTATTTTCACAATCATGGGGAATTTAAAATTTAAGATCAAATTGCTAAGTTATGTATATATTTTTACAGCTATCTTTGCTTTCCCAAGTGTTGCAGTATCTCATTTTATCCTTAAAATAACTTGAGCTAATGGTACATGTTGGGTGTTCTTTGTTTTGTTTTATGTCTATAATACATTTGACTAAAGAATAAATTTAAACATATAAGCTGTGTTTGTGCTCCTCTTAATTCCTAATATTATAATGAAACTGACTTTCTGGCACTAGAAGATGGTTTATAATTTAGATTTGACTAAAAGCCATTTATCATCTGGATTTTATTGATTGAGTATAATTTATAGGGAGTTAACCGCAAGCAGACATTTATTAAACATTTGTTTCATTCACTTTTCTAAACTTGAAGTTTCTAAAGAAAAGACAGAAAAAATATGGTGAAGTGATTTACATTTATTTTGGCATACTGCCTTATTTAATACTGAAACTTTAAGGAGTTAAGCAGTTTGCACAAATAATTTATTGTGAAAAACTAAGACTTGAACCCTGACAAATCCTCTATTTTGGCTCATTCAAAAATATTTTAAAAGTTACAGGAAGAATTCTCATCCTAAGTGTTTTGTCAGATTTTCTAGGTCAGTGGTCGGCAAACTGCGGTTCGCGAGCCACATGCAGCTCTTTGGCCCCTCGAGTGTGGCTCTTTCACAAAATACCACGTGCGGGCGCGCACGTACAGTGCGATTGAAACTTCTTGGCCCATGTGCAGAAGTCGGTTTTCGGCTCTCAAAAGAAATTTCAATCGTTGTACTGTTGATATTTGGCTCTGTTGATTAATGAGTTTGCCGACCACTGTCCTAGGTAGTCATGGCAAAGCAGACCCAATCTTCCTGCCCACGTTGCTTTGCTTGTCCATAATGGAATAAAGGCTTTAAATAAAACAGAATTTAGCCCTCGCTGGGTAGCTCAGTTGGTTAGAGTGTCATCCTGATATGCCAAGGTTTTGGATTCACTCTCTAGTTGGGGCACATACAAGAAGCAACCAATATGCATAAATGGGTGGAACAACAAATCCATGATTGGTGTTTCTCTCTCTACCCTCCACACTCCCACCCCTGGCCCTTTCCTCTCTAAAAAATTTAATTTAAAAAAATAGAAGAATTTTAAAGTTTTGAATTATATCTTGGCACTTACTATTTCTCCCTTGTGTTTGACATTTCTCATATAGGTTTTTTCAAGGATTTATTCAGTGAAGCTCACTCTGAATTTCTAAAAGCAGCCAGCAACTTGAGAGATAACTACCGATTTGCACACACCAATATTGAGTCTCTGGTGAACAAGTATGATGATGATGGAGAGTAAGTGACTGAGATGTATGCCCTTGTAAATCTATGGACCAAGTGCTATTGTGTGAACTGATGATTTTTAATGCTTGGCTGTTTTTTAAAGATTTATTGAGCACTTGCTAGGCATTAAGCTAAGTTCTAGACACTGTTGCAACCTTTGAGGGCATCTAGTAGGTAGAGACAGTGGATAGATGTAAAAATGTAAGTGTATAGTGAGCATTATAGGTATTATGATAGACATGCTGGGTTGAGTGGAATTATAAAGGAGGGGGGTGATTTTATTTTCTTCTGGAGTGCCAAGTAGTATCAGAAAAATCTTCCTAGAGGTGACTCTTGGTGTGTGTCTTGACATGAATTTTTCCAGGCAGGTTATGGCAGTTGGGATAAAAATTATTCCAGATAGAGCAGCAAGAATGCTGGCAATGAAATGTAAAACAACCTAGGCATGTTGGGACTTGTAGTAACAAGTCATAGTGGAAGATAAGGTTGGAGAGCTAAGAAGATACCAAATTATAAATGTTAAGTGCCATACAGAAGAATTTAGATTTTATATTTTAGACATTTGAGCTCCATTGAAAGACTTTGAGTTGGAGAATAATGTTATTAATTTTGTGTTTTAGAAGAAAAGTCACTGGCACCCATATGGTGGTGGTTTGAAATGGGAGAGATGGCAAAGGTAGTCAAGAGAGTAAACTAAGGGTGACATCTGAGAGTCGAAATTAAGGTAGTATTAGGGGTAATGGAGAGGAAGAAGTGAGTAGTAAAACAGGATTTAGTCCCTATCTGTGAAAAGGGGAAGAGCTAGAGTCTAGGTTTCTAAAGTGACTGGGCCCATGACAGTCATCATCAAGCTTGGAAAAAGACAAAGAGAAACAAATTGGGGGGTAATGATTATGAGTTCTGTTTTGTCACAGTGAATTTGAGGAGTTTATATGACATCCAAGTGGTGAAGACCCAGTGGACAGACAATTGGATAGATGAGACTAGAATTCAGGAATATATCTGAACTAGAGATAAAGATTTATAGATCAACCACATATGAGTGATTATGGAAACCATTGGACTAGATAAAATCACTCAGGGTGAGCACATAAAGTTTTTTAAAAGTGTGCCAAGGGCTAGTGTTACTTATTCATATTTAAACTATGTAGCGTTTACTGTGTGTCATTTACTGTTAACTCATTTAATTCTCTTAACCAGGTGAGACAGATGTATTATTTTCCCCATTTTACACAGGAGAAAACCCTCAGAGAGGTTAAGTAATTTTTCTAGCTTTACATAGTAAGTAGCAGAACTGGGATTTGAACCTAGAAAGTCTGGCTGCAGAGTTGGCAGCCTTGATCATATGGTTCTGCCTTTTAGATTGAGAGACACCAGGTCTATAAATGGAACTGGAGCCACTTGTGGCTCATTAAGGACACTATGTGTCAGCCTTTTTTAAAAAACATATATATATTTTATTGATTTTTTTACAGAGAGGAAGGGAGAGGGATAGTTAGAAACCCTATTGGGGGCCGAAACCGGTTTGGCTCAATGGATAGAGCGTCGGCCTGCGGACTGAAAGGTCCCAGGTTCGATTCCGGTCAAGGGCATGTACATTGGCTGCGGGCACATCCCTGGTAGGGGGTGTGCAGGAGGCAGCTGGTCGATGATTCTCTCTCATCGATGTTTCTAGCTCTCTATCCCTCTCCCTTCCTCTCTGTAAAAAATCAATAAAATATATTAAAAACAAACAAACAAACAAAAAAACCAGAAACCCTATTGGGGATGTGCCTGAAACCAAGGTACATGCCCTTGACCGGAATCAAACCTGGGACCCTTCAGTCCGCAGGCTGACGCTCTGTCCACTGAGCCAAACCGGTTAGGGCCGTGGTTGGCAAACTGCGGCTCACGAGCCACATGTGGCTCTTTGGCCCCGTGAGTGTGGCTCTTCCACAAAATACCACGGCCTGGGCGAGTCTATTTTGAAGAAGTGGCGTTAGAAGAAGTTTAAGTTTAAAAAATTTGGCTCTCAAAAGAAATTTCAATCATTGTACTGTTGATATTTGGCTCTGTTGACTAATGAGTTTTGCCAACCACTGAGATAGGGCTATGTGTCAGCCTTTTAAACTCAGATTTGTTCATTGTGGCTGCCTCTCATGCTTCCATTTAAATTGGTCTACCATCACCCGAGTAGAAGTTTTACTGAAAAGTTTGTGACATCCTTATATGAGGATGTCATAAGGTGCCCTGTTCACATTCTTGCTTGCCCAGCATGTATTTGTAAACTTGGTTTATTAGTATAAAGGAATCTAGAACAAAGGAATTTTCAATGAACTCAAGCCAAATATTATAATTGTATACCTACCTATAGACTGTTACAGCTGGGAAAAATCTTAAAGATATTTTCTCTAATAAAGTAATTTTCCTTCTGTGTAGGAGAGTGGCAGGACAAGGTACCTTCCAATAAGATCAAGCTTTGCTTTATTGTATTGTACATATTGGGGCTTTGAGGGAAGTTGGTTGTATTTGTTATAGTTTTTAAAGGTTTAAACATTAATCATCTACTCTAACCCCCTTTTGTACTGATGAAAGAGCTGAAGAATTAAATTGATGCCTGATGCAGGGTCTTTGAAATTAGTGGTAGAACTAGAATTGGAACCAAGATCTCATAACTTTTCAATCCAGAGTTTATTAAACCCTTAAACCCAATTATTATACTTGAGATTAAGGTAGTTAGCATCTTAGTGTTGATAAGAAGGTCATGTTGCCAACTCTGTGGTCCCCGAAAAGAGTCCTTATGTGCTTAAATGGTGATAGTAAAAGTGGCAGCAAGAGTAGTTTGAGCTTTAGATAAAAGATGGGAGACGGTTCTGCTGTCTACCTACTAAGACTTTTTTTTTTTTTTTTTAAAGAGGTATCACCTTGTTTCGTCCTTCACATCTGATGAACAAGTTTGAAGACAAAATTTCGGCATATAAAGAACAGAAAATGACCAGTGGCAAGATTAAAAAATTTATCCAGGAAAACATGTGAGTAACTTTTTATAACTTGTTTGGGATTTCTTGGCTTCGTTATATATTGTATTTCTCAGTTACTAAACTGAGCCATGTTTTGGATTAAGTAGTCTCAATCAAGGGATTATAATAATAATAGTTGAAGTTTATATTAAAGCAGTAATGTGTGAGCCCTAGAACTCCATTGTCCTTATAAGGTATATCGCTCAGTACTTGTCCTATATGTTGAAAATTTATTTTTAAGTTCTATCAGTTACTTTGTGATAATTCCATAATACAGATATAAACCTACCAAATTTGGTAATGTATTATTTCATTTCAGTTTTGGTATCTGCCCTCACATGACAGAAGATAATAAAGACTTGATACAGGGCAAGGACTTACTTGTGGCGTACTATGATGTGGACTACGAAAAGAATGCTAAAGGTTCCAACTACTGGAGAAACAGGTAATAAGGGTCGTATTTCCCCTTTGTAAACAGGGTGTAAACAGTTCCTTCTAGCTGTCCTGTTACCATGTGTGATGGAGAGCAGATAAGAATGGGAACAGTTGGCTTCAAAAACATTTGGAGCCATAAGGACAAATAATATAACAAACTATTTCTAAAATCTATTGGGCATATCTTCCATAGGTATTCCTTTGCCTTGTGATACAGCTGATTCCTTCTCCTAGTAAAAGATGCAAATGTGATTCTAAAATGTACTCTAAAATATTGTGCCTACTTGCCCATTGAGACTCAGTGCATTTTAGCCTTATAAGCTTTCTTTTCAGATTAGTCATTATGCCTGCAATATTTCAGTGTGTGTGTGTGTGTGTGTGTGTGTGTGTGTGTGTGTGTGTGTGTCAAGATTCAGTGGGAATGAACTATTTGATTGGGCACCACCAGTGTGGCAGTGAAGTTCAGTGGGACATTAGAGTGCACCATAATCCTGTGTCAATGCCCAAGAACACAAGTTCAGACTGATTCCGGGGGGGCTCATGGACTATAAAACTTAGCCTTTGCTTTCTAGACTCTTGCTTCTTGGTTTCAGAGTGCTTTACCACCCTGTTGTAATCTCGGCATAGGCATAAATTTCTCTTGTTTCCCACAGGGTGATGATGGTAGCAAAGAAATTCCTGGATGCTGGACACAAACTTAACTTTGCTGTAGCTAGTCGCAAAACCTTTAGCCATGATCTTTCCGATTTTGGTTTGGAAAGCACTGCTGGAGAGATTCCTGTTGTTGCTATCAGAACTGCAAAAGGAGAGAAGTTTGTCATGCAGGAGGAATTCTCGTGAGTTACACGTTAGCATGGGTTTGGGATTTGATTCTTCAAGGAAACTATTAAAAGCCTTTTACACTACTGAGAATTTATAAAGGTGAATGTTCAAATGTGAAGATAGGTCTTCTAGTCAAAACCTTATGACTCACTTTTCTCAATTAATTACAGGTATTTACTTTAAGGATCATGATAAATAATAACGAAAGATGGCAGTTTGGAATTCTTACATGATTGTTTCCACCCTGCCATTAGTAACATAAAGAACACTAGACAGCCTCTTTAAAATTTATGTAATTTTAGACCAATCTCTTCTCAACCCTACAGAATATTTTTTTCTTCTTGGAATACCACATTGGCCTAAAGTAAACTCAGGGAAGTGTAGAGGTCTTAGGTCCCCAGATAATTTTGACTTTCATCTTCTGAGACTTTGGGAAATCAACACAAGCAAAAATCTTCCTTGTGAACGAATCAGTAAAATGAGATGTCATAAATAGGCACTGTTCTCTAAAGCAACAAAATAAAACTGGTTCTAAGGTAGAATTGAATTTTCAGAAGACCAATGTTTTCTTCCTTCTCTGCCCTTTAATCTACAAAGAACACACTAGAAATACTAAGAAGTGATTGGTTTTTTGTTCAATCAGTAGTCCTGAATATTGAGAGGTAAGAGTGCCGCCCCCCCCCCCATTTTTTTAAGCTTCCAATTTCATTCTAATCTTGAAATTAAAGCTAAAATATGTAGAAACTATTCTAAGAAATTGCTTTTAATCCTCTCAATGATGGGAATAAATTAACAAACCTGACCCTTCCTTTCCAATTGGCAGGCGTGATGGCAAGGCTCTTGAGAGATTCCTGCAGGATTACTTTGATGGCAACCTGAAGAGATACCTAAAGTCTGAGCCAATCCCAGAGAGCAATGATGGGCCCGTAAAGGTGAGATGCTCATAGCCTCCCCAGGCTTCTGCGCAGCCTCTCCTCATGTCTTCCAAAAATGCTGGGTCTAAGTGAAGACCTTGCTAGTTATCAGGTTTTTATTTGTCCTCATTCCTCCCCGCCTGCCCCCAAATCCACCTCATACATGAAATAAGCATTGACAGAACTGATAATGCTCAATTGGGGCAGGACTATAAAACCTCCATAGAATTTTTTGGTGGTATTTGTATCAGAGCTAGGTTACTCTTTGGGACAGAGTAAGCTAACCCCTAAGAATAATTTTAAGATTGTTTTAAGGATGGATTGGGTAACACTTGTTTCCTGTGACTTCCTGAACATAGGAATGAATTGGTTTCTGGGGAATGACAGCATCTTTTTTTTTTTCTTTACTGGTTGAAAAGGTTGGTTCAATTTTTATTTTTTAATTCTTTATTGTTGAAAGTATTACATATGTCTCCTTTTTCCCCCATTGACCTCTCCCAACTGACTGCATCTTTAATACAGTCTATAAATGTGTTTTGGGTTTCAGTGACATCACATCAAATTTGAGAGGGATTAGAACACATCAGATTTGAAAGGGATTGGGTCCAGAAACAAATATAACTTGTGAATTTATTCCTCAACTCACCTTACCAACTAGAGAATCTTCCATGTTTTCCAGGTAGTGGTAGCAGAGAATTTTGATGAAATAGTGAATGATGTAAATAAAGATGTGCTGATTGAATTTTATGCTCCTTGGTGTGGTCACTGTAAGAATCTGGAACCTAAGTATAAAGAACTTGGAGAGAAGGTAAGTCTGAACCATATTCTGAAGATAAAATTTGAGTGGGGATGTTGACACATGTATTCAGCATTAGTTACCTTATCTACTCTTTATTCACTTTCTCCTGATTTCCCCCTAGTGTTTAGCCTGAGCAATGCCTCAAATACCTGTCTTAAAACCATTCAGACTCACCCTAGCTGGTTTGGCTCAGTGGATATAGCGTTGGCCTGCAAACCAAAGGGTCCCGGCTTAGATTCCCGTCAAGGGCACGTACCTCAGTTGTAGGCTTCTACCCACCGGGAGCCCTGGTTGGGGTGCGTGCAGGATGCCACCAATCGTTGTTTTTCTCTCACATCGATGTTTCTCTCTGTCTTTCCCTCTCTCTTCTACTCTCTTTGAGAATCGATGGAAAAATATCCTCAGGTGAGGATTAACAACAACAAAATAATAATTTTTTTTAAATGTTAAAAAAAACAACAACGCCCTAACTGGTTTGTCTCAGTGGATAGAACATCAGCCTGTGGACTGAAGCGGTCCCAGGTTCGATTCTGGTCAAGGGCATGTACCTTGGTTTCGGGCACATCCCCAGTAGAGGGTGTGCAGGAGGCAGCTAATTGATGTTTCTCTCTCATGGATGTTTCTAACTCTCTATTCCCCTCCCTTCTCTCTGTAAAAAAAATCAATAAAATATTTTTTTTTAAAAACCCCACTCAGACTCAATCTAGATTAGTGGTTCCCAATGTGGGGCACATGCCACACAGGGAGGCAATTTGATTTTTAAGGGGGGCAATGGAGAATGAGTTATTAAGTGAATTTTTTGCCTTTCTTATGGTTCTAGGGTCCCTCATATACAGTATATAAATATATACTGCACATATTTATGCATTTCAGTTCTCTATTATATGTTTTGAAACTTTATTTGCTATTTTTCATATCCCTTCATATTATTATTATTTTTTAACAATTTCTTAGTGATTTCTTCCTCAGTACTGCAACTGTCCTTTCGTTCTTTTATTTTTCTCTTTCATGGGTGCCATGTTCTTTGGAAGCTTGTTTAGACCAAGGTAATGGCCTTTTAGGCTTCCTCCACGTGAATAGTTCACTTTTTGAGTAATAAGAATTATATGTCACAGGGAGGGCATCAGGATATTAGAGATGCTTAGATGGGGCATGGGCAAAAAAAAAGTTTGGGAACCACTGATCTAGATTATGGTTAAAAGTATACATACTGCCCTGTCAGTGTTGCTCAGTGGTTGCCCATCAACCCATGAACCATGAGGTCACTGGTTCAATTCCCAGTCAGCACTTGGCCGGGTTGCAAGTTTGATCCCCAAGAGGGTGCATGCAGGAAGCAGCCAATCTATGATGTTTCTCTTTTTCTATCCCTCTGACTTTGCCTCTCTCTCTAAAGATCAATAAAATAATATATATGTATATATATCTCCAGGCTTCTGAATTTTGGTAATGGTTTATATAAAACCATTATATTCCTTCATCTTAAAACACTTGGCTTAGCCTTTACAGTGTCTTCTTTCAGCTAGGTAGTTTTGAAGGTGGCTGTATATAGAGTCTTAATATGGAGCCCAGAGAGAAAAGGGCAACTTGTGAAAGGCAAGATACTATGTGCAAGTGTTAACTACTCTTCTTGTCTGATCAGCAAAACTTATGTAGGTGTTTTAAAATGGGATTTTTTAAAGTCCTGAACTGACTGTCTCTCAGTCACTGAAACTTGAAACTTAAAAATCTAACCTTTTTATTAACAGCTCAAAAAAGACCCAAATATTATCATAGCCAAGATGGATGCCACAGCCAATGATGTGCCTTCTCCATATGAAGTCAGAGGGTAAGTAGATTAAAAACTAATAAAAATGTGTAGCCAATTGACAAAAAAAAAAAAGCTGGTAAGCCATTTTTTATTGGGTATAGTTTGGGGAGCCCTCATACTCCAGTTGAGCACAGAACCACTGATGCCTTCCCTGGTTTAGAGTTCTGCAACATGGGCCTACATGACTGTCACAGATTTTGTGAGCTCTCATATTCCTGAGTTTTGGTTGGATGTAACCCTAGCCATTGATGGAGACTGCTGTCTGGACAGATTAGAAATCATGGCCCTAGCCAATTTAGCTCAGTGGATAGAGCTTTGGCCTGCGGACCAAAGAGTCCCGGGTTCAGTTACGGTCAGGGGCACATGCCTTGGTTGCAGGCTCCTCTCTGGCCCAGGCCCTGGTCAGGGCGTGTGCAGGAGGCAACCAATCGATGTGTTTCTCTCATAGTGATATTTCTCTCTGTCTTTCCCTCTCTTCCACTCTCTCTAAAAATCAGTGGAAAAGTATCCTCATGTGAGGATTAACAAAAAAGAAAGAAAGAAAGAAATCATGAAGAGAAGTTACTCCAAGAAACAGTTATTGAGGAAGTATACTAGTATGACAGAGTTACTCTGGAACTGGAAAGTAGTCAACTCATTTCTTTTTCTTTTTCTTTTCCTTAGTTTTCCTACCATCTACTTCTCTCCAGCCAACAAGAAGCTAGATCCAAAGAAATATGAAGTAAGTGCATTGTCTCAGCTCTCCACAAATAAACACACACATACTCACACAAGCTTGTACATATCTAGCTCTATTTATTTAACTGGAAACTCTTTCAACTCTCGTCAATATATGTGCTTTTACAAACTCAAAAATCTTATTAGGGGTTGGGGGGAAACCCAGGGTTCTTTAAATGATTAAATTTTCATGGTAATCTTTCTGTTTTCAGGGTGGCCGTGAATTAAGTGATTTTATTAGCTATCTACAGCGAGAGGCTACAAACACCCCTATAATTCAAGAAGAAAAACCTAAGAAGAAGAAGAAGGCACAGGAGGATCTCTAAAGCAGCAGCCAAACATACCACTTTGTAAAGGACTCTTCCACCAGAGCTGGAAAAACCATTAGGAAGGACTGGTACCCATATGGGATTATTACCTCTCAGGGCTGAGAGGACAGATGGATATTATCTGAATCCTGTTAAATTTTCTCTAAACTGTTTCTTAGCTGCACTGTTTGTGGAAATACCAGGACCAGTTTGTTTGTGCTTTTGGGGAAAATTATTTGTGTTGCTGGGGGTGGGGGGAATTGAGTTGGGGGGTTATTTTCTAATTTTTTTTGTACATTTGGAACAGTGATAATAAATAAGCCCCCTTTAAACTGTCTTTTCCACGAGATGGGAAACCAGCAGTTCTCTAGCCCAGCACTGTCCAATAGAACTTAATGGAAATGTTCTATAACATTTGTCTAAAACATGTAGCTATTGAGAATTTGAAATGTGTCTAGGAACTACATTTTAAGTTTTTATTAATTTAAATAGTCACATATAGGGCTAGTGGCCACCATCTCGGTCAGTACAGCTGTAGACCAACTATTTTGACTCCATAGTTTTCACCTGTAAATCCTCAAATGTTGTCTCTATCCTTACATGGTTATTGCCCAGGTCCCTAGCTTGGATAATTAGAACAGGTGAGGGCCCTTTCTTGTTGAAATCTGTTTCTGACCCTGTCTGTGCCATAAGGATGGGTTGCTGTTTGTCTTTGCCATGTAGCTGACTGGGTTTATACCTCCCAAGAGCTGTTTTTTACCCAGAAATGCCCTGAATGGGTGTGGCATCAGGTTGGGGTTCCATCCAAGTTGTTTCAGAAATTGCTGACACTGCTGGGTGCAGCTCTCGCCCCCAAAGCCCAGGGTGTGGCCTATTAATTTTCCTTTCCAGTGGACTGGGAAAAGCAGTATCATTCCTGGTTGTGAGTGAAGCATCCACTTTCTTATACAACAATGAGGAATGCATTGAACCATTTCCCCTCATCCTTTTTGGGAGTACATCCAAATCCTATCCATGGTTATAGTTTTCAGTCACTGAATATTTCCAGATTGGAGATCTAATAGTAAATGATCTTCAACCTCGATGTTTAGAAAAGGAGAACTTGCCCTAGCTAGTTTGGCTCAGTGGATAGAGCATCAGCCTGCAGACTGAAGGGTCCCGGATTCTATTCCAGGCAAGGGCACGTACCTTGGTTACAGGCTCCATCCCAAGCCTGTTGGGGCACATGCGGGAGGCAACCAATCAATGTGTCTCTCTTGCATTGATGCTTCTCTGTCTCCTCCTCCCTTCCACTCTCTCTGAAAATAAATGAGAAAATATCCTCAGGAGGGATTAACAACAAAAAGAGATAATTTTTTTTCTATGTCATCTCTAGTTGTCGATTATAAGGTGGTTTTGGTAGAGACTTATAGCAAAACTAGAGGCCCAATGCACGAAATTCGTACAGGGGGCTCAGTCCTCGCGGCCCCGGCTGGCCCTCGCAACCCCTGCTTCGGACAGTCGTCCAGCTGTTTGGTCTAATTAGCATATTAGCTCTTTATTATGTAGGAGGATATTTATCAGGATCATCCATAGTGCTTGAAGAAGTAAAGCCTAACCATAATCTTGGAGATTCTAATTCACAAGACCTGGGTTGGGATCTGGAGATCTAATTTTTTTAGAGAAGTGGTTCAAACATAGAGCCAGGGGTATGAACCACTGCTTTGGAAGAGTTAAGGAAAGCATATAAACTTGTACAAAGGACACAGACAGTTTTAATTTTTTAGCCATGTTTGTAAAAGAATTCACTTTCAGTACATTGATAAGACCCCAAGCCATTCCACATTACATCCAGGTGTATCACAACTTCCTGAAAGTTATTGTTTTGTTAGGCGGCTACCAGGCTGAATTCTAATGTCCCTGAGGTATCTTGTCCCGGAAAGGGTGTCATTTCTTAAGATTTGAAAATGACCTGCTGAACTAAAGGAGGAGAAGCCAAGCCTCTGCTGCTTTTCTTAGTCTCCTGGGTACAGCGATAGTGTTGGCACTGTGCCCACACCCTAAAAATTAATACATGGCAACAATGGAAATCAGACCTTAACCTAGAGCAGCTCTCCTACTTGCCACCATGGATTCAGCAATAACAGGGGCGGACAGTTGCACTCTACTTCATTTACAGCTGTTTTGTCCTTTGCATCACGCTGGACAGAGAAGGTCGATAGCCCTTGACCAGTTCAGCTGCCCCTGTTCTTTTCCTCAAACTCCAGGATGAGACCTTTAATGTGGGACAATTTCTGATGCAGGTACTCACAGCGACACTTTTCTTCCCTGTAACCTGGGTACCGCTGCAGAGAAAAAGCATCCATGTCAAAAAAAGTAATTCACTTTTACCTTATTGCTAGCATTCCCAGACCTAGTCTTACCTTCCTGAACTTTTTATATTCCTGGACTATCTTTTCTTCCAGCACCTGAAACAAAGAAAATGCTAGCATCAAGTTTAACCTTGAGAAAAAAACGAGTTCTCTTAAAACAGGCTTGCTTATCACTTTGGTCACTGAAAAAACAACGGAGTTTATGGCTAGTAGAGCTGGGAAGCCATCCTGAGTCCAGTCCTTACCTTGTGTTCTGGAGTTCCTCGCTGAACTTTCTTGATCTCTGCTCCCAGCTCTATGAACCTTTGGCTTGCAGCCCCAAATCGAGCATGCAGGATGCGGTATTCAGCATAATCTCTCTCAAAGTCCTGCTCATAAGCATGTTGCTGCTCTGCAGTGTGGATGGCCCCATATTGCCTGCCAGGAGCAGAGTTAAGTTACCACCTTCAATTTTACCTGCCAAAGCTCCCAGCTCCCAGGAGGTTCATCTTAATATCTCATATGCACAAGGCTTGATAAACTTAGAAATGGCAGGGGACTCACAGGAGGTAATCTGGTACCTCTTCAGGGTTTGGTGATTCAGAACCTATGAAGGAGGGAAGAAGACATGAAGGTGATTATCAAACTTTTCCCCCCACTGTGGCACTTTTATCCTCTTCTCATACCTCTCATTAACTCACCTGCTTGAACTGGGGGACTGTGCTCCAGTCTGGGGCCCATGTCTTCATGTTTATTTTCTTGCTCCCAATCTTCTCCCTCTTGTAGGTCTAGAGTTCTGAGCCTCTTTTCTTTCAGTTTTATAGTGGCTGCAGGTGCTGGACGCTTCTGTCGGGGAAAATACTTTTGTCATTCATAATAGTATGTCAAGAAGCCTCCTACTCTGTGCCCCCTACTCTCTGTTGAAAATTATTTCCATGTAATAATCTCTGCTTGCATCAAAATGAAGGCTCCCAATTTTAAAATTTTAGCCTGATTGAACAAATCTCTGAAAAACTGTTATAATTTACCTTGTTCAGATGTTTCTGGCTAGCAGAAGGAGGCAGTGCCTGGTCAGGCTCTCTGTTTGGAAGACAGGTCTGGTTCCTAGGATATTTGAAGACGGAATGGAAGAGATGAAGACCAGAGTAGGAGGTAGAACTAGATTTCTTATTGTATCACTTAGGGTGGAGATCTGAGGAAGGGTTTCTCAGCTTAGTCCCACTCTGCCCAAGTACCTTACTTCCCACTGTGCCAAGTGTTCCCTCGAGGGTCCTGGGAGTGACCGTCTTTGGCTGCTTGCCGGCGGGTCTGGCACCTGGCAGGGAAATGGCAGGGGCACTTGGCTACCTGGGCTTCAGGCTTTGCCCCACCTTCTCCCAACTCCTGCAGTTTCTTCTGGCCTCACCTCCTCTAGTGCCATCTGTGGCCGTGAAACTCCGTCTCTAGAATAATCTCCCATGTTCTGCCAATTCTCAGGCTCTCTGGAATCATCAGTCAGGTTGTGTCCCTGACCTGAAGATGGGACTGGGATAGAGTCCATGGCTGCCCAAATACTGAGGCGCTCCCTGAGTGGCCCCAGGCAGTGGAGGCGGTTAGGCCCAGGTCTGGAAAGAGGTGATGGTAAAAATAACAGGAGGGTGGAGAACTTTTAAAGCAGCCCTGGACACCCCCTTCCTAGACTTCCCACAAACCCTTTCTTACCTGCTTAAGGGCTGGCACACAAGGTCCAAGCCACTACCAGGGCCCTCCTGGCCACACTGAGACACTATGAAGGAGAAGAGGCAGGAGCAGCCAGGGCCTGGGAGCCTCAGATACTAGGAGTGAAAGGAGACCGTAAGCCCCATGTAGTCAACCCTTCCCCCTCCCGCCAGCGCCCTTTCTCCCTGAGCCGGCCTAAGACCGAAGGTGGGTCCCAGGGGACTCGTTAGCACGCCAGGTGCAGCTAGGCCTGGGTTCCCAGGAGGCTGAGACGGCACAGACTCTTCAACCGCAGCCTCCTGGGACCACAACCCCAGCAGCCCCCTCACTCCATTCGGGTTCAGTTCTCAGGAACTTCCTCAGACCGTGACTGCTCTCAGCCTCCCGCCCTGAGCCTGCGTCTGTTCTCCCCGCACGCACCCAGGTCTGTTCTTACCCCTCGGCTGCCTTGGAAAGCGATCACCGGCCGAACCTGCAGGGAGAGCACAGAGGCAGGCTGAGCGCAGGTGCAGCCCAGTCCCAGGCCTCCGGGGCCGGGAGGGACCGGGAGGGGCCGCGCTCGCGGGCTTCACTTGGAGAAGGTGGGAGGTCGGGGAGGCCGGCGCCTGTGAATGCCGCTCCCCATCCCCAGTCCCTTCGCCAGAGTCTCCGCTGAGGCCTGAGTCGAGGGTTAGGGTCTGGGGAAGACGGGGCTCCGGCCCGCCGCACCTGTTGCCGCTGACACTCCTGCAGCGCCCGCAGCGCCGCGTCGTTGAGCCTGAGCAGCAGGAGGCTGGTCCGGGCAGCGGGGGTGAAGCAGAGCCGGAGCTTCCCACTCAGAAACTCCTGGGGTCCCGCCATGGCCGTGAGGTCGCGGGCAAGCAGAACACGAGCCACACGCGAGGGCCACCACCAACTACTTTCGCTCTGCAGGGCGAGACCTGCCCAGCCGGTAGCCCAGGTCGGTCCCGCCCCCGCCAGGCCCCGCCCCCTGCCGGCGCCACTCCCGGGGTTCGCCAGCTGCGTGGGCGGCGCTCCGCTCCCCAGCCTCCCGCCCTGAGCCCGCGGGGACCCCAACGGGTTCTTTCTGGTTTGGCCCGCCCCTCGTTGGGCTTTTGGTAGGGGCGCCCTCAGTGCCCGGGAGAAAGGCTGCGGCCAGCCTCGGACTCCTCACCCAGAATCTCCAGTCCCGCCTCAGTTTCCCCAGCAAACCTGAAGTCGGCGTTTCTGTCTCTCAGTGAAGCGGAACCTGCAGCCCAGAGGCTTTTAGGCGCAGAGGGGCGGGGGAGAGAGCCTGGTTGCCAGGAGCCCCCAGCGTCTGGAGGGCGGCAGACCCAAAGGGGGATTCCTGGCTCCCACACCTGCTGCAGCACTTTTGCTTTTTTTCCGGCCCGCCGTACTGATGCAGATCCGAAACCAGTTTCTAACTAAGGATGGAGAGAAAATCGGGTCCCTTGAGCGTTGTGGCAGCCGCGAAGCTTGGTTGTCAGGGTTGGAACATCCCCATGGGTTAAACACGTGAAATTGCTGTGAAAGGGAGTTGGCCCACTCCCTCAGGAGGACCAAGAGGTGCCACGAAGTTGCCACATAGTCCGTAGGTCCAGATCCTGGTGCAGTGAGACCCCGAGACCAATCTCAGGCCAGCCCTTGGTGTTTCCACTCCTCCCTAACTATATAATCCTATGTAATAAACCCCTAATAAGCAAATAGACCCAAGGGTGGAATGACCTGTCGCTATGACCTGCACTGACCACCAGAGGGCAGCTCGCTCAAAGCAGGAGCTGCCCCTGGTGGTCAGTGTACTCCCACAGGGGGAGCGTGGCTCAGCCAGAAGCCTCACAGCGCTAAGGAGTAGCAAGCAGGTGGGCAGTCAGGAGCCAGGGGTCCCAGACTGCAAGAGGGCGCAGGCCAGGCTGAGGAACACCCCCTCCCCAGTGCACCAGTTTCATGTACCAGGCCTCTAGTTTGGGTATGTTTCCCAAGAGCCCTGATGTTGTTCGCTTTTCTGACCAGGATCCCTCTGCTAAATCTCAACCTGCATCATCCCAGGTGACCTTAATGCCCTCCACCCCAAATCAAATTGAGGATAGTACATTTGTCAAAACTCATCAAGTTGTATTTAAAACATTATATTTTAATGTATGTAAATTATACCTTCATGACGTTTACTTTAAAAATCTGTATAATAAACCTCCAACTCCAACAACAAAAACATTTACTGGTTCATGTCCTCAGGGCTCTCTACTGCTCTGGGTGACAATTTGCTAATCAGATAATACTTGTGGCACTGGGTAAAGCTGGTCTCCCAGGGTTCCTTTTCTTCTCAGAAGACAGGTGTGGCCTTTTGTTAGATCTTCCTGGATTAAAATGGGAGGGTGGGAAGGGTGGAGTTGGAAGAGGGCATTGAGGGGGAAAATGGTGATGAGGTAAAAAAAAAAATAAGAAGAAGAATAAATAATATGATTGACTAACAAACTGCCCAGCACTTACTGGGTAAACTTGGTGAATAACAAGACCTGCTTTTATTAGAAAATAAAAGGAGAGACTAGAATGGTGACATTTTCCAGAGAGGAGGGAAGGAGCAGTGCTATAAGAGGAGGCAGCAGGGGAAGATATTTGTTGAAGGGAGGTAGGGATCTAACATTTGTTGGGTGTCCATTGTTAGGGGTCAGGATCTTTGCCCATTATTTAATCCCTGTAATAGTTTTATAGAGCAGGTATTGTCCACATTTTTCATACATTCATTCAACAAATACTTATTGAGCTCTGTACCAGACGCTGTACTAGATCCTTGGGCTACCTCAATGAACAAATTCTTGCTTTGGGAGACACTAAACACACCTAACAAATAAGCATTAAAAATATAGTGTATGGGTCCTGGCCAGTGTGGCTCAGTTAGTTGAGCATCAATCATCCCATGCACCACAAGGTCACTGCTTTGATTCCTGGTCAGGCACATGCCCAGGTTGCTGGTTTAGACAGGAGGCAACTGATCGATGTTTCTCTCTCTCTCTCTCCCCTCTTCTCTCTCTAAATATCAATAAAAACTTTTTTTACAATATAGATATAGTGTATGGGATGTGGAGGGAGATTGAAGAGGGTAAAGGGCGTCAAATATATCAAATATATGGTGACAGGGCAGGAACAGACTAGAAAGGGTCAATGGGGGGGAAGGACATATGTAATACTGTCAGCTATAAAGATTTTTTTAAAATATGACAGAAGGAGAAGAGACTTTTGGGTGGTGAACACACATGTAGTAGGTAGATGATGTATTATAGAATTGTACACTTAAAACTTAATTTTATCAATGACTGCCACCCCCAATAAATTTAATTAAATAAATTAGTGTATGTTAAAAGGTGTTAAGTTGCCCTAGCCGGTTTGGCACAGTGGATAGAGCATCAGCCTGCGGACTGAAGGGTCCTGGGTTTGATTCCAATCAAGGGCACATGCCTGGGTTGCAGTGTGGGGCGTGCAGGAGGCAGCCGATCAATGATTCTCTCTTATCATTGATGTTTCTCTCCTTCCTCTCCCTTCCTCTCTGAAATCAATAATATATATATATATATATTTTAAGGTGATAAGTGCTATAGAATAAAAGAAAAAATAGAGCAAGGTAAGGGGGTTGGAAGTAGAGGAGGGTTGGGAGGGTTGACCATATATTAAGTAAGGTGATCAGAAGGCCTTCTGGAAAAGATGAAATTTGAGCAATGCCCTAAAGGAGGTGAGGGAATTAGCTAAGCTGTACAGTTGGAGGACATGCTCTTTAGAAGAGGAACTAGCCACTGTGCAAACTCTGTACGTCACAAGTGTGCTTGAAGTGTTTGAGGAAAAGTTGAGGCCATTGTCACTGGAACAAAATGAGTGAGGGGAAGGGTAGTGAGAGATAAAGTCAAGAAGATAAGGAGCAGAGGGAATTAGTCACGAAGGGCCTTGTAAACTTTGGCTTTTACTTCGAATGAAATGGGGAGTCATTGCAGGATTTTGAGCAGAGGAGTAATATGAAGTCACTTCTATTTTAAAAGGATCACTCTGGCTGCTGTGTTAAGAATAGACTAGGGGAACAAGGATAAAAGCAGTATGACCTGTTAGGTGGCTATAGCAGTAATCCAGGCTAGAGATGGTGGCAGCTTGTACCAGTGGATAACAAAGCAGGTGGGAGAAGGGATAGGGTTCTGGTTATGTTGAAGGTAGAGAATTTCCTGGTGGAATGAATGTGGTATGTGAGAGACAAATGTCATTAAGAATAACAAGGAATGCCCTGGCTGGTTTGACTCAGTGGATAGAGCATTGGCTTCCGGTCAAGGGCACATGCCCAGGTTGTGGACTCGATCCCCAGTGAGGGGCATGCGGGGGGCGGCCTATCCATGATTCTCTCTCATCACTGATATTTCTCTCTCTCCCTTCCTCTCTGGGGAAAAAAAAAAAAAAAGGATAGCAAGGATTTGGGGCCAGAACAACTAAAAAGATGAAATTGTCATCAACTGAGGAAGGGAAGACTTCATATAGAATAGTGTCAGTTCTGAATATGCTGAGTTGTCCTAGAATCCACATGGGGATGTGGAGCAGGCATTTATATAATCAAGTTGGGAGCAGGTGAAACATGTCTTGGGCTAGAGATGTAAACTTGGTAATACAAAACATAACATGTGTGCGTTATATGCCATTGAGTCAGCTCCAACTCCTAGCAACCCTGTGAATGAGGGATGTCTACAATGTCCTGTCCTCAACAGCCCTACTCAGCTCCTGTAGAATCACGCCTATGGCTTCCTTTATGGAGTCAGTTCCTCTCATATGTGATCTTCCTCTTTTCTTGTTGCCTTCAGTTTTTCCAAGCTTTACTATCTTTCCCAGAGAACCCTGGCTTCTCATTTTGTGCCCAAAATAGGACAGCTTCCCTTTTGTCATTTTTGCATTCAGCAACTTTTCAGGATTGATTTGCTCTAGTACCTACTTGTTCATCTTTCTGTTGGCCTAGGCCCGAGTAGCCATAGAACTCTCTCCAACACCAACTTTCAAATGAATCATTTTTTTTTTTCCCTATCAGCCTTCTTCACTGTCCAACTTTCACATCCATATATAGTAATTCGAAATACGAGGGTGTGGATGATTTTAGCCTTGGTCTCTAATGACACACATTTGCTACTAAACATATAGATGATATTTAAAGCCATGAGGCTGGATGAGATCAGCCAGGAAGACAGAGGAGAGCGCTGGGCACTCCAACCTCTAGAAAGAGGTCAGAGTGAAGAAAAGAAAAGCCAATTGAAAGGAAATGGCCAGTGAGGAAGGAGAAGCACCAAGAACACCAAGAGAGTATGATGTCCTGAAAGTGAAGTGAAAAAAAAAATGTTTAAAGGGGAAGGGATTGATCAAGTGTGTCAAATGCTGTTGATAGGCCGAGTAAAACGAAGATTTAAAATAGACCATTGTAATGAAAGTTTTCTAAAATTGACAGTGCTGATGGTTGCACATATCTGTGATTATACTAAAAACTATTAAATTGTGCACTACACTTCAAATGGGTGAATTCTATAGCATTTGAATCCTGTCTCTTTTTTAAATCCTCACCTGAGGATATTTTCCCCCCATTATTTCTAGAGAGAGTAGAAGGGACGGAAGAGAGGGGAGGGGAGAGAGAGAGAGAAACATCAACGGGAGAGAGACACATCTATTGGTTGCCTCTTGCACGTGCCCCTACCAGGGCTGGTGAACCTGCAACTGAGGTAAGTGCCCTTGACCGGAAATGGAACCTGTGGCCCTTCAGTCCACAGGCTGACACTCAAACCACTGTACCACACCGGCCAGGGCCATCTTCATCATTTTTAAGTGTACAAGTCAGTATTGTTAAGTACATTCACATTGTCCTGCAGCCAATCTCCATAACTCTTTTCATCTTGCAAAACTGAAACTCTATACCCATTAAACAAGTTCCCCATTTCATATTACTCCCAGCCTCTGGTAACCACCCTTCTTCTTTCTGTTTCTATGAATTTGACTACTCTAGATACCTCATAGTGGCATCATACATTATTTTTCTTCTTGTAACTGGCTTATTTCACTTAGCATAATGTCCTCAAGATGCATCCATGTTCTAGTATGTGTCAGAATTTCCTTCCTTTTTTAAGGCTGAATAAGATTCCATTTTATGTAATATATTTATATGTTTTGTTTGTTTGTTTGTCCCTTTATCTGTCAATGGACACTTGGATTGCTTCCATTTTGGCTATTATGAATAATGCTTTAATGAACATGAGTGTACAAATACCGTATTTTTATTTTATTTATTTTTAAAATGTTTTTATTGATTTTTAGAGAGAGGGAAGGGGAGAGAAAGAGAGAGAGCAAAACATTGATCGGTTTCCCCCTGCATGCACCCTGACTGAACCAGTAGCCTCTTGGTGCACAACAAGATGATGTTCAACCAACGGAGCTACACCGGCCAGGGAAAAATACCATTTTTTAAAAAAATGTGTTTTAAAACATTACTCTGAGAAGGGGTCCATGACACAAAAGAATTCCAGTGAGTGGTCTGGCTAGCATTTGAACTCAGGCCACCTGGTTCTAGAGCCTCTGGTTGCCCTCCACACTTACGAGATCATGCCACATCAGCAGCCTATACTCCTTTACATCAGGACAGGTTCTGCATCAATATAAGGAAGAAAAGGGAAAAGACCTTTTCCATGTATGCATGCAACCCTGTTTCTATAGAGTTATTAATTTGGGTCTTCTCGTCCCTTTCCCCTCATCCTCCTCATCACCACATGCTTTGGACCTAGAGATTCTGTCCTTTGAACATGGGAATGTTTCTCTCCTTCTTATCAGTATCTGCTAGGCCTGCAACCCTGTGGCTCTGGGGTGTCGCTCAGCACTGAGAGAGTTCACTTGCCTGGGAGCCACATGTTCTCCCACGGTCCCGATGCTGCTGCATTGAGTGTACACTTTGACATATAGCCCCAGCATAAGAACTTGAAACCCTGTCTAATCTAGCAAGAGTAGGGCCATCCATATTTTCCAAGAGTAGCCTATACTCCGCTATGTATCATTAGCTCTTTGCCTCTGAACTTCTGTCCAAAGGGCGAGGGAGAACTAGGAAGGAACACTTGATGGGAACAGATAAATAGCTGGAGTTTTAGTAAGCAGGGAGTGAGAAGCAGAGAAGAGAATTGGAAGTGGGAAGAGCTGGAAACTTGCATTATCCCCTGGTGCCGTGGTCAGCAAACTGCGGCTCGCGAGCCAAATGCGGCTCTTTGGCCCCTTGAGTGTGGCTCTTCCACAAAATACCACGGCCTGGGCGAGTCTATTTTGAAGAAGTGGCGTTAGAAGTTTAAGTTTAAAAAATTTGGCTCTCAAAAGAAATTTCAATCATTGTACTGTTGATATTTGGTTCTGTTGACTAATGAGTTTGCCGACCACTGCCCTAGTGTCTCTCAAAGGAGAGAAGGAGAGGGATAGAATTGATGAATGCCTGCATAATTAAGGTGACCAGATTTTAACATTGGTAAAGCGGGACACCATTGTTGGAGGAGGGGGGGGAATTCTTTTTATATATATATATATATTTTTTTTATTGAGTTTTTACAGAGAGGAAGAGAGAGGGATAGAGAGTTAGAAACATCGATGAGAGAGAAACATCGATCAGCTGCCTCCTGCACACCCCCTACCTGGGATGTGCCCGCAACCAAGGTACATGCCCTTGACCGGAATCGAACCTGGGATCCTTGAGTCCGCAGGCCGACGCTCTATCCACTGAGCCAAACCGGTTTCAGCCCGGGGCGGGGGGGGGGGGGGGGGGGGTTCTTGATTAAAAATTTGGTCTATATTGTAATCGCTTTTGGTTTTTTTAATAAAAGGAAATTCACTTCTTAGATCATCGTTGAATTTGCATCCTCTTTTCTTACTCATTATGTTAAAAATCTAAAAAAAATAATTTAAAATTATATTATAAATTATTATATACATATTGCTTAAAAACACAGTAAGTAGGTACATAATTACATGAACATATTTTATTGTTAGTTTATAAATTAAATTAATTTGATTGTTATAAAGTAACTATATTTTAAAAATTATTTTAATCCTATATTTCTTTCTAAATAATAACAATACTAACTTGTATTATTTTTTCTCTGAATTTGCCGTAACGTAAGTCGTAAGTGTCACTTTCAAGGCCGGCGCTAGACTTTTTGCCACCACTATAAAATATAAATAATACGAGTACTGTCTGCTAAATTCAAGAAAATTTATGTATTTATGAAATAAATAAATAACTTACCTAAATTATCTGAATAGCTGATTTGTAATGACATCACTTGTTTAACTAGCTTACTAGCACGCAGTACGATGTGTATCGTCTGAGAGACAGTTACAAAATGTTTTCATCCTTGCCAATCCCAAAAAATGCCATTGTTCATTAAGTCCAAACAATGGTGGTCGAATTCCAACAACTGATCAACAATGCGAACTTTGATAATCAGTTCTCGATAATCAGTTTTCAACAATTATTTGTTACTAGAGGCCTGGTGCACGAAATTCGTGCACGGAGGGGGGTTGTCCCTCAGCCCAGCCTGTACCCTCGCCAATATGGGACCCCTCAAGGGATGTCCGACTGCCCGGTGGGATCGGGCCTAAACAGGCAGTCAGACATCCCTCTCACAATCCAGGACTGCTGGCTCCCAACTGCTTGCCTGCCTGCCTTCCTGATTGCCCCTAACTGCTTCTGCCTGCCAGCCTGATCACCCCCTAACCACTCTGCTGCCAGCCTGTTTGCCCCCAACTTCCCTCCTCTGCCGGCCTGGTCACCCCTAACTGCCCTCTCCTGCAGGGTTGATCACCTCCAACTCCCCTCCCTTGCAGGCCGGGTGCCTCCCAACTGCCCTCTCATGCTGGCCATCTTGTGGTGGCCATCTTGTGTCCACATGGGGGCAGGATCTTTGACCACATGGGGGCAGCGATATTGTGCATTGCAGTGATGATCAATCTGCAGATTACTCTTTTATTAGATAGGATAGAGGCCTGGTACAGGGGTGGGGGGCAGCTGGTTTGCCCTGAAGGGCGTCTGGGATCAGGTGGGGGTTCCCTTGGGGTGTGGGGCGGCCTGAGCGAGGGGCCTGTGGTGGTTTGCAGGCTGGCCACGCCCCTTGGCAACCCAAGCAGAGGCCCTGGTATCTGGAATTTATTTTCCTTCTACAATTGAAACTTTGTAGCCTGGAGCAGAGCCAAGCCTGGGGCTCCCTCCGAGGCCCACAGCCATTTGTGTTGGGGTTATAATTGAAACTTTGTAGCCTTAAGCGGGTGGGCCCGGCCAGGGTGTGTGGAAAGCTTTGCTTCCCCTGTTGCCGGCGGCAACCCTGGCCTGCTCTCTCAAGCTCCATTCTGCCGCCATTTGTTTGAATTTGTTTACCTTCTATAATTGAAACTTTGTAGCTTGAGTGGAGGCTTAGGCCTGGCCAGGGCAGGCGGAAAGCTTGGCTTCCTCTGTTACCTAGGAAACCTTGCTCTCTGTGGCTGTAGCCATCTTGGTTTGGGTTAATTTGCATGCTCGCTCTGATTGGATGGTGGGCGTGGCTTGTGGGTGTGTCGGAGGTATGGTCAATTTGCACATTTGTCTATTATTAGATAGGATTATTAAAGTTTAACATTATAAAATTAACAAAAATAATATAAAACTCATATTCTGGCTAAATAGCCACATGGCCGCCGAAAACCGTATATTCCCTTCCCGTCCCCCCCCCCCTTCCCTAGCTTGTCGTGCATTCTTTCCAAAAATCGGGATTTTTTTTAAAACGCCGCGGGACGCGGGACAAATTGTTAAAAATCGGGACTGTCCCGCCAAAAGCGGGACATCTGGTCACCTTATGCATAATACAAATGCAGTTCAGCTGAGCCAAGGGAGAAGCAGAGGTATGTGGGAGGAGGTGCTGCTCTGAGACCTCAGCTTTGCTCATATGTTCACAAAAGTAGGTAAGATGGGGAGGAGGTGCTTGGTGGAGGCAAGGAGCTACTCAGGAGCACCAGTGGTCAGGAATGAGATATCATCACCCGGGTCAGAAGCCCAAGGTGACGAGGTGAAGTGCCTTAGCTCCCCTCCTCAAGCATTTCCTGATCCATATTTAGTAGCTCTTCAAGAATGGAGACCTCAGCCAGCCCTGAGCCTTCCAGGACTTAGAACCTGCCCCAATGCAAAGCCACCTTTTCTGTGGGGATAACTCTAGCCCACACTCTTTCTGCATTCTTCTCCTATCCTAGGTATCTTTGTCTCTGGATCTGTTCCTGGAGGTTTATTTGTTTCTTTCTATCAACACTTCTCTCAATGCAGACTTGTGGTTCACTGGGGGGAGGGACTGGGGGGCGAGGGGGTGAGGGGGAGAGGTGAGAAGGATGGTAAATGAAGAGTTCCTAAAAGATCAGTACCAAGACCTCTTTCTCATTTTACTCTCTCCTCCTAGGCTATTTCATTCCTTACCATGGTTGGTTTTGTTTTGAATATGTTTTTATTGATTTCAGAGAGATGTAGGGGGAGAGAGAGAGAGAGAGAGAGAGAGAGAGAGAGAGCGAGCTAGAAACACATCCCCTACTAGGGATCAAGCCCACAACTCAGGCATATGCCCTGACCAGGAATCAAACCAAGATCTCCTGGCTCATGGATCGATGCTCAATCACTGAGCCACATGGGCTGGGCCATGATGGGTTTTAAATTAAATATTTATTTGTTTTTATGAAAGTTACACATGTACATACATGTTCTTTATTATATGTTCTTTATTACTTACAATGGGGGGATGGGTGTGGGGTGGAAGGGATCAATGGGGGAAAAAAGGGTGACATCTGTAATACTTTCAACAATAAAAATAAATTTTTTAAAAAAGTAATCCTTATCTCACTCTGCTTCCCAATGCTTAAAGGCGATTACAACTCTTAGCTGACTCTTCTGGCATTTATTGCTTTTTTCTAAATATCATGCCATTTCTTGGTTTTTAAGTTTCAGATTAAAAAAATATATATTTTTAGTTATTTCAGAGAGGAGGGGAGAAGGAAAGAGAGATAGAAACATCAACGATGAGAGAGGATCATTGATCGGCTGCCTCCTACATGCCCCACTCTGGGTTTCAAGCCCGAAACCCCAGCATGTGCCCTGACCAGGAATCGAACCGTGACCTCCTAGTTCATAGTTCGATGCTCAACTTCTGAGCCATGCCAGCTGGGTAAGCTTCAAATATACACTGACTTCTATTTTTAATATGAGGACTTCATGCTCTCATCCTCCACATGAATATGCTTGTACTTTCTCTCTATTCTCCTAATATAGTAATGTTACTTTTGTTAAATCAATACTGAATGTTTACATTTTATGAGTGTGTAAATGTTATTTTCAAGCTGTAACAATGTATTGTTGACATTCCCTTTCTTGTATGTTTTCCCCTGAAATTAATAATTCTTTTTAAATTTATTTATGTAATTATCTATGTACTTACCAATTAATTCTCATACTCTCTTCTAGAAATCTCCTCTCAATATGTTCAGATACAATCAAATAGTTTATCATTTCCTTCTTTCCCCTTAAATATATGCCTCCAAAACCTTTCACCTTCCTGCTCCAATCTGAGATGGTTGTTCTTTAAGCCTACTACAAAGCTATTGGTCTTGGATGTTTCACCAGCAACCAGCATATATCCTTCAATTATCTCCTAGGTTAGATACCCTTTTTACTGGTTTCTATGACTTTTGTTTATTTGTTTACTCTCTCATTTTGGTGGAGTACATCTCCAATAGCTTCCTCAAAGGGGTGCATGGTAGATAATTTGAGACTACAAATTCTCATAATTAGCTCAGCCAGTATGGCTCAGTGGTTGAGCATTGGCCCATGAAGCAGGAGGTGATGGTTTAATTTCTGGTCAGGGCATGTGCTCAGGTTGCAGGCTTGATCCCAAGTAGGGGGTATGCAGGAGGCAGCTGGTGGGATTGATGTTTCTATCTCTCTATCCCTCTCCCTTCCTCTCTCTAAAATCAATAAAAATATTTTTTAATTTTTTTCTCATAGTTAACTGATAGCTTGGCTGGGTGAAAAAGTCTAGGTTGTTAGATATTTTTCTTCGGATATTTGATGACATTGCTCCATTGTCTTCTGGCTACCAGTGTTGCTGCCGACAAGTCTGAAGTTATTGTGATTATCCATCCTTTGTGACCTGTTTAATGTCTCAGAAGCCGTTAGGGTGTTCTCTTCGACTCCAGTGTTCTGATATGTGGTAGGTCTTTTCTCATTCCATGTGCTGAGCACTCAATGGATACCTTTAATTTTTGTTTTACTTCCCTCTCATTCTGAAATTCATATAAATCGATGCTGGAGATTCCTGAGTTGACTCTATAATTTTCTTTTTCCCCCTCTCCTATTACCTATCACTTTTTTGTCCAGTTTTCTAGAATATTTTTTCTTGTTTTTTATTATTGATTGATTTGAGAGAGATCAATTTTTGTTGTTCCACTTATTTAGTTGATTCTTGTATGTGCCCTGACCAGGGATCGAACACACAATCTTGATGATGTATCAGAATGCTTCTCTAACCAACTGAGCTACCTGGCCAGGGCCTGGAATATTTATTCAACTTATATCTTCCAACCCTTCTATTGATATTTTCTCTCAGCTATCATATTTTAAATTTCCAGTAACTTTTTATTATTCTCCGGATGTTTGTTTTTTATAGCTCTCCTGTTCAATATTCTATTCATCTCTAAGGATACTAATTATAGTCCCCCCCCCCCCCCCCCCGCCGCCTCCAATTTTTTTTTGTTCCTGGAATTGTTTCTATATCCTCTAAGAACTTATTTTCTGTTTCTGTTTTGTTTTGACTTGTTTTCATGTTAACAGTTTTTTTCTCCAGTGCTATTGGCTAGTCAACTCCATAAGCAAGGCACTGGGTCATTTCATTATGTGGTGATTCAAATTAATCTAATTATCCAATCTTGTATTCCATTCAGGACCTTGGAATATGCTGTTCCTATTGTGTAATGATTAAAGTGTATTTGGCTGAAATAACAGAAATCTAACTCAAGGCAGCTTTCCATAGCAGGAAACTCAGAGGTAGAACGAATGTTACAGTCGATGTATCCAGGGGCCCAAAAGCATCGTCATGGACGGAGATTGCTTGGGCCACTCACTTTGCTTCAGCCTAAGGCTGGCCCTTAAAGGTCATAGAAGTCAGGAGCACTAGGAGCTATGTACTTCTTTGTTCAAGTTAGTGGGAGAAAGCACTCTCTCTCCCCTCACATTGAAACAGGAAAGTTCCACTTCCTTTTGGTTTGATAGGGCCAACTGAAGCCACATTCGAACTTCTGAACCAAAATGTCACCAGGTAAATACCAAACAATAATTGGCTTAGTTAGGCCTGAGTTCCTGAACCAATCAATACTAAGAGGATAAGTTTGTTTTGATTGACTTAGCCATAGGGAGGAGGGTGAGAATTCCTAAAACTGCATTGCTCTTCGATAAAGGAAGGATGTTTGGAATGTTAAGGATTCAATTGCACTGCTGGAACCCTCTTCTACTGTTTCTAAAACTGGCTTCAGGCCTCACTTTAAATGTCACTACAGAAATGGGTTTCCCATTACTCTCTCTTTTTTTTTTTTTATCTTTGAACTTTTTATTGGGCTCCTGCCCCTCTCCGAGGGGCGCCACACTTTTGCTGCCTTTAACACCTTAGAACTTTGGTGTCATTGACCTCAGACACTGCTTTGCCATCCACAATCCTGTGAGTGGTGGTCTTTTTGAATGGAATGCATGGACTGGCTGCTGTCCAGGTCATCACTAAGACTGAAGTCCTCCCCTTCTTCCAGTTGCGGCGGCGGTAGGTGGTGATCTCAAACTCCAGCTTGTCCTTGATGTTCAATAGGGTCTTGTACTCCTGGGTCTGGTGCTGCCCCTCAGCCTGGGCCTGGGCCAGCTCTGACTCCAGGTGCAGTAGGATCTCGGTGAACTGCTCCACCTGCATGGCATAGTGCATCTCCACCTCCCGTAGGCTGTTCTCCAAGCTGGCCTTCAGATTCCTCATCAAGTCCAGGTCAGTCTCCAAGGACTGGACTATACGTCTCAGCTCTGTGAGTGTCATCTCAGCAGCTCCTATCTCAGCGGTCTGCAAGTGACCACTGTGGTGCTCTCCTCAATCTGTTGGGACCAGTACTTGTCTAGCTCCTTTTGGTTCTTCCGAGCCAGCTCATCGTACTAGGCCGGGATGTCTGCCATGATCTTGCTGAGGTCCTGAGATTTGGGCGCATCCAACTCCACAGTCAACCTAATCTGGTTTTGTAGACCATTTACTTCCTCCTCATGAAAATCAGCTCCTCCTTGAGAGCCTCAATCTCTGTCTCCAGCTGCAGTTGATATTGGTGTCATCAAGGACCTTTTGGAGCCCATTGATGTCACTCTTCACAGACTGAAGCATGGCTGTCTCATACTTGACTCTGAAGTCATCATCAGCAAGACAGGCATTGTCAATCTGTAGAACAATGCAGGCATTGTCCACAGAACCTGCAAAGATCTGAGCCCTCATGTCCTCAATGGTTTTGAAATAATGCCTCCAGTCTCTGACCTTCTTCTCCAGGTGTTCCTGGATTTTGATCTCCAGACTCCGATTATCAGCCTCCAGGCTTCTCACCCTCTCCAGGTAGGCCAGGCAGTCATTCAGGCATTGCATAGTCTCCTTCTCGCCCTGGATGCCCCCTATGCCTGCTAGACCCACGGCCATCCCTACAGCGAGGTCCCCAGACCCCCAGCCACTCTGCACACTGGTGAGTGGGACATGGAGAGCTGGGTGCCTGATCCCCGCACCTGCATAGATACTGGCCATGCTGCTGGTTGGCCGGATCCAGTAGCTGGGCAACGGCAGGGAGCCCAGGGTCTGTCTGGTAGTTTGAGGAGAAGCTGGAGCGGGTGCTGAAGCTCATGTTTTCCAGGGAGGAAGGCGAGAAACCGAGACTCACGTTCAGGCGGCAGTTCCCCTGTTACTCTTCATCCTCACACCTTTGTTTCTCTTTTAACACTTAACACAAGTTGTCATTTTATATTGTTTGGTTTGTTTACTTGTGAATTGTCAGTCTCCTCCAATAAGTGTCAACTTCATGAATTCAGAGACCTGAATTATAGCCAGTGCCTAAAAGTGTCTGGCACATAATACTAGTAAGTGTACAGCTAATATTTCATAAAGAAATGAATGAGCCCTAACCGGTTTGGCTCAGTGGATAGAGCGTCGGTCTGCGGACTGAAGGGTCCCAGGTTCAATTCTGGTCAAGGGCATGTGCCTTGGTTGTGGGCACATGCCAGTAGGGGGTGTGCGGGAGGCAGCTGATGGATGTTTCTTTCTCATCGATGTTTCAAACTCTCTATCCCTCTCCCTTCCTCTCTGTAAAAAATCAATAAAATATATTTAAAAAAGAGAAATGAATGAACTTAGGAAACAATAGTATCTTCCTCCCTCACTGAATCTCCAAAATATATTTTGAAACTGCACACTTTTGCCATTTCTGCTGCCACCATTTCAGTCAAAAGTGGCTATCTTTTCCTCCCTGATGTAGTGGGTATCTTTTATTTGTCTAGTATTCTGTTTTTGTTTTTTTTGTTTTTTTTTTTTTTGGGGGGGGAGGCAAACTCCCTTTTTCTGATAAATCTGTTCCTTCCCATATAAATCATGTGATTTTGCTGGGAGGCTGCTCTCATTCTATCCTGCTGCACACCTGAGACTAGGCACCTGATCCATCTGAGCCCTGGTATTTTAAACACAGAAACTAAAGGAAGAGACTCAGACCCTCTGCCTTGGACAATTTGTGAGATGTGAAGGCAGGTACCACTGGTGGCCATTTCCTATCATGTCAAGAAATCTGGGTCTGAGAAAATAAAGCAAGATAGGAGACACGGAGGCATTTCCTCTTCACTGGTTTTAATTTTCCCTAGTGTCAGCCACAGCCCAGCCCAGCCCAGCCCAGCCCAGCCCACAATTTGGTTTTATAAACCAACAAATTCTCCCGTTTGCCCAAATTGGTCTGAATTACATTTCAGTTATCTGTTACAAAATGAGGCCTAGCATCCTGGATGTCTGTGATAGCCTCCTGACTGCTCTCCCCATTTCCAACTACCTGTTGTATTTCATTTTCCTCCCACAGAGTGGTCTCTTCAGAATTTTCATCCTGCTGATGAAGAGCACAGACTGGGTTAGACTTTCAGCCGTTATTATCTGAGTTTCCTTGGGAAAGTTATCTAACCTGTCTGTTCCAAGGTTTATAAACTGGTAGAAAGGGGATAATGACGTCTCAAAAAAGTCACTGTGAGGCTCAAATAAGAAAAGTACACTTCATAAGCACTCACTTAATGTTAGCTAGTAGTCCTAGCTGGGTAGCTCAGTTGGTTAGAGTGTTGTCCCAATATGCCAAGGTTGTAGGTTTGATCCCTGGTCAGGGCACATAAAAGAATCAACCAATGAATGCATAAATAAGTGTAACAGCAAATCAATGTTTCTATCTCTCTCTATCTCTCTCCATTTCTTTCTTTAATATCAATCAATCAGTAAATGCCCTGGCCAGGTAGCTCAGTTGGTTAGAGTGTTGTCCTCATACGCTAAGGTTGTGGGTTCAACCTTCTGTCAGGACACACACACGAAGCAATCAATGAATGCATAAATAAGTGGAACAATGTGTCGCTCTCTTCCCCTCTTTCTAAAATTCAATAAATAAAAAATTTTAAAAATGTTAGCTAGTGGTGGTGTTAGCAGTAGTAACTCAGATCATGTCACTGCCATACCTATTTCCTGACCTAATTTAACTCCACCTTGCTCACTAGGCATAACATGCCTATTACCTATCCACTAGGTAGGCTTTTGACAAAATGGATTGAGGAGGCAGGGCTTTAGGTCCTTCCCTCTCCTGAAATGTTCTCCCAGCCCCTTTTCCCTTGGCTTAGCTAACTCCTCATCTTTTTGCTTCAGCTCAAATATCACTTGCTTCACCTCCCTAATCAAAGTTATAATCTACAGGGTCTACAGGTATACTCCCTTCATAAAACCATCAGTACTATAATTTCTTACCAGGACAGGTAGAAGAATTGTTCAGAGATAGTCTTTTTTAAAATATATTTTTTGTTGATTTTAGAGAGGGAGGAAGAGAGAGAGAGAGATAGAAACATCAATGATAAGAGACAATCATTGATAGGCTGCCTCCTACATGTCCCACACTGGAAATCAAATCCGCAACCTGGGCATGTGCCCTGACCTGGAATTGAACCATCATTTCCTGGTTCGTAAGTCGACGCTCAACCATTAAGCCATGCTGGCTGGGTAACACAGTTAGTCTTAATTCAGATTACACTGAAATCTGTTTTGATTGGTAGGTGCTTATGCTGTGTGCACCCAGTTAAATATTTTGAGTATCATCCTTACATAGAATCCTTTTCCTTCAAAGCAGTTATTACAATTTGTGTGTGTGTGTGTGTGTGTGTGTGTGTACATATATATATGTATGTATATATGTATATATACAGAAATACATATATATGTATATATATGAGAGTTATTTCCTCTCTATACAATGTTCCATGAATATAGAGATATATGTTTTGTTCATTACTATATGCCTAATCCTATATAATAAAAGGCAAATTGTCTCCTTGACTGGGAGTTCGACCAGGAGTTCAACTGGGAGTTCAACCAGGGGGCGGGGCCAGCCAGCCTGTGGCCCCTCCCCCTGGCCATGCACCGGGCCTCTAGTCTATATAATAAAAGCCTAAGTGACCATTAGAGCGGAATGACCAGAATGACAGTGATGCTCACTGACCACCAGGGGGCAGATGCTCAATCGGGAGTGCGGCTCAGCCAGAAGCTGGACTCACGGCTGGTGAGCACAGTGGCGGTGATGGGAGCCTCTCCTGCCTCCATGGCAGTGCTAAGAAGCAGCAAGCAGGCGGGTGGTAAGGAGCAAGGTGTCCCAGACTGTGAGAGGGCTATCCAACTGCTGGCTTAGGCCTGATCTCCAAGGGAATCAGGCCTAAGCTGGCAGGCGGACATCCCCCAAGGGGTCCCGGTCTGTGAGAGGGCACAGGTTGGGCTGAGGGACACCCCCCCCCCCCCCGTGCACAAATTTCGTACACCGGGCCTCTAGTACCTAATATAATAGTTGACACATAGTTGGTGTACAACACAATGAATATTTATTGGAGAATGAGTGAATTTTTTGATCAACTCCTCGAAAAATTAGGATGGAGGTGTGATAACCAGTCTAGGTTCCAATAAGATGGGAATTAGACTCTTGGACATGGGGTAGGGTGAGGTCAATTGATAAGAGGAGACTGGTTACAGGGTTATTCCACTCTCTCACCCACCTGAGCTACTAAAGCTGATAAGGAAGTAACAGGTGCCAAAGAAAACTTTCTTCTTCATCCTACATTATTTCACTCACCTCTGGCTGGCTCAGTTTCCACATGGGGCTTGTTCTGTGGCTTTTCTGCAGAACCTGGGCTGGGAAGCCAAATAGCCCAAATTCTTATGAATCATGGCCAGATTGTTGCTGTGGGTCTGCAGGTGATGTCTCCATCCTATAAGTCTGGTTTCCTCATCTTCTCACTTTATATCTGGGGTCCCTAAACCCTGACCCTCTTCCTTCTCTGTTTCAGAGTCTTGGGTCCTCATTCTCCCTGTTCCCTAATTCTCAACTCTGTGCTGAGTTTAAATGGAGGTATTTCCTTTCCCCACTAGCTGTTGACCCACGGCCTCAGTTCTTAACTATGTGGGCCCCTCCTCATGACATGGCAGCTGGCTCCTCCCACAGCCAATGATCCAAGAGGGAGATGAACACAGATGCTATAATTTAGCATCAGAAATGACATAGCCATAATCTATTAGTCACACAGACCGACCTTGATTCAGTGTGGTAGAGGTGGAATACCAGGAGGATGGGATCATTAGGGGCTATGACAGAAATTAGCTACTGCAGATGGATTAGAGAAATTTGGAGAAGGAAGAATTTTTAGGACTTGAAGAAGGAAAATGGAGGACACATTAACCAAATGCCTATTATGGGCCAGGCCCTTTATATCAAGTTATTAACCTTTTCCACAACAATATTATTTCTATTTTTCATATAAAGAAATTGAAATATGGAGAAAATATATGTCTAAAATTAAACCCAGTAAGTAGCAGAGTCAGGATTTGTTACATTATTATGTGGGCCACTTTGGTTACATTTAGCATATACCAAAGGGTGGAATATGTGCTACTGAAGGTATGAGAAGTAATTTTAGTTAGTATAGAGCACCAATTTTCAACCAGTGTGTGCAAGAATTTTAAAAACATGCAATCAATACCTGAGTATTTAGTCAGGGGCACTGACCTCTTTTCCCTTAGATTGTCAAATAAAAAAAATGACAACAACCAACACAACAATAGCTATCCAGTGTGAATAAATCAAAATTATTTAATTTTTTGTCAGATAGGCAAAAAATATATTTTTTTGGTGTGCTGCAGAATTTTAGTAATTAGTTTATGTATGTCATAAGATGAAAAAGGTTGAAAATTGAAAGAGATAGAAAGAGACATAGTGCCTGGCCAGCGTGGCTCAGTGGTTGAAGGTCGACCCATGAACCAGGAGGTCATGGTTCCATTCCAGGTCAGGGCTCATGCCCAGGTTTAAGGCTCAATCCCCAGTGTGGGGCATGCAGTAGGCAGCCAATCAATGATTCTCTCTTATCATTGATGTTTCTCTCTCTCTCTCCTTTCTAAAAAATTATCCTAACTGGTTTGGCTCAGTGGATAGAGTGTGGGCCTGCAGACTGAAGGGTCGAGGGTTTGATTGCAGTCAAGGGCATGTACCTTGGTTTTAGGTTCCTCCCAGGCCCGGGCTCTGGTCAGGGCGAATGTAGGAAGCAACCAATCAATGTGTTTCTTTCACATCAATATTTCTCTCTGTCTTTCCCTCTCTATTCCACTTTCTCTAAAAATCAATCGAGTGAGGATTAAAAATCCTATATAATAAAAGCATAATATGCAAATTGAACGGCAGAACAACCTGTCACTATGATATTCACTGACCACCAGGGGGCAGACGCTCAACCAGGAGCTGCCCCCTGGTGGTCAGTGCGCTCCCACATGGGGAGTGCCACTCAGCTAGAAGCAGGGCTCAGGGCTGGTGAGCGCAGCAGCGGTGGCGGGAGTCTCTCCTGCCTCTGCTGCAGGCAGGTGGTAAGGAGCGAGGGGTTCTGGACTGTGAGAGCCCCCAACTGCAAGAGGGCCCAGTCCAGGCTGAGGGAGCACCCCCTCCCCCCAGTGCACAAATCTCATGCACCAGGCCTCTAGTAAATAAATAAAATCAATAAAAAATATTTTTAAAAAAGACATAGCACTGAATAACATTGAAAGTATAAAAAGTAAATGCTTTTTAATCTTCTGATTATGTCAAGAGAAGCTTCAGTTTGGAAGACTTATGCCTTATTACTTCTCCAACACTTGTTAGTTTCGCTTTTTAAGAAAGAGAGGGCAGGCCCTGGCTGGGTGGCTCAGTTGGTTGGAGCATCCTCCCTTGCACCAAAATGTTGCGGGTTTGATTGTGAGTACAGGAAGCAACCAATCGATGTTTCTCTCACATATCGACGTTTCACTCTAAAAAAAAAAGATTAGTAAAAACATATCTTTGTGTGAGGATAAAAAGAAGAAAAAAAGAGAGGCAACCTGGGCATGTACCCTGACCAGGAAACCAACCCGTGACCTTTCAGCGCACAAGGATGATGCTCAACCAATGGAGCCACACCAGCCAGGGCAGCAGCATCTTTAACAATGATATTTTGGGGTAGAATATATTTATCATTTAATAATATATTTCATTTTTATTGTATTTATTGTTATAGTTACTTTCTGCTTTTGGACAAGTGATACTGATTTTACATTTCTAAAGGAATGTGAGGTTTGACTTACATGCTTTATTTAAGACTTATACAAAAATTAAGTAATAGACAGTAGTTCAAGTGATACTTAGGTATGGCAAAAATAATGAGGATGGCACTGAGGTTTATTGCCTTCCCATCAACTCTATGTTGAGGGAGAAGCCAGTTTGAAATTCCAGCGTCAAGTGGGTTCTGCTATGGGAACTAGTTGGACAAAATCACAAGTTAAAATTCACAACCCCCCGGCCCGGTGTGGCTCTGTTGGAGTGTCCTCCCGTGCACGGAAAGGTTCGATTCCGGGTCAGGGAACCTACTCGGGTTGAGGGTTTCATTCCCAGTAGAGCAAGGGTTGTTTCTCTCTTCTCTCTCTCTCAAACCAATAAAAACGTATCCTCCGGTGAGGATTAAAAAAAAAAAAAATTCACAGCTAGTTCTTTCCTGTGATGCTTCCTAAGCATTTCTCCTTTTCCCAAACAATTCCTCAGGGCCGGTGGGGAGTTTTGTAGATGAGTGGAGCTGGGAATGGGAATGAGTTTAGTGGGAAACTGAAGCTCCACGCCCCATTCAACTGCCTGCTAAAAACCTCGTGTGGCTGGTGGAGACAGTGCCGTGAGAAAACGGACATATGTACATTTTCCAATCTCTCAGTCCCGTATGCAACTCCATAGTCTGATTTTGGGGGTCCTCCAATACTTCTAAGCCATTGCATCTTCACATTTCGAGTTTCTGTGGGGAGATGGACAAGACCAAAGTTTTAGGACGTACGGGGTGTGGCAGCGAATTTCTGTATTAGAGGGGTTTGGGGTAGCGGGACAGTGTGGTTGGAATGGGGTCTCTGAAGTTGCGTTTGTGTATGAATTTACATATGTGGGCGACGCAAGCGGCTAACTAGGCGGTGGGGTATTCGAATCAAAGGGCCAAATTTAGTTCCAGAATTCTGATAACAGAGCCGGCGGGACCTTTTCGCCGCCCTCGCCCCCCCCCACCCACCCCCCCGCAACCCCTGTCCTACAGCCCCCACTGCTCCCTCTGGGAGAGCCGGTCGGTGTCCCGAGCCGTCCCCGCTGAGGTCACTGCCACATCACGTGCTCGAGCCCGCGGAAGCGCCACATCGCCAGCCGCGCCCCTCGCCCCCACCCCGCCCACGTGACCGGCCTACTTTCTCCCGCCCGCCCCGCCGCTCCGCTCGGAAGCCCCGCCCCCCGCGCGCCGGGCCTGCGAACCTCCGCCCCGCCCCGCCCCGGCCCAGGCTCCAGCGTGGCCCGCGGCCCCACGTGTTTCCTTCTGGCCAATGGGAGCCGGCGCCGGGCGCGAAGAGGCGGGGAGGAAAGAACGACTCCGTTACGCTGCGAGAAAGGGGCGGGGCCTGCAACGTCGGAGTGAACGAAGGGACGCAACGGAGGCCGGTCGGAGCCGCTGCCGTCGCCATGACCCGTGAGCGCTGTGCCCCTCTCCTCTTGCCCTTTCCCCCTGCCCTCCCCGAGCAGCACTGCCTGGTCCCGGCGCGGGCCTCCTCCTGGCCTCCCCAGCGAGGCCCCTTCCCGGGAGCGCTCCTAGCGACCCTCACCCTCGGAGCCCGGAAATCGGCCCTGGCCCCCCGCCACTTCTGGAGAAACACTTGTCCCCCCGCCCCCACGCACGGGTCAGGCAAAGGGCCTCCCCGACCGTCCGCGGCGTGGGGAGAAGCCCTGCGTCTGGGGGAGAGGCCCAGAGCCCCCTCCTCCCAGTCCTAGCCCAGCCCCCACAGGGCCCCGAACCGTTCACCCCTCCCTGCCCCCCACCTTTCTGGGAGCCCACGCCGCCCCGAACCTCGAAACGCGCCTCCCGCAGGCTCCTCGGGACTGTCTTTTCTCCGCTCTTCAGTTTGCCCTGCCCCGTGGCAGGCAGCTCGGCCCCCTCTACCCCACCCCGCCCCCCATCAGCCTCAGCCCCGAAATGGGCCGGTGTCGGGACCCGGGGGATGGAGTCTTGGACCCCGCGGGTGACCGGGTGAGGTTCGAGAGGCGTCGGTGTGTGGCCAGAAAGGCCCCCGCGGCTCACCTTTTACCTTCTTTCTTTAGGCGGTAACCAGCGCGAGCTCGCCCGCCAGAAGAATATGAAAAAGCAGAGCGACTCGGTTAAGGGAAAGCGCCGAGATGACGGGCTTTCTGCTGCCGCCCGCAAGCAGAGGTAGCCCCTGGGAGGGGAGGAAAGCAGGTGGGGCGAGACTTGGGTTGGACCGAGGGTTGGACCAGAAAAGAGAGCGACCTCAGGGCTGACATCTGAAGTAGTCGCGAGGGGCAGAGTGCATTGCTTCCTCTAGGGCTGTATTTCCTCCCCACGCTCCAAATCGTTAGCTCGCTGCTTCACAGGAAGGGACTGGGGCGGGTGCCTGCCCTGAGTCTGATTTCGGAGTACCCCTGGGTCTGACCTTAAGGGCAAGGGCAGGGAGCTTCACATTTCAAATGCTTCAGTGGTTATGACAGCCCGGCACTTTTGGCCCTCCTTGCAGTGCGTTTCTCCTCCCTTCTCCCAACCTTTTCACTAGTGTTGCTGGGTGTGGTACTCGGCACAGAATAGCCTTGTGTGGCCAGACTTCTGACCCCTTGGGCAACAGCCAGATAGAGACTGATCGCCTTTTTTGAGCCTCAGCTCTCTTCCTTTTATTCTCCTGTGGGAATACAGCAGCCACACGCTGAATTTTGTCCCATCCACTTCCATCTTATCCTTTGTGCCCTTCATCCCCCTGCATCTTGTCCCTTTTGCCCTCTGGTACCTCCCAGTGCCCCATCATCTCTACCCCCAGGGACTCGGAGATCATGCAGCAGAAGCAGAAAAAGGCAAACGAGAAGAAGGAGGAACCCAAGTAGCTTTGTGGCTTCGTGTCCAACCCTCTTGCCCTTCGCCTGTGTGCCTGGAGCCAGTCCCACCACGCTCGCGTTTCCTCCTGTAGTGCTCACAGGTCCCAGCACCGATGGCATTCCCTTTGCCCCGAGTCTGCAGCGGGCCCCTTTTGTGCTTCCTTCCCCTCAGGTAGCCTCTCTCCCCCTGGGCCACTCCTGGGGGTGAGAGGGTTACCACTTCCCAGTGTTTTTTTATTCCTGTGGGGCTCACCCCAAAGTATTAAAAGTAGCTTTGTAATTCCTTGAGCGACTGGTTTGACTGGGGATTTGGGGGGGATGGGGATGGAGGAATGGCTGCCCTTTCCCATGAAAAGGGGAGAGAATGTTAGACCCTAAAAGGTTGTGGATATGTAGCTTAAGTAAAACATCACAGAAAAATCCTTTATTATACTACAATAAGCAGAGAAGTACTCTGGGTATGTGGTAGAGGAATCCTCTAAGAACCATAGGGACTTCTTTTCTGTAATTTTTGTCCCCCACCTAGACCTTAACACCATCCCAAGGATGGAGTTGAGGGCTTAAGAAGGAAGGCTCCAAGACCTAAGTTTATGCCCCTCTTCCTTATTCTTTCTCCATTTGTTTCCTTGCTTGAAAGTTGGCCCAAAAATCCTGCTGCTCACCGACTTCCCACAGTCAGTTGCTTTCAAGTGTTCACATTCTCTTCTTTCAGTCCTCGTGGAATGAGGGTGGTTTTTGTCTTCCCACTTCCTTTGACCTCAAGATGAGGATTAAAAGCTGGGGTAGTCTCTGTGTTCCTTTCTTCATGTGCTCTGGTTTGTTCTGGGGCTCTGGGCTTCTTATATCCCTGTGCCCAGGGCTGAACTGCTTATGTTTCTTTTTACCTCCAAGAGCAGAGCCAAGTATGCCTTCAGTCCCTGTTGATCTCTCCCTGTCCCCATCTCCACCATGAGAGTGGTTCCTGAGCTGTTGACTTGGGAGTTAGCTCTTGAGTAGGGGTGAAGTTGTAATGGTAGCTCTAGTGAGTCAGATACCTGGCTAGGGCATTAAGGGTATATTTGGGCACTTTTTCCAATTCAGACATACTATTGCCTTCAGCCTAAATGAGGTAACTAACTGCCCATTGTGTCCTTGAGGTGTTTGCTAGGCTATACAGCTCTCCCGAACCAAGACTAGGGGCACAACCTCAAGGAAACCTCAGTTGTGTTAAAAATACCTAGAATGGATATTTGTTATCTGGCGATACTAATACGATGACCTTGTTGCCTGAAGATAGGAGGAGGCTTGGGGTTCTGGGTGGGGGACCAACAGAGTGGTGCCAGTAGCAGCCACAGATAGAGGAGTACACAAGCCCAGCATGAGGCAACCTTGACCCAGAAGGTAGCCCAGCTACCCTTGGTGAAGGTCTTTTCCAGTTCTGCTCCCTCATAGCTGTGGAACCAAAGTTTTGTGGTTAGAGAATATGAAGGGCCTTCGCGTTTAGACCTGTCCTACCTTCCCATCAGGTTATGGCAGACCCATGTGAGTCCCCTGGGAACCCTTGGGACTGGCCTTGATTCACTCCCTATAATGGCTAGGTTTTCAGGAGAGTATCCCAGGCCTACTTCCCCATCCTACCTGAACCAGTTGGTAAGGGTAACCATGACATAGAGTGATGCAAGGAAGAAGACGAAGTGGAAGGCAGAATAGCTGTAGGAAAGATGCTGGGCTTGCACTGGAGGAGCTGGAGAGGTCTCTTGGTCAGCTGGCCGGGCAGCTCCTCTTTGCCCTGAAGAGAGGGAGGGCAACAGTGCTGCTGAAATACCTCTCCCATCTTCCTCCTCCCCCAGCTTCCTTTGTGAAAGCGCTTAAGGGCTCTTTGACACTGCAGAAATCTACACTTTCTTAGGGATCCTCACTTGACACTCACCTTCCTCTGGCTCCACTGTTTCAGGGCAACAGAAACAGAGTGAGGGCTTCTGTAAAACAAAAGGCAGCATGTTTTGGAATGACTTTGAAAAGAATGTGAAGGTATTAATATAGGAAACTCCCTTTCTTTGAAAATATCTGGTGAAAGAAGTAGAGGCACACCTGGGTTCAAATGCTAGCTCCAGCATATAACTGGTTATGGTCATTTTGGTAAGATGTTTAATCTGTGCCTCAGTTTCTCCATTTGTAAAATGGAGCAAATAACCTACCTCACAGGGTTGTTGTGAGGATTATATTAAATGAGATTATGTATGTAAAGGAGCACAGTGCCTAGCACATTGTGGGTACTCAATAAAAGGTAATAGCAGCTAGAATCTGAGCTTTCTGGGTAGAGATTGGTAGGATGTGGATGTGTGTGTGTCTGTCTGTGTGTGTGGGAGGGGGAGGGGCACTGGGGATACTGAACTCTCCATTCTCACCTGGAACTCATAGTTGTAAACCTTGATGATCCACAAGGGCCCAAATACTTCAGCCAGGTAGGAAGCCTCATTGCTGAGAAAGAAAAAACAGTTCTCAAGCAGGTTTAGTCAAATAGCAGGAGGGAATTGCCTGATGGCACCTACTGCCAGCTGGTAATTTTCAGGAGGATATTGGGTTCCTAGAACCATTCCCCCCCCCCCCCCCCAAGATTTAGAAATCTTCACATGAGGCCCTAAAATCTTTGCATGTGTTTTTAATTCTCATATTCCCCTTGCCCCCTTTTTCTTACACAGATCATCTGACAAGTGCTATTCTTAGAAACTGTTTCTGTTCATGGGGAGCCTCCCTCTTGTCATGTTTTAAAGTTTAAACAAACACGGTCCCAGACAATCTGACCATCCCTCCCTGTCCTGGGCATTTTTCCTTCTCTCATACCTCTTCCCTTGACACTTTTACGCACCAAGCAAAAAGCACACAAGCATACATGATGCCAGCACTCAACACTGCCAGAGAAGTATCTGGTGTTTGGGGTTCCATTTTACTCAGGCCAGGCAGACACAGTGTGTGATTCTGTCCTTGAAGAATTACTGAGAAGGGTAGAAGAAAAGTGGTAAGAACAAAACTAAGTATTTGGCAGGAGCAAAGAAAAAAAAAAAAGGTTTTAGCCTGGGGAGACCAGGTCCTGTCCTTACCACTCTCTGGAGGTCGGCTGGACAGTGCAGAGAAGGTCAGGTACATGATATAACAGCTGATGATAGAGGCTTGTAGAAGGCCAGAGCGGGGTTGCTCTGGGCATAATGGGGATCATTGCTTTAGTCTACAGGGTAGTAATTTCCTCCATTTCTACCCCCAACCACACTTCTGTTTCCCCACCCTTTAGGAGAAGCAGAGAATTGATAGATTAGGGAAACTAATGAAATTTGCTATACTAATGGTCCCCCAAATCTGGAATGTTGCAAGGCATGTACCCACTGAGGCGGATGCAAGGAGCGATGGAGAGGACGGAAAGGAGACCACAGAAACAAAGGTGCAGACTAAGCAGCATCTTGTTGAGCAGGCAGCCAGCTGGGTGCGTGTAGTGGTGGAACAGGAACACTGCTGCCACACCTGCCAGGCCGTAGAATCCTAGGGTGGCCAGCAGCATGGCTAGGAACCAGCGGCAGTCTTGGAATGCACCTGTCTGCCTAAGGGTGGAGGTGGGCAGTGGCTTCGGGCTCCAACTCTTATTTTATTACCATTACCAACTATTCCCCTCTCCCAGAAGACTGGTGTGACTACCTATCCCAACTGGCCCACAGAGTTAACAGATTCCTGAGCTTTTTTGATACTGCTCAGCAGTTACGGGACCATGGACCTGTCATATCCTTGGCCCAAGCCCACTGGGTCTACTAATGTTAGACAACATTCCCAGGAATAGCCTTTAGGGTTATGTGCTCCTTACCAGTTCTTATTCCAGGAATGGGCGAAGGCTGTGATAAGCACCAACTGCAACAGGATGAATGTGAAGCCTCCACAGATGCCAATGTAATGCCAGGCTGCACCAGTGGGAAAATGTAGCTGATCATATTATTACTCCTGGTCTTCTTCCTACCCTCCCTTTTTCTCAGAAAATCTTTTAACCTGATCAGGATATGAAATGGAAGGTACCTGGGAAAAGATGCTCATCAGGGATGCAGAAGGCAACAGCACAGAGACCTAGCAGGAACAGCAGCTTGAGGAGCCAGAAGCTGGTTAGTAGGGAAAGAAAAACAGGTTCAAAAGAAAAGGCATAGGAGAGTGGACAGAAGTGCCTACCGAGGAAGGCAAAGGAGAAAGCAAAACTAGAGGAAAAGGGAGAGAAGAGACAGCTAAGTATAGGAAAGGAGTCTCGTGTGAGAACGGCTGGAAGCAGGTCCATTGCAGCTTATTCCAAATTATCTCAGATACCTAAATAACATTTGGACAGCATTTTACTATTGACATAGGGCTTGCAGATAATCCCACTGTCACCTCCATTTTAGAAACTGGAAGTTCAGGCCCCGGCCAGGTAGCTTAGTTGGTTAGAGTGTCATCCCATTATGCCAAGGTTGTGGGTTCCATACTCAGGGCACATACAAGAATCAACCAGTGAATGCATAAATAAATGGAACAACAAGTCCATGTCTCTTTCCCTCTCCCATCCCTCCCTCTCTCAAAATCAATTTTTAAAAATCTTTAAAAAATAAAAAGAAACAATCTGTTTTCTGTCTTTTTACAGTGCTATTATTTCATCTTGGAATTTCCTTTAAGCTTATGTCTACTTCCCTCCCCACCCAAAGAGTACACACAAACCTATTATGCAGCTGTGCCCGAAGGCTGGTAGGGGAGTGCAGGTGGACCAGCAGCACAGCCTGCAGCAGGTGGAAGGTGGCAGTTCCTGCACAAACTCGGTACACAGCCCCAGAGCCACTGAGCACTGGGCAGTGAGAGTGGCCAAACAGATGGGCACAAAACCCCGAGGGCATCTGGATCTGGAAGGAGGGCAAGTCATCATGAATAGAGAGGTGCCTGCTTCTCATGGGTATTATTCACTCATTTGTCCCCAGCCCCCAATCTGAATCTTGTCAGTGCAATTCTATCCCCTCACACTTACGCCATTAGCCTTGCCCCAGACCCTCTCCACTACTGTTCTTGACAGCAGCAGGCAGCAGACTGCTGAGGCCCCTACATGGAGGATTATGTAGGATAGGCGGCTACAAGTGGACTCTGTGAGATGAGGCCACCTAGAACGGCAGCAGCAGGTACAGGGAACAGGCCCACAGCAGGACATCTGGGGATAGAGCAGATGCAGGGCAAGGGTTACATTAATGCATGTGTGAGTTTAAACTAAGGCTGAGTTCCAAAATTTCCCCTTTCCTTTTCTTCCAAGCTATTTGGGATTGACTTCCACTGACATCTAGAGCTTTCATCCTAAGAGCTTACTTCCTGCAGGCTTGAGCAGACCTTCCTAAAAAAGCCTAAGTCACACCTGGCCTCTAACCCCCAGACCTAAACATCTGATACTGGGAACCTGGGAGGAGAGGTTTAATGATCAGTAATCTTACAGACAAAGAAGCAGAAGGGCCTCAGAGGGGGAAGGAAGGCCTATCATCTTTATTGGCTCCCCTGGGCTTTCTTCCCCAGCTTTAACCACTATTCCCTTCCACTCTTCAGATAGCTCTTGTCTAGGGAGCTTTCAAGCCTCTGCCCAAGTACCTTCTCACCTGATAGAAGGGAGGATTCACGCTGACATTGCTGTCTTCACTGCGTTGCTGTGCCAGGCGGAGGGAGGTGCTGGGGCCCGTGATGGCCTTTGCACCCACCATCCTTATGGCAGATGGAAGGTAGATGAGAAAATAGCAGCTCCCTTTTGTCCTCAGCCCATTGGACTGCCACTGTGCTGGGGCTGGGCACCCAGTCTAAAACAGAATGGGGAGGAACATCAGGAAAAGAACACCGACCTCCAGGATGTGGTAAATGCAAAGGTCCCAGTGAAACTACTTTCTTACATGGGCCCGTAGGCCCCTCGGGCTGTTCTTCCCAGGTTAGAGAGCAGTACGCCTATGTGGCCTCCTGTGGATTAGCATTCTTAATTGGTTTAGGATTAGCCGGCGTCAATGCTGCTGGGACAGAATTCCTTGGGAGTGTGTGCGCGCGCCCGCGGGAGGGTGCGGGAGGGACCCAGGTGACGAGGAGGGAAGGATGTGTGGGGGGTAGGTCTGGGACAATGCTTTGCAGAAAACAACACTACAAGCCCAAAAGAAAGTCGGCCAGGCGAACCTCCTTCCTCGCTGAAGCTTCTAGAACCAGAGCATTCATGAAGGCGTGGCCCAGGGACAGCCCGCCTCCTCCTCTCCCGGCGGATGTTGTGGGCAGTACCGGAAGTCGTGTGGCGGGGAGGAGTCTGCGGCGGCGCGGTGGGGTCGACATGGCGACCGAGGGGGATGTGGAGCTGGAGTTGGAGACCGAGACCAGCGGCCCGGAGCGGCCTCCCGAGAAGCCACGAAAGCATGACAGTGGTGCGGCGGACCTGGAGAGGGTCACCGACTATGCGGAGGAGAAGGAGATACAGAGCTCCAACCTGGAGACGGTGAGGTGGGCCGGGAGCGGAGGGGGCTCCGAGGGTGTAACTGGAAGCCCCGCTCTAGGACCCGGTCACGATCCCGATGGCGGGAGGAGGCAAGAGGGAAACCGAACCATCACTGGGACCCGCGGCTTGCGAAAAGGAGCTTGCTGGTGACTGGGTTTAAAGTGGGCGACAGGAGCTCAGAATTGAATTAAATAGGCCTCCTGATACAATCGTTATCGTGAATATACTCCTGCCTCGCTTGTTAATGGCTTTTTATATTAGGATTTGTGGGTAGCAGAACAGTATCTAGATTTGTCTTTCCTGTAGGCCATGTCCGTGATTGGAGACAGACGTTCCCGGGAGCAGAAAGCCAAACAAGAGCGGTAAGTCTTCTGTACGCAGCCAGCCCTAGAGTCCCTCCTTCCCCCAGCAGAAATGTAAACCATGAATAAGCCTTGTACCTTGCACCGTTCTTCAATTCTATCACCAATTCCCTCAGATATAAAGTTTACAACTTTACTCTTTTGTAACTTTTGTAACATTACTCTTTTGTTGGTAGATGGAAAGGCCTCCTGGCAACACCTGCTGCCTGCCCTAAAGCCTCCTGGGGAAGGGGGGTAATGTCTTGTTAAGAGGGTGTAAGACATTTTGTATTTTCTTTTTCTTTTTTTAAATATATTTTATTGATTTTTCACAGAGAGGAAGAGAGAGGGATAGAGAGTTAGGAACATCGATGACAGAGAAACATCGATCAGCTGCCTCCTGCACACCCCCCACTGGGGATGTGCCCGCAACCAAGGTACATGCCCCTGACCGGAATCGAACCCGGGACCCTTCAGTCCGCAGGCCCACGCTCTATCCACTGAGCCAAACCGGTTTCGGCAAGACATTTTGTATTTTCACTCAACTGTTTATCGAGTCATTTATTTGTAAGGTACAACAGGGAATGTCCTTCATGGGAGTTTATGGTGGAGATAGAGAATGAGGACTAATGCACATGAATATTTGTAGGGAGAAGGAACTGGCAAAAGTCACCATCAAGAAGGAAGATCTGGAGCTGATAGTGAGTAGTGATGCCTAACTAGTGAATGGGCAGGGGAGGTTACTTTGCCTAGTTTGGGTTGTTTCTTGAAACAAGTGGTTAGTATGTTTTGGTGGCACAGTAATGCCAGAGAGGTAATATCATTGATCCTTTTCCTGCAGATGACAGAGATGGAGATCTCAAGAGCAGCAGCAGAGCGGAGCTTGAGGGAACACATGGGCAACGTGGTAGAGGCTCTTATTGCCCTAACCAACTGATTTGTGCTTTCTCAGACCTATGCACTGGATTAACTTATTGCAATAAAGTTGTCTCCTTTTTTGTGCAGTTTTATCATTTTGGATCAAATGCAAAATTTACATGTTGGAGTATAACTGAATTTAAGTGATTTTGCCCCCCCCCCCCCCTAATGAACCTATGTGAAGGATCATTGTAGAAGAGTATCTCATGTTCACATGCAAATGCTAGATGGCAGGACAGGTTCATTAATCAGACTAGCTCTTGTATTTTTTATTATTTTTAATTGATTTTAGAGAGAGGAAGGGAGGGGGAGAGAAACATTGATTGATTGCTTCCTGTACAAACCCACAACCTGGATATGTGCCCTGAATGGGAATTGAACCCAAGACCTTTGGGATGACACTTCAACCAACTGCAGCTATAAACACATTCCCAAAAGAATTTCAAGCTTATTCTCATTTTGGCTGTAGGATAATTATAAGATTGTATTCCCCTCTGACACACACAACAGTGACTTACATTCATCTTTTTTTAAAAAAAAAATACATTTTTTATTGATTTCAGAGAGGAAGGGAGAGGGAGACATAAAAACATCAATGAGAATCATTGATTGGCTGCCTCCTGCACACCCCCCCTATTGGGGTCTAGCCTGCAACCCAGGCATGTGCCCCGACTAGGAATGGAACCAGGGACCTTCTGTGATGGGATAACACCCAACCAATTGAACCACACTGGCCAGGGCTGCATTTGTAATTTTATTCTAGGACTTTTTAAGGATTTATGAGGTATTTCCCAGAGGGACATTTAAAGGATGTGAACAAACCTTGGCCGCCTTATTTTCTCATGCAATTGAGAAGTAGCCTTCCTGCTGGTTAAATGTCATTTCTGATAATCCCTAAACTCCTCATGCTCTGCCATGTACACGGTAGTTATGTAGTAAGTGTTAAGTGGAAAAATCATGAATTTAACTCGAGCACAATGTCACTCCACTGCAACTCAGCACTGTGCCCTCCTTGATATATGAGCTGGGCAAAGAAGATACTGGTAGGGACTTGGGAGCCCCCATTTTATGGGTCAACTTTTGTTCTATAAACAGATATAATTAAGAAGGCAAGGACAACCATCTATGTATTTGCTCAGAATAAGCTGGGTGCCACTAAGAAAGTGTGAAACATCGTTTGCCTGACAATTCCCTGACTTTATTTTAGTTACCAGGTAGGTGCTTAATAGCCTGCACATTATTTTCCAATATGAAGCTCAAAAAGTCTCATGTGATTCTTTTATTTATTGACATGTACATAAATGGATTTAAAAAGTACATTCACCTAGAAAAATTGACTCGAGCCAAAAAGGTAAATCAGGTTTCAATGAGCTCAGGTTTCCTGTAAGGTAGAAGTAATGCACTGTCCATTTACATGCCTATATTTCTGACCCAAGCTATGGGGCTGGGAAAAAACTTGAAACAGTCCCAAGTAAATTTGGGAAGCCAGAGCAATGATGAAAACGAAGATTTCTCAGAAATAATTTTAAGTGGGGGTAATCCTACCTGGATAGTGCTTTTATGTGGGTTTCTCAGCATGAGTCCAAACCGCACAAAGCACCTTCCAAAACTGGGTTACCCAGTGTCACAAGTATGGCAGTAGGTCCAACAGGCTGGATACATAGCCCATGTAAATAATAGTGAAAGCAAAGGACCAGACACTGAGACTTGCCCTTGTGTCCCACAGGTGGAAGATAAGTAGTTGACCTTTAAGTAGTTTTCCGCTTCTTGGCAGATGGCCGTTCAAATACATCTCGTACCCCAGCTGCCTTTTGTTTAAAGAACTTCGTGTTCTGGGCACTCTCTTGGCCCCATGCTGAATCAAAGGAGGTGGTGTCCTGATCCACAAGGTGGGTATATTTGGTACGACCAGAGCGCCCAAAGTTCTTGACCTGAGGGCAGGATAGGTGATGAGTTATACTACCAAACATTATGTCCCAGCCCTCAATGTTACTTTTCGCTCATGTTAAGGTACCCCATACCTGCATGACTTTGGGAAGAATTGTTTTGTTGAAATGATCCTCCAGGGTAGGTGCGCTGAAATCTCTCTTGTATACTTCTTCATCCTCATCCTGTAGAAAAGAGTCTTTTCAATCTTGTGGTTTTATTTCCCATACATTCAAACCACAAATTTATTAAACTATGATGAGGGGTACAAAGAAAGCAGGGGGGGTAAAACCTTTTCTTCAAGAGCTTACATCTCGATATGACATTCCTTTTTCCCCTCATGTTGTCTTTTTTTCTTCCTAAGTGTAGACATTTCCTGAAGGTTGGCTATATTCTCTCTGTACTCAACTATATTCATTCACTCATATGACTAACTCTGTTACAAGCCTTTCAAATCTCTGATTCTGAATTTTTTTTGGTAGATACAAAATTAGTCATTTATATACAATAAACATTAACATTTCAAGAAAAACAATCCTATATAATAAAAGGCCCTCACGCGTAACGACCGGTCACCAGGAGATGCATGGAGCACCTCTCGGTTGTCCGCCTCCTACCCCCCCCCCCCCCCCCCCCCGCCGCTCCTGCAAGTGGTGGCGGCTCGCTCCTGCCTCCTGCGGGCGCTGGCAGCTCCCGCCTCCCTCCCGCGAAAGCGGTGGGGCTTTCCAGCCGGCTCCCGTGGGCACGCTGCGGCTCCTGCTGGCTCCTGCGGAAGCGGCAGGCGACCTACTGCGCACGATTTCATGCGCTGGGCCACTAGTTTTAAATATAATGTTACATGCAATAAACAATATTTCAAGAAAAATGATTTTAAATATATTACAAAAACTGTACTAACAGTATAATACCACAAAAGTTGTAGGAAATATTAAAAATCTGCAAATACCAGGATTCTATTATATTCTAAAATATTTTTTTTCCTCTGGCTCTATTTTGGTTCATCAGTTTACTGATTCTGAATTTTCTACTTCCCATTAGTTTGAATATTCTGTTGGGATTTCAAACTCTCATCTAAAGTAAAAATCATTTCCCAACCTTTCTAATTCAGCTTCTTCCTGATTTAACTTTTTCTGTAAAGAGGACCAATATTCTCTCAATTACCTAGATTCAAAATTTAAATCTGTTGTGCAGATTCAATCAGTTGCCACTTATAAATTCTCATCGCCTGGGTTATCATAGTTTTTCCTTGCAGTCAATCTTTATAAATTAATACACTGCCAGTGGATTAATGTTTCTAAAACACAACTCTTGACCTTGCTCAAAAACTTTCAAATTCTCCATTTTATTAAGCAAACAATTCCTCTGTGTAGTAGTCAAGGCCAAATACTATACAGCCTTAATCTAACTCTCCTTACCACTTTCCTTTTCCCTTACACTGCCTCTACTCCTGGTCCCTTCATCTGGAATGTCTTCCTACTACCAAATATCAGAAAGTCTATAATTAAATGTCACCTCCTTTATATTATCCTTTTCAGTCTTCTACAAAATATAACATCTCCCTTTTCAGAAGTCTCACAGTACTTTTCATTTTCCTTACATTAAATATTTGCCTTACCTCCATTTTTAGAGTACTAAACAGTGCCCATTACGCAGTAAAAGCTCAAAAGGTTATCTACTTAATGAACTATCTACACCAGTGATGGGCAACCTTTTGAGCTTGGTGTGTCAAACTTCGCCAAAAAACTGAGCATAACTCGGGTAGTGTGTCACTTTGAGGAAAAAACATTATTTCGCAAATGTTTCATCCTCAGGAGCAGCAAATGTTTCATCCTCGGCATGCGGCCACCTCAGCGGCCGCGTGTCATCAGAAATGGCTACGCGTGTCAGTGCTGACACGCGTGTCATAGGTTTGCCATCACTGATCTACACTAATAAAAGAGAAACATGCAAATTGACCGTACCTCCACTATGCTCACAAGCCACACCTACCAATCAGGAGCGAGTATGCAAATTAACATTTTATGAGCAGGAGGCTTGGGTTTCCCCGGAAATGGAGGAAGCCCAGCTTCCTGCACACTCTGGCTGGCCCTGGCCTCCGCTCAAGGCTATAAAGTTTCAATTATAGAAGATAAATAAATCCCAACAAAAATGGCGGCAGCCACAGAGCTGGAGAGAGCAGGAGGCTTGGGTTGCCCCCGGCGATGGAGGAAGCCAAGCTTCCTGGCCGGCCCTGGCCTCTGCTCAAGGCTACAAAGTTTCAATTATAGAAGATAAATAAATCCCAGATACCAGGGCCTCCGCTTGGGTCGCCGGGGGGCGTGGCCAGCCTGCAAACCACCACAGGCTCCTCGCCCAGGCTGTCCCACGCCCCAAGGGAACCCCCACCCTAATCCGGGACCCCCTTCAGGGCAAACCAGCTGGCCCCCACCTGTGCACCAGGCCGCTATCCTATCTAATAAAAGAGTAATATGCAAATTGACTGTCACTCCAACACACAAGATGGCTGCCCCCATGTGGGCACAAGATGGCCACCACAAGATGGCCAACAGGGGAGAGCAGTTGGGAGGGACCAGGCCTAAACGGGCAGTTGGACATCCCTCGAGGGGTCCCAGATTGGAGAGGGTGCAGGCTGGGCTGAGGGACACATCCCCGCTCCGTGCACGAATTTCGTGCACCGGGCCTCTAGTATAAAATAACTATAGAGAATAGTTTCAAATCAACATATTAGTAAGACTATAATGTTAAGATATAGATCATAAACATGTGGTAAAGGAATTAAAATAGCACCATTTTGGTTAAGGAAAGCTTCATGGAAGAGCTGAGTCCTTTAACTAAACACGCTTTTGGAGTATTCTTTTCCCTTCAGCTAGAGAAAGACCCAGTTTAAATGAGGACAATTAAACAGTTTTTGTGAGCTTTACTTTTCTCTTGTTCAAGCCTGAGTTCCTCATTTAATCTCAGAAGCCATTTCAACTTCACTCTCCTTATCTATATGAGAAGAATATTTGAGGATGTGCATCAGAAGACTTTCATATAAACTTTATGTATCTTGGCCAGCCAGCAATACACTTCTCTAAGAGGCTTGGTTGTTGAAGCTGCTGAAATACTTAAGCAATGATAACTTCATGACTTTTAAGCAGTATAAGGAACGATTCATAATCTCTACCAACTTTAATTTAGAAAAACTACATAAACAAACATTTCCTGCTGAGCAAACAGACACACTGATTTTGCAGAGGAGTAAGGAACCCTACATTGAAGTGTGTTGTTTTTTTTAAAAATAATTTTACCAGTATCTGCAGTAATAGGCAGGAATTTAGCTGCAGTGGTGATATTTAGGGTCTGACATACAACATTTAAAAAAACTAGTCTAAGTTTTTCATACAAACTCCTCGCACATGAGGAAATAATTTAACAAACAACATGCTATTAGAATAATGTAATCAATGGTGTTCCATTTCCTTTCCGGCTATCTCTGTATTAAGAAATTATCTCTAGCCTGGCTGGTGTGGCACAGTGGTGAAGCACTCACCCAGGAGAGGTCGCTGGTTTGATTTCTGGTCAGGGCATATGCCTGGCTTGCAGGCTTGGTCCCCAGTGGGGAGCATGCACGAGGCAGGCAATCGATGATTTTCCTTTCATATTTCTCTCTATCCTTCTCCCTCTTTCTAAAAATAATTTTAAAAAAATTATCTCTAATGCTAATCCAAATAATTTGGAATAAATCACCTTATATAGGATGAACAGGTTGATATTTTGATCTTGGTAAGATGATGGCATTACACATAATGGTTAGATAATTAACCACTTTTTGTTGTTGTTAGTTAGGCTTAGTAACTTTCAGCTCAGAATGAAGTGAATTAAACTTTTGCCATGCAAGTATGAGTTCATGTAAAGCTATTTGCAGAAACTATTTTATGCATAACCAAAATGCAAAAGTCAGTTATGAATAATATCTAAGTGATTTTGGTATATAAATAGTCTAGCATCTATATAGATCACTACCTCTCTATTTCAGTTCCTCAATTCTAACATATCATTTCCTCCTCCTGGGAGCTGGGGCTAAAAGAAAGAATAGTTGATGCAACTTCTAAAATCCTCTTACCAATACTTTTCTCTGTTGGGTTCATATTCTTCAGAGGCAAAAAAGCAAATGAGAAAGCTGACCACTGGCAAGTGGAAGTAACATTCCAGAACCAGTTTATTCTTGAGGGGAAAATAGATTTCAAAGCTTCTGAGTTATTTCTATTGCCCAACTTTCCCTTTTCCCCTCTTACCATGAAGAAGGCACCCCGGTGATAATACTTCTGTAAGAACTTGTATTTGCCCTTAACAGCTTTGTTGGTAATAACTTTGCCATTTGCACGGAGCTCAGCTCGCCTCTCTTCCTCAGTCAGGTTTCGCATGCGTTCAATTTCTGCTTTCTCCTTCTCAAGTCTGTCCAGAGAACAAAATTATTTATTAGTATCATTCCAGCTTCAGAAAGACCTAATTATCAGAGTATAACAGCATTGTCCACCTTTTTTTTTGTTAATCCTCACCTGAGGGTATTTTTCTCCATTGATTTTTCAGAGAGAGTGAAAGTGGAAAGAGAGAGAGAGAGAGAAAACATCGATGTGATAGAGACACATTGGTTGGGTGCTTCCCCCATGGAATCGAAACTGGGACCCTTTGGTGTGTGGGCCAACGCTCTCACCACTTAACCACACTGGTCAGGGCATTCAACTTCTTAAAATTTTTTGTTACTCCTCACCCAAGGATATTTTTCCATTTATTTTTAGAGAGAAGTATAGGGAGGGGAAGAGACATAGAGAAAAATCGATGCGAGAAAAACATATCAATTGGTTGCCTCCCGTACACACCCCGACTAGGACTGGGGATCGAGCCTGCAACTGAGGTATGTGCCCTTGACCTCGAACCCAGGACCCTTTAATCTGCAGGCCATACTCTCTAGGGCTATTCAGTTTTTTAAAAAATTCATTTGAGAGAGGAAAGAAGGGAAAGAAAGAAACATTGCCTCCCATACACGCCCTGACTGGGACTGAACCCGAAACCTGGGTATGTGCCCTGACTGGGAATTGAATCTGAAACCCTTTGGTGCACAGGATGCCACGTCAACCAACTGAGCCACACCAGCCAGGGCTATTCACCTTTAAAAATTCTCGTCATTGCCTGTTAGGAATCAAGAGTAGGGGTTCAAAAAATAAAAAGGCGAGGTGGTCTTCATTATGCTTGCAAGATCAGATATTATGAAGTGCCAAAAGTTGATTCTAGCCTTTTTTTGCGGTTTAGACATACTGTTATTGCTTGACTTTACAACATTACTAATTCCCCTTCCCTAAAAAGCCTCTTAGCTTAAAAAAAATTAAAATCAGAATTTAAAATAACTGTGTAACACTTAATATGTGCTTACATGTCACAAACTAAGGATTACCATCATTAATTAAGATTGTAGTGACTTTTGGGGGTGGGGAGAGTCACAGATCCCCTTTCTCCATAAAAATGCAAAAATACCCAAAATTTTGCATACAATTTTAAAGGGTACCGGGACTCCATGACTCCATGAAGCCGATGATAAAAACCTTAGAAACTGCAGGCTGGGGATAGAATCTTCTGTTGATGGTTTCCCACTGTAATCTGGGATTGCTATTTTATTCCTAGTAATTTTCAGGAATGGGTAAGCAGCTCAGAAATGATTCTGCTCTTACTTAGTGAGTGTATAGATTACTTAAATGCCAAAAATTTCTTCCCCTCACAATATGCATGCCCCTTTGCAGAAATGATATGTGAGTCTCAAAAGATCTTGCCAACTTCCACCTTTGTTCTCTTGAAATACTGCTGCAAGACTGTTATGTAAGGAAGCCAGTCTAGTCTATTGAAGAAGGAGAAGTGAGGCATCCTAGCTGATAGTCCACACCAACTACCAGACATGTGAGTGAAGCCATTCTGGACTTTCTGGCCTAGTTAGTCCTTTAGCTGGAGCAACTACATAAGAGAGCCCAGATGAAACTAGCAGAAGTACTGTTTGGCCAACCCTCAAAATTGTGAGAAATAATAGATTGCTTTGAGTTACTTAACTTTGGATTGGGCTGTTATGCAACAATAATAACTGATAACAGTGAATAACTTTTGTGCATCTACTAGGAAAGTAAAGGGAGTGTTAGCTGGCACCCTATCATGGAGAAACACTGAAAAAGTGTTTCTTTTCCTTGTTTTTATTGTAACAGCCACATTCCAATTATAGAAACTTACCCACTTGCAGGGATCTTAAAGAAAGCTAGAATGGCCCTGACGGGTTTGGCTCAGTGGATAGAGCGACGGCCTGTGGACTGAAAGGTCCCAGGTTCGATTCCGGTCAAGGACATGTACACCTTGGTTGTAGGCACATCCCCAGTGGGAGGTGTGCAAGAGGCAGCTGATGGATGTTTCTCTCTCATTGATGTTTCTAACTCTCTATCCCTCTCCCTTCCTCTCTGTAAAAAATCAATAAAATATATTTAAAAAAGAAAAAAAAAAAAGAAAGCTAGAATGGAACCCCAAGTAGGTATTGAGCCTCAGTACTATTCTATGACCTGTGTCATTAGCAGTATTAAATTTTAGGATCATTACTCACGCTTCTCGATCTTCTCTGTCCCTCTTGATTCTTTTTAGTTCCCGAACTTTCCAGGCCTCATATTCCTCCTCATCATTTTCATCGTCAGTATTCAGTGCATCCAGTGCAGCCAGGGATCGCTTGTTTTCCTCCAGCTCTTTTTTGGTCTCCTCTTCTACAATCTGGATAGGGAGAAAAATTCAACTGTCTTACTTCCTTATTCTTCTCAGACAAACCTAAGTACAATACTCCTTGCACTCAATCCTCACAGCCACTCCCAGTACCTTGAGTGTATACTTGCGCCTCTCCTCAGCCATGCGTTTAGCCTCCTGCTCCAGCTCCTTCTGTTTCAATGCTTCAGCCTCACGTTCTTGAACTGTTACTCGGTCCTTCCTGTAGTACAGAGGTCCTGTTAATTTCCCAAAGCTCTTAGAGTGAAGCTCTGTTCTTCTAAATCAAGTCCTGTCCAAATCAGACAAAGCCAAACAATTTCTGGCTCTATTATTTGCAAAGAGCAAAAAATGGGAGTCATACCAGGTTTTCAGAGCATCAAAATTCTATTCATCTTGGAGAACTGCCTGAATAGCAAAGAACCTGCTGTAAGTAGTAGGATTTCTAGCCATTAGGAAAGGAATAGGAACTTGCTCTTTAAGCTTAATTTTGTGCTTAAAATTATATAAACTCTTGGGCAGATATGTACCCTTTAACAGAGTATATACCTGAGAAGGAGATGTGAAAACAAACTCATACTCTGCTAACACCAAGATATTCCTCAGCAAGTCCCACACAGAGCTAGGGCACTGGGCAGAAGACTTTCCCTTAGTGCTTACATTTCAGAAGAGCATAGGAAAGAGGCTTCAATCTTCAGACCTGGAAAGTAGAAACTGTGGATTCAGGACTGGTTTGTGAGATACTTACTTTCGAATGAAGACTGGCTTAAGGCGAGGCTCCATCTCATCTTCACTGTCTGTGTACTCTTCATACTCAGACTCTGATTCTGACTCCTCCCCAGAACGTCCCTCATCTTCCACTTCCATGACTTCCATCTCTTCATTTTTTCTCTCCTGTGCTCGTTGACGCATCATGCCACGGCGCCGCTCTATTTCCTATCAAGTCATATGTCCAAGTTAGTAAGCCAAATGGCCTGTGGCTTTTTATTTTCCCCTCATCAAGCTCAACAAATTTTGATCTAAGTAAATGCAACTTGTCACTACTATATTTTTAATTCTATCCCCAACAGAGAATCCTGGGTCAGAGTTCTGCCAAAAGCAGCAATCTTGTGCCTTCAGGGCCTCAACAAAGGAGCATAGGCCTCAACTCTTTCTTGTACCCAGAAAGAACTTCCCATTTTACTCTACTATACCTCATCATCAATTTCTTCTTCTTCTTCCTCACTGCTATCTTCTCGTTCCATGCGCCAAGCATCTCCTTCTACTTCTGAGTCACTTTCTCCTACCACTTCAGGTTCCACTATTTTCCGATGTCGAGCCAATCTGAAAAACAGTATCTCCAAGTGTAACATCAATGCTATAAGAACATAGGGGCTCAACCACTTTTCTTTAGTCACAGAGCACCTGGACATTGTTTGCTTTTATTAATACTGAAGTCTTGAGATGGGCAAACTGAAGTGCCCATTAAAGAAACTAAAGTGTAAGAGCAAAGAGTCAAGTTGGACCTAAAACATTAAATGTATGAGGCATTCTAGGGCACTGCAACAAACTTATATAGGCACACTGGGATATATGTGTATATATATCCTACCTAATAATAGACAAATATGCAAATTGACCGTACCTTCGCTATGCCCACGATTGGCCAGGAGGCGCGGGGGAGCGGGACTCGGGGTGGCCGGGGTAGCTGATTGGGCCGGCGGGACGCTGAGCTGCGTCGCCAGCGGCGGCACGAGCTCAGCGTCTGCGCCATGGCTGTGCTGCGGCACAGAAGGGGCCTCTGGGGCAGCGAGCTCACTTCCCGCCGCGCGGACCATCCAAAGCCGGGAAGCTGAGTGCCTGTCCGCTCAGGCAGCAGGCCTTTCAGAAGCCTCTGCCACGCCGGAGGCTTCTGAAAGGCCTGGTGCACCAGCGATCGAAAGGAAGGCGGGGGAGCTGGGTGCCTGTCCACTCAGGCAGCAGGCCTTTCAGAAGCCTCCGCGGCGCCGGAGGCTTCTGAAAGGCCTGGTGCACCAGCGGACAGGCACCCAGCTCCCCGCGATCAAAAGCAAAAGCGTGGGAGCTGGGTGCCTGTCCACTCAGGCAGCAGGCCTTTCAGAAGCCTCCGCAGTGTCGGAGGCTTCTGAAAGGCCTGGTGCACCAGCGATGGAAAGTGAAAGCGTGGGAGCTGGGTGCCTGTCCACTCAGGCACCAGGCCTTTCAGAAGCCTCCGCCACGCCGGAGGCTTCTGAAAGGCCTGGTGCACCAGCGGACAGGCACCAGGCCTTTCAGAAGCCTCCGCCACGCCGGAGGCTTCTGAAAGGCCTGGTGCACCAGCGGACAGGCACCCAGCTCCCATGCTTTCCTTTCGATCGCTGGTGCACCAGGCCTTTCAGAGGCCTCCGGCGTGGCGGAGGCTTCTGAAAGGCCTGGTGCCTGAGTGGACAGGCACCCAGCTCCCACGCTTTTGCTTTTGATCACGGGGAGCTGGGTCTCTGTCCGCTGGTGCACCAGGCCTTTCAGAAGCCTCCGGCGCCTGGTGCACCAGCGGACAGGCACCCAGCTCCCCCGTGATTGAAAGCGAAAGTGTGTAGGGGACCCTACATGTGCATGATTCAATCATGCACTGGCCTCTAGTATATACATATACATATACATATATATATTCCCTTTTTTTCTCCCATTGACCCCTTATAGCCAGCCCCAGCCCTCCACCCCCACCACCCTATTGTCTGTTGGGACATATTTTAAAGCTCAAGGTAGTTCACAGTTTCAACATTAGATCAAATTGTTTCCTTTTAATGACATCTTTGTGAAAATAAGATATTGGTCACTACTGTGACTAAAAGCAAGTATCACATGAAAATCAATATGGAACAGGAAATGAGAGTGATAGTGCCAAGCTGATTCCAAGGTTTGAGAGGTTGCCAGTCCAAGGGGCACATAAATCCTACTAGTAACTGTGGTTCTGTAAAATGAAGTAAAAATTCTTTTTCTTTTATGTGTATTACTAGGAGCCCAGCGCGCCATTTGAAATCGTGTGGCACCGCCCACCCTTGAGTCGCCAGTCCGGCCCTGCCTCCCTCTCTGGCCCTTGAAGCAGCCGTGGCCGCTGCTGATCAGGCCCTCCCCCAGTGCAGGCACGCAGGGGCCCCTGATGCCCCGCCCCCAACGCTGCGCGCACAACCTTCTCCTGTCTGGTCAACCCGTTACAACGTCCCGGTTAATTAGCATATTTCTCTATTTTTTATATATATATATATATATATATATATATATATATATATATATATTTTTCTTTTTTTTTTTCAAATGGCTAAGTTGTTAGGACATAAGTATATATTAAATTTTTGGATCTAACTAAATAAAATAAACAGACATAAAATAAAATAAACATCCACTGGTTGCCTCCCTGGGTGTAGGGGTTCTGTGAAAAACTTCCTGAGGCAATATGAGCTGTGACAAGTTCAGGACCTCTGACCTACACTCTAAGGTAATGTCTCAGTCAACACACAACATACAAAATCCCTGTTGGGAGGCTCCCTTTTTTACATGAGACCATTCATCAGATCATTTTTCTTACTTCAATGTCATTTCCTCTCATCAGCCTTTAGAATAAGTGGATAAAATCAACGTCTCAACTTTTTTATAAAACATCTTTGTGTTAAAAAAGACGTTTTTTTTTTTAACACAAAAGGATGTTTTGTTTATTTTCCACCTCAATAAACTAACCAATGTTCTGTGTTTTCTATTCCCTTAATGAGTTAATTTGGGCCTTTGGAACAGAGGTAACCTGCTGTTTACTGGCTGCCACTCAATGGTTGTATATCTTTAATCATGTTATTTTCCTAAACCCTTTATGCCTCAATTTCCTCATTTATAAAATGGGTATAATAATAAGGTAATTGTGTGGATTATAAGAATTAGTAAATGTAATGTACTTGAAACAGTTTCTGGTACTTGGAACAGTTCCTGCCACATAGTATTATTCAAGTATAAGCTATTATTATCATTGTTCTTATTAACTTGTTGGGGTTCAGGTCCAGTGAAATATAACCCTAGCTGTTACCTCTCTTCCACATCTTCACTAATACGGTTCTGCAAACGTCGTAGTCGAGGGTCGCTAGATGAATCCTCCTCCTGTTCCTCAGGCTCTGCTTCTTGTTCTTTGGCTTTCTTAATGAACTGAAATTCTTCATCCTCCTCATCGGAGGACTCCATAGGGGCATAGTCTGGCCTCTTTCCCGATACATAACGTTTCACCTTCACTTTCTCCATCGAAATCTCACCTGGGTGAAAAAGAGAACTTAGGTTTCAGTAGCCTCTTTCCCAATGTCTTTCAACCATTAGCCTTTGCAGGTAGAGCCCTATGTTACTTGTAAATAAGAGTTTAGGAAGGAGAAGACGAGAGCCACTACCCAACCATCTATTCATCTGATGGTTTTTTCCTGCAAAAGCCAAGTCATGGGAAGGCCTTCTTGTGATTACCAACACTAATGATAACCACGCCTAGCTTGGGTACAATGAAGTAGAGGAAGGTGAGCAGTGAAACAACTGACGAAAGTCCCTCCCTGCTGGCAGACTATGGCCATCACAAATGGATGCTAGTCCACCTCAACTATACCTTTATATAAATTATTCGTAACAGTGCCTAACACACAGTAAAGGCAGCTTAAGTGGGAACATAAAATGCTGCTCAGTCATTTTTTTTAGTTCTGCTGGAATTTCCCCTGACAACCTTCATAATATATTCCCACATAACTAAATTTTCTAATGTTATCTATTTCTACCTTCTTTTCACTTCTGAGCTACTAAGCCTGCAGTAGATTATCCCTTTTACCAATACCAACAATTCTAGTAAACAGAGAGTGAAAACTAACCAACATATTTTATAAGATGAAAATAACCTTGGCAGCCAAATTGGACAGTTCAAAAAGGATTCATTTATGATCATAGATACTAAAATACTAAATAATATAATAGCAAATGTATTCCAGCAATTTTTGTAAAATGCAACAAAACTCTAAGCCAGGCGTCTTCAAACTATGGTCCGTGGGCCACATGCGGGTGTTTTTGCCGTTTTGTTTTCTTTACTTCAAAATAAGATATGTGCAGTGTGCATAGGAATTTGTTCATAGTTTTTTTTAAACTATAGTCCGGCCCTCCAACGGTCTGAGGGACAGTGAACTGGCCCCCTGTTTAAAAAGTTTGAGGACCCCTGCTCTAAGCCTTTGTGATCTAAAAGGATTCAGCCTAGGACTACAAGGATGACTTAATCTTAGAAAATTAATGGGAGGAAAGTATTGTACAATTTATTTTTTTTAAAAAAAATATTTTATTGATTTTTTACAGAGAGGAAGGGAGAGAGATAGAGAGTTAGAAACACCGATGAGAAACATCGATCAGCTGCCTCCTGCACACCCCCTACTGGGGATGTGCCCGCAACCAAGGTACATGCCCCTGACCGGAATCGAACCTGGGACCTTTCAGTCTGCAGGCTGACGCTCTATCCACTGAGCCAAACTGGTTTCAGCAGTATTGTACAATTTAAAGTTTATATGTTTAATTTTAATATATAATTTATTATTACTTTTTGATAATCCTCACCCTAGGATATTTTTTCCATCGCTTTTCAGAGATAGTGAAAGGAAGGGAGGGAGAAGGAGCGGGGGTTTAGAGATAGATAAACATTGATGAGAGAGAAACACATCCACTGGTTGCTTCCCTGGGATGGGGAGCGAACCCATTACTCAGGTACCTGCCTTTGACTGGGACTCAAACCTGGGACCCTTTGGTGCATGGCTGATGCTCTAACGACTAAGCAACACTAGCCAGGGCTAAAGTTTATATATTTAAAGAGCCATAATCTTAACAATAGATACAGCAAACATTATACTTAATAAATTGAAGCATTCTTTTAAAAAACAGTGGGCATTCCTATGTTGTCAATATTACTCCTTCTAGACTGGTTGGTGTGGCTCAATGTTGAGCACTGATCTAGGAACCACGAGGTCACAGTTCAATTCCGTCAGGGCACATGCCCGGGTTGTGAAGTTGATCTAGGACCCTACCTGTGCACAAATTTCGTGCACCGGGCCTCTAGTCCTATATAATAAAGATATAATATGCAAATGGTCGTTATGCCATGAAGCGTAAGGACCAATTGCGTAATGACCGGATTATGGATCAGCAGGAGGGTGGGGCAGCGAGCTACAAGCAGGCAGTGGAAGGCTACAGGAGGGGGCAGGGCAGCAAGCTATGAGGAGGGGTGGGGGGGGGGCGGAGGGAGCTACAGGAGGGCAGCAGCGAGCTACAGGCTACAAGCAGGCAGAGGAGAGCTACAGGAGGGGGCAGGGCAGCAAGCTATGGGGGGGGGCAGGAGGAGCTACAGGAGGGTGGGGCGGCGGGCGGAGAGCTACTGCAGGGCAGAAGCGAGCTACTGGTGCATGGATTCGTGCACAGGGCTACCAGTATAGTATAGGATTCCAAATATATAACATTCTGGAAAAAGCAAAATTATGAAGATAGTAAAAAGATCTGTGGCTGCCAGAGGTTGACTGTGGAGGAAGGATGAATAGGCAGAGCACAGAGGATTTTTTAGGGCAGTGAAAATACTGTGTATAACACCACAGCGATGGCTATGTCATTATACATTTGTCCAAACCCATTGCATGTACAACACCAAGAGTGAATCTTTTTTTAAAAAAATATATTTTTATTGATTTCAGAGAGGAAGAGATAGAAACATCAATGATGAGAGAGAATCATGGATGGGCTGCCTCCTTCATGCCCCCTATTGGGATCAAGACCACAACCCAGGCATGTGCCCTTGACCGGAATTGAACCTGGGACCTTTCAGTCCTGCAGGCTGACACTCTATCCACTGAGCCAAACCGGGTAGAGTGAATCTTAATGTAAACTATGGACTTTGGGTGATTATGACATACCAGTGTAAGTTCATCAATTTTAACAAATGTATTATTCTGGTGGGAGAGGCTATGCATGTGTTGGGGAAGGGGGTATATGGAAACTCTGTATCTTTCCCCCAATTTTGCTGTGAACATAAAATAGCTCTAAAAAAATAAAGTCTTAACTAATAATGGAAGAACAGCCCAGCTGGCATGGCTCAGTAGTTGAGTGTTGACCTATGATTCCTGGTCAGGGCATATGCCATCCCCAGTAGGGGGTGTGCAGGAGGCAGCCGATCAATGATTCTCTCTCATCATTGATGTTTCTCTCTCTCCCTTTCTCTCTGAAATCAATAAAAATATTTTTTTTAAAAAGAAAGTAAGGTGGGGGTGGGAAAGGTTTTTATATAGATTGTAAGACAGATTTAAATTTATAGTAATTAAAACAATGTCAGCCTGGCTGGCATGGCTCGATGGTTGAGCATTGACCTATGAACCAGGAGGTCAGGGTTCGATTCCTGGTCGGGGCACATGCCCAGGTTGCAGGCTCGATCCCCAGTGTGGGGTGTGCAGGAGGCAGCTGATCAATGATTCTCTCTCATCATTGATGTTTCTCTCTCTCCCTCTCTGAAATCAATAAAAAATATATTTAAAACAAAAACAAAAATCACACACAAAAAATATGTCATTGACTTAGAAGGTACACAGAGACCAATGGAACAGAGAAGAAGGTAGAGAAACGTATGAGAAGGTATGAGAACTTGGTATATTATAGACGTGACATTAAAAAGCAATGGAGCCCTGACCTGTGTGGCTCAGTTGGTTGGAGTGTTGTCCTGTGCATTGAAGGGTCATGGGTTCAATTTCAAGTCAGAGCACATATATGAGTTTCAGATTCATTCCCTGGTTGATGTTTCTCTCTCACATTGATGTCTCTCTCTCTCCCTCTCCGTTCCCCCTCCTCAAAAAAAAAAAAAAAAAATCAATGAAGGCATATCTTTGGGTGAGAATTTAAAAAAAAAAGCATTGGATTGGGTAGTCACACAATGGACTAGTAGGGACTACTGGCTGTCAGATAAATAGTAAAATTAGATCTCTCTCTCACACACACACACAAAATATTCTGGATGGGTTAAAGATCTAAGTGTGAAAAACCTATCTTAAATATATACATCCCTATTGGACTGTAGGCTCCTTAACTTAAGAGTCTGTATTGCAAAATGGTGTATTCAATCCTATTTAGAATATGCAAACACTAAGATGACAAAAATCTGCCCATCCAGGGTGGTTCAGCAGTTGAGCATCCACCCATGAACCAAGAGGTCACCGGTTGATTCCCAGTCAGGGCACATGCCTGGTTTCCAGGCTCGATCCCCAGAAGGGGGTGTGCAGGAGGCAGCTGATCAATGTTTCTCTCTCATTGATATTTCTCTCTCTCTATCTCTCCTTTCCCCTCTCTCTAAAACCAATAAAAATGTATTAAAAAAAGATGATAGAAAATCTTTGTAATTTTAATATCTATGATCTTAGGGTAGGAAAGGATTTCTTAATATACTAAACAGAACAAACCATAAAATATAAAATTGATAAATCTGATAACACTAAAATTAAAAACACCTGTGTAACAGAAGACTAAAATTACAAGACAAGCCAAAACCAAAACAAAACATAGGGAAATACTATTTGGGAAGTATAAAAACAAACCAAGTAGAAAACGAGTAAATGACAGAACTAGGTAATTCATAGAAGAAAAAATCTAGAGCTGAAAAATGTATGAACAAGATGTCTAGTCTCACTAGTAATCAGGGAAATGCAAATTAAACTAATAAGGTATTTCACACATTCATTAGATTGAGCAAAAATTTTAAACTCTGATAAAATCAAATGTGTGGGGATGAGCTCCTCATGCTCTCACAACCCACTGTGGAGAACAGAACAAGTGGTAATAGGTAGTTAATTTGACGATGAAATTGTAGGAGTCTACCCTAGAGAATTCTTACACAGGTGCATTAAAGAGGTATGTTTAAGAGTGAAAATTGCAACACTGTTTGTAATAGGAGAAAAAACAACACAACTGCCAGTAGGACATAAACTGGTATAAGTATACAATGGAATTCACAAACGGTTAAAAATGAATGAATTAGATCTATAGGTATCCAAAAGATACTTCTCAAAAGCCAAGTTTAGTTAAAAAAAAAAAAAAGGCAAGTTACACCTCACATAATAAATACAAAAGAACTCTTATTTTCCAAAATCCTTATTGAAAAACTCTGACTCTCTGACTCCCCAAATAGACAACATGTCCCTTCTGCCATCTGCACTCATTAGAATCCTACCCATCCTTTAATGGTCAAATCTACTAGACTATGAGTTCCTTAAGGTTAGGGGCACTATCTTACACAAGTTTGTATTCATTTTTAATTTTTATTGATTGATTTTATTAAAAATTTTTAAAAAGTTTATTGCTTTTAGAGAGAGAGAGGGAACGGAAGGGAGAGGGGGAGAAAGTCAGAGAAAATCAGAGACAGCGACAGAGACAGAGCTCGACATTGCTTTGTTGTTCCACTTATATGTGCCCTAACCGGGACTGAACCCGCAACCAAGGCGCAACTAACCAACTGAGCTACCCGGCCAGGGCTACAACTTTGTATTCAATTTAATAAATACAGTCATTGCGTTGGTTTAAAGTTTAAAAAGTTTAATAAGACATGGTTCCTGCCTCAAGGAGATTATGATTTTATGATGTAGTATTGGGAAATAGACACATAAATAATTATGATGAGCTATAAAAGCACTATAGAGTGTTATGGATAACGAAAGAGGGATTATATCCCGCACAAAGCCTTGAAAACAGTAGGCATTCACTTTGTATTAATCTAAGAAATTGGTGGAGACCAAGGAAAGAGGGGTGCTTGTCGCAATTAAGGGCAGTCAACATATACAAACAAGAAGATGGAAGTATTTTCCCCTAGGCACCGCGATAGGGTGCGAGTTTGACTGGGGAAAGTCGAAGAAATAGGGGGGAAGGTCTTAAGGGTCGGTGGGCCCGGAGTAGGTTAGGAGTGTGCTGGGTGAGGAAGGGGAAGATCCGATTGGAAAACGGCTCAGCACAGTACCTTTCTCATTGCGAACCGGGACGGCCCCAGCCGTGGACTGGATGGGCGGTTGCTTCATGAGTGCGCTTGGGACCGACATGTTCATGGCAGCGGCAGTGCTCCGGACACTTCACTGATTCCAGATAGTAAACAGCTATCAACGGCAAAACAAAAATCCTCTCCTGCCAGAGGCCCTGGACGTTGCACTGCGACTGAAGGAAACAGCACTTAAGGCGGAGCTAGAGAAACCGGAAGTATGTGACCAGAGGATTGTGGGATTGTGGAGGACTCCAGGGCGCCGCCGGCTAGAACGTGAGCCTGTTATTGCGCATGTGCATAGTCAGCCTATAGTCCTCAGTCTCGCAGTATTTGGACGTGACTTCTGGCGGGAAATTGTTTCCATTGAAGTTTGCTGTTCCCTCGCGGCGAGGAAGATCAGAATTAAAAGGTTTCCTTTCTTACTTTGGTTTGAAGCAGAGGAAAATGGGATAGTGACGAATAAGAAACTTTGGAGACAGTGAAGGGCAGTTTGTCCAGACTGTTGAGAGCTCAGAATTAGCGTTTAATTGGGATAGAAATCCTGCTAATAGCACATGATGCCTGAAATCTGAGCACTCTACTTTTAGGTTTTCCAGTTCAAGTTTTTGGAGACTGCCTGTGAAAACATTCCTGGTTGGAAAGTGTTTGTATAGAAGCCCTTAAGTATTAAATATTTGCTGTGTTTACCATGCTTAGCTCTCTGTAAGGAATATGGAATAATGTTAAATGCCTCATGTTCTCAAGAAGCTTGAATTTTAAAATAAAGAATTATAAATATTAAAAATAAAAAAAGAAGCTTGAGTTTTATTCAGAAAGTCTTCAAGGGCTAATAGAATTATAACAGAAGCAATTGCAGTTCACTAGCGGGGTTGTGTAAAACACATTGGCTAATTGTAAGTCAGAACACATTTCATCGTAGAACGGATTTTACATCTGCTGTGGTGGGGAGAGAAGGGACAGCATGAACAAGTCTCGAAGTCCAGAAATGACATGGTATAATATATCAGACACTATGAAATGTTTCATTTTACCAGTAATTTTTGAGTCAAAGAGCAGTGAAAGCTTGACAGCCTTGCAGGTGCTGTTAACAGGATTGTTTCACCTGTATTTTATGATTGGGCTGGCTGTGAGAAGAAATAAAATTGGGCAAGTCTACAGTGAGGAGCAGGGGAGGACCCAAGTAACCAAGGGAGCAGTTTTGGATTGAAAGAGAAGGACCTTAATTTTATAATATGAATTTATCAGCTCTAAAACTACGCTTTCCAAAGGGAGTAATTTGTTGGGAGGCAATTGTTTTGGCTCATGGCAACCCAGAGAACAGAAAAAAAAAATTAATATGGCTATATCTAGCTTTGTGCAGTGGCAGTATCATAGCCAATAAGGTTTATTGGAGACACGATTATTGCTAATTGAAGAAATAATAAAATGGCTATCTACAAGAAATGCCGTGCACTAAAATCTGATGTTATTTTGTGATACACAGATTACTTGATCCACTTTTTCCCAACCTTTAGGCTCTGCAAGGCCATCATTAGTCTTTTAGTTAACTGGTGGGCAGATGAGCTGGTGAAATTTAAACCAGCTGAAAGTTATCAGCTTTTGGGGGTGGGGTGGGAGTGGGAAATCAAAATGCTTCCCTTCCTAGGAAGAAGATAATACGGTAGCCATAGGGCATACTATACTAGTGGTGGGGTTACAAGGAACTAGGGGACTCGAGGTAAAGGGTGAACGTTGCTTTCAATTTCTTTTCCTCTCTATTTCTGAGGGCATCTAAGTGAGTCTGAATCCTTTTCAGGCTCATATTCCAAGGCAAGATAGTTTTTCCTCAGCAAAAGTGCCAGTGTTTTCAAAGCAAGGTCCTGGCACCAGCAGCGTCAAAATCACCAGGATCCAAGGTAACAATGTTCTTTCTATCCCATCGCATCTTTAAGGTACAGTGAGTGGAACCTCGTTTCTCGAACTTAATTCGTTCCAGAAGGCTGTTGGAGAAGCGATTTGTTTGAAAACTGAATCATTTTTGTCCCCCATTAGAAATAATGTAAATGGAATTAATCTGTTACAGGCCCCCAAATGATTCCGTTTCAACCTTTCTTATATACATGTTAATGCACTGTTTAATGTATAAATAAACACTTATTTTCTTAAATTTATTGAACCACCCCCTACTAGTCTTAAAAGGAATTTTTCGTATATCACTGCCTCCGAAATGCTATCACCAGCTGCTTTTTCTTATCCAATCAACAACAGTGTTTTGTTTTTTAAACCTATGTTCAATTGCCTGTGATTGCTGTTTTGTGTGCAATTTTCACACTTAGCCATTCTTGATGGCCTCTTTGTTTTAAACTTGTGCTAATCGAAAGCAACAAAAGCATTGCCTGCAAAATGCTTTTTGTCATGCTGAGATATCGGCATGAGAGGATTGTCAGATCGAAAACTGAAGTTTTGGTCAACAACCGAGACATTTTTTCCTCTTTTTTTTTTTCTTCCCCCTCTGGGAACAACTTAGAACCCTACTGTTCGAGATGGGAGACGGAGAAAGGAGGTTTGACTGGACTTGGTTTGGGTTGAGACTAGTAAGCTTGCTCCTTTAAGAGACGGCGGTACCTGGCCCGCGCGCGCCCCGCCCTGAGACCAGCTGGGAGCGGAGCCCGCCGCCCGCCCGCCCGCTCCGCCCGTGGCGCCGCCGCCCCCGCCCCAGGCGCCGCCTCCCGCCCCATATTGGCGGGAAGACGCCAGCCCTGAGCGGCGCAATGATGTCCGGGTTGTGCGGGGCGGCAGAGGAGAAGGCGGGCTCCAGACCGCTACTCCAAGTGAAGGTGAGACTCGCTTTGGGGTGTGCGCCTGCCGCAGTGTCCGAGAGGAGTCCGTGCTTGCGGGGGAGGAGGAGCACGGGGACCGGCGCCCCGCACTTCCACTCCTCCAAAGCTAGTTCCCTCCACTGCGCATCTCGTAGTTTAACGGGCTTTCCCCGGTTTCCTTCCAAAGAGAAGCCCCATCCCTGCCCTGGTTTTCTTTCTTTCTTTTTAAAAAAATATATATTTTATTGATTTTTTTTTTTTTTTTTTTTTACAGAGAGGAAGGGAGAGGGATAGAGAGTTAGAAACATCAAGGAGAGACAAACATCGATCAGCTGCCTCCTGCACACCCCCCACCAGGGATGTGCCCGCAACCAAGGTACATGCCCTTGACCGGAATCGAACCTCGGACCCCTCAGGTTGCAAGCCGGAGGCTCTATCCACTGAGCCAAACCGGCCAGGGCATCTGGTTTTCGTTTATGGAGTCTAGGCCTTCGGGGCAGAGAAAGGTTCTTTTGAACCCCAGAAATAGTGGCAGGATGGGATCAGGGACTCTACATTTGCTTTTGCAGCAGTTATTGTCAGCTTCTCACTCTTGGAACAATTCCAGTTACTCAGGAGCTGACAGTTGGGGTAGACTTCTCAGTTACAAATTATGGTCATGACGGTATTATCATTGGTCTGATAGACTCCTATGGGCAAGAAATGTGTCCAGTATAGTAAATAATTCTATCTGGGTTAATAAATTTGGTGTCTAGATTTTGGATGGAAACAGTTATAGATTTATCAGTTTGGATTTATGTTGTTATTATGAAATAGGAATTAGATTTGTTTGCACTGATCTGTAAGCAAAGATATAGGACCTGGGTTTCTAATACTCTTTTTTTCTAATACTTTTTCTTTTTTGGTCTAAATAGGTGAATGAATATAAAGAAAACCAGAACATCTCTTATGTATCTCAGAGACTAGTTTTAGAAAAAACAGCTAAGGTGTGTCTTGTCCCCTTTTCACTCAGTGATTACAAGCCAGGTGAATTTAAGCTCCCCAAATCCCTATTAGATAAGAATTCTAACAATGAAGTGCCATGTAAGAAATATAAGAAGACTGAAATAAAGAAAACTTTCAGAGAGATTTTAACTCCGAAGATGAAAGCCACCACATCTTCTAAGACAGAATCCACTCTGCAAAAATCATCCTTAGATGTTCACACAGAAAATCACAAACAACACATGAGCACTTCGGATACAGTGCTTCTCAGTGTTGATATGGAAGGCAGTTCGGATGGAGACAGCGATGAAGATACATCAGGCCTGGTAAGAGTTTAATTACTGTTTACCCAAATTTTCTTATTTTAAAAATACAAGTTCTGATAATCACCATTAATTGGTTGCATTGATGTGCGGAATAATATTTCCTTCAAACACAAAAAGGAGACAAATGATGGAGTAGAGAAGATACCTGAGAAAATTTATTAGTTCTATTGAAAATAATCGTTTGAATCAGCTTAAGAAATTAGGCATCTAGTTTTTCCGACTTCCGTTGCCTACCGGGAGTGCTGTGCTTCATTCAAAGTGACATTTTCTGATTGTTCATTTCTAGTGTAGACAAATACAACCGATTTTTGGATATTGACCTTGTGTCTTGCAGTGTTGCTGAGGCCATTTACTCTAATATTTTTTGGTGTGGATTCTTTAGGATTTTCTATACAGAAGACCATGTCCTCTGCATTACAGATAGTTTTAGATCTTCCTTGCCAATCTGGGTGTCTTTTATTTCTTTTACTTATTTATTTTTTAATCTAAATGTCCAGGCTAGAAATTTTATGCAAGATAAGATAAAACTGCACCACATGACGAAAAATTGATGGAAACAGGAGAACAGAAAACGATGTTAGGGAAAGGGAGACAGGATAAGTAAGATGTTTTTATGAAATAGGAATTCAATTTATCTTTTATTGTCTCAGAGGGAAGCACTAGGACCTATGGTGGGACAGCATGGGGTAAATCGTAAGTAATTGGCCTGGGGGTTGGAAGCCTCAGTTTTAGGCTTGGCCACTTCTAAGAAACCAAGTGCTTTTAAACAAATCATCTCTGTGTTGAGGGGATTATTTAAGACCCGTGGTTCTCAAAGTTTTAGCCTGTGTTAAAATTACCTGGAGGGCTTGTTAAAACTCGGCTGCAGGGCTCCACCACCAGACTTTTGTTTAGTTTTGAATTAAAATTTTTTTTAAATTGATTTTAGACATAGGAAGAGAGGGAGAGAGAAAGATAGAGAAACATCGATTGGTTGTTCCACTTATTTATGCATTAATTGGTTGATGGTTGTATGTGCCCTGACCCAGGATCCAACCCCAGACCTCAATGTGTGGGGTCAAGGTTCTAAACAACAAGGTTCAACTGAGCTGTTGAATACAAATGGCCAGAGCGGACATATTTTGTCTTGTTTTAGAACTGAGGGGGAAAGCTTTCAGTCTTTCACCATTAAGTGTGATGTTAGCTGCAAGAAATGTGTTTTTAAAAACCTTATTTCAGAGTGATTATAGATTCATAGCCATCTGCAGAAATGGTACAGAGAGGTTTCATGTACTCTTCACCAGTTTTTCCCCATGGGTACATCTTATATAACTATTTTACAATACCCAAACCAGGAGATTCACATTGGTACAAGGTGTGTGTGTGTGTATAGTTTTCTATCATTTTATCACATGTGTAGATTCACGTGGCCACCTCCACAATCAAAGATACAGAACTATTCCATCTCACAAAGAACTCTAGGCCAGTGGTCGGCAAACTCATTAGTCAACAGCCAAATATCAACAGTACAACGATTGAAATTTATTTTGAGAGCCAAATTTTTTAAACTTAAACTTCTTCTAACGCCAATTCTTCAAAATAGACTCGCCCAGGCCGTGATATTTTGTGGAATAGCCACACTCAAGGGGATAAAGAGCCGCATGTGGCTCGAGAGCCGCAGTTTGCAGTTTGCCGACCACGGCTCTGGGCTATTGCTTATAGTTATGTTCACCATCCCTAACCCCTGATCTCTGGCAACCATTAATTTGTTTTCCATCTCTACAATTTTATCATTTTGAGAATGTTATATAAATGGATTCATACAATTTGTTAATTTTTGGCATCAAGCATATTTTTAATTCAAGTTCTTTTTCTTTTTTTAATTTGTTTGCCCCCCCCCCCCCTTTATTTAATCCTCACCTGAGGATATATGCCTTCATTGTTTTTTTCTTTTTTAGAGAAAGAGAGAGAGAGAAAGAGAGAGAGAAACACATTAACATGAAAGAGAAATAGTGATTGGCTACTTCCCATACATGCCCCGACTAGGGATTGAACCCGCAACCTAGGCATGTGCCCTGACCAGGAATTGAACCTGCCACCTGTTTTTTGTTGTTGTTGTGTGAGACCGCTCCAACCATCTGAGCCACCTGGCCAGGGCAATTTGTTTTTTCAAAACATAGCATCCCTTTCTTGTTTTATGAGTGCAGTAACCTTTTTAAAAATATTTTTATTGATTTCAGAGAGGAAGAAACATCATTAATGAGAGAGAATCATTGATTGGCTGCCTTCTGCATGCCCCTTACTGAGGTTCAAGCCCACAATCTGGGTATGTGCTCTGACTGGATTTGAACTGTGACCTCCTGGTTCATAGGTCGATGCTCAACCACTGAGTCACACCGGCTGGGCTGGATGTCATAACTTTTCAAGTGTCTCTAAAAATAGATTTTTATTAAAAAAAAAATCTTTATTGTTGCAAGTGTTACATATGTCCCTTTTTCCCCATTGACCCCTTCTAGCCTGCCCCCACCCAGGCCTTCACCACCCTATTATGTGTCCATGGGCTATATATATATATATATACATATACATACATATATATATGTGTGTGTGTGTATGTATGTACACGTGTGTGTATGTATGTGTATGTATATATATATATCTATGTATGTATACACACACACACACACACACACACACATACACACAAGTTCTTTGTTGATCACTTCTCAACCACACACCCGCCTGCCCTTCTCTCTGAGATTCCACAGTCTGTACCAAGCTTCTATGTCTCTGGATCTATTTTGTTCATTAGATTCCACATATGAATGAGATCATGTGATACTTGTTTTTCTCTGACTGGCTTATTTCGCTTAGCATAACACTCTCCAGGTCCCTCCATGCTGTCTCAAAGGGTAAGAGATCCTTCTTTTTTACTGCTGCATAGTATTTCATGGTGTAAATGTACCACAGCTTTGCTTTGTTATCCACTCATCTACTGATGGACACTTGGGCTGTTTCCAGATCTTAGCTATTGCAAATAGTGCTGCTATGAGTATGGGGTGCATATATTCTTTTTGATTGGTGTTTCAGGTTTCTTAGGTATATTCCTAGAAGTGGGATCTCTGTCAAATGGCGGTTCCATTAAAAAAAATTTTTTTTTTTTTGCCTGCCATAACCATTTTAAAGTTTTGGAGGAAATTCCATACTGTTTTCCATAGTGGCTGTACCAGTCTGCATTCCCACCAGCAGTGTACTAGGGATCGAACATCCTTGTCAGCACTTGTCATTTTGATTTGTTGATGATAGTCATTCTGACAGGTGTGAGATGATACCTCCTTGTGGTTTTAATTTGCATCTCTGATGATTAGTGATTTTGAGCATTTTTTTTTCATATGTCTCCTGGCCGTTTGTATGTCCACTTTAGAGAAGTGTCTATTTAGGCCCTTTGCCCATTTTTCAATTGGATTGTTTATCTTCCTTTTGTTAAGTTGTATGAATTCCATATATATATATATATATATATATATATATATATATTTAAAATATTTTTTATTGATTTCAGAGAGGACGGGAGAGGGAGAGATAGAAACATTAATAAGAAAAGCATCATTGATTGGCTGCCTCCTGCACACCCCCTGCTGGGTATCAAGCCCACAACCCAGGCATGTGCCCTGACTGGGAATCGAACCATGACCTTCTGGTTCATACGTTGACATTCAACCACTGAGCTACACCAGCCGGGCCCTTATATATTTTGGTGATTAACTCTGTATCAGATGTATCATTGGCAAATATGTTCCTTCATAAACCTCATACAGTGGGCTCCCTTTTCATTTTGGTTGATGGTTTCTTTTGCTGTGCAGAAGCTTTTTATTTTGATGTAGTCCCATTTGTTTACTTTTTCTTTAGTTTCCTTTGCCCTAGGAGAAGTATTGGCAAATATATTGCTACGAGGGATGTCTGAGATTTTGCTGCCTATGGTTTCTTCTAAGATTTTTTATGGTTTCATGACTTACATTTAAGTGCTTTATCCATTTTTTGTTTATTCTTGTTTATGGTGTAAGTTGGTGGTCTAGTTTAATTTTTTGGGGTGTACCTGTCCAATTTTCCAAACACCATTTATTTATTTTGGATCCTTACTTGAGGATACTTTTCCATTGATTTTTAGTGAGAGTGGAAGAGAGAGCGAAAGACAGAGAAATATTGATGTGAGAGAAACACATCAATTGGTTGCCTCCTGCCTGCGCCCTGACCAGAGCCAGGGCCGGGGAGGAGCCTGCAATTCCCTTGACTGGAATCCGAGGGCCGCCTCTCTCTTCACTAAACCAAACCTGCTAGGGCCCAAACACCATTTATTGAAGACTATCTTTGCTCCATTGTATGCTCTTGCCTCCTTTGTGATAATATGCCTAGCCTTGGGTCTTTTTTCATTCCTTGTGCCGCATACTCATTGGGCCCTTTTTTCTTTCTTTGTCAATCTTCACCAGAGGATATTTTTTTCCATTGATTTTTAGAGGGAGTGCAAGGGAGAGAGGGAGAGAAAGAAAGAGAGAGATAGGGATGTGAGAGAGACACATCGAGCAGGGCTGGGGATCAAACCTGCAACCCAGGTACATACCCTTGACCAGGATATTTACTTGAGACCCTTTGGTGCTTGGGCTGACACTCTGTCCACTGAAACACACCAGCCAGGGCTCATTGGGCCCTTTTAATGTTATGTTTTCAGAAACTTTCTTGTATTATTTCTCTATTTTCTCTGCTTTACCTCCCCCCAACTATTGGATATTGGACTTTGACAATGGCTTCTCTAGTCATACTAGAGGCCCGGTGCACGAAATTTGTGCACTGGGGGGGGTGCCCCTCAGCCCAATCTGCACCCTCTTCAATCTGGGACCCCTCAGGGGATGTCCAACTTCCAGCAGTTGGACATACCTCTCACAATCCGGAACCACTGGCTCCTAACCACTCACCTGCCTGCCTGCCTGATTGCTCCTAACCCCACTGCCTGCCTGCCTGCTCACCCCTACCTTGATCTCCTGCCAGCCTGATTGCCCCTACCTTGCCCTCCCCTATCAGCCTGATCACCTCACACTGCCTGTGCCTTGGCCCCCAGTCTGGCCTCCCTCTGGAGGCACCACCCCCATAACCCCAATGCTGCTGCCACTGCTGGCCTGAGCCTCAGCGCTTCGCAGCTGATAATGGCTGCCTGAGCCTTGGCCCGTGTAGGCACTGTGGCTTTGTCTGGAAGGATGTCTGGAAGACAACCACTCTAATTAGCATATTACCCTTTTATTAGTATAGATTTGGGGACCATTACAACCACGCAGAACTTGAAGAAAACACATGGCCCTGTTCAGTTTGGCTTAATGGAGAGAGCATCGACCTGTGGACTGAAGAGTCCAGGTTTGATTCTGGTCAGGGGCACACATGCCTGGGTTTCGGGCTCAATCCCCAGTAGGGGGCCTGTAGGTGGCAGCTGATCAGTGATTCTTTTTATTTTATTTTATTTTATTGATTTTTCACAGAGAGGAAGGGAGAGGGATAGAGAGCTAGAAATATCGATGAGAGAGAGACATCGACCAGCTGCCTCCTGCACACCCCCCACCAGGGGATGTGCCTGCAACCAATGTACATGCCCTTGACCGGAATCGAACCTGGGACCTTCCAGTCCGCAGACTGACGCTCTATCCACTGAGCCAAACCGGTTTCGGCTGATCAGTGATTCTTATCATTGATGTTTCTATCTCTCTCTCCCTCTCTCTTTCTGAAATTTAAAAAATATATATTTTTTAAAGAAAACACATGATCTTCACTTTGGGCTTTGTCATCTTACAATATCCTTTGTGCAGTGTTTTAACTTCCCTCAACTTTCCTTTACCCACCCTTAAAATGCAATCTATTTTGGGGAAGATAGTCAGGAAAGTGATTCCAGTGGGTAGAAGTTTTTTTTGGAGGGAATGGGGTCGTGAAGATATTTAAAAATTGAGCATGGTGATGATTGTACCACTCTGAATTTACTTTAAAAAACCAGTTCATTGAACACTTTAGGTGACATGTACAGTATATGGGTTATATCTCAACAAAGCTGTTCTTTTATTTCTTTTTAAATGAAGACCAGTCTTATAATGAATTGCAGATGTTTTCAGAGGCCCCTCAAGATTTGCTTACCATGTCCCAAATCACGGCTGTGATTCCCAGTTGCCTCCAGTCCTGGTGGATCTGGATGGTGTGGTTTGCAAAGGAGAAGGTGGCAAGAGGCTTAAGGAATTTTTGCAACCCCATTCCCAGGTCTCCTCATAGGGCACCAGGACCATTTCCACTGTGCCAGCTATGCTTCCTTTAACCTGTTGGGCAAAAGAATCCTGCGTGCTCTGGCCAGAAAGTGCATTCTCTCTTAGGAGGCCCGAATGCTTTTTTTAAGGTCGTTTTATGGATTCAAAAGAATAAACAGAGATGTGGAAAGCTTTTGTCAAAATCCTTTTACATGGTTCTTCCAGTCTCATGGGAAGTGAGATGTGGCTCTGAATTCATCCCAAAGTGTGTCTTTGGGCAAAAGCACCCAGAACGGCACAACCCCTGCAGGATGCCCTACACACTTTCCTGTCAGGACTCAGGGGGGGCTGAGGGTGAGCGAGGCGGCGGTGCCAGCACAGGACCTGGGAGAAGGTAACACTTTCTACACTGCCCAGGCCACGTGGACTGCAGCTGCACCCGCCCAGGTGGGCAGGGTGTTTCTGCTGTCTTGTTTTGGTCTGGCCTCCACCCCGTCAGCCACGGACCTGTGCCTGCACTGAGACTGAACGGTTTGATGGTCCTACTTTTTGGTGAACAGTGGACGCACTCCCACCTCCCCGAGACTGGCAGTTAGGCTCTGGCAGCTTCTGAGTCCCTCCCGGGGAGAGCCCGGCCCTAGGTCAAGAACAGACTCGGGTGTCCTCGGCCAGGAGGCCTCCTCGGGCTAGGGGCCGCCACAGTTTGAAGGCTGGCCATGACCCCAATCGTGGCAGGGGTCTCCTCTGGGGCGCTGGCAGGCCTGGGCTAGGGCTGTGGGCGGTTTGGAGGCCGGTCACGCCCCCGATCCTGGCGGGGGGGGGGTCTCCTCTGGGGTGCTGGCCGGCCTGGGTTAGGGTCATTGGCGGTTTGGAGGCTGGTCACGCCCCCAGTCCTGGCGGGGGTCTCCTCTGGGGTGCTGGCAGGCCTGGGCTAATGGCCGCCCTGGTTTAGAGACTGGTCACGCCCCCGATCCTGGTGGGGGTCTCCTCTGGGGCGCTGGCAGGCCTGGGCTCTGGCGCCGCAAAGGGAGAGGTTCCTGAACCTGCTTCCCACACACCTAGGCTAGGATACATCTTGTAGGAGGCGGCTTCAATGCCGGGGGTCAGTGACCAGGTCCTCCGGAGCCTCGCCTTCTGGGCTGCAGTCCCACGTCTCCCAGTGCCCCAGCCTCGGATTCGCCCCCGCAGTTGCCCCCACCACCAGCCACCTCAGCGCAAGCCACAGCAGCTGAAGCCAGCCTCTTGGAAGCCAGGCCACCACACTCACCACCGCTGGTAGCTCTCTGCTGCTTGCTTGCTGCAGAGCCCTGTCCGCTGGGGTGGGGGAGTGCTCCCAGCCCAGAGGCCCTCCCTCCCTCCGCAGCCTGGCATGGCAAGCTGGCCTCCTTGCTGGGGCTACGATGCCAGTGTCCCCACACGGCCACTATGGGTGCGACGCGGACCCCACGGAGGCCAACCTGGAGAACACGGACCCTGAGCTCTGCATCCGGCTGCTGCAGATGCCCTCGGTGGTCAACTACCACCCACTCCTTCCGCCGGCCCCATAGGTCCCTCCTCAGCACCGGCCTTAGGCCAGCGGGAGGAGCGGGGGGCGGGGACTCGGGGGGCGGGGACTCACGAGTCCCCGCCCCCCACTCCTCCTGCCAGCCAATCGGCCACCCTCAGTCCCGCCCCCCACGCCTCCAGCCGGCCCAATTGTGGGCGTAGCGGAGTGATGAATTTGCATAGTACCTTTTTATTATGTAGGATTGCCTTTTCTGTTCATGCGTTTTTTTGTTGTTGTTCTTTCTAGATTTCCTTAACACTTTCCATGAATTTAAGTTTTTCTGTTATTGAGTTCTTTCTTCTTTTGTTTAATAAAAATATAACTTTTTGTAATAGTATAATTAATGGCCAGTAGGAAATAATTTGCTATTAGGTTATACTACTTGACTTGATATCAGATCTCTTGCTATTTAATTGGGAAGCCATACAAATATCTTGGGATTATCCCCCATTCAAACACTTTTACTCGATATCTAATAAAGCAGAGATTATGTACTCTTTGATAAGACATGAAATGAATTGAATAGGTGCAATTTAAAGGAAAGTATACATGCAGAGAATTGAGCACCTGGTTTTGTGAGATGCTTTTGCTATAGATTATGTAAACTAACAGAATCTTTTTGGTGTAATTCATAGGATGATTTTTCAGGATTGTCACCATATGAAAGGAAGAGACTGAAGAACATATCAGAAAATGCAAACTTTTTTGCTTCACTTCAGTTGTCTGAGGTTTGTGTGGAGTTTCTAATTAAAACCAAGATACCTTTCCTGTTGCCAGTAAGTCAGTAAAGTATTCACATATCAGGTTTCATAGTGTCAGGTGAGGTTCAGTAAATTAGGAGCAAGTTTTGTACTTAATAGAAAGAGGTTACCATACTTTATTAATTCCAAGACTTTTCTTTCATTTTAATACTTTTGAAATAAGCATCTTAAAACTATAACTGGCACCTCCTCCCCTCCTCTGGTGGTACATAAAGTAATGATGGCTTATGAAAAGTTGTCTTGGATTCAAAGAAACAGGGTATGTTTTAGTGGTTTCTTTAATGGATAAAGGAGAAGGAGGGATGGGTTGAAGGATGTGTGGTAGACGAAGGAGAAGACAAGCTTTTTAAAAAAATAAATCTTAGACTGTAATGATAGATGGGAATAAGATTTGTATAGGGAGTGTTAAGGATAAGTGGCTAGATCTATACTAATATTTTATAATCATTATAATTAAATGTATAATTTACATGGTGTCTTTACACTGGGCGGTAAACTTCTATGTGTGAGAGAATAACTGTTTAGGAGGATGTGTGATGTTCCCTCCAAAATAATAAATTGAATTCTCCAAATACCAGATTCCCAAATATTCAGTATATGTTTGCATCTTGAAGGGAGGGTGAGTTAATATAATTTTATATAACTAAATTATATACGTGTGTCATTAATGACAGTTCATGAGAAATTTAGACTATCTCTAATTTTGATTTTAGTTAACAGAACTTCTGATTTGATTTATTATATAAGTATAAAACTATAACTTTTCTAGACAATATCAAAGTATGATTGCCTTAGTGGAAGTTAAATCTTTTGATTTATAATAGTATATTTGATTAAATGTTTAATCATGTAAACTCATTAGCAACCTGGTTTAAGGCATCAGAATGTCAGTACTTTAGACAGTATTAGATACTTGCTCTTATTATTAATAGCATATTTGTCTCAGGTCTACCACCAAGAGCAGGTATCATAGGATCTTTATTTCCTGTATAGATCTTAGTTTATGTGGATATAGTGGCAGATACTTAATATTTTAAAAGGTAAACTGTGTAGTTATAAGCTATTATACTTTGTGTATTTTGCAGTCAGCTGCAAGGCTCCGTGAAATGATAAAGAAGAGACAGCCTTCTGAATCCAGAAGGTAAAATATATGATTTACAGTGTCTGCTCCATGATACATTGCTGAGTTGTTTTATAATTTGAAAAAATGATTCAGCAGAGTAAAATAAGTAAAATCAGAAACTCTGTAATTTAATCTTAATCCTTATATGATTTCTGAGAGAATGCTACCTTTTAATAACTAAAGTTCTCATCCTCATCAAAGGAATATAGAGGAAATAGAATCTTGAAAGCTGAATTTTATTTCTATTTAATACTGTTGCTGTTAATGGAGGGAAATCTTTACTTTCACTAAGTTTTCTTATTTTTGCCTAGAAAACTATTATTCTTTTTCCCCTTTTTAACATAATTTATTGGGGTAACATTGGTTAATAAAATTATATAATTTCAGGTATACAATTCTATACATCATCAGTATATTGTATTTTGTGTTTACCACCCCATGTCAAGTCACCTTCCATTACCATTTATTCCCTTTGTACCCTCTTCTACTTCCCCTCACTGAAAACTGTTTTTCTTAAAGATTCTTCTACTTTTCTTTTAACTTTTTTGGCTGTCTTTTTGCTTCTCAATTTGTGTTTTCTTTTACATTATTAGAATTGATTTCAGAGAGGAAGGGAGAGGGAAGAGATAGATAGAAACATCAATGGTGAGAATCATTGATCAGCTGCCTCCTGCACGTCCCCTACTGGGGATGGAACCCGCAACCTGGGCATGTGCCCTTGATGAATTGAACCAGGGACCTTTCAGTCCACAGGCTAACGCTCTATCCAATGAGCCAAACCAGCTAGGGCTTTATCTCATTTAATTCTGATAACAACCAAATGTTAGAGGTAATATATCTATTTTGTTAGATAGAGAACAGGCTCAAAGAGGTAAAGTAATTTGCTTAAGGTCAAAATAGCTCAGAAGTGGAAGTTTCAGGATCTGAGCTCCAGGATACCTTAGCTTAAGTTCTATCTACTGCATTTTAGCAGTGCTTATGTATAAGTGAAGAAACTAAAAATCTTGGTATCATTAGATAATTTGTTTAGTGCTAATAGTAATGAAATATAGCCTCACTTTAATTGGTTTAATATTTTTTAAATTTATTGATTTTAGAGAGAGGAGAGAGAGAGAGAGAGAGAGAGAGAGAGAGAGAGAGAGAGAGAGTCCGATTTGTTGTTCCACTTACTGGTTGCTTCTTGTATATGCCCTGACCGAGGATCCAACCCATAACCTTGGCATATCAGAATGATGCTCTAACCATCTAAGCTGCCGGGCCAGGGCCTTGGTTTGATTTTTAATAAGGTCAATTAACTTCAGAAAAGCTAAACTTAATTATGGCCATACATTTTCGAGTGTGTAATGTTAGAAGAGGAATATTATTAACCCTACAAAGCAGTAGCACTGGTTATGTTGCCAGCTGATTAATAGCTTTATGTTTGCATATTTTTTATTAGTAAAGATTGGTGATTTGTTCCCAAATTCGTTCTTAGGCGACTTTATTGTTATTTTCAATGTGCACGAATCTGTGCACCAGGCCTCTAGAATTTATATATTTTAAAATTCATTCATGTTGATATATACAGCTTTATTTCATTAATTTTTGTTGCTGTATGAATGTACTATACACACCCATGTGCAGGTTTTGTGTAGATTCTCATGGAGTTTTTAACTCCCAGACTTGTCCACACTGAGCCTCCAGCAGTTGGTCAATTACAGTTTAGGTTTTTCTGGTGGTTCAAGGCACTTCATTCCTGAGTCTCTGCTCCCATAAGCCATGAGTCCTGTGTTTTCCTGTGTGTCTCTCCAATATTGGGGTCAGTGGTTTTCACTGTGTCCTTGCCACTCTTAAGGATCCTAGAAAAGTTGTTGATTTTTCTGTCCACCTTTTAAAAAAAATTTAAATTCTTTATTGTTGAAAGTATTAAACATATGTCTCCTCCCTCCTCCCCACCCCCCCATTGACCTCTCCCTGGCTGCTCCCACCCCTCAGCATGAGACAGAGTGGTGACTTTCAAGCTCTCTACATGTGGAATCAGAAATTGGAAGTTCTGAACTACTATTTTAAAATGAAAAATAGGCCCTAGCTGGTTTGGCTCAGTGGATAGAGTGTTGGCCTGTGGATTGAAGGGTCCCAGGTTCAATTCCAGTCAAGAGCATATGCCCGGATTGCAGGCTCGATTCCCAGTGTGGGGCATTCAGAAGGCAGCCGATTAATGATTCTCTCTCATCATTGATGTTTCTATCTCTTCCCTCTCTCTCCCTTCTCTGAAATCAATAAAAATATATTAAAAAATAGTAATAAAAATTAAAAAAGAAAAACAGTGCATTAAAACGTAGGGTATATATAGAGTGGGGCAGAAATAGGTCAACAGTTGTTTGTATGGAAAATAATGTAATAATACATAAGTAATAAGAATAAACTTTCACGTACTCACAACTGTAAACCTACTTTGCCCCACCATGTATATGATTTTTAAAAAGTAAACTATATGGAAGGGAATATGATGAAATGTTTAAGTCTCTTTCCCATCCTAGACCTTAGTTCTCCAGGCCTTCTCCCTAGAGGAAACCACTCTTAAAAGGTTCATGTATATTCTTCAATAGGTGATCTCAGCATGCACAAATGTATGTGTATATGTAACCTTTTTTTTTTTTTAATATATTTTATTGATTTTTCACAGAGAGGAAGGGAGAGGGATAGAGAGCCAGAAACATCGATGAGAGAGAAACATCGACCAGCTGCCTCCTGCACAGCCCCTACTGGGGATGTGCCCGTAACCAAGGTACATGCCCTTGACCGGAATCGAACCCGGGACCCTCCAGTCCGCAGACGGACGCTCTATCCACTGAGCCAAACCGGTTTCGGCTATGTAACATTTTTGTAAAAAAAAAAAAAATAAAATAACATTTAATATGCACTGGACCTTGTTTTTGCTTCCTTCTTATGAGTTCATTTCATATTAACATAATATTTCATTCTTTATTATGGCTACAAATTATTCTATTTGATATGTATATCATAATCTATTTAACACCCTTCATTTCCCCATGATGAACATTTATGATGCTTTCAGAGTGTTAATTAAAATCAGTATAGCCATGTACATATTGCAGTGTGTAACTAGATCTATGAGATACGTTCTTAGAAGTTATCCCCTTAATATTAGTAAATTCATATAACTTTCATGAGTATAACATGGGTTTTTTCCACTTCTTTAGAAAGAAGCCTAAGAAGAGAGAAAATGGGATTGGATGTAGAAGATCAATGCGATTACTAAATGTAGATCCTTTAGGAGTTTCATTACCGGAAACCCCAACCCAGCCAACAGTAGTAGAAGATGAAAATGTAAGAAAGAATGCAAATACAATATATTAACTCAACAAAATACTGAAAATTTTGAAGTGTTTGAAATTAGACTTAAAGGTCACTAAATTACGTTTAATTTGTATTTATTAATTTGGTACTTGACTGTTGAATGGTTTAATGCAGCAATTTTCAACCAGTGTGCCCCAAGAATTTTTAAAACATGCAATCCCTGACTATTTAGTTAGGGGCACTGATCTCTTTTGCCTTACATTGTCAGATAAAATGATAACAGCTGTCCGTTTGAATGAATCAGAATTATACCTATTTTTTTTTGTCAGTTCGTCCAAAAATGTATTTTTTGGTGTGCCTCAGAATTTTAGTAATTAGTTTATGTGTGCCATGAGATGAAAAAGATTGAAAATTGCTGGTTTAATGACTAAGATTTCTTTTTTTTAAAAAAATAAATATTTTATTGATTTTTTACAGAGAGGAAGGGAGAGGGATAGAGAGCTAGAAACATCGATGAGAGAGAAACATGGATCAGCTGCTTTCTGCACAACCCCTACTGGGGATGTGCCCGCAACCAAGGTACATGCTCTTGACTGGAATCAAACCTGGACCCTTCAGTCCACAGGCCGACGCTCTATCCACTGAGCCAAACCGGTCAGGGCTGACTAAGATTTCTAAGTCATTCCTCGGTTGGATTCTGTATCTCTGCTGGTTTACCTGCTATGGGATTGTGGGTAAATTAGTTAACCTTTTTGAGTCCTGGTTTTTCCATTTTTTAAATGGCAACAATAATAGAAACCTCAATAGAGTGTTGTGAGGGTTAAATGAAATAGTTTCTATAAAGATCTTTATATTTTATTAGGGCTTAGTAATCAATAAATGATAGTTATTAATATTAATAAATAATATGTGTTAATAGTAATGGAGTTTTTAGCTATAGTTTAATTTTATGCTATAAATAATATGTGTTAATGGTAATGGAGTTTTTAGTTATAGTTTAATTTTATGCTATCTGGGTGGAAAGAGTCTTATTTACTAAACTAATGACCAGGTGCATGAAATTTGTGCGGGGGGCGGGGGCTGTCCCTCAGCTGCCTGCACCCACTCCAATCTGGGACCCCTAGGGGGATGTCCGACTGCCACTTCCTGTGGGATTGGGCCTAAACTGGCAGTCGAACATACCTCTCACAATCCGGGACTGGCTCCTAACCGCTCACATGCCTGCCTGCCTGATCGCCCCTAACCACTCTGCCTGCTGGCCTGATCGCCCCAAACTGCCCACCCCTTCCGGCCTGATCACACCCAGTTGCCCCCTCCTGCTGGCCTGATTACCCCCAACTACCCCCCCTTGCCAGCCTAATTGCCCTCCTGCCAGCCAGCTCGCTCCCAACTGCCCCTCCTGCTGACCTGCTCACCCCCGACTGCCACCACCTGCTGGCCTGCTCATCCCCAACTGCACCCCCCCCTGCCAGCCTGCTTGTTCCCAACAGCCCCCCTACTGGTCTGCTCCCCACTGACTAACCCCCCCCCCCACCGACCTGGTTGCCCCTAAATGCCCTCCCCTGCAGGCCTGGTCACCCCCAACTGCCCTCCCCTGCAGGCCTGGTGGCCCCTAACTGCCCTTTCCTGCAGGCCTGGTCGCCCCTAATGCCCTCCCCTGCAGGCCTGGACGCTCACTACTGCCCTCCCCTGCTGGCCTGGTCACCCCTAACTGCCCTCCCCCGCCGACCTGGTTGCCCCTAAATGCCCTCCCCTGCAGGCCTGATCCCCCCCAACTTCCTTCCCCTGCTGGCCTGGTCGCCCCCAACTGCCCTCCCCTGCAGGCCTGTTCGCCCCCAAGTGCCCCCCCCTGCTGGCCTGGTCTCCCCCAGCTGCTCTCCCCTGGTGGCCTGGTCGCCCCCAGCTGCCCTCCCCTGGTGGCCTGGTCGCCCCAACTGCCCTCCCCTGCAGGCCTGGTTGCCCCCAACTGCTCTCCCCTGCAGGCCTGGATGCCCCCAACTGCCCTCCCCTGCAGGCCTGTTCACCCCCAACTGCCCTCCCCTGCAGGCCTGGTCTCCCCCAGCTGCCCTCCCCTGGTGGCCTGGTCGCCCCCAACTGCCCTCCCCTGCAGGCCTGTTCACCCCCAACTGCCCTCCCCTGCAGGCCTGGTCTCCCCCAGCTGCCCTCCCCTGGTGGCCTGGTCGCCCCCAACTGCCCTCCCCTGCAGGCCTGGATGCCCCCAACTACCCTCCTCTGCCGGCCCGGTCACCCCTAACTGCCCTCTTCTGCCGGCCTGGTCGCCCCTAACTACTCTCCCCTGCTGGCCTGATCACCCACAACTACCCTCTCCTGCTAGCCATCTTGTGGCAGCCATCTTTGACTACATGGGGGTGGCCATCTTGTGCAAGGGCGTAAGGGTCAATTTGCATATCACCTCTTTAGTATATAGGATTATTGTCTAAATAAGATTTTAATCTTAAATAATTTTAGTCTAAATAATTATATTTTTTATTTAAGAGCACCTAATGTTTTTAACAATCTATATATCTAAGTGTTTAATTATAATTTGGAAGATAAAACTAATTAGGCTCATGCTTTGGAAGAGAATTGCAAATTAAGCTACTATGGGAAGAGTAGCTTTCAAAATTTGTTGAAGCCTCCACTCAAAATAAGAAACAAATTTACATTGAACTCATTACACACACACACACACACACACACGCACGCACGCACGCACGCACGCACACACCCCTAAAACAAAATTGTGAAATGATACTTACCCTTACTACATGTGATGCTCTTTTGTATTTTCTATTCTATTCTTTTTTTTTTTCTCCCCCCATATTCTATTCTTACTCACTAAAACACATTGCTGATTGTGACATTAAAGTGATTTCATGATCCATAGGTTACCATCTCTTTTAAAGACACTGGCATAGAATAATAACTTTGATTAATGAAATTGAACTTTCTGAATCAGCTCTCATAACCAGTTATTGACAGTGGAACTTTGGGTAAGTTAACTCCTGTAAGTTTCATTCCAGTGTTTTTAAAATGTGATATCTCCTTTACTGGATTGAGATGATTAAAAGATAATGCATTTTATTACTTACAGGATACATGACATTCTTTCATTGAGCAACTATTTTTGAATGCTAATGATGTGTCATCCCTATTTTTGGTATTGAAAGTAAAGTAGTGAAAAATCTCAAGCCTCCATTCTAGGGTAGGGTGACAATCAACTCTTACATGTTTTCATTTTTTTATAACAGCCTTTGTTACCTCCTGGGCCTTTAGAAATGACTCCTGAAAATCGAGATGATAACAGTGAACTATTTAAAGGATTTCTACGGACTTGGGCAGAAGTGAACAAGGTATCAGTTGGGAAGGCTTACATAAGCTTTTAGAATCATTTGTTAATGAAAATTCAGTACATATATTAATACTTTGGTCTCTCCCATTGTTTCAGACAAGTAGTAAGAATACTGAGAAGGGGTTATCGAGCATTAAAAGGTCAGTTAAAATTCCTGGTCTTTATTTACATTTTCTGAGAGCTTTAAATTATAAAGACTATAAAACTGGAAATTTTGAAAATGAGGTGAAAATTTTACCCATAATATTTCCTAACAACTCTTGATTTTTAAAAAAAATGTATTTTATTGCTTTTTTACAGAGAGGAAGGGAGAGGGATAAAGAGTTAGAAACATCCATGAGAGAGAAACATCGATCAGCTGCCTCCTGCACACCCTCTACTGGGGATGTGACAGCAACCAAGGTACATGCCCTTGATGGGGATCAAACCTGGGACCCTTCAGTCCTCAGGCCAATGCTCTGTCTATTGAGCCAAACCGGTTAGAGCTGATTTTGTATATTTCCTTTAAAGTATTGCCATATGCAATACCTCTAGGATATAAGCTTCATGAATGTAGGGGTTTTGTCTCAATTCCCAGAATAGTGCCTGGCACCTAGTATATATCATTTGAATGACTGAATCCACAACATTTTTACTCTGTGTTCTTTTATTTATTTTTTTATTGAATTTATTGGGGTGATATTGGTTTGTCATGTTCTAATGTTCATACAATTTTGCATTATGCTTTTTCATTAACATTGTGGTTGAACGTTACTAGAGTCTTTAAATTTTTTAATAATCGCAGAATATTTTATTGAGTAGGTGGAATTTACTTAACCTTCTCTTACCCTCTTGGTATTTGGAGTTGTTTTCTATTTAGTTTTGTGTGCTTGTATGTGTGCATGTGTTTGTTGAAGTATACTGTATATGTATGATAGTAGATTATTTCCTTAGGATAGATTCCAGAAGTGATATTAATGCGTCAGATACTATGGACATATTTATGGCTTTTAGTACACATTGCTGAATTGTTTTTCAAAATCTTTTTTCTTTTGAAAATCTTACATGAATTTACTCTGCCACTAGCAATATATATGAATGTATATGTTTAACTGTAGCCTACTAGCTTTTTATAAGTAAAGAATAGTACCTCATTATTTACTTTGATTTCTTTGGTTGAATATTGTCAGGAGGTTGAATATTTCCCCACATTTGTTTACTAATGTTTTTTTTCTTTTGTGTCATCTTTTTACTTATTTTGTTAATTAAGAATGATTTTATGTCTAAAATATAACTTTAATTTTCTCAGCTACAAAGCCAATTTAAGTGGCATGGTCATTAGTGAAGATACTGTTTGTAAAGTTACCCAAGGTTCAATATTCTCTATGGCTGTTCATCCATCAGAAATTAGAACTTTGGTGGCAGCTGGGGCCAGATCTGGGCAAGTTGGACTTTGGGATTTGGTAAGTTATTAATATTTTGAAGATATAAAGTTTGATTAAAGTAAATAGTCTGCAAGAAAATAGCCTAGAACTGTATGTTTATAGGTGTCACTTATGTATAGTTTTGTGCTTTGTGATTCCAAATTTTAGAAATCGGAGAAATTTAAATTTGCTTTATAGAACTTCAACATTTTTAGCTTGAATATCGTTAGTCATATGGGCATAAATTGACTGCCAAGAAATTTTATTATAACTTTAAATGTATACATGAAAAGATCACACAAAGTTCTTATTTTTCTAATTATGTTTAAAATACAGTTTCTCAGACTTATAGATACAGAGAACATTTTGACTGTTGCCAGATGGAAGGGGACTTGAGAGGATGGGTGACAAAGGTGAAGGGATTAAGAAGTAAAATTGGTTGTTACAGAATAGTCAGGGGAATGTAAAGTACAGCATAGGGAATAGAGTCAGTAATATTCTAATAACAATGTATGGTGTTAGATGGCTGTGAGATTTATTAGGATAATCAGTATGTTATGTAATATCTAATCACTGGGGTGTACATGTGAAACTAATATAACTATATGTCAACTGTAATTGAAAAATAAAAATGATTTTGGTGTTGTGTCTAAGAAATCTTTGTCTAGGTCAAAATCTTGAAGATTTTCTCCTGTTCTCCTCCCCACTCCCCCAAACTTCTATAGTTTTAGCTTTCACGTTTAGTTTGCTGATCTATCTTGAGTTATTTTTTTGTTGGTGTGAGGTAAAGGCCCAAGTTTATCTTTTTTCTTCTTTTTTTTTCTTTATTGATTAAGGTATTACATATGTGTCCTTATCCAAGTTTATCTTTCTGTATGTGAATATCCAGTTGTCCTAGTACTATTTGTTGAAAAGACAATACTTTCCCCATTGAATTGCCTTGACACTCCCTTGTTTTTTATTTTGTTTTATTGATTTGAGAGAGAAACATTGATTTATTGTTCCACTTATTTATGCATTCATTGGTTGATCCTTCACTTGATCTTAGCCAAAAGGCTGAGAAGTGATCATTGGTTGATTCTCAGATACTTCCTGACCAGGGATTGAACCCTCAATCTTGGTATATCGGGATGACACTCTAACCAACTGAGCTACACAGCCAGGGCTCTTAATTTTTCCTCCTAATTTTCTGTCAGTTTTGTAGTCTCACCTAGGATCAAAAGTTCAGTTAGCCTTTATTCAGTCATCCATCCACCCACACCTCGAGTATTTTGTGTGAGGTGTTACTCTAATACTCCCCCACCAGTAGACATTTGTGAGCAAAGACTGTCTCTGTCCACATAGAGTTTAGAATTTAGTAGCAAGAGCAGGATTAATGAGATAATTATCAACTGTGTAATTTCATCTTTGGTAAGTGGATTATACACTGATTCATGTCATGAAGGAAAAGTAGTGTTTTGAAAACACGTAACGGGGGACTGGACTAATTTGCACGACCAGGGCAGGCATCCCTGAGGAAGTGAGAACTGAGTTGAGATTTGAAAGCTAAGAAGTAGGAGTAAGCCAAGTAAAGAAAAAAAGGAAAGAGTGTTTCGGACCAGGGGAACAGCATGTCAAGGACCTTAAGCAGGAGGTGCTTACTTGATGCATTCCAGGGCCTGCGAGAATGCCTGTATGGCTGGAGCATAGACAGCAAAGGATGAACAAAGGCGATGAATGGAGTAGGAGGAAGCTGTAGAGGTGGGCAGAAGGCTGATGTATAGCTTTATAATTTTTGTTAAGAATTTTGTTTTTATCCTAAAAGCAACTGGAAACCATTGAAGAGTTTTAGGCTGGGTGTTCCCTTTATTCCTTATATAAAGTCCTTTAATGTTTTTGCCCCTCTATTTCCATTCTTTCTGCCACCATGTTGGGCCAGGGCCCCATCTCCTTTTTTGGGATTACCATAATCGTCTTCACTGGTGCTTGTACTTCCAGCTTTCCTATACCAATCCAGTGTGCACCGATAGTCACAGGCTCAAGACAAACTGGTTCTACACTCATTTAGGTTTAAAGTAGGCTCATTCTTAACCTGGGGTATTTAGTTTAAAATGGGGGATTGGAGTTTTCTCATAAAATGAACAAAAGATAGTCAAATCAGAAAAAAAAATTACTTAAAACAATAAGGAAGAAATATAACTTAAAAACTACTTACCAGGACAGAAACAAATTCTGTAGCCGAGATGATAAAGAGCACAGTTTGGTTTAGCTTCTACCCTGAAAATCCGTCCTGGTGAATTGACCATACCCTGAGATTTTCACCTATAGTCTCAGAACTAGAGAGAAGCACATTGAGGGGATATTTAGATTTTTTCCTCTTTTGAGTGAGGAATAAGGAAAGGCTGTTGGGGGAAATGGGGAAAAAAGAGGGAGTGAGAAAAGTGACTAGTAGAAGAGGTGTGTGTGATTGTAATTTTTCCTTTTTAAAAATTCTGTTTATTTTAAATTTTTAAATAAAAAAGAAAACAAAAATGGAGGACTATTTTAGAGCAGACTCAACCAGATTTGGAGATGATAGTTGCTTTGGTTCATAACGTGATGCATGGCATAGAATATAACTTGTCAAATCAGAAAGTAATGTTTTACTAGTAGGAGTTGGTAATCTAATTATGGAAAAGATAATCCCCCCTTTTATTGAATTTATTGGAGTGAAATTGGTTAATAAAATTTTATAGGTTTTATGTGTACAGTTCTATAATACATCATCTGTATATTATATTGTATGTTCACCACACCAAGTCAGGTCTCCTTCCTTCACCATTTATTACCCCCCCCCCCCAGTACCTTCTTCTGCCTCCCCCACCCCCTTTTATCTCTGATAATCATTATACTGTTGTCTGTGTCTGTGAGTTGTTTTTTCTTCTTAATCCCTTCACCTATTTTACCAATCCCCACATCCCCATCCCCTCTAACAGCTGTCAGTCTGTTCTCTATCTATGAGTTTGTTTCTATTTTGTTCGTTTATATTTTTTAAATACATATTTTATTGATTTTTTACAGAGAGGAAAGGAGAGGGAGAGAGAGTTGGAAACATTGATGAGAGAGAAACATCGATCAGCTGCCTCCTGTACGCTCCCTACTGCGGGTATGTGCCCTCAACCAAGGTACATGCCCTTGACTGGAATCGAACCTGGGTCCCTTGAGTCTGCAGGCCGATGCTCTATCCACTGAGCCAAACCAGTCAGGGCAGTTAGTTTATTTTTTTCCATTAGATTCCACATATAACTGAAATCATATGGAACTTACCTTTCTCTGACTGGCTCATTTCACTTAGCATAATGCTCTCCAGGTCCATCCATACTGTTGCAAAGGGTAAGATTTCCTTCTGGTTCCCCCGCCCCTTTTTATGGCTGAGTAGTATTCCATTGTGTAAATTACCACAGCTTTTTAAAAAAATATATATCTTTATTGATTTTAGAGAGAAAGAGAGAGGGAGATAGAAACATCAATGATGAGAGAGAATCATTGATTAGCTGCCTCCTGCACTCCCCCTCCTGGGGATTAAGCTCGAAACACAGGCATGTTCCCTGACGGGGAATAGAACTGTGACCTCCTGGTTTATAGGTTGACGTTCAACCACTGAGCCACACTGGCCAGGCTGTACCACAGCTATTTTATTCATTCATCTACTGATGGACACTTGGGCTGCTTCCAGTTCTTGGCTATTTTTGTACATAATAATATTAATGTGGAAATTAAAAATCATGCATTTTTATTGTCTACTTAGGGAGTAAAATATTTCTAAAACTCTTATTTTGTCCCAGGACTAAATACCTTGCAAAAATTATTCTGAGAATGCTATATGTGGTTATATTATATAGCAGTATACTTAACGAAGCAAAGTGGTAACGGTATTGATACTGTTTTTGGTAGTAAGGAATAATACTGAGTGGATTTCTCATTTCCTGAGGATTTTATGAACTGAAGTCATAATGAGCAGTCATTTTTTCTTTCTGTATAATAAGAAAACTACCTAGTTGCAAAAAGCTAGAAACGTAAAATAAATGTGACTTGTTGAATTGAAAATTAGAGAAAAAAGTAGCTTAGTGACAGATAAAGTTTCTAGTTCTGACTTTCTGAATGGGATGTGGTGAGTATAATGATAGACTAAGAAAAGACTGAATATAATACAGATGCAAATAGTATAATGACATAATGACAGAAAATACTACTACTTTTCATTAGTTTTTGTTGTTCTTCCTTTCCCCAACTTTCTTCCAGACTCACCAACCCAAAGAGGATGGAGTTTATGTTTTTCAACCCCATAGTCAGCCAGTTAGCTGTCTTTACTTCTCACCTGCCAATCCGGCTCACATATTGTCCCTGAGCTATGATGGCACATTACGCTGTGGGGATTTCTCCAAGGCTGTTTTTGAGGAGGTAAATGTTAACGTGTTTACATATTGTCTCAGGTGATATTCTGGATTCTTTATGAAATGACACATGAATCATTATTACATCAGTTAGACTAGGTAAGGTAGTAGCGATTTTAGAACTATACTGCCTAAGTCCCAAACCATGTATTACTACTTGTGTGACCTTGGCAAGTTACTTAACCTGTGCCTCAGTTTCCTTAGTTGTAAAATAGGATAGTACCTTATAGAGTTGTTATGAGGATTAAGTGCAGATGAGTTAATGCAGATAGAGTTCTTAGAAGAGAGTTGTGAAATCAAACCACAATCTAATTTACAGTATTTTCATCACCCTTAAAATAAACCCCTTGATCATTAGTAGGTACTCCCAATTTCCCCCTCCCTCAGCCCTAGACAGCCACTAATCTACTTTATGTCTTCATAGATTTACCTGTTCTGGACATTTCATATAAATGGAGTCATACAGTTTGTACTTTTTTTTTTGTGACTGGCTTCTTTTACTTAGCAAAATGTTTTCAAGGTTCATCCATATTGTAGAATGTGTTGGTACTTAGTCCCTTTTTATGGCTGACTAATCTTCCATTGTATGGCTATACCAGATTTTACTCATCCATTCATTAGTTGACAAACATTTGGGTTGTTTTCATTTTTTACTGTTGTAAATAATGACACTATGTACATTGATGTACAAGTTTTGTGTGGGCATAGGCTTCCCTTTTTTTTGAGTATATACCCAGGAGTAGAATGGTGGGTCATATGGTAACTCTATGTTCAAATTTTGAGGAACTGCCAATCTGTTTTCCAAATTGGCTTTACCATTTTACATATTTATCAGCAATATGTGAAGGGTTCTAATGTCTTTGCCAACACTTGTTATTGTTGGTGAGTATAGCCATCCTAGTGGGTATGAAGTGGTATCTCATTGTGGTTTTGATTTTTGTTTCCCTAATGATTAATGATGCTAAGCATCTTTTTATCTGTTTATCTGGCCATTTGCATTTCTTTAGAGAAATGTCTATTTGGATCATTTATCTTTTTACTATGTATTGAGTTTTATATAACAATTCTTCCACTTATTTTTTTTGTCAGGTTTACTGAGGTATAAGTTACATATAATAAAATCTATGCGTGCAGTTATATGAGTTTTGGCAAATTGTATACACCTGTGTAACTACCACCACAATCAAGATACAGAAAATTTCCATCACTCAAAAAAATTACCTCGTGACCCTTTGTAGTCAGTCCCCTCTTCCTTCCTGAAGTCCCTTCATTGTGTACTTAGGGAGTAAAATATTTGATGTATCTTCCTCAGCTGTCATATCGGTGGATAACCTCTGATATGATTACTGTCCCCATCATTTTGCCTGTAACAGAATGTCAAGCAAATGGAATCATTCAGTATATAGCTTTTTGTGTTTGGCTTCTTTCACCTAGCACAATGCCTTTTTTTTTTTTTTATTGATTAAGGTATTACATATGTATCCTTATCCCCCTATAGCCCCCCCCCCCCCACTCCTCCACTTATGCTCTCACCCCCCTGGTAGCACAATGCTTTTAAGATACTATATAATAAAGAGGTAATATGCAAATTGACCACCACTCCAACACACAAGATGGCTGCCCCATGTGGTCAAATATAGACGCCCCATGTGGACACAAGATGGCTGCCACAAGATGGCCTGCAAGGGAGGGCAGTTGGGGGCGATCAGTCCTACAGGGGAGGGCAGTTGGGGGGGACCCAGGTCTGTAGGAGAGGACAATTGGGGGAAACCAGGCCAGCAGGGGAGGGCAGTTGGGGGGACCAGGCCTGCAGGGGAGGGCAGTTGGGGGCGACCAGGATGGCAAGGGAGGGCAGTTGGGGCGACCAGGATGGCAAGGGAGGGCAGTTAGGGGTGACCAGGCCAGCAGGGGAGGGCAGTTAGGGGCAGTCGGGCCAGCAGGGGAACAGTTAGGCATTGATCAGGCTGGCAGGCAGAAGCGGTTAGGGGCAGTCAGGCAGGCAGGCAGGTGAGCGGTTGGGTGCCAGCAGTCCTGGATTGTGAGAGGCATCCCAGATTAGAGAGGGTGCAGGCTGGGCTGAGGGACACACAACCCCCCATGTACGAATTTCATGCACCGGGCCTCTAGTTCATCCATAATGTTGCATGTTAGTACTCTGTTACTCATACTACTAATTAAACAATCACCTTGTGTTAGGCATTAACTTGAGTGTGCTTTTTATACATTATTAAGCCTTATAATACCTCATGAAATAGTAGGTAATGTTATCCCCCATTTAACAGTTGAAGAAACTGAGATAAAGAGGTTTTTTAGTTTGCTCAAGGACATAAATGGCAGAAGTAGAATTTGCACTTGGGTCTGTCTGACTCCAAAGCCTCACTCTGCACTTAACGATTTTAATATATTGATTGAATACTTCAAGTTTCATTTGTGTATACTGGGCTTTTTTAGGTGTATGGTGGTTGGGATGCCTGTGGTATATTAATTTGTTAACCTCAGTTTATAATAATACTTATTAAAACCTAAAATCATCAACAGTTCATGATTCAACAATAGGAACTATGTTCATCCTCTCTTACTTGAGCACTCACACATTCTACAACATTTATTTTTTATTTCTTACTAGAGGTCCGGTGCATGAAATTCGTGCACTCGGAGGAGGTGGGTGGTCACGCAGCCTGGCCTGTGCCCTCTCGCAGTCCGGGAGCCCTCAGACTGCAACACTCCTGTGTTGAGCGTCTGCCCCCTGGTAGTCAATGCGCAACATAGCAACCTGTCGTTCTGCCATCCAGATAATGCGAGAGGGTGCAGGCCAGGCCAAGGGAGCCCACTGGTGCACGATGGAGGCTGGGGAGGAATGTGGGAGGTTGGCCAGCTGGGGAGGGGCCGTGGGAGGGCTCCAGGGTGTCTCCAGCTTGTCTCACTCAATCCCCATCAGCTGGGCCTCAGCAGCAAGCTAACCTGCTGGTTGGAGCATCTGTCCCCTGGTGGTCAGTGCATTCATAGTGACCAGTCGACTGGTCGACTGCCTCCTGGTGGTTAGTGCATGTCATAGTGAGCGGTTGAGCGGCCTTAGCATATCATTAGCATATTATGCTTTGATTGGTTGAACCGGACGAACAGACACTTAGCATATTAGGCTTTTATTATATAGGATGTGTGTGAGCCCTGAATCCAAAGTGATGGTATTGTGGTTCATAAGTTAAAAAAACAACAACACATGTTCATGATAAAATATTTATTGTAAATAGGATATGAATGCAAATCTGCCATTCCCCCATTCTCTCATCCCTGTATTTGTTTGGTATATTTCCAGAATTGTACACATATACTTACAAGCATATAGATACACACTTTTTCTTTGCATTAATGGACTCATACTATTTACATTATTTTTTGCAACTTGTTTTTTCATTTACTAGTATATCTTGGATAGTTTGTAGTACAGATCTACGCCTTTCTTTTTTAGCATTGAACAGTATTTCAAAGTAGACATGTACCATCATTTATTTGACCATATCGCTTTTAAAAAATATTTTTATTGATTTCAGAGAGAAAGAAACATCAATGATGAGAATCATTGATTGGCTGCCTCCTGCATGTTCCCTACTGGGGATTTAGCCTGCAACCCAGGCATGTGCCCTTGGCCAGAATCAAACCTGGGACCCTTCGGTCCATAGATGTACGCTCTATCCACCGAGCCAAACCAGCTAGGGCCATATCTCTTTTGATGGACATTTAGATAGTCTCAATTTTGTTTTTCTTTTTTTTAAATCCTCACCCAAGGATATGCCCATTGATTTTAGTGAGAGAGGAAGGAAGGGAGGGAAAAGGAAGGGAAAGAGAAAAAGAGAAAGAACCATCAGTGTGAGAGAGAAATATTGACCAGTTGCCTACTGCATGTGTCCCAACCAGGGATCAAACCTGCAACCTATGTATGTGCCCTGACAGGGAATTGAACCCACAACCTTTTGGTGTATAGGACACTACTCCAACCAAGTGAGCCACCTGGTTGGGACTAGATTGTTTTGTATTGCTATTCTAAGCAGTCTCGCAGCAGGCATCCTTATATATATACACAAACTTAGTGGCCAGATTATTATGATCTCCAAACGCATAATCTGGTCACTCAGTGTATATCCTATATAATAAAAGGCTAATATACATATTGTCCCCTTGACCGGAAGTTTGACCAGCAGGCAGGCCGGCCAACTGCCCATGTCCGCCCCCTCTGGCCAGGCTGGCCGGACCCCACCCATGCACAAATTCATGTACCGGCCCTCTAAACTTATCCAATAAAAGAGCAATATGCAAATTGACCATCACCCCAACACACAAGATGGCTGCCCTTATGTGGACACAAGATGGCTGCCACAAGATGGCCAGCAGGGGAGGGCAGTTGGGAGGGACCAGGCCTGCAAGGGAGGACAGTTGTGGGCAATCAGGCCTACAAGGGAGGGCAGTTAGGGGTGACTGGGCCGGCAGAGGAGGGTAGTTGGGGGCGAACAGGCCTGCAGGGAGGACAGTTAGGGGTGACCGGGCCAGCAGGGGAGGACAGTTAGGGTGACCAGGCTGCAGGGGAGGGCAGTTGGGAGGAATCAGGCCTGCAGGGGAGGGCAGTTGGAGGGAGATCAGACCTGCAGTGGAGGGCATTTGGGGGGAACCAGGCCTGCAAAGGAGGGCAGTTAGGGGTGACCAGGCCAGCAGGGGAGGGCAGTTGGGGGTTACTGGGCCAGCAGGTGAGGGCAGTTGGGAGAGACCAGGCCTACAAGGGAGGGCAGTTGGGGAAGATCAGACCTGCAGGGGAGGGCAGTTGTGGGCGACCAGGCCTGCAAGGGAGGGCAGTTAGGAGCAATCGGGCTGGCAGGGGAGCAGTAGGCGTTGATCAGGCTGGCAGGGGAATGGTTAGAGGGTGATCAGGCTGGCAGGCAGAAGCGGTTATGGGCAATCAGTCAGGCAGGCAGGCGAGTGGTTGGGAGTGAGTGGTTGGAGAGGGTGCAGGCTGGGAGAGATCATAATAATCTGGCCACTCAGCGTATATATATCTTAGTGAAGTTATTAGGTATGAGCATTAAATATATACACACACACACACACACACACTAGAGGCCCAGTGCATGATTAAATCATGCACGTGTAGGCTGTCTGTCCGCTGGTCGGGACCCGGTGTGGCCGGCAGCTCTGAAGTCCCTGGGCCCCTAGGTCGAGGCGGGGTGGGGGCGTGGTCCTCCGGCGGCCGAAGCCCAGGAAGGCTGGGGCCGCCGCCGCCTCCTCTGCCTTCCGGCTCCCTCATGAGCCCTCCCTTGGCTGGCCCGTGCTGTGGAAACCCACATCCTCTGCGGACACCGACGCGCGTTCCTGCGGCCCAACTGCCGCCAGACTCCTCCCCCGGGAGCCATGCCGCCCGCCCGCCCGCCCTCGCCGCCTCGTCAGCCGGGGCCTCCAAACACCCGGCTCGCTGCCCCAGAGGCCCCTTCTGTGCCGCAGCACAGCCATGGCGCAGACGCTGAGCTTGCGCCGCCGCTGGCGTTGCAAGCTCAGCGTCCTGCCGGCCCAATCACCACCCCGGCCACCCTGAGTCCCGCCCCCTGCACCTCCCACTGGCCCAATTGTGGGCGTAGCAGAGTGATGGTAATTTACATATTACCTTTTTATTATGTAGGATATATATATATATATTTTTTAAATATATTTTATTGATCTTTTTTACAGAGAGGAAGGGAGAGGGATAGAGAGATAGAAACATCGATGAGAAAGAAGCATCGATCAGCTGCCTCCTGCACACTCCCTACTCGGGATGTGCCCGCAACCAAAGTACATGCCCTTGACCGGAGTCGAACCTGGGACCCTTCAGTCCACAGGCCGAAGCTCTATCCACTGAGCCAAACCGGTTAGGGCGAGCATTAAATACTTTGATGTATCTTCCTCAGCTGTCAAAATTTTGTATTTCTACACTTCCATCAAGAGTAGGTGAGCATTCAGCCATATATTTTGGATTTTATTGGCTAAGTTACCTGGTATATTAAGGTATTTCAATTGGGTAGAATTCAGATTTAGTCCATTTCCTAGTATGTTTCACAGGATAGATCTGCAACTGAGGTTTATTGGACTTAAGAGATTTGGGATGTAGCCGTGACATGGGTGGACAGGCCATTTTCTCACAACTGATTAGTGCCTTAGTTTCCATCTCTGTAAATGGGGACAATCATTTTGTCCTGTTCTTCCTGTGGGGATGGTGGAGGATAAATGAAATTAGTTGGGTAAAGTGTTTCATAACTTTTTAAATAAAAAAATTTATGTATTGACTTTTTTTAGAAGAAGAGTTATATAAAGTTGATTGCTACTTTATATCCTTAGGTCTATAGAAACGAGGGAAGTAGCCTTTCCTCCTTTGACTTCTTGGCAGAAGATGCCTCCACTTTAATAGTAGCACACTGGGATGGAAGTATGTCATTGGTGGATAGACGGACACCTGGAACTTCTTATGAGAAACTTATCAGTTCTTCTTTGGGGAAAATAAGAACTGTTCATGTCCACCCAGTGCATAGACACTATTTCATGACTGCAGGATTGAGGTACGTTCTTCATAAAGTTTTATGATTTAGGCCCTTTATTTTCATCCTCACCTGAGGACATGCTTTTATTGATTTTAGAGAGAAAGAAACATTGATGTGAGAGTGAAATATTGATCCATTGTTTCCTGCACGCACCCCGACCGGGATCGAACCTGCAACCTGGCTGTGTGCCCTGACTAGGAATCAAACTGGCAACCTTTCAGTGCACAGGATATGCTCAACCAGCTGAGTCATACTGGCCGGGACTATGATATAGGTCTTTTTGTTTTTTTGATAATCCTCACCCGAGGATATATTTTTTCCATTGGTTTTTAGGGAGAGTGGAAAAGAGAGGGAAAGACGGAGAGAAACATTGATGTGAGCGAAACACATCAATTGGTTGCCTCCTGCACGAGCCCTGACCAGTGCCAGGGCCGGGAAGAAGCCTGCAACCAAGGTACATGCCCTTGACCAGAATCGAACCCGGGACCCTTTGGTCCACAGTCCGATGCTCTATCCACTGAGCTAAACCAGCTAGGCTATGATATAGGTCTTTTAATGTTAGGGATACTATTTCAATTTGGTTGTTAAAGACATCTGACTTTTGTGATATAGCTGAATAAATTTTTTTTCTACACAGTATTTTTGAATGTGATTTAAAAAATCTTTTGGATTTAATTAATAGTTAAAGTATTGAAACAAGCACACATTTTTGTTTTCCCTAGCATCAAATGCATTTACTTCTAGTCTTTTGAGAAGAAAACTTGTAAAAAAAAAAGTTATGTGACCTTATAACTTGTTGGTCTGTGTTAATTTTTTTCTTGGAGAGATTGGAAAACCAACTAGACTCTTATCTCAATACCCACTGGTTACATTGTTATGCTATAGTTTTGGAATTTTTGTAATATTTTAAATCTTTACTAGAGTTTGTAAAATTAATGCAGGAGATTAGAGGGTTTTGTCTTAACTGTTCTGGAATGTAGTGAGTGTTTGTCTAATTATGATTAGCACTATCTTAGAGGCTTATTACATGTACTGTGGTAACACCAAGACTTGTTCTTTCCATTACAGAGATGTTCATATTTATGATGCAAGGCACCTGAATCCCAAGAGAAGCCAGCCTTTGATTTCTTTGTCTGAACACACAAAGAGCATCGCTTCTGCTTATTTTTCACCTCTGACTGGTAACAGAGTTGTAACCACATGTGCTGATTGTAAGCTGAGGTAAATTGGGAAGACAGAGATATGTTAAGGAATCTAAAGTTTCCGTCGCTACTGTGTCAATAAACAAGTAGCTTTGTTTACTGCTGCTCCTTGTTCAATCACTAGTGTTATTGTTTCTAGCTATATCTAGATTCCGGAAGATGACCTATATTTGATGGCTCTTTAGGTTTTTTATTTTTCTCTTTAGTTTTTGTGCCTGGAAATTTCCTTGAGATTGACAAGGAAGGTCTATAGCTTCCCTTTCAGCACTAAATAGTCCTGCATATCGCAATGAAAGCAGGCTTGTGATATCCTGAAAGGGAAGTAATGTTAGCACAGGGAGAAGCTCTTACTTTGGTGATAGTAGGTTCTGTTTTACAAGTGAAGTGCTGAATGGAAGTTGCAGAATCCTAGGCCATGGACAGGCAGAAAAGATCGCAAAAATTGGGCTTCTATACGAGCTGTAGATACAGTTTTATGGTTTCAGCTTTGGTACCTTTCTATAGTGACTTCCTAAAAATAGACTAAAAAATGTAATGAAAACCCGTTGAACCAAAAATAAAAAATAATGCCAATAAAAAGATGTGGAGAATAATGCAACCACAAAAGAAAATGATTTTGTTTTTTTTCTTAAGTCCCTGATTTTGCTTAACTTTGCAAGTATTTCTCAGTTTATGAGAGTTTTACCTTATGTGATTTTGGAATTCATTCATTATTTATTCACCAAGGATCTGTTGAATGTAAACTGTGAACCAGGCTGTAGAAAGGCACCTAATTTCTGTTTAGACCCATCTGTTGGGAAGAGCTTGGTCTGCAGTGTGTAGCAGGTACCCACTTCATTTCTGGCAAAGTCTGTGAGCTTTACCAGGTGGTACATTAAGAGATTCAGTCACCAGGCAGTGGCAGTTCAGTGTTCCCTTTCCACCCACACAGTATCCTTTGTCTCAACAGCTGCCATTTATTCCATTCCCGTACATTTGTGCTGTAGAGTTTACTCTTGTTACATTAGCTGTTAGGGATTTGGATTTCTAGCAATCTAATCAGGCAATAAGCTCTAGTGCCAAGAAACTGTACTGGAATAGCTAGGTACAGAAAGAAGGGGAAGGTGGTGGCGATGTGGTTTGTTTCTTCTGCCAGGGTACCTGGTGGAGGCTTCTGGACTCCTCCAGCTGCCCCACAAGAACTCCTCCCCTGGGCTGGGTCTTAGTCTTGCCTGCACCTGGAAATGACGCCTACCAGGCCCTCAACTGATGGGCCTCATAGGGAAATTGCTCTTGATACATGCATGTGCTTTTAGATTATTTGTGCATTTTTAGACCACATCCCTATGTATGACCTACTAGTGTATTACTGTGAATCTGAATATAGTTTTATGATCCAGATTATTAGTTTAGAATGTATATTTTAAGTTTGGCGTAATAGTGTTTAAATTATTTTACAATACACAGTAAGCACTAAATTTTACCATATTTCTTGTAACTTTCATTAAATGTATTAGCTGAGGTTTATTAGATACTGATTCTATATATTTTAAAATAATCATTTCATGTCATGAACCAATGGAAAGGTTATTAAATACACTGATGTTATTTCATAAAAATTTGCAAGAAATAATAAAGAGTGTTACTTTATTCTTGTTCTTTATTTTGCAGAATCTTTGACAGTAGCTGCATATCCTCTCAGATTCCTCTCCTCACCACCATCTGGTAGGTTTCCCGATGCCAAATAATGCAGAACCTGGATTACCATGAACTGTTTGTTGGAATACATACATTAGACACCTGATTTTCAAAGAGGTGTAATGGGACTGATTTTTGTGTTATAGTTTGTAAGTGTCCCAGGTTGTTGTTCTCTTATCCAGAAGGGTTCTTGCTTCCAGATTCCCTGTATTTATAAAGAGGTTGAGCCTCTTTTAGTCAGAAGTTGGGTGGTTATTTTTGGTTAAGGCGAGTGACTTTATTCCAACATGCATTATTCATGTTATATTATTGAAGAAGACTGTGACTACTCACCTGTTGATGAGGCTAGCAGAAGCTCTATTTTGGCCTATTTCTTCCGGACTTTGAGTGCTTCCCCATCCTACCACTTTGTTTCTTTTGTTACCCCCTTTTTACATCTGCTACTTTTAATGTATGTATTCTACACCAAACTTTACTCCATGCCCTTTTCCTAGACATCCTGTTATCAGTATTTATAAAGTTGGGACAGGGTGAGCAATATATGTTGATTGTAGCTTTATGAGTTTTATAGTCCATAGAGGCTATATTTAAGTATACTTGTTTTCTTTTTCACAAATTGCTTAATTTCCTTTTCAAACTTTATTCTAGTTTATTAGTTTCTAATTTGTGTTTTTAAAACGATTATCTAGGGTGATGATTCTGGTGTAAGTATTCTTATTAAAAGTTAACAGCATTGAGTAGCCGTGGGAAATGTGATTCTCTGTAGTCCAAACTTCTTTAATAAGAAAGGGGTTTTAAAGTTTGATGTAATCCTGTTTGTCTATTTTTGCTTGTGTTGCCTGTGATTTTGGTGTCATATCCAAGAAATCATTGCCAAATGCAATACCTGAAGCTTCTTCCTTATGTTTTCTTCTAGGAGTTTTATAGTTTATGGTGTTATGTTTAGATCTTTAATCCATTTTGAGTTAATTTTTACTGTCTAACTTCATCCTTTTGCATGCAGATATCCAGTACTGTATTCCCAGCACCATTTGTTGAAGAGACTGTCCTTTCCTCATTGTGTGGTCTTAGTACTCTTGATCATTTGACCACACATTCATGAGGGTTTATTTCTGGGCTTCCTATTCTTTTCCATTGGTTTGCACTTCTGCCAGTATCACACTGTCTTGATTACTGTTGCTTCTTAGTATGTTTTGAAAACAGTAAATTTGAGGCCACCTACTTTGTTCTTCTTCTTTTTTTAAAAAAAAAAATTGATTTTTTGCAGAGAGGAAGGGAGAGGGAGAGAGAGAAACATCGATGAGAGAGAAACATCGATAATTTTTCTGCATCAGTTGAGATGCTCATATGGCTTTTGTCCTTCATACTGTTAATGTGTATTATATTACATTGATTTTTATATGTTGAATCATCACACCTACTGGGGATGTGCCTGCAACCAAGGTACATGCCCTTGACCTGAATCGAACCTGGGACCCTTCAGTCCACAGGCCAACGCTCTATCCACTGAGCCAAACCAGTTAGGGTGCTTCTTTTTAAAGATTGTTTTGGCTATTCATAATCCCTTGAGATTTCATATTAATATTAGAATTTTTGGTTTTCTCTTCCCCAAAACATACCATTGGGCTTTTGATAGAGATTGGTCATGGTTAGTGTGTAGAAGAAATACAACTGATTTTTGTGTGTTGATTTTGTATCCTGCATCTTTGTTTTAACAGGATTTTTTTTTTGTGTGTGTATGTGTGTGTGTGTGTGTACTCTCTAAGATTTTCTACATAAAAGATCATGTCATGCAAAGAGATAATTTTACTTTTTCCTTTTCAACTTGGCTGGATGCCTTTTATTTTTTTCTTACCTAATTGACAGTCATGTGATGCTCAGAATATGTCCCCCTAATCCAGTGATGGGCAACCTTTTGAGCTTGGTGAGTCAAACTTCGCCAAAAAACTAAGCATAACTCGGGTAGTGTTTCACTTTGAGGAAAAAACTAACTCCAAGACTCTAGTCGCAAATGTTTCATCCTCAGGAGCAGCAAATGTTTCATCCTCGGCATGCGGCCGTGTGTCATCAGAAATGGCTACGCGTGTCAGTGCTGACACGTGTGTCATAGGTTTGCCATCACTGCGAATCAAATGCTTGTTGGTTCAGTGGTGACACTTCATGTGCAGGACACTTCACGTTGCCTATGAAGTTGTGAATGACCTACAAGTTAGGCAGATCAGTCTCTAGTCCTACCCAGTTTTCTAGTTTTACCAGATTTCCAGTACTCTGTTGAATAGAAGTGGCATGAGTGGGCATCCTTGCCTTTTTCCTGATCTTAGAGGTAAAGCTTTTAGTCTTTCACTGTTGAGTATGACATTAGCCGTGGACTTTTCATATATGGCCTTTATTATGTTGAGATTGTTTTTCTCTTCCTAGTTTGTTGAGTGATTTTATCATGAAAGGATATTGAATTTTGTCAAATAATTTTTCTGCATCAGTTGAGATGCTCATATGGCTTTTGTCCTTCATACTGTTAATGTGTATTATATTACATTGATTTTTATATGTTGAATCATCCTTGCTTTCCAAATATAAATCCAACTTGGTCATGGTGTATAATCCTTTAATGTGCTATTGAATTTGGTTTGCTAATATTTTATTGAGGATTTTTGCATCAATATTCATCACAGATATTAATCTTTAGTTTTCTTATAGAGCCCCTGTCTGGGTTTGATATAAGAGTGTAGGAAGTTTGGAAGTGTTATCTCTTAAATTCTTTGAAAGAGTTTGAAGAGCACTGGTGCTAATTCTTTTTTTTATTTTTTATTAAATGTTTTTATTGACTTCAGAGAGAAAGGGAGAGGCAGAGAGATAGAAACATCGATGATGAGAGAGAATCACTGATTTGCTGCCTCCTGCACGCCCCCCACTGGGGACTGAGCCTGCAACCCAGGCATGTGCCCTTGATCAGGATTGAACCCGGGACCCTTGGGTCCACAGGCCGATGCTCTATCCACTGAGCCAAACCGGCTAGGGCGGTGCTAATTCTTCTTTAAATATTTGTTATAATTCTCCAGTGAAGTCATCTGGTCCTGGGTTTTTCTTTGTTGGGCTTTTCTTTTTAAATCCTTACCCAGAGAGAGAGAGAGAGAGAGAAAGAGAAACATCGATCTGAGAGTGAGACATTGATCAGTTGTCTTCTGCACGTGCCCTGACTGGGGATTGAACTTGCAACCTGGGTATGAGCCCTGACCAAGAATTGAACTGGCAAACTTTTGGTGTATGGGATGATGCTCCAACCAACTGAGCCACCTGGCCAGGGCTGGGCTTTTCTTTCTTTTTTTAAAGTATTTTCCTTAAGAAATTTTCCCTCCATTTTTAAATATATTTGTTATTGTCGATAGTATTGCAAACATCTCCCATTCACTCCTTCTTTGCCACCCTCCTCCCAGCCTCTACCCAACCTGTAAGTATTCACTACTCTATTGCCTGTGTCCATGGGCTATGCACATATCCTATATAATAAAAGGCTAATATGCAAATCAACTGAATGGCTGACCTGTCACTATGATGTGCACTGACCACCAGGGGGTAGACACTTAATGTAGGAGCCTGCCCCCCGGTGGTCAGTGCGCTCAGCCAGAAGCTGGGCTCATGGCTGGCAAGTGCAGCAGCAGTGGTGGGAACCTCTCCCGCCTCTGTGGCAGCAGTAAGGATGTTTGACTGCTGGTTTAGGCAGAGAGTGGGCCTACGCTCTCAGTTGGACATCCTCCGAGGGCTCTTGGGCTGCGAGAGGGTGCAGGCTGGGCTGAGGGGACACCCCTCACCCCCGAGTGCACGAATTTTGTGCACTGGGCCTCTAGTATATATATAAACGCCTAAGCAACTGTTTGACCGGTAGTTATGATGCTCACTGACCACCAGGGGCAGACCCTCATTGCATAGGCATGGAAACATGGAACAGACTGACGAATCTCAGAGGGAAGTGGGGAGGGTGGGAAGAGATTAACCAAAGATCTTATATTCATACTAGAGGCCTGGTGCACGGATTTGTTAATTTTTGTTTGTTGATTTTGTTGTTGTTGGTGGTGTTGATTTTTTTGATGAGTCATTCTGATAGGTGTGAGATGATATCTCATTGTGGTTTTAATTTGCATATCTCTGATGATTAGTGAGTTTGAGCATTTTTCCATGTGTCTCTTGGCCATTTGTGTGTCCTCTTTGGAGAAATGTCTATTCAGGTCTTCTGCCCATTTTTCATTTGGATTGTTTGTCTTCTTTTAGTTGAATGGCTTTTCTTTTTACCCACTATTCCAGCCACTTGGGAGATGCTTGATAACTGTTTTAATCCCCTTACTAGTTGTAGGTCTATAAGATTTTTTTTTATTTCTTCATGATTCAGTCTTGGTAAGTTGTGTGTTCCTGGGAATTTATGCATTTCTTTTAGGTTATCCAATTTGTTGGCATATAATTGCTCATAGTATTCTTTTATAGTTCTTTTTATCTCTGTGACATCAGTTGTAATGTTCCCTCTTTTATTTCTGGTTTTATTTATTTGCATTTTGTCTTAATCTAGCTAAGGTTTTCTCAATTTTGTTGATCTTTTTGAAAAACCAACTCTTAGTTTTTTATGTTGTTTTTCTATTCTCTATTTTATTTACTTCTGTTCTAATCTTTATGATTTCTTTCCTTTTGCTAACTTTTGGTTTAGTTTATTCTTTTTTTCTTGGAGGTGTAGTAAGGTTTTTTCCTTATTCTTCCTTCTTCTGTTCCTTGAGGTGGAGTTAGGTTGTTGATTTTGAAATCTTTTTAATGTAAGGGCTTACTGCTATTAATTTTCCTATAAGTATTGCTTTCACAGTTTCCCAGAAATTTTGGTATGTTGTGTTTTCATTTTCATTTTTTTGCAGACATTTTCTGATATCCCTTATGATTTTTTTTTGAGTCTCAAATGTATTTTTTACTTTAGAGATGTACGGAATATAAATTGATTTGGGGGTTTGTTATAAGGGGAATACAAATATGGAAATAGCAGCTCTTGTTAAAACAGTGATAACCAGATTATATATTTCTTATTTCTAGGGCTTCTTCTATTTGTATGTGCTAAAAAAAAGGAGGAAAGTCTGTTGAGCTAGGACAGTGGTCGGCAAACCGCAGCTCGCGAGCCACATGCGGCTTGTGAGCCGCGGTTTGCCGCTCTGTTGACTAATGAGTTTGCTGACCACTGGATTAGACTAAATGTTGCCGTGTAGTTGGAAGCTGTGAGGATTAGGCAATTGTGGCATATTGTGTGCAAAGAGGTAAAGGGTAGTATATGACAGTGGTCGGCAAACTCATTAGTCAACAGAGCAGCAAACCACGGCTCGCGAGCCACATGCGGCTCGCAAGCCGCGGTTTGCCGACCACTGAGCTAGGAAATAGTGAACAAAAAAATGCTATTTCAATAGACACTCAGTGACCATCCACTGAGAACAAACCACTGTACTCAGCACTGGCATAAAAAATACAGAAGACATTGTCTGTTTCCTGAGTTTAAGTCTTATAAGAAGAAGGAGATTAGGTTGATGGTAACTCAGTAACTTAAAGAGAAGAAACTTTGCAGAGCCTTAGCCAGTTTGGCTCAGTGGATACAGCGTCAGCCTGTGGGCTGAAGGGTCCCAGGTTCGATTCCAGTCAAGGGCACATGCCCAGGTTGTGGGCTTGGTCCCCAGTAGGGGGAGTGCAAGAGGCAACCAATCAATGATTCTCTCTCATCATTGATGTTTCTATCTCTGTCTTCCTCTCCCTTCATTTCTGAAATCAATTAAAAAAAATATATATATAAAAGAAAATATGTTTGTGGGATAAAGCTATACCTACTATTAAAAAAAAGAAAAGAAACTTGGCAGAGAAAACCAGCATTTAGGAGCAAGGCCATCTTTACTCTTTGCCTGTTTCTACCTTGAGTTATTTAACACTAACTATCTTTTACAACATTTTCTTTTTCACTAGGCACAACACCAATACTGGGCGATGGCTGACCCGGTTCCGAGCTGTGTGGGACCCTAAACAAGAAGACTGTGTCATAGTTGGCAGCATGGCCTATCCACGGCGGGTGGAGATCTTCCATGAGACAGGGAAGCAGGTGCATTCTTTCCTTGGTGGAGAATGCCTGGTTTCTGTGTGTTCCATCAATGCTATGCATTCAACCCGGTATATTTTGGCCGGAGGTAATTCCAGTGGGAAGATACATGTTTTTATGAATTAAGAAAGTTGCTGGGTTTTTGCTTTAGCCATATTAATTTGTTCAAATTAATTAGTGTCTATGTAGCAAATATAAATTGCTTTATTAATAGGAACTATGAGCAGAATGTACTTTTAGTGAAGGAGAAACCTTGGTTATTTCTACGGGTTGGGGGAAAAATTTGAGGGAGGCTGTGATGCCTTCAGCACTTTAATCAGGCAGTATGTGGAGAAGCTGTAACATTAATAGTTTTAAAGCTTTGAATGATTAGTATTAAAAACTTTTGTGTTCTAATATGGTTTTTCAAAAATTTTTGGGGGGTGACATTGGTTCATAATAACATTATTTAGGTTTCAGGCATACATTTTTATACTACTGCATCTGTATGTACTCTACTGTGTGCCCACCATCTGAAGTCTGGTCTCCTTCTGTCACCATATACTTTACCCCCTTTGCTTTCTTTGCCCTTCCCCAACCCCTCTTCTCTGGTAACCACCATTCTGTTGTCTGTATTATGGGGTTTTTTGTTTGTCTTTTTATTTTTATTTTAAATATATATTTTTATTGATTTCAGAGAGGAAGGGAGAGGGAGAAAGAGACAAACATCAATGATGAGAGAGAATCATTGATTGGCTGCTCCCTGCACGCCCCCTACTGGGGATCGAGCCCACACCCTGGGCATGTGCCCTTGACCAGAATCGAACCCGGGACCCTTCAGTCTGCAGGCCGATGCTCTGTCCACTGAGCAAAACAAGCTGGGGCTATTTATTGCCTTTTTTTTTGGGGGGGTGGGGATGCTTTATTTTTATTTTTGCTTAAATAAGAACAATGCAACATTCCATACTCCCTCTTTCTACCTTTGGGGATTGATACAGATTTGCCGGGGCCAAAACCTAACATTATGTCGACTTATTGCTGATGGTTAATTGACAGTGTTAGGGACAAAAAAACCTCCATTGCTACCAAAGGGTTGCAAGCTTCAGACATCTAACTGGAACTGCTGCTACCCACATAACTGTTTAGGATTCATTCAGTGCTTAACAGACAAGGGTTCTTGCCCTTAACAAACAAGCTGATGGTAAACAAGATGTACTGATTTCAACTAGAAAACTTTAAACCATGCTAACATAGCTAATGTTATACTTGTATCATGTATCTTAAGTTCCAGTTCTCTCTTTGGAGTCCTCAGCTAGCTGGTTAACAGGGTATTGAATAATGGCCAGATATTGCAGTTGAGCATCATTCACGAGCTTTTTGTGCAAATGGGCCAATTCATCTTTAAATTCTTTTGTTTCATTGGCAACATGCTGTTCTTTATTTATCTTTAAGCATGCCATATCCTGTATGAACTGGACACGTGCACCTTTAATATTTTGCAGGCTCTGGTTTAGGATATTTCTAGCTTTTGGGAACAGTTTTGTAGCTTGAGAAACAACTTCTTTAGTTTTTGCTCTTCTAACTTGATGTTCTGCAGAGCTCTCTCCAGCTTTGAAACAAAGTCTCTAATTGCTCTTCATATTTATCATAAAGCTTCTCCATTGGCTCCTGCCCCTTCCTGTAGCCGTCTCCATGCTTCTGGGTAATAGTTTCCAGGCGAGCATTGGTTTCCATGATGAGTTTTCTTAGCCTGACCCTCCAACAGGGCCTTCAACTCTCTGTTCATGTCCTTCTTATGAGTCCGTGGCATCGCGCTGTGTCCCCGGGTAGTCACGGATCTCCTGCGCCTCTTTAGTTTTCCTCGGGCTGGGGCTCCCCGCGGAGAGTAGATGGGCTCCGGGTGGTGCCTTCTTACAGTGTCACGTCCTCTGAGTTTCCCTCAGCAGTCGCTTCACCTTTCCGTGGCCACCGATCCTGGCCTGGCCTGTTAGCTCTGGAGGCCGCCACAAACAACTAGACCCTCAGGAGGCCGCCTCTGTGGAGGCGCTGTGAGCAGGCTCCAGAGAGGCCTGGGAGCTGGGGGAGGCAGAAGTGCTGGGGCTAAACACAGCCCCTAAAGGGCAGAGTGCGACTGCCTGAGGTTGGAGCTCAGGCAGTCGCCAGCCTGTTTATTGCCTTTTTAAAAAAAATCCTCACCTGAGGACATGCTTAGAGGGAGGGCGGGAGAGAGAGAGGGAGAAAGGGAGAAAGAGAGAGAGAGAGAAACATAGATGTGAGAGAGAAATATCGATTGACTACCCTCTGCAGGCACTCCAACTGGGGATCAAATCTGCAACCGAGGTATGTGTCCTGATTGGGAATCGAACCGGCAACCCTTTGGTGCACGGAATGACACTCAACCAACTGAGCCACTCCAGCCAGGCTGTTTGTTGCTTTTGGTTTTATATCCCACATATGATTTATTTCACTTAGCATGATACTCTCAAGATCCATCCATGTTGTTGCAAATAGCAATATCTCATGTTTTTTATGACTGAGCAATATTCCACAGTACTTATGCCATATGTGCCATATCTTCTTTCTCCAGTCATCTGTTGAAGGACACTTAGGTTGTTCCATGTCTTGGCTATTGTGAATAATGCTGCAGGAATTATATATCCTTACAAATAGTTGTTTTGAAAATTTTGGGATAGGTACCAGAAGAGGGATTGCTGGGTCTTATGTTAGCTCTATTCTTAATTTTTTGAGGCATCGCCATGCTGTTTTGCATAGTAGCTACACCAATTTACATACCCACCAATGTGTGTGAGGGTTCCCTTTGCATGTTTTTCCCAATACTGCTAGTTCTTACCTTATTGATAATAGCCATATTAACAGGTGTGAGGTGGTATTTCAATGTGGTTTGGATTTGCATTTCCCTTATAACTAATGATGTTGAGCATCTTTTCATATATCTGTTGGCTATGTGTATGTCTTCCTTAGAAAATTGCCTATTGAGGGAATTTTCCTCTGCCCATTTTTTAAAAAAATCCTCACTTGAGGATATGTTTTACTGATTTTTAGAGAGGCGGGGAGAGAGAGCAAGAAACATCCACGTGAGAGAGAAACATTGATTGGTTGCCTCCTGAATGTGTCATGACGGGATAAAACCCATAATCTAGGTATGTGCCCTGACCAGGAATCAAGCCCATAACCTTTTGGAGTATGGGACAACACTCCAGCCAACTGAGCCACACGACCAGGGCCTCTGCCCATTTTGTAATTGGGTTTTCTATTTTTTGATGTTGAGTTGTATGAGTTCTTTGTGTATTTTGGATATTATTAGCTCTTTATCAGAGGTATTGTTTGTAAATATGTAGGTCACCTTTTGGTTCTGTTGATGCAAAAGCTTTAGTCCTGTTCATTTTTTTTTATTATTTACAGTATTACAAATAGAAGTACATATGTCTTCTTTTTTTCCCCATTGACCTTCCCCATCCTTTCCTACCCCCTGGCACATGCCCATCCCCCACCCACCCCAGCTTATGCTTATATGCATATATACATGTCCTTCGGTTGATCTCTTACCTCTGCCTCCCTACCCCCACTCTCCCCAGCCTTCCCGCTGTAGTTTGACAGTCTGTTCGATGCTTCTCTGCCTCTGTATCTATCTTTTTGTTCATCAGGTTATAATGTGAGATCATGTGGTATTTTTCTTTCACTGCCTGGCTTATTTCACTTAGCATAATGCTCTCCAGTTCTATCCATGCTGCTGCAAATGGTAAGAATTTCTTCTTTTTTATAGCAGCGTAGTATTCCATTGTGTAGATGTACCATAGTTTTCTAATCCATTCATCTGCTGATGGGCATTTAGGCTGTTTCCAAATCTTAGCTATTGTAAATTGTGCTGCTATGAACATAGGGGTGCATATATCCTTTCTGATTGGTGTTTCTGTTTTCTTGGGATATATTCCTAGAAGTGGTATTACTGGGTCAAATGGCAGTTCCATTTTAAAATTTTTGAGGAAACCCGATACTGTTTTCCACAATGGCTGCACCAGTCAGCATTCCCACCAACAGTGAAGGAGGGTTCCTTTTTCTCCACATCCTCGCCAGCACTTGTCGTTTGTTGATTTGTTGATGATAGCCATTCTGACAGGTGTGAGATGTTACCTCATTGTTGTTTTGATTTGCATCTCTCGGATAATTAGTGACTTGGAGCATGTTTTCATATGTCTCTTGGCTTTCTGAATGTCCTCTTTCAAAAAGTGTCTATTTAGGTCCTTTGCCCATTTATTTTTTATTGGATTGTTTATCTTCCTTTTGTTAAGTTGTATGAGTTCTCTGTAAATGTTGGATATTAAACCCTTATCGTGGATAACATTGGCAAATATGTTCTCCCATGCAGTGGACTTTCTTGTTGTTTTGTTGATGGTTTCTTTTGCTGTGCAGAAGCTTTTTATTTTGATGTAGTCCCATTTGTTTATTTCCTCCTTAGTCTCTCTTGCCCTAGGATCTGTGTCTGTAAAGATATTGCTACGACATATGTCTGCAATTTTGTTGCCTATGGAGTTTTGTAGGATTTTTATGGTTTCCTGTCTTACATTCAAGGCTTTAGCCATTTTGAGTTTGTTTTTGTGTATGGGGTAAGTTAGTGGTCTAGTTTCATTTTTTTGCATGTATCTGTCCACATTGCCCAGCACCATTTATTAAAGAGCCTGTTTTGACTCCATTGTATGCTCTTGCCTCCTTTGTCAAATATTAATTGAGTATAATGGCTTGGGTCAATTTCTGGATTCTCTATTCTGTTCTATTGGCCTATATGTCTGTTCTTGTGCCAGTATCAGGCAGTTTTGAGAATGGTGGCTTCGTAATATAGCTTGATGTCTGGTATTGGGATCCCTCCAACTTTATTCTTCTTTCTCAGGATAGCTGTGACTATTCGGGGTCTTTTTTTTTTTTTTTATTCCAGATGAATTTTTGGAGAGTTTATTCTAGATGTTTGAAATATGCCATTGGTATTTTAATAGGTATTGCATTGAATCTATATATTGCTTTAGGTAGTATGGACATTTTAATTATGTTGATTCTATCAATCCATAAACATGGTATGTTCTTCCATTTGTTTATGTCTTCCTTTATCTCTTTTTTCAATGTCCTGTAGTTTTCTGAGTACAGGTCTTTTACGTCCTTAGTTAAGTTTATTCCTAGGTATCTTAATTTTTTTGGTGCAATGGTAAATGGGATTGTTTTTTTCATTTCTCTTTCTGTGAGTTCATTATTGGTGTATAAAAAGGCCATAGATTTCTGGGTGTTAAGTTTGTATCCTACTACATTGCCAAATTCATTTATTAGGTCTAGTAGTTTTTTGATGGAGTCTTTGAGGTTTTCTATGTATAGTATCATGTCATCTGAGAATAAGGACAGTTTTACTTATTCTTTTCCAATTTGGATGCCTTTTATTTCTTCTTGTCTGATTGCTATGGCTAGTACTTATAGTACTATGTTGAACATGAGTGGTGAAAGTGGGTATCTTTGTCTTGTTCCTGTTCTTAGAGGAAATGGATTTAGGTTTTGCCCATTGAGTATGATGTTGGCTGTAGGTTTGTCATATAAGGCTTTTATTATGTTGAGGTATGATCCCTCTATTCCCACTTTGCTGAAAATTTTTATCAAGAAAGGGTGTTGGATTTTGTCAAATGCATTTTCTGCATCAATTGATATGATTATGTGAATTTTGTCTTTCAGTTTGTTTGTATGATGTATCACATTTATTGATTTGCGGATATTGTACCATCCTTGCATTCCTGGGATAAATCCTACTTGGTCATGATGTATGATCTTTCTGATGTACTGCTGGATCTGATTTGCTAGAATTTTGTTGAGGATTTTGGCATCTATGTTCATGAGGGATAATGGCCTGTAATTCTCTTTCATTATGTTGTCTTTATCTGGTTTTGGTATTAGGGTGATTCTGGCTTCATAGAAGGAGCCTGGAAGTGTTCCTTCCTCTTGAATTTTTTGGAATAGTCTGAGGAGGATAGGTTTTAGTTCTTCCTTGAATGTTTGGTAAAACTCCCCCGTGAAGCCATCTGGCCCAGGGCTTTTGTTTGCTGGAAGCTTTTTGATGACTGCTTCAATTTTTTCCATAGTTATTGGCCTATTGAGATGATTAGATTCTTCCTGATTGAGTTTTGGGATGTTATATTTTTCTAGGAATATGTCCATTTCCTCCAGGTTGTCCAGTTTGTTGGAATACAGTTGTTCCTAGTATTTTTTTTAACATTACTTTTTATTTCTGTGGGATCTGTTGTTATTTCACCTCTTTCATGTCTGTTTTGTTTATTTGGGTCCTCTCTCTTTGCTTCTTGGTGAGCCTGGCTAGAGGTTCATCATTCTTGTTTATCCTTTCAAAGAACCAGCTCTTGGTTTTGTTGATCTTTTGTATTGTTTCTTTGGTCTCTATGTTGTTTATCTCTGCTCTGATCTTCATTATTTCCTTCCTTCTGCTTACACTGGGCTTTTCTTGTTGCTCTCTTTCTAACTCTTTGAGTTGTAGGGTTAGGTAATTTATTACCATTGTTTCTTGTTTTTTTGCAGTAGTCTTGTAGAGCTATGAACTTCCCTCTCAAGACTGCTTTTGCTGTGTCCCATAGATTTTAGATTGTTGTGTTTTCATTGTCGTTTGTTGCCATGATGCTTTTTATTTCTTCTTTGATCTCTCTGGTAACCCAGTCATTGTTTAATAGCATGCTATTTAGCCTCAAGGTGTTTGATTTTTTTATTGTTTTTATTGTAGTTGATTTCTGGTTTTATGCCATTGTGATCTGAGAAGATACTTGATATGATTTCTATCTTCTTGAATTTGAAGAGACTTTGTAATCCAATATATGGTCTATCTTTGAAAATGACCCATGTACACTTGAGAAGAATGTATATTCTGTGGCTTTGGGGTGAAATGTTCTGAAGATGTCAATTAATTCCATCTGATCTAGTGAGTCATTTAGGATTGATGTTTCTTTGCTGACTTTTTTGTTTAGACGATTTGTCCAATGGTGATAGTGGGATATTAAAGTCCCCTACTATGACTGTATTGCTGTCAATCTCTCCCTTGATATCCTCCAGAAGTTTTTTTTATGTATTTGGTGCATATATGGTTACCAGAGTTATTTCTTCTTGTTGGATTGCTCCCTTTAGTGTTATGAAGTGGCCTTCCTTATCTCTTGTTATGCCCTTTACTTTGAGATCTAATTTGTCATATATAAGTATTGCTACCCCAGCTTTTTTTTTTTTATTTCTATTCGCCTGAAAAACCTTTTTCCATCCCTTCACCATCAGTCTGTGTGAGTTCTTTTTTCTGAGATTTGTTTCCTGTAGATAGCAGATATATGAGTCATGTTTTCTTATCTACTCAGCTACCCTATGTCTTTCGATTGGGGAATTTAATCCATTTAGATTTAAAGTTATTATTGATAGGTACTTGTTTGTCACCATTTTTATTCTTTACGCCTGTCTTCCTTCTTCTCTTCCTATTTCTTTTTTTTACACAAGACCCTTTAGCATTTCTTGCATTGCTCGTTTGGTGGTAATAAACTCCCTTAGTCCTTTTTTGTCTGTGAAGCTCCTGATTTCACCTTCAATTTTGATTGATAGTATTGCTGGGTACAGTATTTTTGGATTCAGAACCTTCCTTTGCATGACTTTGTATATTTCATTCCATTCCCTTCTGGCCTGATGTGTTTCTGTTGAGAAATCAGTCGCTAGTCTGATGGGGGATCCTTTGTAGGTAACTTTGTCTCTCTCTGGCCGCTTTTAAGATTCTTACTTTGTCGTTGGTGTGTGCCAGCTTAATTATAATGTGTTTTGGCGTCAGCCTTTTGGGGTTTATTTTGTTTGGGTCTCTGTGAGCTTCTTGGACTTGTGTGAGTTTTTTCTTCCCTACATCAGGGAAGTTTTCTGTCATTATTTCTTCAAACAGGTTTTCTAATCCTTGCTCAGTTTCCTCTCCTTCTGGCACCCCTATTATGTGGATGTTGTTTCATTTCATGTTGTCCCAAAGTTCCCTTAGGCTCTCCTCCTGTTTTTTAAGTTTTCTTTCTAGTTGCTGCTCTGCTTAGGTGTTTTTTCCTATCTTGTCTTCTAGCTCAGTGATGCAGTCCTCCGCTTCTTCTAGTCTACTGTTGATGCTTTCTATTAAGTTCTTTATTGCAGTGATGTCATGTTTCACTTCTTCTCGGTTCTTCTTCATTTCCTCTTGGTTCTTACACATATTGTTGAATTTGTCTTCCAACGTTTTCAGTGACCTTATGACCATTTCTCTGAATTCTTTCTCTGATATATTGCTTGCCTCCATTTCGTTTACTTCCTTTTCTGGTGATGTCTCCTTTTCTTTCATATGCGGGCTATTTCTTTGTCTCCCCATGATCTCTCCTCTCCGAGTGTCTGCTTATGTAGCTCGCTCTCTCCTGCATTGACTTAAAGGCACAAAATACAACACAACAAGGCACAACGCACAAGGCACTGAACACAAATGTATTCACGACACTAATAACCCCAAATAAAGGTGACCACCAGAGAAAAGAGGATAAGGGGATAAAAAAAAAAGAGTGCAAAAATGATATTGGGGAAAGGAAAAAAAGTAAGAGAGAAAAGAAAGAGAATAAAAAAGAAGGGGGAAAAACTATGTATATGGGGAGAAAACTCAATAGAACAACAACTAATTCAAAAAAATGCAAACAACTAATACCCAGAGGTGAATGCAAACTACAAACCACAACTAATAACAAGCGAAGAGAGGAAAAACAGAAGCAAAAAAAAAAGAGGAACAATCACACAAACAAAAAACAAACCTAATCAACAATCAAACAAACAACAACAATAGGACAGAGAGAAAGAAGGACAAAACCAAACAAAATAAAACAGAAAAAAGGGGGAAGAGAGAAAAAAAATTGGATAGTGAAGAAAGAGAAGAGAGAAGTGTGTATGGACTTGGAGCAGGGGATTGGAAATTAGATATATAAGTAGGATGAATTTTTAATGGGGTAGAAAGAAGGAATAGGGAAAATCTAAAACAGGAATAGGGTAAAAGAAACAGGACAACAAAAGGTAAAGTGCGGAAGAGAGTGTTGGCATAAAGGTAAAGCTGAGATGGAGTAAAATGATGCTAAAGGAAAAATGAAAATAGAATGTAGAAAATTAATCCCAAAATAAAATAAAGAGAAAATGAAATGAAACTTCAAAAAAGGTAAAATAATAGTAGTAATAATACTGATTAAAAATAAAATATAATAATTAAAAAGGTAAAATCAAGTGAGAAAAAAAGAAAATTTATTTTCTTAAATAAAAGATAAATAAAATAAAATGAAATAAAATAAAATGAAAAAAATAAAAAATGTGCAGTAGTGAAGGTCATTCACTTCCTCTACTGTTCTGTTTGGCACGCCTGTTTCCTGTCAGGTAGTCAGGACAGTATTGATGTTCCCTGTGTTCCACCGCTCCTCTGTGTCGTAAACCACAATTGTGTTTTCAAGCAGGCAGTATTTTTTTGTTTCTCAGCCTGCCTTTATTTGTGTTTACACAGAGTCAATTTGTGATTCAACCCCTGGGTGGCAGTATTTCTGTATTGATATCCGGGGGTATAAGTCCTCTCTACCCAGAATTTAGATTTTGTTTTCCCTGCTGCTCTTAATACTGGTTTGGGAGAATGGACTGCCCCAGAGCTGGTTTTCTTTTTTTTTTTTTTTTTTTTTTTCAAACTTTCAAACTATCCTTTATTAACGAATACAACTACATGTGATGAATCGTACGAGCGACAACAGGCAGAGGTTTTGATAAGTTCTCTGAAGAATAAACAGTTATCAGCCTTTCAGACTATAACTATCACCATTGAAGATCAAACTGTACACCCCAAATACTGTTTCTTGGATGGTCCAGGCAGTAGTGTAAAAACATATCTTTATAAAGTTTTAATACATTATATTAGAGGTCATGGTGGTACTGTTTTACCCACAGCATCTATAGGAATTGCTGCAAATTTACTTCTCGGTGGAAGAACCTTTCATTCCCAATATAAATTACCAATTCCATTAAATAAAACTTCAATTTCTAGACTCACTATAAAGAGTGAAGTTGCTAAAACCATTAACAAGGCCCAACTTCTCATTATTGATGAATGCACCATGGCATCCAGTCATGCTATAAACACCATAGATAGATTACTAAGAGAAATTATGAATTTGAATGTTGCATTTGGTGGGAAAGTTCTCCTTCTCAGAGGGGATTTTCTTTTTTTTTTTTTTTTTTTTTTTTTTTTATTAAGGTATTATATGTGTACATATCTTACCATTGCCCTCCCCACACCCCACTCCCATATATGCCCCCACCCCCCAGAGTTTTGCATCCATTGGTTATGCTTATATGCATGCATACAAGTCCTTTGATTGATCTCTTATCTCCCCCACCTCTCCCTAACCTTCCCCTTGTAATTTGACAGTCTGTTTGATGCTTTACTGTCTCTGTATCTATCTTTTTGTTCAAGTTTATAATGTTCGTTATTATCCATAAATGAGTGAGATCATGTGGTATTTTTCTTTCATTGACTGACTTATTTCACTTAACATAATGTTCTCCAATTCCTCCCAGGTTGCTGCAAATGATGAGAATTCCTTCTTTTTTATGGCAGCATAGTATTCCATTGTGTAGATGTACCACAGTTTTCTGATCCAGTCATCTGCTGACGGGCACCTAGGCTGTTTCCAAATCTTAGCTATGGTGAATTGCGCTGCTATGAACATAGGGGTGCATATATCCTTTCTAATTGGTGTTTCTAGTTTCTTCGGATATATTCCCAGGAGTGGGATTACTGGGTCAAATGGGAGTTCCATTTTCAGTTTTTTGAGGAAACTCCATACTGTTCTCCACAGTGGCTGCACCAGTCTGCAATCCCACCAGCAGTGCACGAGGGTTCCTTTTTCTCCGCATCCTCGCCAACACTTGTCGTTTGTTGATTTGTTGATGATAGCCATTCTGACAGGTGTGAGATGGTACCGCATTGTTGTTTTGATTTGCATCTCTCGGATAATTAGTGACGTTGAGCATGTTTTCATGTGTCTCTTGGCCTTCCTTCTGTCTTCTTTTGAAAAGATTCTATTTAGGTCTGTTGCCCATTTTTTTATTGGATCATTTATCTTCCTTTTATTAAGTTGTATAAGCTGCCTGTAGATGTTGGAGATTAAACCTTTATCAGTGATGCCATTTGCAAATATGTTCTCCCATGCAGTGGGCCTTCTTGTTGTTTTGTTGATGGTTTCTTTTGCTGTGAAAAAGCTTTTTATTTTGATGTAGTCCCATTTGTTAATTTTCTCTTTAGCTTCCATTGCCCTAGGGGCAGTGTCAGTGAAGAATTTCTTTTGGCATATGTCTGACATTTTGCTGCCTGTGGATTGCTCTAGTATTTTTATGGTTTCCCGTCTTATGTTTAAGTCCTGTATCCATTTTGAGTTTATTTTTGTGTATGGCGTAAGTTGGTGATCAAGCTTCATTTTTTTGCATGTATCTGTCCAATTTTCCCAACACCATTTATTGAAGAGACTGTCTTTATTCCATTGTATGTTCATGCCTCCTTTGTCAAATATTAATTGAGCATAGTGGTTTGGGTCAATATCTGGATTCTCTATTCTGTTCCATTGATCTATATGTCTGTTCTTGTGCCAGTACCAGGCTGTTTTGAGAACAGTGGCTTTGTAATACAGCTTGAAATCTGGTATTGAGATCCCTCCTACTTTATTCTTCTTTCTCAGGATTGCTGTGGCTATTCGGGGTCTTTTTTTATTCCAGATGAATTTTTGGAGAGTTCTTTCAAGGTCTGTGAAATATGCCGTTGGTATTTTAATGGGGAGTGCATTGAATCTATAGATTGCTTTGGGTAGTATGGACATTTTAATGATGTTGATTCTACCAATCCATGAACATGGTATGTTCTTCCATCTGTTTACGTCTTCCTCTATCTCTTTTTTCAGTGTCCTGTAGTTTTCCGTGTATAGGTCTTTTACCTCCTTAGTTAAGTTTATTCCTAGGTATCTTAATTTTTTTGGTGCGATGGTAAATGGGATTGCCTTTTTAGTCTCTCTGTCTGTAAGTTCACTATTGGTGTATAGAAAGGCCATAGATTTCTTGGCGTTAATTTTGTATCCTGCTACATTGCCGAATTCATTTATTAAGTCTATTAGTTTTTTGACGGAGTCTTTTGGATTTTTTATGTACAATATCATGTCGTCTGCAAATAAAGACAGCTTTACTTGTTCTTTTCCAATCTGGATGCCTTTTATTTCTTCTTCTTGTCTAATTGCAATGGCTAATACTTCCAGTACTATGTCAAACAGGAGTGGTGAGAGTGGGCATCCCTGTCTTGTTCCTGTTCTTAGGGGAAATGTCTTTAGTTTTTGTCCATTGAGTATGATGTTTGCTGTGGGTTTATCATATATAGCTTTTATTATGTTGAGGTATGAGCCATCTATTCCCACCTTGTTGAGAGCTTTTATCAAGAAAGGGTGTTGGATTTTGTCAAATGCTTTTTCTGCATCAATTGATATGACTATGTGATTTTTATCTTTCAATTTGTTTATGTGATGTATCACGTTTATTGATTTGCGGATATTGTACCATCCTTGCATTCCTGGGATAAATCCTACTTGGTCATGGTGTATGATCTTTCTGATGTACTGCTGGAGCCGATTTGCTAGAATTTTGTTGAGGATTTTGGCATCTATGTTCATGAGGGATATTGGTCTGTAATTCTCTTTCATTGTGTTGTCTTTATCTGGTTTTGGTATTAGGGTGATGCTGGCTTCATAGAAGGAGCTTGGAAGTGTTCCTTCCACTTGAATTTTTTGGAATAGTCTGAGGAGGATAGGTTTTAGTTCTTCCTTGAATGTTTGGTAAAACTCTCCTGTGAAGCCATCTGGCCCCGGGCTTTTGTTTGCTGGAAGCTTTTTGATGACTGCTTCAATTTCGTCCATAGTTATTGGCCTATTGAGCTGTTTAGATTCTTCTTGATTGATTTTTGGAAGGTTATATTTTTCTAGGAATATGTCCATTTCCTCCAGATTGTCCAGTTTGTTGGAATAGAGTTGTTCGTAGTATTTTGTAACAATCCTTTGTATCTCAGCGGGGTCTGTTGTTATTTCACCTCTTTCATTTCTGATTTTGTTTATTTGGGTCCTCTCTCTTTGCTTCTTGGTGAGCCTGGCTAGAGGTCCATCAATCTTGTTTATCCTTTCAAAGAACCAGCTCTTGGTTTTGTTGATCTTATGTATTGTTTCTTTGGTCTCTATGTCATTTATCTCTGCTCTGATCTTTGTTATTTCCTTCCTTCTGGTTACACTGGGCTTTTCTTGCTGCTCTTTTTCTAGCTCTTTGAGTTGTAGGGTTAAGTAATTTATTACCATTGTTTCTTGTTTTTTGCAATAGGCCTGTAGAGCTATGAACTTCCCTCTCAAGACTGCTTTCGCTGTGTCCCATAGATTTTGGATTGTTGTGTTTTCATTGTCATTTGTTGCCATGATGTTTTTTATTTCTTCCTTGATCTCTCTGGTGACCCAGTCCTTGTTTAATAGCATGCTGTTTAGTCTCCATGTGTTTGATTTCTTTGGATTGTATTTATTGTAGTTGATTTCCAGTTTTATGCCACTGTGATCTGAGAAGATGCTTGATATAATTTCTATCTTCTTGAATTTGAAGAGACTTTGCCTGTGACCCAGCATATGGTCTATCTTTGAAAATGACCCATGTGCACTTGAGAAGAATGTATATTCTGTGGCTTTGGGGTGAAATGTTCTGAAGATGTCAATTAATTCCATCTGGTCTAGTGAGTCATTTAGGATTGCTGTTTCTTTGCTGATTTTTTGTTTAGAGGATTTGTCCAGTGGTGATAGTGGGGTATTAAAGTCTCCTACTATGATTGTGTTGCTATTAATCTCTCCCTTGATATCCTCCAGGAGTTTTTTTATGTATTTGGGTGCTCCTATATTGGGAGCGTATATGTTTACCAGAATTATTTCTTCTTGTTGGATTTCTCCCTTTAGTATTATGAAGTGGCCTTCCTTATCTCTTGTTATGGCATTTACTTTGAGGTCTATTTTGTCAGATATAAGTATTGCTACCCCAGCTTTTTTTTCATTTCCATTTGCCTGAAAGATATTTTTCCATCCCTTCACTTTCAATCTGTGTGAGTCTCTTGTTCTGAGGTGGGTCTCTTGTAGACAGCATATATATGGGTCGTGTTTTTTTTATCCATTCAGCTACTCGATGTCTTTTGATTGGAGCATTTAGTCCGTTTACATTTAAAGTTATTACTGAAAGGTATTTGTTTGCAGTCATATCTATTTTTGTGTCTGTATTCCTTCTTACCTGTTTATTTCTTCTTTTTACAGTATTCCCTTTAGCAATTCTTGCATTGCTGGTTTGGTGGTGATAAACTCCCTGAGGCTTTTTTTGTCTGCAAAGCTCCTGATTTCCCCTTCAATTTTGATTGATAGTCTTGCTGGATATAGTATTCTTGGATTCAGTCCTTTGCTTTGCAACACTTTGTATACCTCCTTCCATTCACTTCTAGCTTGTTGTGTTTCTGATGAGTAATCATTTGACAATCTGATGGGTGTTCCTTTGTAGGTAACTCTCTGTCTCTCTCTTGCCGCCTTTAGGATTCTCTCTTTATCATTTATATTTGCCATTGAAATTATGACATGTCTTGGTGTGGGTCTTTTGGGGTTGATCCTGCTTGGGACTCTCTTTACTTGCGTAACTTTTATCTTTCCCATATCCGGGAAGTTTTCTGTCATTATTTCTTCAAATAGATTTTCTAATCCCTGCTGCTCTTCTTGTCCTTCTGGCAGCCCTATTATACGCATGTTACTTCGTTTCATGTTGTCCCGAAGCTCCCTTAGGCTTTCCTCCTGCTTTTTAATTTTTTTCTCCAATTGCTGTTCAGCTTGAGCTTGTTTCTGTACCTGATCTTCTAACTCACTAATTCGGTCCTCTGCTTCTTGTAATCTACTGTTGAAACTTTCCATGGTGTTTTTGATTGTAGCTATATCACTTTTCATTTCTTCCTGATTCTTGCATAAGTTGTTGATTTTCTCATCCATCCGATGTATAAATTCCATGACCATTACTCTGAACTCCTTTTCGGTCATGTTGCAAGCTTCATTTTCACTAATTTCCTTTCTTGGCGACTCCACATTTTCTTTCCTCTGTGAGTTATTTCGTTTCCCCATTCTGGCTATTACCAGAAAGCTCAAGCTTCTGTTTGCGTGGACCTGGGCCGTGTGTTGTGGGGACTTCGCTCCACCCTAGTTTCACTGAAGTGCTCTGACACTAGGACGTGTGACTGTCTTTGGTTGGTGGGAACCAAACTTGCCCAGGATCAGTGTCCCCAGTGTTCTGTGTGGTCTCGTGTGCACATTTAGAATCAGGGGCCCTGTCTGCACCACACTGTTGGTATGTGCCGAGAATGAGATCCTTAGCATGTGCCAGGAGTCAGAGTTTCCCTGTGTCTGCACCAAGACTCGAGTGTCAAAGTCTCTGTTGCCTTGTGCGGTTTCTCGTTGAGAATCAGGGTCCCTATGTGTGCACGCACCAACAATTGGGGTCGCTGGCTCTTAGTGTGAATGCGCTGTGAGTCAGGGATCCCAGGCAGCTGTGTCCGGCGTGCCAAATTCCCTGAAGTGGGGCTGCGTCCTGTGTGTGCTCTCTCTACTGAGCCAAACCGGCTAGAGCGCACATTCTTAAAAACCTGAAGGTGAGCCGGCTCAGTGCACTCTCCCAAAGTCCCAGAAGGGGGGCGGAGTCCGTCCTGCGCGCCAAATTCCCCAAAGGGAAGCCCCTCTGTGCACGCTTTTAAGAATCTCCGAAGGGGGAGCTGTGCCCCGCGAGCCAAATTCCCCCAAATTCCCCGAAGGGGAGCCCTCTGTGCGCACTGACAGATTTCCCCGACGGGGAGCTGCTTCTGTCCCGTGCGCGAGCGCGCGCCGAATTCCCTAAGAGGGAGCGCGTCCCTGCGCAAAGCTCGGCAGCTTGGGCCAGGGGCGGGTCTATCAGTTACTATGGTGCTGTCTGTGCATGCGCCTGTGAGCAGCTTGGGCAAAGGGCGCGTCTATCAGTTACTATGGCGCTTTCCGCACGCCTGTGGGCGCTCAGCAGCTTGGGGGAGGGGCGGGTATATCAGTTACTATGGCGCTATCAGCGCCTGCGAGGAGGGGGATAGGCTCTTTGACTCACGGAAATCTGTCGGGAAGTCTGGATTCTTGTTTGTTTGTCTGAAGCTGTGATAGCAGTTCTCTGTCCCCAGTGGCTGCAGGGTCCTGGTTTGTGTCAGAAGCCAGGATCCGAGTCTCGGGCAGCTCTGTTTCCCAAGATGGCGTGGTCTCTGCGTCCGCACCAGCCGCCGAGAAGTGTCCGCTTTGTGCGCGGGGCTCCGCTGTCTAGGGCTGCCCTGTTCGGGAGCCCCTTGGAAGACCTGCAGAATCTAACTGACCCTATCTCATACACACACACACACACCACACACATCTACACTCTCCTCTATGGGTTCCTCACTCACACTCTCTCTCTCCCTACCTTCCTGCCGGTCGCCATCTTTTTTTTTTTTTCCAGAGCTGGTTTTCTAATCGTTTCTCCCTGCTCTGATCCCCAGCTTCCACAAAAACAACTTTCCCCTGCAGTCTCTGAGAGTGTTTTTAATTGGGTGCTCCTGTGTACTGGGCTTAATAATCAAAAGCAAAGATTTCGAGAGAAAAAAGAGCCCGAATAAGTGCGCGAACTAGAGACTTTTTTGCCCTGGCACTGCGCGCGACTCTGTGCACGTCTTATTCCCCTGGCACAACGCAGCTGGTTTACTAGTAAAACTTCAGGCTGCCTTTTTGTGCCCAGCCAAGCTATGAGTTGATTTCTAGATTTCCCTTCTGCCAGCAGCCCTGTGTACCCCCTTCCACGTTTATGGACTACGCTGGTCCCAACGGCCGCGGATTTTGTGGGGCGCAGACTTCCTCTGTACCTCTAGATCCGCTGCGCGCGTTTTCTCCCTTTAGCCTGGATCGCGGACCTCACCTTTCTCTGGGCGAAATCTGACCTTTCCATGAGAAGGTGCAGAGCTTGTCTGAGTCCGCGTATTTGCACTGCTTGAGACCTGGTGTTTGTGGGTTCGCAGCTGGTCCCTGGGTGTTGTGGTTGCAGGGTCCTGGCTGGTATCCGATTCTTCCTGGTGAAGGTAAGGCTAGGCTTCCGATCACAGCCACTCTCCCCTTCAAGATGACGCGGTCTCTGCGGCAGAGCCGGTCGCTCTGGGAGAGATTTCAGCAGCAGTGGAGGCTGCCTGGTCAGGGGAGCCCGGTCCGGCAGTCCCCAGCAGTCCCTTGGAATATAGCTGTGCCTCACGCACAAATAGACACTTCCCGTACATCCACACACTCTCCTTTGGTTCTCTCACTCACACACTATCTTGCAGCCTGCCTTCCCGTCGGCAGCCATCTTCAATCTCCCTTTTTTTTTGCTTTTACTTCCCTTGCCTTTGGAGTCAAGCTCACAAAAACCCCTCTGAGACTAAAGTCTATAGGTTTAGTATCTGTTTTCTTCTATGTGTTTTATTGCTTCAGGTGTTATATTCACGTTTTTAAGCTGTTTTGAGTTAAATTTTATGAATGGTATCTGATAGAAGTCTAGTTTTATTCTTTTGCATGTGGCTTTCCAGTTTTCTTCATACTATTTATTGAAGAGACTTTCCTTTTGCCATTGTATGTTTTTGGCTCTTGTCAAAAATGAGTTGCCCATATATGTGTGGGTTTATTTGTGGGCTCTAAATTCTGTTTTATTGGTCTGTGTATCTGTTTTTCTGCCAGTACCATACTATTTTGATTATTTTAACTTTGTAGTCTAGTTTGAAGTCAGGGTATGATACCTCCAGCTTTGTTCTTTGTTTTCAGGATTGCTTTCACTATTTGTTGTCTTTTGTGGTTGTAATTTTCTTTTTTTGTGTTGTCATTGCCTGGTTTTGGTATCAGGGTAATGGTGGCCTTATAAAATGAGTTACGAAGTATTCCCTATCTTTAATTTTCTTTGGAATAGGTTGAGAAGAATTGGCATTAAATATTTGATTGTTTGGTAGAATTCACAAGTGAAGCTGTCTTGTCCTGGACTTTTGTTTGTTGGAAAGTATTTGATTACTGTTTCAATTTCCTTGCTAGTGATCGACCTGTTTAGGTTTTTCAGTTCTTCATGATTGAGTCTAGGAAGGATGTATATTTCTGAGAATTTGTCTGTTTCTTGTGAGTTATTAAATTTAGTGGTGTATAGTATTCTTGTATAATTTTTTGTATTTCTGTGGTGTCTGTTGTAACTTCTCTTTCATACCTGATTTTATTTATTTGAATCTTCTCTCTTTTTTTTTTTCCTTAGTGAGTATACCCAGAGGTTTTTTTTCTCTCCAATTTTATCTTTATAAAGAACTGGCTCTTTGTTTCATTAATTTTTTCTGTTGTCTTTTTGTTCTCTATTTTATTCATTTGCACACTGATTTTTTTTTTTTTTGGAGGGGGTTACATTTTTATTTCAAAAGCTTGGATAGCTTCAATATCCAGGTTGTGGCAAAATCAGGAAGGACATGTGTAAAATACCTTACAATATGTTAGGTTCCCAAAAGGAACCAAAAAGTAGAGTAAAATTAACACTTCCATTATAGGGAATGCATAACAAATATAAAATTAAAAAAGGTGACACTGGTTTCCTAAGATAGACCTCCACAACCAGGGTCCACAGGTCCGGCTGCAGAGTGGCAGCAGGAAACAGACTCCCACCTAGTTCTGGGTAACCCGGTAATAAAATCAGTGCACAGAGCCGCTCTGGCCTCTGAGATACCACACGCTGCCTAAAACAACTAGAGCTCTGGAAATAGTAAACAAGAGAGTGATGTGGCGGAGACCATGGGGGTGTAAGATGTACATGGGGCAGGCCATAGAAAGTATGCCAATATAAATTTGGTACATAATTGTTTGTGTTCACTCATTATCCAAACAACATGTGTGCTGTCAGATGGGCCTTGCCGAAAGCCTCAGTGTGGCTTGTTAATTCTGATGGCCACCACATCGCTGGCTCTTCCCATAAGTCGTACTCCCCTGACCTCCTCCGCTTCCGCTGCCACCACCACCGCCTCGGCTCCCTTGGTTGCGGATTATGGGGTCCCCGGAGCCGTCCTGCTGCTGCTGATAGGCTTTTCTGGGCAGAGCCCCTTGATTTCACACTTGCTTCTGAAGGTGTAGAACTTTTTCTCCAGAACCTTCTTCAGGGCTTCCTCTTCTTTAAAGGTGATAAAAACAAAGCCTTGTCTTTTGTTTGACTTTGGATCCATTGGATGATCAATGGCCTTGATCTCCCCAAACTTGCCTAAGAACTCTCTGATTTTCTTCTCAGTGGCTTCAGGATTCAGACCCCCACAAAAAATTTCTTCATAGGCTCCTTCATGGCCATGGCCTTTTTGGGGTCAATGGGACGTGGCCATCAAACCTGTCCAGGACCTTCACACTGGCTACATCTTTGAAGAGAAGAGACCCAAACCCTCCTGACCGGCCAGTGTTGGGATCCATTTTTATTGTACAGTCTCCAAATTTGGTAAAAGAATCCTTTAGGTCCTTTTTGCTAGTATTCCAGCTCAGGTGACCAATGAACATTTTCCCTGCACCCTCCTCTTCCTTGCTGGGGTTGATTTTGTTGTTGGAGGGGGCACCTTCACCACCACTCTGGCACCTGACCTTGTGCTTCTTCCAGTCCCATCGCCGGTGCTCCTTCCCGCACAGCTAGCCGTACTGCAGGTCTCCCATCTCCGCCTGCTAGACCTCCTGCTGTCATTGGCTGTGGTGTGGCAGCGCTGAGCAGGAGGGGTTGCGGCTGGGGCGTGGGCAGAGTGGGAGGGCTCATCACTGTGCCTTGCACCCTCAGCCCCTCACTTCAGGGAGGCCTGCTTCCTGCCTTCTGTCTGCCTTGCAGTGTGGCCTGCTGCGAGCCTCATCGACCCCACATGCTGAGTGAGGCCCTGATGTGTGAGATCCGCCTCTTTGGCCACAGCGGTGTTGACTTGTCTCAGAGGAGCACAGGGCATGTGGGTGCCACCTCAGGTGATTAATACTCTGTGAGGGCTTACAGCCATTTTATCTTTTGTTTGTATCTCCATTGTTTCTCTTCCCTTGTGATTTTGTCTGCTCTTTTAATTTGGCAGTTTTCTAGAGGTCCTCTAAACAATTCTTGCAATGCTGGTCGGTGTTGGTAAATTCTCTGTTTTTGTTTATCTGGGAAAGCCTTTATTTCTCCTTCATATCTAAAGGATAACTTTTCTGGATATATTATCCTTGGCTGATGTTCCCTCTCTTTCGGTATTTTCTTAATTTTTTTTCCACTCTTGTCTTGTAATGTTTCTACTGAGAAATCTAATTATAATCTAATGGGGTTTCCATTGTAGGTTACAGTGTTTTTCTCTGGCTGCCTTGAGAATTCTTTCTTTGTCATTGATTTTTTTAAAAAAAGGTTTTTATTGATTTTTAGAGAGAAAGGAAGAGGGAGGGATAGAGTGATAGAAATATCGATGAGAGAAGAACATCGTTGATCGGCTGCCTCCTGCACACCCCTCTTCTGGAGATTGAGCCCACCACCCGGGCATGTGCCCTGACTAGGTATCAAACCAACGACCTCTTGGTTCCTGGGTTGGCACTCAACTATCAAGCCACACCGGCCAGGCTATCATTGATTTTTAACAGTTTGAATAAAATGTGTTTTGGAGAAGGTCTTTTTGCTTTGATGTAATTAGGTGTTCTGGTAACTTCTATTTTAAAATCCAGCTCTTTCCATAGGTTTGGGAAGTTCATTATTTGTTTGAATAAGCTTTCTGTTCCCTTTTATCTCTCTTCTCCTCTTATATTCTTATTATCCTTATATTGCACTTTTTTTTTATGTAGTCAGGTAGTGTTTGTAGAGTTCTTTTCATTTCTCTTAACTCTTAGTTTTCCCTCTTCCTCCTGAGCCATTTGCAAGGTTTCTATCTCAAGCTTGCTGATTCTCTCTTCCATCTGGCTTGCTCTATTTTTCAGTGCTCTCTAGTGCGCTCCTCGTCATCTTTATTGAGTTCTTCAGCTTCAGAATTTATGTTTGGTTCTCTTTCAGTTTCAATCTCTTTGGTAAAGTATTCCTTTTGTTTACTAATTTTATTTCTGAATTCATGAACTCCCTGAGTTTTCTTGTATATCATTGAGTTTCTTCATAATTGCAATATTGAATTATCTGTCAATTAAATCACCATTTTCCATGACTTTGAGTTTGCTTTTTTGGAGACTTTTCATTTTCTTTCTGTGCTCCCAGGTTAGCTTGGTTGTTCATGGTATTGGATGGGTTGTTTCTCTGCAGCACATTGAGGTCGTATAAACTCTTTTCTTGTTTAGATGCTGTTTTGCTTTTAACAATTCAGCAGGTTGGTAGGTAGGGTACTTTCTTTTCTCCATACTGCCTGGGGCAGTTCAGCTTTCTTCACCAGGTTCTTCTGGGGAGTGTGAGGCAAGGGGGGCATTTTCAATCTTGTGGCTCAGCCTTTCTTCCAGGAATGGCTGTCTTTGGGTACTGCTGTGCTGTTTAAAGCTTCCCCGCTTTCTCTACTCTCTGCTGGGGAGTGTGGAACAGGGAGAGCAAGTTCATGGTCTCGGCTCTGCCCTCCTGCCAGCAAAGGCTGTAGGCACCACTATGTTTTTTCAAGCTTCCTGGCCACCTCTATCCACCTCTGCCATGATGGGGAGGGAGGAAAGGGAGATGCGTTTTCCCAGAGAGAAACTGCTTTTTGCCCCTCTGATGTTTCAGGCCATAGTGTGAGGGCTGCAGCCCGACTTCTCTGCTACTGTGCTTGTTGGAGCCTCAGTGGGCAGCAAACTGGGCCTGTGGGCCGCCCCTGTCCTTCTCGTGGACCTGTCTCCCCTAGTTCAGTGCGCCCACCTTCAGATGTTCGTGGATCTTTCAGGCATGTTTGTGTGCTGAGCAGGGGATCCTTTGTTGAGTCGTAGTTGTCTGGCTTGTAAATTTAAGTTGAGAAACAAAGGAATTCTCTCATTCTGCTATGATGCTGACTTCCAATATGGTTTTGATTCTATAGTGACATATAGGTTTTGGTTTCTTTTATAGTTTGGAGTGAATATTTATTTCCAGACTCACACTGCAAAGGTCCCGAGTGTCATCTAACTCAGTGACTTGAAACTTAAGTTTTTTAACCACAAGAACACCTTGCCCCCCATCTCTTAATTAAATCTTATGTGAAATTTCAAAATAATTGCTGAGAGGCTTTGGCTCACGGGGCAGGGCCTGGGTCTGTTTGTGCTCTCCCTTTCTGCTGCCTCCTCTAGGTGGCTCCTGAGGCACAGTTAAGGAATCGATTCCCAGGGCTCCTCGGCATAGGGTTTGGATCTGCCTGATCCCTGGAATCCAGTGTGAGATTGCCCCCAGACCAGTGTTTTCCAGGCTATGAGTTGTAGCTACTCACAAAAATCAATTTAGTGACCATGACCAGCATTAAAAAAAAAAAAAAAGGAAAGAAATAATCATTAATAGAAAACATAATTAGAATGAGTATTGTTTTGTGACACTTAGTTGCATATGCATACATATTTGTATGTGTATATGCATATGTGTATTCTGATATAAAATGCATTTCTTTATTGCTGTGGTACAGTGGGTCATGGTTAAAGAAGTGAAAGCTCCTCTCTCAGAGGGTCCCAGTTAGCCTTATCTGACCCTGTCTTTAAACTCTCATGAGGCTCAATAGCCTGGTAAGTGAGTAACTTCATTCCTATTCATATTTTTAGGGTAATGTTATGAAACACCACTTTTGTCAGTTCTTCATAAAAATACCTGTTTCAGAAGCTATGGCAATTTGAATTTGTCCTTTGTGGGAAGTGGAGCTCTTAAGTCAGTGACTAATGTTTCTATGTGACATTACCTATCCAACTTTTTTCATTGTTCTTCGTTGCCAAAATACTGTTGAAAGGTTATTGTTAATAGCTTCAGCAATATGTTTGAATTCTAAGAGAAAATATCTTCTCATAATTGTATATCACATAAATGGACATGAGTGGGGAGGTGCAGGGGCAATGGGGCGATAAGGACACATATGTAATACCTTAATCGATAAAGAAAAAAAATGGATATGCATAATTTCCTTAAAGAACAACCCCCACCCCCAAAATAATTTCCTTCTCCGCAATTAAAACGTAAGTGTTTTGAGGCTTAGTTTAATAATTGGTTGTGCATGTTTGTAAGGAATAGGAGTTCTCTATTTTCTTGGTGATATGAATACAGAAATTTATAAGTGAGGTGGAAATATTAATTTATGAAATGGAAAGTAAAGCTAAGTGAGGTTGAATTATATTTAAACTGTTCTTAAAATGGTAAGCAAAGCCTATTGGCTTCCTTTCCCTTTCCACACCGCTTAATTTCACAGGTTCTGGAGTGGCTAGTTTGTTCTATGGGGATTGTTTCTTTTTTTAAATTTTGAAAACTTTCAAATTAGTATCATCATTTCAGCTTTGGAAGTTAATTGCCTGGCTTCTGCAATAAATGTTAGCAAATGCTTAATGTTTCTCTTTTTTTTTTTTGGTTCCTTTTGCCATTGTAGCTTCATAAACTGTGCCATTTATATTCAATTCCACTTAATAGGGTTCTATCTTCTTGAGGCAATGAAGGAAGGAAAGAGAGTGGGGACTTGTTACTCAGGGATAAATTCTGTAATGGAGTAATTGTTTAACTCTAGAAAGCACATAAAAGAAAATCGTCTCCCTTAGGACATCCTTAAACTGCAGTCTGTTGTGAAAGGTATTTCTCCCAGAGACTTGCTTAAAGCTTTGTGTCTTCTATAAGTATTTGTGTATTATGATTGCTCTCTCTCTGGTCAGGATAAACCCTTTTTGTAAGTTTGCCTTTATGATATCTCTTAAGTGTAGAAGCTCTGAATTCCACTTGAGTTATATCCTTTGAGATAACCGGTGTTTTATTGGTGGTTGCTTTGTTTGTTTGTTTTTTTACTTTAAGGAGGAAGGAGAGAATTCTCATTTTGGGTGGACAGACTTGATCAGTCTAGGAGAGACTGTAAATGATTAGGAATTAATAGAATCTGAGTTGCTTATTCCTCTTTTAGTATTTTGGCCTTTGAGTTTCCTTTCCATAAAGAAGACTTTTAAGTTCTCCAGGCCCTAGCCATTTTGGCTCAGTGGATAGAGTGTCGGCCTGCAGACTGAAGGATCCTGGGTTTGATTTTGGTCAAGGGCACATGCCCAGGTTGTGGGCTCAATCCCCAATAGGGGCCATGCAGGAGGCAGCCGATCAATGATTCTCTCTTATGGATGTTTCTATCTCTTTTAATTAATTAATTAAAAAATATATATTAAATTAATTAAAAATATATATATATTAAAAAAAAGTTCTCCAGGGAAGCAGGGAAGCTTAGGGCTGTGGAAACAAATATTTCAGTTCTTTCATCCAGTATATAGTACATGGGAAGGTGGGGACGGCAGACACATGTGCCTTTTCTATCAAACCCGAGAGCAAGAAATATATGCCCTCTCACTTCAGATTCCAAAAACGTAGGCGTCCTGTTCGTTAGGCTGTCCCTTCTGTCTTAGTACTTTTTTGTGTGTACAAAGAGATCTTTTAAGAAATGTTTCCTTAAACATTAATAGCTAGAACTGAGTTTGATAGCTAGAACTGAGTTTTAGTTCCAAACACCAGAGAACAATATTGTGGTTCATTTGGATATAAATGTTTGGATTTTCAAATGAAAAGGTGAAGTTTTATGAGGAAGATAACATTTAGCACAGTTAGAGTGAGGAATAAAACATTTTATTTTATAAATATATTTTTATTGATTTCAGAGAGGAAGGGAGAGGGAGAGAGAAACATCAATGATGAGAGAAAATCATTGATTGGCTGCCTCCTGCACACCCGCTACTAGGGACTGAGCCCGCAACCCAGGCATGTGCCCTTGACCGGAATCGAACCCAGAACCCTTCAGTCCATAGGCCGACGCTCTATCCACTGAACCAAACTGGCTAGGGCAGGAAAAAAACATTTTAAGGTATCTTTTCCTAACATGGAAGCTGATCAAGAGGAAAAGTTTTAAAGTACCTTTTGCCAGTTTGCCCGCTTGATCAGCAAGTTGTAGGGGTGTGTAGAGGAAGCATGTTCGTGAACCAAAACCAGAAGTATGCTCAGGCGCAGAGGGGCTTGGTTATGGTTGAGGAATCCGAAGCAGCGGGAGGGGATTCTAGAGCCCTGAAAGGGTGTGTGCACAGGGTGGCTGCCGTAAATCTGTAGGATCTGGGAAACCACCCACATCCATTGGTCCTTATGGTGGTTTTTTTCTTACGCTTTTTATTCTTCAGGTCACTTTAAGCAAAGACTTTTTTTTAAAAAAATAAACTTCCACTGGGGACAGGGGAGCATAGGTGTTATTTTATAGGTAGGTGATGGGGACCTCTGAAATTTTGGAGGCTAAGTGGCATAACTTCATCAGTGCTTTATGCAGGTGATCTGCAGGAGAATGGAGGATTGGAGGGCAGGTGGAGTTGAAAACAGGAAGACAATAAGCTAGCAGAGTGAACCCTCGTTTCACCTTTTATCCTATGGAATTTAGAAGACCATTACCATTTTTTTTTTAGCCACAGAGTGATGGTTATTACATAATTGGGTGAGATAATGTCATAGGAACATATTTTGTAAGTTGTAAATACGAGGTTTGTGACTAGTGGTCACATCCTTCTGTTCCTTTCATAGGAAGTGTTTTCTGTCCTTCCTCTTACTCGAAGCTGGTCTAGAAGCTGGACTATCTGGGTTCTTCTTTGGGCTCTAAGACTGTGTAACCTTGGGAAAATCACTTCTTGGTTTTCCTCATCAGAAAAAAGAGTACAATTCTCCTTTAAAATTATTTCACACTTACAGCTTCTAAGTTCCTAATAGTATTTACTTTGGGGAGCGGGTTATAAGCAAAATAATTACTTTGATTCCAATCGCAAGTGGCATTCAGCTTTGTAAATCCCACTGGTACCCTTTTATCTATGTGTTGGTAACTTTGAGGATAAAGTGAGACATGGTATAAGTTAAAATAAGAGTCCACTCTTCTATGATATTTAAATATTTATTTAAGTTTAAAAATAATTTTCATGGCACCAATGATTTTATGCTAACTACATACTGAATAGGTAGAAAAAAGTACATTGCTTTGAAGGAGAATGTAACTTAGAATTTTTGGCACACGAAAGGTTAGCAACTATATATTTTTTAATGAAACTAAGAAATTCACATTTGCAGGTAGTTTACCCTCTACTGCTTAAAGATGCAGCACACTATTCTTTAGTAAGAGTTTTATTTCCTCTGATAGATGAAGCTATGGAAACTATTGCTTTTTCTACAATGAGATCAAACTAATTAAGAGAAAATGGGAGACATAGTGGAACACAGTAAAAGCAGGTTAAAAACTTGAACAATTTTTAATGATGAGGAGATACCAAAAAAGATTAGTCACCAACAAAGGAGGTTTGCTATTCAAGCACTATTTGAAAAGCAAATTGAAGGAAACTTTTCTATATGTATTTTCTGGGATAAGCCCTGGAAAAAAAGAACCTGAAAGTTTCTATTCAGAGAGGAAAATTCAGCTGTTGGAATTGGTATGGACTATTGTACTGTTAGAACTCTAGACACAAGTGATGTACCAGGAACTGGGACACTGCGTCTTTCTTTAATGTGGATATGAATGGTCAGAGTCGAGGCTGTCACTCACTGCATAGAAACACCGTATTCTACAGACTGAGGTAGGAACACTACACTAAAAGGTCATCTGCTCTGTTGCATAAGACAGTAGATATCCATGCTAAAACCAGCCCCCTATCTCCCGACAGCCCTTTCGTCCCCAAGTCTACTTTTTTCGCTTTAGTTCTGTACTAAATAACGCCTTTCCTGTACAGATGGTACGTGGCAGTGGCTAGTTGATTCTAAGCGATCCCTAATCTTTACTAGGATCTCCCTCAGTTTGTCTTGTCACTTGGTAAATAGATGTTTGTAGTTCTGCCCCAATTGTTGCTGGTATGGAAATGATCAGACAGGCCCTCTCCCATTCTTAGATTCTGGCTGGGTTTCAGCATTCCAGGACTTGGTCTTGCACATCTTGGCCTCAGACATCTCTTTGCTGGTTGGTTGTGCGAGCACCCTTTCAACAAGCAACCCCAGTGCCTCCACTGGGAAGCGGTCCTGGGTCTTGAGCACACGTCAGGAACTGGAGCAGAGCCGACCCTCTTTCTGCCAACATCATGGTAAGGAGCAGTTTTGTTGTATAGATTAGGGTTGGCAAATTATGGCTTGTGGGCCACATTCAGCTCACTCTCTCTTTATAAATAAAAAGGTTTCTTGGAACACAGCCATGTTCCTTCATTTATGTATTACCTTTGGCTGTTTTTGTGCTACGACGGCAGACTTCAATAGTTGCCGTAGACTATGGCCCACAAAATCAAAATAAAAAAAATATTTACTATCTGGCACCTTGAAGAAGCAGCTTACCAAACTTGGTCTAGATGAACGGACATTTAAAATTATATACCCCTCCACAACTCCCCCTCCTCCCCCAAAAAGGAAAACCCCATTTATTCCAAGGCTGTTTGCATTCTATACATGGACATGGTTCTGCCATCTCAGGGGACAAACTAGGGGTGAGCAAACCTAACAGTGACTCATTCTGTTCTGCATTTGGGGCTGCCCAACACCTTAGGGTGCCAGCAGTTGCTCCATTGTTGTGTGGGTCCCAGGAATTGTCCACTGACCCTCTGCTGCAGATGTGGAGGCCCCTGGGGGAGAGCTGAGGCCCCTGTGTCAGGGGCATGGCTGGCCTCAGATTCCTCCTCCTCGATGCTGCAGACCCCAGGTGACTTACACATCCCTCCCTGAGATGAAAACAAGCTCTTGTGTGAGAGTGTGTCTAATAGCTGCCGAGCTTGGGCCTCGGACACCGCACTCACCCTTCCGCGCTGCGCTTCCACGTGCTGCCACCGCTTCCCTCACCGAGGATGGCAGGTGCCCTTTCCTACAGCTTGTTTTTATTTTTCTGATGCAGAGGAGGTCCCTAGGGGGCAGTATTTCTACATCTAAATGTTGGTCTCTGCCACGTTCACCTTCTTTCTCGGCAGGCATCGCGTAGAACTCCTATTTAAAGAGATTATTTTACTGGTTCCTTCCAAGGCTGTTTCTTGATCTTGGAATTCTATTTTCTGAAGCTTTTCATTCTCAGGATCAGTTTCTTTCTTGCATCGTTTAGTTCATCAGGCTCTATTTTCTTAATCCATATAGTAAAAACAAAATATGAATTGATAAGAAAATAACATTTTGTTGTTAAAATATAAATTGAAATAGTCTTCTTGTATTTTTTTTTTTTGCGGGGGGGGGGGGCGTTGTACAAAATAAGCACTGCTCTCTGAATCTCAACAGTCTCTCAGGTACCTTAGCTCTGGTTTCTGTTAACTACATTTTGTCTAACATTTCGGACAGTCCTATGTCTGGTACGACTCAATTCATCTAATGTCTCTGGAGCACTATAAAAGTCTTGAGGTTCTTCCGAAAAAGAAAAAAAAAATCACAGAAGTCAAAGTTCATTATACAAAACTCATGGTGACGCCCACTAGGATCTAGTCTAAGGGGACAGACTTACCCCACCCCTGCTGCTGCTGCTGCTGAGGCGGTGGTCCCTTCAGATGCCCACTCTGCTCAGATTTGGAAAAAAACAAAAGGAAAAGAAAATCCAACTCAGACCATCATAAGAAGCAACTTTTCATTTAATTGTTCTACATGGATGTTTACTTTTTTAAAAGCTCTGTCTGGCCAGAAAACTTAGACGTATTCACTGTCCAGACCCCTGGTCTGCCCCACTGAGGCTGCAGTGATGAGTCTACTGGAACCCAGTAGAAAAGCTCCTGCAGAATACAGAAGACAACAGCTCTCTAGGCTTCAACTAGTGTCCCATCTGCTAGGTGACACTACCGTGATAATCAGTAATAATAAAATAAATTATTTTTATTCGATACTTTCAAAATAATACACATCTATGAAAAATCAAAATTCAAAGCCAAAAGTTATCCTGCATATTGGGAGGATGAGAAACAGAGTCGCCAAGCCTTTCTTGAGAGAACCTCTGAAGGAAATGAGCTTTCCCAGTTTGTTTAGACAGGGCATGAGCCTATCCCCTCTTCTTCTGGGAAACAACCCTCCTAGGCTGTGGACTTTGAGTCATGAAAGGAGGACTTGGTACATGTGCCGATGGTTCCGCGGTGGGTCCCATTGCTGGGAAGGGGTAGCCGGGCTCCTTGGTCCACCTGGCTAGTTATTAGGAGTCATGTCTTCTCAGGTGTCAATGAGCAGGCTCACCACTGAGCGGATTTTGCAGGCAAACCATCGCCTGAGGGGACAAAAGTATTGATAGTGGAATTGTTCGAACTCGGGGGTCTGACGGATATCTCGGAAAAAGGCAATGTCAAGGTCAGACTCGGTAAGGATGATCAGGAGGAGGAGCAAAACAAAGAGGAGTCCCATGGTCACAAGGAGCAAACGGAGGACACTTAAAACAAACTTATTCACCTGTTCCTCCTCTGGCCTGCCGTGCCCCTGACACAGGGCCCTCAGCTCTCCCCCAAGGGCCTCCACATCAGCAGTGGGGGTGCTGGCCTCAGACTCCTTCTCCTCCTCGATGCTGCAGGTGGCCCCGTTGATCTGCCGGGAAAGCAGCATCAGCTCCAGGCTGTGCTCGGCCACAGGGGTGGGCAGCATGCTGTCTGCAGGGCTGTAGGCCTCGTCCGCAATCACGGCGACTCGCTCATTGCTGTCCGCCCGGCTGCTTCTCACGTGAGGCAGGAAGGTGTCCCCGTGAGAGGAGGAACGCACGGGGGTGGAATGGGCACTGTCCCGAAGGGACTCTAGGCCTGGGAAGGCAAAAGGAGCGTGAGTAGGCTTTCTGTATCAGCGCACACTTGCTTTTCTTTTTGTTTATAGTTTTGGCCACATTTGTTAAAGATTGTGCCATTCCTGCCTCTGGTGTCCTGGGCCTGGTTTCAGCCCCAATTGGAAAGAGGCTGAATCGCAGACTATCCCTGGTGGAGAGCTGGGGCCACAGTTCAGGGAGCTCAGGTATGCCGCTTGGGCTGAGGGCCTTGAGAGGCAGGAGTGGGGAGGATAAGACTGTTTTGCCTGGGCCTCATCTAATGCTGATTCTGGAGCTGAGTGTCCTTTTGACAGCCTAGCGCACAGCTCCTTGAGCTCATGAGGCATCTTTTCTGCAGTTGCTATCGGTGTCTTCAGCCTCCCAGTTCTACCTGTCCTGACCCTGTGGGACATGAAAACCCTATCTGCTCTTCCTCTCTTTTTACCTTAGGATGATCTGGGTCCAGAATAGGCCGAGTCCCTATTTCAGACAGTCCGGAGTGCAGAGCGAACTTTGGGTGAGGGGGAAATTCTCTTACATTTTTGAGGAGGAAGGGTCTGTGGCCCCTAAAACTACCCATTATCTCTTTATTTTCCCGGATGGAGCATTTCTTTCCAGGGCTCAAGCTCTGGTAGGGAAAAACAGGAGCCAGTTACTCCCGCAACCCAACAGCCCAGAGGCTATGGGCTCAGAGTCCCCGGAGGCTCACATCACAGCGCTGCCAAGGGAACGGCGTCCTGTTTCAGGTCCAGCGTCTGTATTTCCCATCCCTGGCCATCCTGGCCGTGTCAGAGTGGCTCTCCCTGCCTTTGTGGCCTGTGACAAGAGAAGCCAGTCCCCTTCTGTTGCTCTGAAATGGACTCTGACTGCCCCAGACGGGGAAAGGTTTGACCTAACCAGCTGATAGGGGAGTTTTCTGGTTCAGGGCTAGTTCAGAAGCCCAACGGTCTCCTTGTGGTCCTAGCTGCATTTTGTTTGTTCCTATGCTAAAATCTTAAATTTGTATAACGGCTTAAACTTTTTAAATAAAGAACTTTCATTTTATCTTTTAACAACTCCATGAAGTAGTGAGGGTGAGAGGTGACGGAACTTTCCTAAAGTCTGGTTGGTTGCTAATGGCAAAGGCAAGGAGAGAATCCAAGCATCTTTCTATTTCATGGAGCTAATGATCATGTAGTTGGATTACGGGGAGTGGGACCGTGGGCAGGATGAATTAAGTCAACAGCCGGCACCTTCCTTAGATTTAGGTCCTAACTGTCCAAGAAACTGTCCTGCAGTGATGTGACTTTAAGAGCCTGTCCCTGTCCCAGCGCCCCTGACACTCCTTTGGCCTCTGCTTCCCCAGCCCTCCTCCCCGATCTCCCCATGTGCACGTGCAGCCTGAGGAATGTGTACCTACGAGGGCGGAAGGGATCCCCGGTAAAACAGAAACCTTCAGGCCCTGATTACACATGGTGTTGGCTCAGCTCCTTTCCCAGACACTCCTCTGGCCCCCTGCACAGGGCATCTCACACCCTTTCATGGGGCTGCCCCCTCAAGGACAGCTCTGACTGCCAGAGCTTCCAAAGTCTGACAGCTTAGCCACCAGAAGCCACTTCAGTGCAAGCTTAGCCTGGCCTGCAGTTTAGCCCTAAGCGGGGAAGGAGAGAGGCAAAGTCTGTGACATCAGAGAGCACGAATTAGAGGGACGCCAGCAGCCACATTACACTGAATTGTTGGTGCTCTCAGTAAACAAGATAATGGATACGTATGCATTTCTAGGAATGTCTGACCAAGTTACTCTGCAAATGTTAGTCGTCTGCTCCCTCAACAGACCTCACCTGTATCACCCCTCTGTCAGCTTAGTCCCGTACAGAACTTGATGTGTCGCTGTCAACCACCACCGGCCTCACCCCTCCGTCAAACCTGTTATTCTGGGGGGATGGGGTGGGTGCTGCGGGTGGGATCTGGGCGAGTGGCACAGCAAAACAGAGAACTGCCTTTGTTACCTTGGAGGTGCTCCAGCTGATTGCCTTGCCCAGAGGTGGCTCCCAGTGGGCTCGGGGGCACCGCGGTCAGGAGCCTACCCTGCAGCCGGGGCCCCATCCTCAGGATGCGCACACTCAGGGGCCGAAGGCAGTGATTAGTCAACCGGAGCTCAACGCGGACTCTGGTGTGAATCTTAATCAGACTCTTCCCCATGGTAGCCCAGGAAAGCCGACACTTCTTCAGCGGAAACCAGCTGATCTCTTCATGGAAACCAGCCGGGCAGGGAGACACAGAGGGAAAGGACGGAAAGCCAGCGAGGGACAGAAGGTCTGTGCTGATCTCAGCCCACGGCAGCCCCTTCGCGGTGCCTCCCGTGCTGGCGGGAGGTCAGCTCCATGAGCCGCAGAGCAGGCTGAGCTGCAGGGAAGGAGCCGCTCGAGAGGCCCATGTTATCAGGGGACTGGATTCAGTCAGAAGCACTTAGAGCCATAAAAAGTCATGCTTCCCAGCCTGCAGCTGGTTCCCCGAGGCCCGTATTAGGGCCCTAGACCTCTCAGAAGGTGACAGACAGAGAGGGCAGGGTGATGAATCAGGGCTGTTCAGAAAATTCCGGGTTTGAAACTACACAGACACGGGGCTTTGGGTGAGTGGCTCTGAAGTGTGAGGAAGTGGCTCGGGCTGGAAACGGGCTGTGTCCCATCCTCCGCGGGGATGAGCCTGGTGGCTTCAGCCTCAGGATGGATGGGAAGAGGGGACACGTAGGGGGAGAAAGTTCTATTTCCTCAAAAGAGGAGGAGAAAATCATCCCACTTTCCTGAGGGGAACACCCAAAAGAAGAGGGACAGTGTGAGCCACACTCCGTTCTGCTCAGCCTGACGGGGATAGACTCAGGCTGTTGTGTCTGATGACGGACCTCAATAATTCCGTACCTTGCGTAGTGATTATACTTGGTAGTTTACAAGGCACCTTCCACATTCACATCCCACTCGACAGTGGGGGCAACAGGCTCAGAGGGTAAACAACCTGCCCCAGAAAGTCCGCGGCAGAACTCTGATGAAACCTCATCTTGGCCTTCCTGCCCAGGGCCCTGCACTGGGCTGGCTGCCTGCCCCGGCGTGCTTCGGCACTACACCAGCTTCCTTGCCACCCATGGCTAGGAAGATGCCCCTTGTTTACAAATGGAACAACAAAGACTCTCAGATAATTAAGGCACTTGGTGGTGGTTGCCCAGCCAGGGTTCTCAACCCCCAGGGAACCATACTCCGGTGATGCAGCGTCAGTGACACAAACCACGGGTCCTCCCCGAGAGAGACGTCCTTTCTAACTTGATTTTCATGAACAAGCAGCAGCATTCGCTCAGAAAAGACAAAGGGCCTTCCCTCCCCAGCCTCCAAGACAGAAACAAGTTTGAAATAATCCTGCTGCTTGAGATCTGAGGTCCTACAAACCGTCCTCCTCAGGAATGAAAACTGTACACCTGTATCCAGCCTGCAGGGCCAGCTGGGCAGGGACAACAGCAGATTCCTAGAGTCTCCTGACAGTATTAAGTACCCAGACACGGGAGCGGTATCGCCTCAGGCTGCTGGGGTATCTAGTTCTGAAGATACACAGACTTTGTCTCTCTACCTCCACCTACTCCAAAGGGAGGGAAGGGTTGAGAGAGATGGGCATATTGGGTTTCCTAAGATAATGTTAAAGAATTCAGATAGCGAGAGGGTAGGCTTCTACCACTGAAGTAAAGGTGGTGGCAGTTACTGGAATGCTTCAGAACCAAGAGTTTTTTATTTTTTGGTTAACTGCCCCAGGCCACTCTGATCACTTAAGCTGTGGAGATCGGTCAGATCTGGAAAACAAGTGAAAAGCCTCTGGATGGAAAGCAGTTTCAGAACTGCGTGGGACCTGGTAGAGCCCACATGCATTGTTTCCCAAAGGCCTCCCCCAAATACTCTCAGATCTACAACCCTCCTGGGTTATACAGCTCAGCGGGGCTGGAGGGGATCCCCTTTCCCCGGACACCCAGCCTGTGTGCCCATCCGCTGGGTGAAACCTCCTCCCTACCACCGGAGAAACTTGCTGCTGTCTCCAGTGCAAATTCACTTCTTTTTAAGGTCCCCGAGTGGAACTGGTCTAAGTCACAACTCGGAGAAATCTGTGGTCCTCTTACCTTCCAGCTCCAGAGCTCACGCTTACCTTCCATGATGGAGATGTGAACAGCTCTTCTCCGGGTCCTGGGGACACTGCTCAGCCTTGGGCCATGGGTTATGGAGGGACAGCTGCGGCTGGGAACCATCCCGGCTCTGAGGGGAAAGGAAAAGAACAGCTTGCTGTTCAGAGAGCTGTGGTCAGGACTCCGAGTTGAGGAGTGGCTACTACGATTGTCTGGTCGTTGAAGTTTTATTTTGTTTTTTAAAAAATGTCTAATACCTGCTTTTGGATTCCAATCAGAGACACTCCTTATATCCCAGACCCACCAGAACCTTCCTTTAGTGTGGCCATGGTGCCACTGGTTTCTGAGCAGGATGGTGATAATCAGTGCTCCCAAAAATGGACATGGCAGCCTCCCTTGATTCCCATCAGAGGTGGCAGGGGGCTCTGTGTAAAGGGCCAGGTAGTAATGCTCCCATTCCCAGAGGTCAGGCTGGTTGACAAACCCTAGCTCCCTTGGCCAATCATATTCCTTCTGGGTCTCATTGGGTTCTAGGAGATGGGCTCCTGGAAATGTATGCATGAAGCATGATCTCAGAACTAGTTTACGAGGGGGTGTGAGTGGGGTGTGGGGCTATCCCTGGCTTTCGTAATGAATTGATTCCTCAACCAATGAAATCTTGCTGCTTGGATATGTCCTCCATGGTGTATGACCAATTTCAGGACCTGGGAGGACAGTACAGAATGACCCAGGAAGGTCTCCTGGGTCTGACGTGCTGTCTGCATTAGCCCGCTCTTCCCCTTCTCCATTCCACTGGATGGGTCTCTTCACCGCTTCTGCCCTGTTCTCCTTCCCCTTTTGGAAGCCATTGTGGCCAGAATCTTCACCTTAGTCCAACTGCTGGCTCTTCTGAAGTCCCGGGACCTGAGCTGGAACTGCTTTTGGGGGAAGCCCCTGGCAGCCTACCTGTGGATTTCCGGTGGCTCCCGTTTGATCTGGGCACTCGACTCCATTACTTCCTTTGCAACTCGGCCACTGTAAGTAGCATAATAAAACAGCAAGAAGTGAGACAGCGTCCCAGGACTGGGCTCCTCTCCAAGCTCTCAGATTACTTCGGTTGAACTGGGAAACGGCCCTGGCCTACCCCTTCCCAGTGTTTAGGCCACCGAGAGAGAATTTACCCCCGCAAGCAAGCCTAAGATGTCCTGACAGCTGATCTTAGAGAGCCCTCTATCTCTGGAGTCCTTTGGATCTTTCATTCTCATTTAGGAATGATTCCTCATTGTCCAGGATGTTCCAAAAATATTGCAAAGAAAGAGAAATCTTTAGACAGACATGAGAAGAATTACTGTTACAGTTCTTACTGTGCTGCTGTTGTAAAGGCAGGAGGAGAAGGTACTCATTTAAAACCCTACAGACCCAGCTGCAGGGAGGGAAAGAACAAAGGGCTAGGAGGCAGACTTTGATGGGAACCTCAGGCTTTTCTGGAGGTTTCCAGTTTCTTTGTTCTCAAGGGGAAGGACCACTGAGTCATTGTTCTGGAGGGAAGGGTCTGAAAATAGGTCCATAACGGTTACTTACTGTCACTATTTACCTGTATCGGAACCGGCTCCCCTTAAAGAATAAGTTGCTGCTGGACACTGTACGGACTTGGCTCGACTTCTCCAGCCTGCAGCAAGGCAAAGTCCTGTGTGACCGACGGCCTGCGACCGGCTCCCGGGCCAAAGAGCGCATTCCCAGCTGCTTCCACAGCAAGAAGGCCCTCAGCCCTGCTGGTCTCTGACTCTCCTTTAGGACTGGAGGGCCGTGTTCACGGCCTCAGTGTCAGGGACAGGCATATTGAACCCCACTTTCTTGTTGTTGTTAATCCTCACCCAAGGATATTTTCCCATTGATTTTTTTAGAGAGAGTGGAAGGGAGGGAGATATATATATATATATCAATTGGTTGCCTCCCACATGTCTCTAACCAGGGCCGGGGATCGATTCTGCAACTGAGATGTGTGCCCTTGACCAGAATTGAACTGGGGACCCTTCAGTCCATGGGCTGATGTTCCATCCATTGAGCCAAACTGACTAGGGCTGAATCCCACTTTCATGTCATCGTGAGGGGTTCACCTGGGAGACTGAGAGAATAAATGTTAGGGATGATAATCTGGGGGAATAATAGAAGGCCACCCACTGGATCTCAGCTAGGCAGAGTTTTTTCTCTTTAGCCTCCATCTTCTTACCTATAAACTAATGGAGCTGAGACTCTGTGGCCTCAGGAGACCTTTCCAGTCCTAGTATTTGGTGATTCGGGTTCATGTCTAGGTAACTGCCTTCCTATTCCATCTCCTTCTTGGAGAGCCCTAAAGTGTATTATGACATTAAAGACTCTGAGAAGTCCTGAAATGAAGAAGCTAGCCTAACTTCAATAAAAGTTCCATCACTTACTTAAACCTGGAACCATTCTCTCATCCCCAATGCCCATTAACCTCCCTTTCAAGGCTGTAGAAATAGCTGATGTGGACACTCAGGAAGGCCACGGGCACTGTAAAACGTCCTTTTGGGTGACTTCTCTGATCCCACTTAGAAAAGGAAGTGTAGGCAGGGCTGCCCAGAGTGAAGTCTCCCAAGACCCAACTCAGCCACGACATGTCTGGGTGCCCATGCTGCTCATCTGCCAGGAACCCATCGAGGTCTGAAGCCTCTGCCGCGAGGGGGCAAGTGAATATTTAGGGAGCTGTCCCCACAGTCCATGAACAGCAGTTCCTGAGAGCCACCCGCCCCACCTAGCTCAGGACTCTGTGAGGCTCAGCCCATTGCCCTCCTGCCCGAGCACATTCTTGAGTCCGACCTGGCTCCCTTCATAGCACTGGGCACTGGCAGGAATCTGCGAATGAGAGATGCTCAGAGGCCCAAGTAGCCGCTGCTAGACACTTGGCATAACTGGGGATCTGACTTCTAACACTAATTAGAACATTGAGTAGTTAATGAAAAACAGTGAAGGACGACCTTGGTTTCCACTGTGGGTGTTGGCAGGGCTAACTAGGTCTGGAGGTCTATTAATGGAAAGACTCAGAACCTGAGTTTGGTCACAGGTTCAGAAGCACCGTTCTGTTCCCATGACACAGACAGAAAAGTAAAGGCCTCCAGAAATGGTGCTGAAATGTTTGCTTGGCTTCCCTTGGATACCAGGGACTGAACAGGAGGGAAATTTTGACCATGCAAAAGTCTTTTCCAAGTGTCTTCTCTTAGATGAGAAGAATAAAGACAACTCAGGTTAGAATTCAGGCCATCCATTCAGTTCATCCTTGATTCTGTATCAGATGCACAGAAATCGTTCAGCAGTTCAGGAAGCCTGCCCAGGGAACGACGTCCGGGGCTGTGGTCACAGTAACAGGGAGCAGACCAGTTCTGCTGGCCAGCATCCCATGGAGGCCAGTAGGTAGCAGAGTCTGCTCACGGGGAAGAAGGCTGCTACCCCCACTTCCGTCCCCTACGCTGCCCCCAAAGCCTAGAGCAATTCTGCTCTCTCCTCCGGTTACTGGAGGGAGGACAGTGGCCTATCCGGCTGCACATATACTACACCCTTTGGTCTTACGTTGTCCTGATTCAGATACAGCTCATTAAAGCATAAAGCACTGCATTCTATTTTCAAAACAAGACCAAGGGTTTGGGTGAAACATACTCTATCTGGCATCACTCCAGTTTCTCAATGGGCTATTTCTTTGCTCCCTAATACCTTTATGACCACTTTCTTAACGAAAACTGAGCACAGCCCGGCCGTGGTGGCTCAGTGGTTGGGCGTTGACCTATGAACCAGGAAGTCACAGTTTGATTCCCAGTTGGGGCACATGCTTGGGTTGTGGGCTTGATCCTCAGTAGGGGGCGTGCAGGAGGCAGCTGATCAATGATTCTCTCTCATCATTGATGTTTCTATCTCTCCCTCTCTGAAATCAATAAAAATATATATTTTTTAAGAAAAGAAAACGAAGCACAAACCCCTCAAATACTTGACAAAATTCTTTGGTAAGCAAAGCTGTCTTTGGTCCAAAGTGGGCTTCTCAGAACCAGACAAGTCCTTGCCCCCCTCCAGCTACCCCATCCCAGGCTCCTGGGCACCTGGCCACACCTCTGGCACTGACACTCCAGGAAGGGCTAGAATCCATGCCAGCTTAGCACCAGGTCACTCACTGGGGTATGGGCCCAGGGTCTCTCTAAGGCTTAGGGAACTGCTCTGGGTGAGCCTGCTCCGCGGAGCTATTGTATTCTGAGCTGTATTAGGGCTCCGACCGGCTCCAGGGGGCCAGTTTGATTTGAGTCAGGCACCTATGGGCTTTTCCTGGTCCAAGCCTTACTCTGAAAACCTACAACTGCTTTGCCACAGAGGGCTGTCCAAGGACATCACAACTTAGGCAACTCTGCTGAAACATTTCCAGATCTCAGCTCTGTCCCTCCAGGGGTACACCCAGATACCCGAAGAGGGGTCTGAGTTTTATAAGGAAGCTAGCCTCGTCATCTCACGTCTCATTTCTGAAAGCCTCCTGTCCATCATTCCTCTGAAAGTAGCTTTTCCCGCATTGGCTCTGATAATGACGGTCCCATACCCTGTGTTGTCTACTCACTTGTAGAAGGCTTGGTTCTCAATTCCGCATTTCCAGAGGTGCTTGCAGGCTTCTGGAGTTGGAGCAAAATATGTGAGAATAATTTTCTTTTCCTACAAAAAAAACCCCCCACATAGAAACAGCTGAGTGGGGGTGGAGAAGTGAAGGGTGACGTAGACCAGGACACTGACCCCCGAGCTGTCTGGGGGCTCCCATGACTCTCCCAGGCTGCAGATGGGGAAGGGGCTGCCTGGCCACTGGCTAGTTGGAAGAGAAGGTCTGGGGACCCCTGGGCAGAGCTCAGTTGTGTAAGTTCACACCCGGCAGGGCCAGTGAGCTGGCACACACTGAACCAAGAAAGCCCTCACCAGAGAAGGTGGCACTCATTTAAAATGGTCCTTTTCTTCTTTTGTATTTATTATCTTGGAATCTTCATATGGAAGCAAAAGAATTTCATTCTGCATTTCCTGGAGGCATGGAACCTCTGGGCGTCTTCAGCATCCCTGAGGAAGCCCTATGTTCCAGGGCCTCGCCTCCTCTCCCTCCCTCACCTCCAGGCCTGGACCTTGGTCTTGGCTTAACCTGCTGGTGGCTTAGCTCTGCCTGGACGGAGCACTTTGGTTCAGCCCTGGCCGTCACGAACCATCCTAGTACCCCAGCCTTCCTGAAAAGAAGGAAGCCGGCACTCACCTCTTTCTGACTTACGTATAAGTAGAAAGTCTTCCCTTCAAATTTCAGCTTGGTCACCTCATTCCTAGAAGCACAAAGACAGCAGCAGTCACCTCGCTGTGCGCTGCCTGTTCACAGTCACGTCTTGCAGATGCACAGCCCACCCCAACTGGAAGGGGCTCCAGGCACAGACACGGTTTTAGCCAAAATCAGAACTAAAACAAGACAGCAGCGCAGAGGCCTTAGAGAACAGTTGTTGAAATAGTTCAATCCACAGTTTTCTGGTCAAACTCTAATGGGTGACAGGGGGCTTTCAGGCTCACCAACAGTGGCTGGGAAAGGGGCCCAGCAGGGGAAGTGAGTCTCGGTGAGAGGTGCTGGGCCATTTAGGGTTTGGTTCATAACACAGGCGCATTATCTAGATGGGACTATCAAACATAAGGTGCCACAGTAGCTGATGAGGCCAAAGTTCAAGATACAGCAAATAATGAAAGACAATGCAACCAGGTTCTGAGGGAGTTGAGTCTTTCGGGTGACTGTGCCACTGGATGGAAAATGCAGTTGAGTGCAGACAAATGTCAAATGATCTCAGGGAGGGGGCGGAACAACATACCAAAGAGAGAACAGATTACATGAACAGTCATGCAGCGTACTGACCAGGAAAGGGGCTTAGGGGGTTTTGTAGAAAAATCCTTGAAGCCACCAGCCCAGTGAATGGCTGCAGTAAAAGAGGCAAACAGGATACTGGGGTACGTCACCCGTGGGACAGACACAAATCAGAAGAAGTGACATGGTTACTGTACATGGCACGGCTTAGACCTCACCTCCACATACCGCTTGCAGCCTTGGTTACATTTACAAAATGAAAAAATGGCCGGGGTCATGGGTGGCTGTCCCTGAGAGCCAGAGAGCGAGGCCTCAGCGTTGGCCATGCTTCCCTTCCTTCCATTTGCCGGGCACGGCTACCCTCTGCAGCCAAAGGCCCTCCCGCCTCACTGGGGGCAGAGTCCTTGTTCTACCCACCGAGGCCCCCATGGAGGTCTTGCCAGGCACATGTGCCTGTACTTAGCTCCTTCCCCGCGGCAGTGTTTAGGGAGACTTCCTCAGCATCCTAGGGAAGGTAGTGAGAACCATGCACCCAGTTTACTGCTAGACAAAACTGAGGGGCCAAAGGAAGGTCACTTGTTCCCTGGAAATCATGGCGGGGTCAGGATGAGAGCCGATTCCGTGCTAATACAGGACACAGCATATTCCTTCCCTGTTTGCTTCCCTTCCGACCCATCAATCTCTCACATAAGACAATAAATATCAGTTCATGTATAAACAAGCACACAGATCATCTAGGCTTCAACAAGAAAGACGGGAGAGTAAGAGTTTTCTATCGGAAGTGAGGTGGGGTTTATATCTATTAGAGCCGAGACCTCATGGAGGGGAGACTTTCTGCAGACTGAGGTAAAAGGGTCTGGGAGAACCAGGTGACCATCAGGGCTTCGGGAGGGGTAGGGACACGTTAGGGACTGCAGGTCCCTATAACAGGTGTGTCCTACCTCATGAGGCAGCTACCTTGGTCAGAGTGTGGCCCAGCATCTGGGCTCGCTAAGGGGCACCAGACCACCCAGCTGTATCCTGGGAGGGAGAATGGCGGCCTGACCCTAGTCGTCTTGTTTCTGAAAAGTACTCTGTTGGACCGCAAACCCTCACCACCTTCACCCAAAGAGCACAGTGGGTGGGCCAGTGGGAGCTGTTGTCTGAGGCGTTTCACTAGCACTCGGCCGATCCTCATCGCCAGGCTTCACAAGAGCAACAGGGTGGAAAGGTGTGTGTATGAGGTCAGTATGGGAGCTGAAGGGGACACAGGAGGACGGGTGCCCTGCAGTTCCCCCAGCGGAAAGCTCGTCAGGAAGCCGCTGTGTCCTCAGTTCCCATGAGCTCTTCTGGAGACGGCAAAGGAAACCAGACAGGAGCAGGCTCCCCTGCTGAGCTTTGCCAGGCGGGCGAGGAAAGCCACCTGCCCACGCCCATGGGAGGAGCTGCCAGCTTAGACGTGGCCGTCTAAGGCCCCAGGAGGCACAGAACTCACAGGGGCTTAGTAGAATAGGCAACATGTTTTGATGAGGTGAGAGGCATCCCAGAGGGCCAAAGTCCATCAACAAGCCAGAGTCCACACGGCGTTGGCTCCCAGAGCCACGCGGCAGAACAGACCCCAAACAGGCAGAGAAGTGGTAGGTCAGAGTGGCTTCAGCCAGGCAGTGTCTCCTGCCTGCTAGAAATGGTGGGGAGGGAGGGAGAGAGGGAAGAAAAAGTGGGGCTGTGGTTCTTGGAGGCTGAGGACACCTAACTCCTCAAGAGGGACAGGAGATACAGTAGGCAGTGCCCCCAAGTGGGGTCGGCCTGAGGAGGGTGTTTTCCAGAGCAACAGGGTAACTCCTATCTGCCCGGGGGTCACGGCGAGCCCCTCCTTTGTCAGGAGAGCGGCTGAGGGAGTAGGCATCCATGCAGATGCCGTGGCCCTCACAGGGAATAGTCCCAAGGTCTTGGTTCTCATGGGGACTTGGCTTTTCTAACATGGGCTCCAGCCCCAGGCCTCTCATCGTTCCCAGAAACCAACTCTCCACACCCTTTCTTCCTCTGGAGAGGCTGTTGGCTCTCAGGAACACCCCCCTGGGAGAACAGGATCCCCCGGAAGAGACCACTACCTTCAGCAGCATTTATGGATGCAAGGCGTTGGAGGGGCTCAGAACCTTAACTGCCCGATCACAGACGGAGGACACGGGAACCACAGCCCTCCCCAGCTGGTGAAGGGTAAAAAGCCTGCCTTGGAAAAGAAGATACTCACCATTTAATGAAGTGGACCCTCTTGTTTCCTTGAAGAACAACAAATCCAAAAGGAGTGAAGGCCAGAAACGCAGCATTTCCGGACACATCCTGCAACACAGGAAGACTTCTCATCAGGGTGGTGCAGGCACGGAGGGGCAAGGGTGAGAAACAGCTGTGCATGGCTGACACAGGGCTACTACTCGGCAGTAGGGCGCAGAGGGAAGAGCATGGCATTTGGAAGTCAAGGGCGAGTTACTTACCTTCCCTGAGCCTCCATGCCCTTAACTGAGTTGTAGATTATAATGATACCAATCTTAGAAGGCTGTTGTGAACATCCAATGGGAATGGCAAACCCTCACACACTGCTGATGGGATTGTAACGTGGCACAGTCACATTGGAAATCAGGTTGGAAATTCTTCCAGTTGTTAAACATAGTTACCTTATGACCCAGCAATTCCACTCCTAAGTATGCACCCAAGAGAATGGAAAACATATATTCACACAGAAACGTGTACACGAATGTTTATAGCAGGATTAAATATTCATAACAGCCAGAAAGTGGAAACAACCCAAATATCCATCAACTGATGAATGATTAAACAAAATGCGGCACATCCATACAATGGAATAATACTCAGCGGTAAAACGGAATGAAGTACTGACACATGCTGCAGCCTTTGAAAACGTTATGCTAAAAGGAGCCAGTTACAAAAGATCACATGTTGTATGATTTCATGTATATGAAATGTCCAGGACGGGCAGATCCATTGAGACAAAAAGCTCCCAGTTGCCCGGAGCTGTGGGGAAGGGGAGACGGGGAGTGACAGCTAACAGGAACACGATAAAAATGTTCTAAAATTAGATAGTGCTGATGGTCGCATAACGCTGTGAATATGCACACTTTAAAAGGATGGATTTTATGATATGTGAATTATATCTCAAAAAGCTGTTACAGAAGGAGAGAAGGGGAGAGGGAGGGAGGGGGCAGAGAGAGGGAGGATGAGAAAGAAAGAATGAATATGGCAGCTATGATGGCCCCTACACACTGGGCTCCCCCAGGAAAGCTTAGCTGAAGAAAAGGTAGGCAGCTGGCCAGGTAGAGCGGCATCACCAGCCCGATGGTGCCTGAACCAACCAAGAGGCCTCCTGGTCCCCGGTCACCATCAGTAAACACCAGGCTTGAGGTTCCGCTGAGCAAAGAGGGGAGAGGGTGCAGCACGAGCTGTAGGTCGTGTTCCCTCCCGGGGGGCAGTGAGCTCCACCAGGACCAGGCCTTTTCCAGTTTGGGGCGGGGCACCGAGAGCTGGCTGACGGGTGATGCTCTCTCAGGGGAGCTTGCTTTGTGGCAGGGGCCCCCGGTGAGAACCTGCTGTCAGGGTGTGCTCAGGTGGCCAGGACATCGTGGCAGAATGCTGGTCGGATGTGCGTGCAGGATGGTTGTCTGGGCCGTGGCTGAGAGGGTGCCGTGGAGTCAGGGCCAGGCACGGGCGTGGGGCACATGAGTGGGGCCCTGGCTGGTGGGCTCTCCAGAAGAGGGAAGCCTCTGTGTGAGCCTTAAGCAAAGTTTCCCCCTAAAAGTCTCTCAGAATCAGGGTTACAGGTGTGAGCATCCGTGCCCAGGGAATAAACTGAGTACATGTCTTACAAACATGTCCAGTGAGTGTATTTTTATTACTGTCCTTTCCTCAGGGTGTGTCATGATGCAGACACTTGGATGCAAGCACAGTGTCGTTCAACCATGGGCACAGCGGAAAGCTGTTTAAAAATAACCCGAGAGGAGATACTGTGAAGCCACGGGGCTGGACCTCCTCCTGCCTGTCAGCGGTGCTGGGTGGTGGGTTACACCTGAGCGCCAGCACTGTACACAGTGCCAGCCTGGCAGGTGGACAGGGACGCGGGTGGGGCAGGCTGGGACCTGGGGTGGGGAATGGCTGGGGGAGGTGGGGGAGGGTGGGCACCAGGGGGCTTTCCATTCCAGGAAGTCCTGATCCGAGGTTTCCAAAGGCAGAGACCTGCGGGTGGGACCTTACCTTGTTTATCTCACAGACCAGGCCTGTAGACGTGCTCACCAGGTGAGTGTGGGAGACAGTGAGGCGGGCTGAGGGGCCAGGGTGGCTGCAGTGGAGGAAGCACATATGTGGGGGGAAAACAGGAGGGGCGGGCACAATGGGGTGAGTGGGGAAGGTGCTTCCAGCACCCCGAGGCAGGAAAGGCCTGGGAGGAAGACGGGGAAGGGGAAACAGGTCTGCCTGCAGAGGATTGAGGATAAAGAGTAGGAAGGGGGGCAGCAGGGTGGGCAGGGAAGGGCCTCTCTGCTTTTTGTCCCGCTGACCCCTGTGGGCAGTGGCAGGGCAAAGCGCGCCTGCACCACCCTCACAGCGCCACGGGCCACAGGCTCGGGGCCCCCCGCTCAGGCCCAGGGTCTGGCGCTGCCGCTCAGTGCCCGTGTGACCTGGCCGGGCCCCTCACTTCTCCGTGTTTCAGACCCCTCGCTGTAAAGCGAGGGTCGAGGATATTCCTCTTAGGCTGTGCTTAGTGGGCACCTGGTACATGCTGGTGGCTGTGCCGTTAATATTATAGCTGCTACTGATTAGCTCAGTTTGTTGAACTTAATTAACCTAACATGTTACTATTTTTCCTGATGTTGATGGATTTAAATGTTGTTGGTTAGGAAGGGAGGGCATGGGAAGTTGGGGCAGAAAGGGAGATGTCCCTCTTATTAGGGGGCCAGGGTAACAGGGGAGCTGGGTGATCACTGTGGGAACCAGGGTGAAAGGAAAGTGGGCGGAAGGGGAAGATGGGGGCTGCGATGGTTGGAGGCTGTGGGAATCACCCCAGTGACTCTGACCAGAGCCAAGGGAGGAGGGGTTCCCCCCATGAGCTGGGTGCTGATGCCAGGTGATGGCGTGGCACTGCCCATTTGCACCATCCAGACCCCTCGGGGCTGGCCTCCCGGTGAAGGCAGGTGCTGGCGTTAGAGGGAACATCCTGTCCTGACCAGACCGGTTGATCTGGAACAGGGAGCAAACTGGGGATAAACCCCGATTCGCTGTCACGCCATTCCAATGAGTAATAATAGCACCTGGACCAACCCCAAGCCAGTCTCTCATAGGAAGAGAGCCATTCTCCAAACTGCTCCCTGGCGCCAGTTCCCGAGGAAGGGCGTCCACAGGGGCAGAGGGCGGCCGGAACGTCTGCTACTTGCCTGGCACGAGGAGCGGGCCTCGGACTTACAGTGAGAAGCCGCCTGTCCGTCTGCACCAGCGTGAAAACGCCAACAGGCAGCCACGCTGACACCTTCTCTGGAACTTCCCCAGTTCCTTCTCTCTAACGTGTCATTCTCACTGTGAGCCTGCCCTGGGGATTTGTGTGCAAAAGGACAAGTGAAGTGACAGAGAGAGAAGGAAATGAGGACGCGGAGAGAAGTGACACAGACGAAATCAGTACCCACAGGGCTGAGCATTCAGACACCTGGGAGGTGGAATAAAAACTCAGGTCTTGAGGGCACAGGCGGGCACCGCCGTCTCCACTCCACACCCGCCAACAGCCAGGAGAATGTGGTTCACGTTCACAGTTTGAGGTAGACGTTGGCTTTCACTTTTTCATCCTTGTGCAAGGAGCTTTGGTGTTGGGTTAGGATCCCAGCTCTGTGACGTACTTAACTTCTCTGAACTTCAGTTTCCTCATTTGTAAATTAGAAATAATATGTACTTCAAACATACGGCTTCTGTCTGGTGGCCTGAACGACTGACTGCCAGGACGTGGCTAACGGTGCTTTCCTGGAGCGGGCACGGATCTGCAGCGCGCCGGGCACGGGGAGCCCACCCGCAAACCCAGCCTGCGTCAACTCAGGCTCCTCAAAGGCTTGTCCTCGGATGTGCAGTCTGCCCAGAAAAGGGTTTTTGGAGGTCGGCACTGACTGGTTCTTAGAAGTAGGGACATCTGGCCACCTTGCCCTGTCCCCCAGGTTTCACCTCCAGACACAGCGAGGCAGGCTTGTCTTCTGCCCCCCCGGGACATCCTGGTACGATGGAGTAGGGACCCAGCATTCTCGGTGGTTACGCCTCTCTGGGTCATCCATCCCCTCTCTAGAGCACGACTTACACTAATTCAGCCTGGGTGGATGAAGCCTCGGACTTCATTAGGGAAGAGGAATCTACATGCTCTTCCAGACACTTATGCCCGCTCCTGAAAGGGCTCGGAGCTGCCACCTTTAAGTCAATCGTGAAAATCACTCCATTTTAACATACCCAAACCTGGCCACTAGAAACGAGGGTGGAAATCAGCAGGAGGCACCCCGCAAGAGGCTTGGTGTCACCCCATGACAGTGCAGAGGTGGAAATCTTGGTAGAGACTTGCTACCTAGGTGACTTGAGTCAAGTTCTTCCTTTCAGCGCAGCCAAGAGGGGCCCACCTGAGGATGAGGGTGAGCCATCACTGCTCCCCACTCTGTTCCTCTGTGGTCAGGGGCACCTGTCAAGCTGGGAGGAGGGTTTATTTAGAGAGAAGCCTGGGCAGCTCGATTATGAAAGTAATGGTCCTATTTTAAGGGCAAAGGAATGACATTTTATTTGTGTGGGTTGCTCCAACCTAGATCCTGCTGAAGTCAGTTTTCTCCTGGTCTGTCAGAACAGACATAAAGCCACTTGGTGAACTTAGGTTAAATTTTTATGAGTTCAGTCGTTTCGTAGGTCTCTGCCTTCTCTACCACCACTGGCAGAGAGTCCTGCTTTGTTCCTAAATAAATGCCATCTCTCCAGAAGGAAGACCACGAGTGATAACGGAAAGAACAGCGTGAGACACAGACAGCGTTGGGTTCGAGTCCCAGTACTGTCTGTACCAGTGACTCCGCACATGCCAGTCCCTCAGAGGTATTCTTATCTTCTAAAGAGAACAAGAACATCTTGGCAGTGTGACTGAAAAGATTAAGTGAGATAGTGCACATAAGTGCCTGGCATGTTCGTTCAATGAATGGCCCCTTTATAACTCATGATAAGGCTGGGTACAGGCTGGGTACCTGGGACGGGCCTGAGCACTCCACAAACCTTAACGGCAGGAGGCACAGTCCAGGCCTGCGGAGACCCAGGGGAAACAGCCTGTCCCAGGGCCCAGGAAGGACAGGATGGTGGCTCCTGGGCTTGGAGAGGGGTCAGGCTAGGGAATAGGTGCAGCACTGCCCTCGTCCAGCAGCCGTAGGCTTGGCCTGCGGGGGCTCCTGCCCAGAGCTCGGGGCAGCTTGTGAACGTGCAGCGTTTGGCATTATCTAAGCCAGCTAGCTACCGGCGCCCTCCGTGTGTCCCACCCAGAGTCGGCAGGATCTCCTCTTCCTGGTCCCAGGGCCAGACAAGGACACGGTGGGCAGAAAGAAACCGTCCGCATGGACAGGAAGAGCAGCAGCTTCTTAATCAGTCCAGGAGACAGAGCCCAGCCAAAGTGTCATTCTGCTCCCATTTAATTATCAAAACGATTCCTCTTCTTCTGTCCTCCCTAGGGCTATGTGCCCCAGATTCCCTGGGCCCAGTAATTGCCTCTCTGTTAATAGAAATCATCAGTATTTATTACCCCGGGTGCTCCAGCTTATTTCAGCTCTCCTTGTAGCAACATCAGGCAAGTGCTGGGTAGCACATCACCAGCGTGGCTCTGCTTAAAGACAAGAGTGAAGGCTCCCAGACTGTTCTTGCTCAAGAGCGCTGAGGAAATCCTGCGCCGCAGCCCAGTGATGAGATGAGACGAGGGGCCGTGCGGGTCTGCAGCAGGGCCCTGGCTGAGCAAGCAGCGTAGGGCCCAGAACTGAGCGCGCCCACCCGTCCCCAGAGGCAGTCTCCTGGGCCCCTGTTCCTTGTAGATACAGCGTGGGAAGTGACTTCAGTTCAACTTCTTGCTCTCCCTCTCGGGGCCTTGTAAACTGTGGCTTCCTGGAACGTGATATTCTCGTCTGTAAACCAGGAAGAATAATACCCACCTCCCAGGGCTGGCACGAAGAGGAAATGAGGAAATGTGAAAGGATTCCCGTGGGCCTGCCATGAAGGTGTCACAAATGTCCCTTCCTTCCTTCCTGCAGTCCCTTCAGCCTGTGTCCGAGAAGGACACACTCAACAGAGCCAGGAGCCCCACAGTCACTCTGCTGTGCCCAGGTCCACGGTCCACCAGGTGCTGTCAGGTGGCAGCCCTGCCCAGGGACCCGTCTCTGAAGAGGGGGGCACTCGGTGTGGCCTCAAGGGGACAGGGCAGATTTGGAGTCAGAGAGAGGTGCCTGGCACCTCCTGATGACCATGTCTCTCTTTAGGCCGCTGTGTCTTTTGAGGTCAGTTCAGGGAGGAGTGCAGTTATTGAGTGCCCACTGTGTACAGATGAGGAAAACAAGGCTCGGAGAAGCCTTGAAAGGCTGCAGGACGCAGGAGAGCAGGACTGGAGCCGAGGCCGGCTGACTCCGAGGCTCGCTCAGTCCTGTGCAGGCTCCTCTGCGGACAGCACCTGAGCCATGGCTGCAGGTTGGACTACAGCAGTCTTGCAGAGGCATTACTTAGGCAGCTGTGCTAATTCCCTTGCAAATACCCATATGCCAATTTTTTTGGCACAAAGAGGCATCAATGTGTCTTCTGACAGTGCTGGCCCCCAAGAACACAGGGGTTATCTGGCAGGAGGCCATGCCGGTGCACGGGGACTGAGGGGGGCGGGGAAGGTGACCAGGGTTTCTGACTTAGAATGTTGTCAGAGTTCACATGGGAAGTTTCAACGTTAAATCCTCTGCAAGAACAAATCACCGGCCCCTCACCAAGAGGCCACGGGAAACACAACTCTGCCCCCACATCACTGGTTCCGTGGTTTCGATTCTCTTAATTTTTTGCTGGAAACGGATGATGTCCCCTCACCTATCAGGAAGAAGGGGTCCCTGTCCTCCTGCTCCCAGGGGATACTGTCTCCCTCAGGTCAGCCTGAGGATCAGTTCTACTGGTGGTACGGGGGTCTGCCCAGTGGTGAAAAGGCAGAGGCAAACACTGGAAGAAACCGAGGCAGAGACAGGAGTGTCAAGGCAAGCGGGGTATGGAGGTGAAATGCAGGGACCCGGTCACAGAGTACAGGGAAGGCCGCGGTCCCACCGCTCTCCGCAGTGACTGGCTGCCTGAGCTCATCTCCCAAACGCCGGACACATGTGAGTAATTACAGAGGTTTCTCTGGGCAGAGCCTCCCTGGCTGTTCCCGTCTTGCCCTGAGAGGCGCGTAATGGAATTAAATGTGACTCCTCTGCAGCTCCGCGCAGGGACTTCGCCGCTGCAGTCAATAAAACCCGCTCTCGGAAGGAAACGAGATTACGGGTCAGGGGAGGGAGGGCAGTCCGCTGAGCCGCCTCCCCTCGTCCCCTGGGGCGGGGCCTTCCATATCCCTCCTCCTCATTTCCACCAAATGACCCACAGCTGCCAAACTGGGCCCCCCTTTCAGACCTGTTATTTAGATGGACTCTGCCTCCAACCCTCTGACCTTGATGTGGCAGCACAAAATGATGCAGCGTGGAATCCAGAGGAGTTTTCAAAACAAGACATTTCCTCTGGCATCTGTCACTAAAAGCTAGTCACCCAGCTACGGCAGGGGTGGAGGGGGAGGGGGGGGGTGGGCATGTGGGCCCTCCCTGCCTGCTGCCCTCCATAGGAGGCAAGTGCGACCTCCCACCGGGGGGATCCTACCTTACACGGGTGAGGGTCCACTCCATAGGTCTCCAAGGTCTGCGCTTTTCTTAAAAAGTTCAGCTCTGACGTTGCTGGTGTTTGACCACTGGAATAAAGGAAAACATGATTTCCGGGTTTCCTGTTTCCATAGCTTCCCCCGATCAAATCATTATGAAGTGCTCAGGAGGAGTCTCACAATTTTTCCAAAGTGCACTCCCTGCTCTGTCCTAGGGCCAACTCCAGAGGTTTCAGTCCAGGGTCAAAACCTCACGTCTTCGGGGAGAGGCAGGCTCCACAATGAATGGCATGGGCTGAGGGAAGCACACAGGGAGTGATGGGGACTGTGGCAAACTGGGGCGTGCAACCCCAGCTAGGGAGGGGAGCTGCTTCTCTGCTCCAAGACTGTAGTTATGTGGGAAGGCAGGGCCCAGCTTGGCTAGATGTGATTTTTAAAGAGAAGTCAGAGATACTGATTTTTTGTGGTATTTCATGATTTTAAATACTACAGGCGCAGACAAAACACATCTGCAGGCTGGCTGCAGGCCATGGGTTTCTCATCTGTGATCTGATCTAGACTGAAATGCAAACAAGGGGCCTGTATAGCTTGCTGTGCTGCCTAACCCTCTTCCTTTACCAAGAGGGCACATGGGAATGGAGGGTGACGAGACGCAGCAGGAGACAGCGCTAAGCTCCCCAGACTCCACTAGAGCTCTGTCTGTCCACAGGGTGATGACCGTGAAAAGGAAACAAGCAGCAAAAGGAAGAAACCAGCCCTGGCACGAGCCATAAGAAGAAGGGGCCTTTAGCATCTTCATCCCCCCTCATCTGAGTTCAATGCAGGCCAGTGGCATATACCGTCGTCGGCTCTCTCGGGGCCCCGAGCCCTGGCAAAGCAGACGTACTCCTACAGGCGTGGGGGTGGCTGCGGTGTGAGGAGGGCTGGGCAACGTGTGAAGGGCAGAGAGACCAGCCACCCACGGGAGGAGCAGGCCAGGGTGTCCCTCTGGAGAGGCAACACTCAATCGGCACCTTACGTGCCAGCCTCTGCTGCCTGCTGTAAAATACACCAAGACGTTTAGCGCACGCAGTCTGGGCCCTTGAGGAACTCACGTTAGAGATGGAGAAAGGAAACACAGACACATTGTAGAGTGTGAAGCAGGAGCCGAACCTGTGTAAGAAGTATGTTTACTGCAGACTGCTACATCCACCCGTGTGCTGAGGCACGGGAGAGGTGTCTGGGAAATACTTGGGCAGCAAGCCAAGGGCTGGGCTGCGTAGCTCCACTCATCGCTGGAGGTGGCCCAAACCGCTCGGGTCCTCAGAGCGGCATCGTTTCCTGGGCATCTCCAACCTCCTACCAGGTTTCCGAAGGGCTGTTCCCACTGCTCTGACATTCAAAACTCTCCTGACGGCGCCTCGGGGGAGTCCCAGCACACCCCTGCTCTCTCTGAACGCACCCTGAGCCCTCACACAGGCCCGTGTGCATTCGGACCTTTGCCACCAGGGGCCGCTATTTCCCTAACAGTGATGGGAGGAGCCCGGGGAGGCCAGGGAGGGGTGGGAAGCTGCTGGGAGCCCGCCTTTGATAGGTGTCTCCATTCTGCTGGGAGGGTGGGGAACCAATCTTGCCCCACGCGGTGGGCAGGCGGCCTGTTTACAAAGGCGAAGGAGGCTGTGGGGACATGTATGTCGGTAAAATCTTTGAATGAAGGTGAAGATTGGTTCTTTGTGTTTTGGGGTCCAGGGGATCAGGGTAGGGACTAGTTTAGATTATCATTAGGTATCTTTTGCCCCCACTTGGGCGTTTTTCTTCCCCAGGAAGGTAGTTACACATACATTTTTAAGGATTTTTAAGAAGTATAATGTACTGATATAATGGCAAGTTTTATTGTCCAACAATCCATTGTATATCCCGGTTTTCTCCATGGTTTATCGGTTTGGAGAGCCTGTGCCCCAGTGTGCCACATCACGTGGAGCCCAAACACCCTGTTTTTAGTGTGTGTGTGTGTGTGTGCGTGTGTGTGAGAGTGTGTGTGTGTGTGTGAGTGTGTGTGTGTGTGTGTGTGTGTGTGAGAGTGTGTGTGTGTGTGTGTGTGTGTGAGTGTGTGTGTGTGTGAGTGTGTGTGTGAGTGTGTGTGAGTGTGTGTGTGTGTGAGTGTGTGTGTGAGTGTGTGTGTGTGTGTTTACTCAATCTTTGTAGAAAATCCTATTTCATATGGGTGAAAGGATGCATTAATGCTATTTGATAAAATTAGGAATATTCTGGGTTAATTAAGAACCCGAGGAGCACAAGCTCCTGCTCCCAGCTGCTTCTCTGCTCCTTCCCTCTGCGGAGGGTGGGAGAGGCGGCGCCGGAGATGCGGTTCTGACCCGAGTGCTCTCAGGGCACCCACAGCATTGCCTGGTGCCGTCCCACCCTGACCCGGAGCCCTGAACACCGGCTCCGGCTGAGGCCAGCGGCTCGCTCATTTTTCACATTCCCACGCAACTCCTCCTCTAATCTTTTTTAACGTTTTTTTTTCTTTTTCCTTTTTGCCAGTTCATGCTTTTGACGTCTGTCTCTTCATTTTTCTTGGTGAAGCAAATACCTTTGAGCCAATCTCCCTGTTTCCCTTACTATGCGACGTCTTTCTCTTGCCTCTGAGTCCCGCCTACACCACTCTCCTTGGAGGTTTGGGGCTGTGCTGTCAGTGGGTCACTGGAAATGGCACGTCCAGAGTCAGGAAGATCAGTGTCCTGGGCTGGAACTGAGTGTCACTCACCTGAGTTCTGTCCTGTGAATCTCAGCAATTCTCCTTTCCAGCTTCTCTGAATGTTTAGGAAAAAACTGGAATTTGGAGCTGTAGCCTTCAGGGTGTTTTCCTGGGTCATAATCTCCAATCTCCGCTTGTAAAAGGAAAGCAGAGGAAAACAACCGTGAGCACTGGCAAAGCAGCAAAAGATGAACACAGAGCAAAGGCAGCGCCCGCACCAGCCTTACACGGACAGTGGGCCCTGAGCATGGCTGCGGGGCGGGCAGAGGGCATGCCTCTCCAGAGCATGTCCACGTTTGTTCTCCCAGGTGTGCACACGGGGCTGATGCCAAGTCTAAGCAAAGAGACGGCAGAGCTGACCCCGTGTTCAAGAGGGCACCACAAGTCAATTTGCAATGAAAGAGCAGAGGTCTACACCATGGCCCTCACCCATTCAGTTATGAGACGAGGGCTTGGGAGCAATGCTCTTTGTGTCCACACAGGACACTGTGAGCTTGACCAGGAAGACAGAACCTCTTGGGCCCGAGTCAGGTCAGAAATCTCGCTTTGAGGATTTTAGTGGGGACACAGCAAATTGATGAATGAGCCCTGACCCAGACTCAGAACTCAACTCTCAGTCCGAATCAAATGAAATCAAGTGAATAAATCTGAATAAATATTCACTGAGAGCTGAGCAGGTTATCAGGGCCCCTGGAGAGGACTGTGGAGCAGGGAATACTGGCTGTAATGAGGAAGTGCCCTTGAGATCCACAGCACCGGTCCCAAGGCTGGCTTCTCAGCTCCCTGCAGGGCATGGGGCTCTGTCCGGGAGTCCATCCTCAAGCTGCTAAGAGGTCAGATCTTACAGATCTTTGGGGGCCGGGGTGGCGGTGCTCTCCGGTGTGTTCCGAGGTGAGATCCTAGCTCCTTCCACGCGAAGCACTCCACTGGAGCATCGTGGAGATGCGAGGAGGAAGGATGTGAAGAAGTTCTAGCTGCTGTGGTTGCCCTTCCTCCTTCCCTAGTGAGAACCACAACCAGTGCTGAGCGAAGTATGGAGGGATGAGTACATATTAAGAGGAAATGAGCCCTCCTCTCACAGTTGAATATCATGCTTCCAAATACTTGGGGATTTCTATTTTTGAGGAAGAGACTAAAGGCTTCTCTGGGCCTAAAGTCCAGAGTGACCTCGAGCCATGGAGTCATTTATTATGCCTTTATTTAGAAAGCTCCACATGGAAAACATCAATGTTGGACACCATTTCCTTAAAGGAAAAAAACTGAAAAATTCAATATGGTTGTCAGGGTAAACTGAAGGAAAGACCAGAGTTTAAAATTGAATGTAATGGAACCGGGTTCACCTTTAAAAATGAAAGGGGCCACTTTCGATACCTTAGGGTTGGCAAGACCTTCCGATTTAAGTGATTGTTAAAGACAGGAGCCTCAGCCTGCCACGTTGTAATGGGCTGACTTTTCATTCTTCATGCAGCTGGGGTATTTCTCTTGCCAGAAGAATTTTAGTTTCTATTGGCAAGGATTCTCCAGGTTCTCTTCGTAAAGTAGCTTCCCCGAGTTCCCAGATTTCCAATTAAGCGTTCAGATCCTTTGATGGAAACGTCACGATCTTAGTGCTTTGGTCAACCACAATCCAGGGCCTGTGTCAGGCCTAAAGACTAAAATGAGTCTGGGAAGTGGCACTTAGAAGTCCCTTGCATTTCATGAGAGGAGAGGGATTATATGTGAAGAGTGCTTACCTTTCCCACTGTTTTTGAAAAAAAAAAAAAAAAGAAAAGAAAAGAAAAGAAATAAAGAAAGAAAAAAAGAAAAGAGAAAAGCCAGTATGGGCACCAGCTGAGTACAGACTCAACTCTACCTCATTAGCATGTTAGGAAATGTGTTTGTTACATGGAAACATTTCCAACTTTGAGCACTGTGAACAGAAAGGGCTCTGCAATAGGTGCCAGGATTCCAAGGTGCACCACTTCTTTGAGATTCACATGAAAGGAAACGTGGATTCAGATGACTCCCCAGTCTCGGTAACCTTATCACCCAAGGGTGCAGGGAAAACGCCCCAAACACAGTGCGAATGACGCGCAGGGCTGGCACAAAGACCTCGGCTTCAGCACAGGGTTGAGTGGTCAGAGCCTTCTCCGTCTAGGGAGTCCAGGCAAAGCCCTCGAATCCTCTGCTTCTAGTTAGATAGAGCTGTGTGTACCCAAGAAGTAGTCATCTGTGGTAACGGCAATAATGTAATCTGTACTTAGCATGAAAAGCGAATTTGTCCCGTCAAAAGTCATTACCTTGAAGGATGTAAGCTGCTAACAAGGCAGCATCTGATGTTTTGCAGAGGAGGCGGCCGTGGTAGAGATCCCTTTTGATCTGCAGGAAGACTAAATACCTGGAGAGAAAACACGGCTGCATTATAAGAATTTATTTGATTGCTTTAAAGACAAAAGCTCTGTCAGGACACTTTTACTACATTAAAAAAAAAATCTCAAAACATACCACAGAACAAATACAATTTCCATTTCCCTCAAGACTCTTTCAGGTACTCTGCTCTGTACTGATTTGAGGTTCAATTCAAATTCAAATTCTGTCAGTTTCTTTCTATAGCTCCAAACAGAGATGGCACTCCCCGGTAAAAACATTGTCTGCCCAGTGCTGGGCTGTGGAGGAGCCAGCCCGGATCAACTCCGTGCCAAAAAGAAAGCTATGTCGGAGGAGAGGGGCCTGACTCTGGCTGATGTTCCTTCCTAAGAAGTGGCCAGTGGTGACGAACGTGCCCAGCGAGCTCTGCCTTGTGTCGGGAGAACCTGTCCGTCTGTGCAGCAGCCTCGTTATCGGCAGAGGTCAGCCTGATGTGTCAGAATTAAATACGGTGGGAGAAGAGGCCAAGTGAAGGAAGCATGGGAACTAGTGGCTTCACGTGCAGGAAGCTCTCGCCTCAGGTGGGAGGATTCAGAGCAGCAGCTAATAGCAACTGCCATGGACGGAGCGCTCGCTGTCTGCCGGCCCAGGGGGGATGCACTTACATGCAACATCTCCTCTAATCCTCACCTGACCCTTTGAGATAGGTACTATTATTATCCCCCCACTTCCCCCTTTTAAGAAAAAGACAGTGAGGCTCATGTGATTTTCACATGGGCACACACTGGTGAGAGGCAGAGCCAGGATTCAAACTCCCGACTGGCAGACTCCCGAGGTTGGCTCTTCGTCACTATGTTGTACTCCCTCCTCGCACTCTCACGGCTTCCTAGTTTCACAGGCAGCTGGTGCACCCTGTCCCAGAGGAACGGAATTGCTGACTTCCATTTTGAAAATGTCTTTCCAAGGAGTGGGGTCTGCAGTGTTCGTAACTTCACCGGTACCCCAGGAAGAGCAAGAGCCAGGGGTAGCAAACTCTTATGGACTTATGTTTAAACCCCCACAGTGGTTCCTTGGCCGGGGAGGCGGGGCGGCATCTGTGGGGGTTTAAACAGATGCCCGTAAATTCTTTGCCACTCCTCAGCTCCAGAGGCAGAGCTTAACTCCCTCCCTTTGAGTGCAGCTGGACTTAGTGACTTGCGGTAGATCTGACATCCGAGACGAGGTCACAGAGCCACTGCACCTTCCTCCCTCTCTCTCTTCCTCCCTCTCTTCTTGCCTGAGGATGCTTAACAGCCCTTTAGAGAGGCCCATGCGGCGAGGGGCTGAGGCCTTTGCCAACAGCTCGCCAGGGACGGACACTTTCTGCCAACAGCGGTGTGAGTACACCGACCTGGAAGTGAATCCTCCAGTCAGGCCTTCAGATGGCTGCAGTCCCCTGAGAGACCCTGCGCCAGAACCCACCAGCGAAGCCGCTCCAGAGCCCCTAGCCCACAGGAACCGAGAGATGATACATCCGTGATGGCGAACCTATGACACGTGTGTCAGCACTGACACGCGTAGCCATTTCTGATGACACGCGGCCGCATGCTGAGGATGAAACATTTGCTGCTCCTGAGGATGAAACATTTGCGACTAGAGTCTTGGAGTTAGTTTTTTCCTCAAAGTGACACACTACCCGAGTTATGTTCAGTTTTTTGGCAAAGTTTGACACACCAAGCTCAAAAGGTTGCCCATCACTGTACATGCTTGTTGGCTGAAGTTCTGTGGCACTTGCTAAGACTGCCTTAGCTACTACAGCATCCCTAGGGGAGTAATGGACATGTAGCAAAATCCCCTTAAATTCCATCAGAAAAGAAATTGGGTGCTCCCTGGACAACTAGGAGTTTCCCCCACTTCTGTTCTCAGGATGAAGAACGAAACAGGATCCCAGGCTCACCTGATCGTGTGAAAGCGCTCAAGAAGAAGAGGACCACCGAAAGGCAACTCGGGTGGGGAGGGGTCCCCAGGTGACCGAGAACCATGGGCTTGGTGAGTCCAGTAATTAACAAACAGAAATTAGGAGCAAGCAAACCTCTCCTCTCCTAAGGCCCCGCTATTCCAAATGTGGCCCGCGTAGCCGCAGCAACTGGGAGCTTGTTGGCAATGCAGACCAAAGGCCCATCCTGGACCTGCTGAATCATTTTAACAAGATTCCCAGGGGATTTGTGTACAGATTAAAGCATAAGCATCCTTCTAACCACACCAGGTTGGACTTCCCTCCTCAAAGCAAAGGGATGGTGAGTATTATAGTCTGGAAGTTAAGAGCTCCCCTCCTTTCCTCAACCACCATCCCCAACCCAACCCCACTCTGCCCCAGTGTTTGCAGAGAAAAACGGAAGGAAAAAGAAACCGCACAGAATAAAAAATTAAGATGGATCTACCAAGTCAAGCTTGTCTTCGCTCTGCTTCCCACAGTGAAATGCCACACGGTGTGTGGGGGAGAGGGAGGGAGGGAAGAGGGGGAGAGGAAAGGGCTTCTGGCCTCTCGCTGTTCCAGCTCCCACCGTCCCCAGGCATTGGCGGGAGGTGGAAGCAAACCTTTGGCCCCTTATTCACCAGGCACTGCTCCCACACCGCTCTGTTGATCTCTGTCCAAAATTCAGGGACAGCACAGGCTGGGTTGAAGGAGATATTTCAAAGGGACAATAGGCTCCGGGCGGTGATTCTCAATGTGGTGGTTAGGAGAGCATCCCCCAGGGGAGCGTGTCAGAATCTGTGTGTGTGGGGGAGCTCCTGGATTTGGAAAAGCCCCTTTAGAGCCCTCTTTGCCCAAGGTGGACATGCTCCTGCTCACACTGAGAACCGCTTGTTTTTATGAAGCATCTTTATGGATGGGTGCATGACAGGTGCCTCATGTGAGCTGAAAAGGAAACAAGGCTTTTGCACTGGGGGGTGGGGCTCCTTCAGACTTCTGGAGGCAGGATAGCTACAGGGGGGTCAAGGGTAAGGCCATGGGAACATTGCCAGGCACTGGTACAGCAACTGGAGGGGGAGAGGGAAGGAAGGGCAAGCCAACATCCTAAAGAAACAAACCATATTCTTTAGAGGACAAGAAGAGATGAGCTCATGAAAGAACGAACTGGCAGCTTCAAGATAGAGAGTCCCTCTTTTACTACAGCACGTCCATCAAGCCCCACATTTTGCTCATTCAAGGAGGTAGCCAATGACTCAATGTTGTTGGTCATGAAAATATATCCCATGATTCATAGCATCCTTAGGCCTATTCTCAAGAGACCCTGGCATGTTCCCTCCTGCCACACATGGGCCTAAGGAAGACCACCTTGTTGCCCGAGGCATTGCCACCAGCGCCACTGTGTGGCCAGGCAAGGGATCAGTTAACCGGAACCACCCAGCCGGGCCAGTCCTGATGAGCAACCAACCCCAGAACCCCAGAACCGGAGTTCCAGCCCAGTTCTCTCGTTCTGTAGCTGGGAAAGTAAAGTCCAGAGATGTAGAGTGACTTGTCTGAAGTGACACTGTGATTGAATCAGTAAGGCCTCCTGACCCAGGACCTGGTGCTTCTGCCCCTGTAGTAATTCAGTTAATTGTCAGGTCAGAGCGGGGTGTCCTAAATGAAGTCCGGGAGAACTTGTCCTCAGAAAGACATCCTCATGGGAACCAAACAAGAAATTAGCTTTAGACCAGATTGAAGACAGGCCTGCTCCTGTAGGACGCTTTTTTTTGGTAAACGTTGCCTGTCTCCTTTAGGCCCCAGGAGGCTTTGCTTCTCCTCCATTTGTAATGTCTGTGTTGTCCCATATTGGTGGGGGTGTGAATAAGTGAGAGCCTAAAAGACGACCAAGGAAAACCCGAGTTTTTCTGTAACATGGACATCTCTTCGAGGTACTGTCTTCGGCATATGCTTTCTGATATCAGAGGGTGGGGATGAGTCAATCCACAGACACTTCCAGAATTAAAGGTCTGAACCTTGGAAAGCACTGGCGGCTCCTGAAGAGTTTCTTCCAGAAGACCCTTTGGCCCCACCTTCCCTTCATTAGATTCTTTGCCTCTGGCTTCCTCTATTTCTACCGCCCTTTTTCCTAAGTATAATCATGCTCAGTATGTCTTCCTCCCTCACACTAGACTCCAAGCTCCTTGAAGTCAGAGACGATGTTTTATTTACTTTTTATATTCTTCTAGAGAGCCCATGTGTCCTTTGCCTAGCTCCCCTGCTCCCCTCCCTCCCACCAGCCATCAGCCTGCTGGTTCTGAGCACTTACATGTGCGAGGCACTACACAGGTGCCCGGAGTTCAGCAGGGAACATTCCAGTGGGAGAGACAGATGACAAAAATAACAAAACAAAATAATAATAATAATGATAAGCCCGGCTGGCATGGCTCAGTGGTTGAGCATTGGCCTATGAACCAAGAGGTCATAGTTTGATTCCCGGTCATAGCATATGTCTGGGTTACGGGCTCAGTCTCCAGTGTGGGGCCTGCAGGAGGCAAGCTGATCATTCTCTCTCATCATTGATGTTTATGTCTCTCCCTCTCCCTCTCTGAAATCAATAAAAATATATTTTAAAATAATAATAATGATTTACTGAGTGCATGCTGTGTGCTACACATTGTGCTATTTAACACACACACTCTCATCTAATCCTCACAACAAAGAGGTGACTACTGGTTTTATCCCCGTCTCACATAGTGTTGCTTGCCTGGTCACGCACTAGTTAAAAGAAAACCTGGGATTTGAACCTGGAGTTTTTGAACCTTCTTTGATTCCTTAGCCCAGGGTCAGCAAACTACAGCTTGCCACCAGAGGTTTCCATGAAACAAAATACAATTTTATTGGAACACAAACATGCTCATCCCTTTATATATCATCCATAGTGCTTTTGCTCTATAATGGCAGAGACGAGTAGCTGTGACAGAGAGCAGATGGCCACAACGCCTAAAATACTAATACTCTTGTGGCCTTTTACAGAAAAAGTTTCCAACCCATCTTAGCCTAAGCTGGGCTCAACTGATATTCTTTGAAGGAATAAATGACGTGAGCACTCTATTCATTCATGCATATATGTGCTCCCTCTGCTAGCATTGTCTTGAGCACCTGCTCACACATGTGTCAGGCAATGTGCTTCCTTGGAAGGCGGGTCCCTTTTGTACTCAGTTTCCTCTATTACTCCATCTTCCCAAGGCATTCATACACCCGCAGTCCCTGCTAAAAGCCAAATTTGGTGCCTAATCCCCATTTTCTCTGCCTTGTCTCCAGCTCAGACAAGAAAATCTATTTATTACTTTAAAAAATGACAAAAGAGATTAATCAGGATTTGGCCACTAAATTTATCCTCTGGGAAGAGTCCAAGAGATAAACTGAAGCGTAGTTCTTTACTCCCTACTTCATCCCCTCCTCTCAGCCTGGCTTTATGGGAATGGCTGAGACGGTGGTGAAATTTAGGAGCAATATGGCTAGGAAAAAACACACTGACAGCTAAATTAGTTTGGCAGGAAAGTGGTGTGGAGGGCTGTAAGCCAGGAATGAATTATGGGTATTGAGTAAGGCTGGGGCAGGTACCTGCTGTTTTAAGATCAGCGGGGATGTGAACGAGGAGAAAGATGCTGCTAACTCTAAGGCCCCCACTGAACGCCTTGGGGAGGGGGAGGCAGTCAGCCTGTGACTAACTCTCCTGACGCGCTTGGAAATTGCATTCTAGGAAAGGAAGGCTGGTGAGATGGAGAGAGGGGAGAAGGGCGGAGGATGGTCAGCACAAATGCACGCGGATGGGGAGGTGCTACACACTTGTCAGTGTCCCTGAAGTCTGCTGACTCACTGAGAGGCCTGGCCGCGGTCCCCCTACTGCGCTGACCAGGACGTGGGTGATTACCTAAGATGGCTTTCTCTCTGGGTTCTCAAGTTAGCTGCTGAAGTGTTAGGGCTCTCGCTGGCAGGGAAAGGGGACAGAAGAGGTGAGGGGATTATCAGGAAAGAAGCGCCTTTCACATAAAAAAGGAGGAAAAGTCAGAGCTAGCTGTACTTGTGCCCCAGGAGCAGAGCCCTTGGGGTCCACGGACTGTGTAACCAATCGGGCAGTAAACAGGTAACAAGCCTTTGCACCGTGTAAGACCCTTGGGGGGTATTAAGAAGTGCAAGACCTTGGATAGTGATTCATCCTTCCAGCAATTCTAGGAGGTAGCTCTTGCTAGCCTCATTTTATACATGAGGAATCCGAAGCCCAAGGAGGTTAAATATCTTATGTCCAAGGCCACATAATTAAGAAGTGACAAATAGGACCGGAGCTCTGGGTCTATGCTGCTTCTTGGGTAGTTGGGTCTGTATGTTAATATTATGCGGTGACATTTGATGTAGAAAAGTATGTCGTTAAGAGCGCCTCCTAAGGGCCAAGTTCATCCTATATTTTTGTCCTTTAATCAAATCAGAAAGTGCCTGTGGTGCTCTCACTGGCTTATATCAGACCAGCCCCTCACCCCACTGTCGGCCAGTGAGGTGCAGACCAGGCAAAGCTGATGTGTGCTGTTAGGAGGCCAGGGGCGAGGCTCCAAGCAAAGATGTGTTGAATTTGCTCTGACATGTGGACAGGGGCGCAGACTTCTGGATCTGTCCTGGTATCATCACCTCTTTCAATAGAAAGAGGGAGGGAGAGAGAGAGGAGGGGAGGGGAAGGAAGGAAGGAAAGAAGAGGGGAGGGGAGCGAAGGGGAAGAGCGGGGAGGGGCGGGGAGGATGTGCTCAGACCTAAGGCAAACACTAGAGATCATGAGCAAGGCAGGTTAGTGCTTTGCCAAAACTCCTCTCTGTTTAAGTTGTTAAACATAGTAGTTCTACCCTCACTGTTCTACTTAAAGCTACAGGATTGCTTATTAATATGGATGAGCTTGATTTTTAGAAGCAAAGTGGGAGCCACATCCACCTCCGTGTGGATGAGCAGAGCGTGTAGTTCCTACGTCCAGGAAGGAACATGAGGTTCGATTCCACCTACACCCCCCCTGCCCGCCGTGTTTCAAAGTGGGTGGGTGTGCACCGCTCCACACCGAGCAGCCCGCTGTCCTGATCCTCTGACCAGATCAGAAGACCCCTCTCCCTCCGCGGCCAAGCCACCTTCCCTCCCACCCACCCCTTTGCTTCCTGTGTACTGCCTGTTCCTGTTTCTTGCTCTCTTCTCTCCCCATTTCCTCATCGTCCTTTTCAGACAAACTTCTGCTCCTTTTATTGGACGTCAAGGTAGTGGCAGGCTCTTCAGAACATGAAGAGAACATAAATCCATATTCTTTCTCCCTTCTTCCCCCCTCTTTTGTTTTAGATTATCTCAAGTAGTTCAGGATCTAGAAGTAAATCGCAAAGCCTTACAGGATGGACAGCCTACCTCATCCCCGTCTTTGCTTCTCTCAGGTGTGAGGGAGGGGATGGAGTGGGCGGAGCTGTTTGCTCCTCAGCTCTAAGATTCCCTGGCACGGCCTTTTCACCTGGGCCTCTCCTTCTACAAGGTAACAGCAAGGTTTTGTTTATGTCAACATTAGATCTTTCTGGTATAAAAATTAAGGATCCCTGTTACATAGAGTTCCTAAATCTCCGAGGCAACACTTTTAGAGTGAATTTGGCTCCGAGATACAAAACCCTGGGGAAGCTTCGAAGCTCCTACTCGCTGACCCTCTCACAGGATGGCCGTGGGCACAGGAGCGCTTAGGTGCTGAGTGAGATCGAATCCATTCCCTGCGGCCGTCTGCTCTCCAAAGGACACAATGCCCGCGATGAAGAGCTCACCGGGGACCTGATCCATCAGCACGCTGGCACTGACCCACTTCGATTTAAAATCCTCAGTTATTTCCCAACTGGTTCTTCAGTGTCATGCTTTGGAGTCTATTCCAATCTCCCCCAAAAGCAGCAACACAGCCCTCTCCAAAACGTCCACGGTGGCCACATCACAGGTAAGAGAAAAATATGCATTTGATTCATTCGTTACTCCAGAGCCCTCTGAGGAGGTCTGGTTCAGGATGATGTGTTCACCCTTTCTGAAGAAGGACACTCCCTCTGTTCCAATTTACTGAGCGGGTGAGCAAGGAGAGCACGTGGGAATGAAACACAGCAGTAAGGTTATAGTTAAGAAGAATGCCTTGCCTATAAGAGTTAGGAGCTTCCAGCATAGAGGATCTGAGAGGTTACAGTCCCTCTCTCCTGGCCTCTCCAACAGGTCTTAGTGCTGGAGGGAGGTATGTTTCATCTCACCTGGTTATCTCTTCCTTCAGGGCAGCAGGGTCTGTAGGGTAGAACTTCACCCGGAAACACATGGTGAACGGAGGCTGGGCTGCAGAAAAAAACAGGTGCCTATCAGGGAAGACGCTCTGGTCCAGAGAAGACTGCGCTCCCCTCCCCACCGGGATGCACGGGCCTCTGAACCCTCAGAAGAAAATCCTCAGGTGTTTAGGGCCACGTATACCCAGAACAGTGGAAAATTACCAAGACTCACTGCACGTGGGAGGTTTCACCCCCCTCCCCAGGGGTAGGGCTCGAGTCTTTTCTTGGGGAATACTTACATCTCAACTGCTTCACCACAGATTTCGTAAACTCCAACCAGTGCTGAGAGCGAGAACACAGAACAAGAAAACCCTAATGAGAAGCAGTGTCAAATATAACTTGTTTAACCCAATTTAAGTCACCAGACAGACTGTAGCCCAGGGTGAAAGCAGCCCAAACGCTTGTGATACGTAGGCCTGGAGAGTCAAGAGTGATAAGAGTTTCTGAAAAGCTCCCCGGGAACCAGCTGTGAAGAGGAAGGAGTTCCAGCTTCAGATGCCATTTCTGGGCTTGTCTGGCAAGGCCACCTCCTAGAGCAGGGTGCCGAGGTCCTGATCCACGTTTCTGGCACACCAGTAGGCACAAGTGAGTGTACGTGTGTGTGATGGGGACCGAGTCCCGTCTGGCTTGAGTGGGGAAATACTGGCTTTAATGGGTTGTATGTATGTGTGCTACATGCCAACGTTTTTTGACAGGGGCTCTAGAAAGTACTGACAGAATTTCATAAATGGTGAGAAGGTAGGGATGGCTGTGTATCTTCCATCTTTGTTTGAGTAACAGATTGCCCAGCCCTGTGTGAGAGAGGCATGCTCAGGATTCCTTGGCAAAGTCTGTCTCATAAGATAACTGACCACAACTGATGTATAGGATCCTATCCTGCATCCCTTGGAACTTCATGGAGGCGGGACATAGTAGCAATGCATTTCCCCCCAGGGTACTTATGCTTGGGGAAGGAAGCAATGAGACCATTCTATATGTTTCCCAGTCCTACATGGATGCTTTATAAATGCATCATTGATGTTTGTTGCTGTTATGCTAATCAGGAACCTTGACAATTTGCAGGGAGCTAGAACTACTGTTACTTGGGTTTGGTTATCTGGAAGTAGCTTAAAACCATTAGTCATGAGCCCTGTGAGGGCAGAAAACTGTCTTGTTTACAGTGGATTGCCCGTGCCCAGCACAGTGTGCAGTATGCAGCTGCCAAAGGTTCGAAGGAACCAGGTCCATACCGCCCTCCCTCCTTTCTGGCTACTTCCATTTAATGTTACCTCTTGGCAGAGTCCTCCCTTTGCAGGAAAGCGGCCAGGGCCACGCAGACGGCATCCTGGCCTCCCTCGATTCCCAGCTCTCACCTTCTGGGCTGGGCATGGGTTATGCAGTTAATGGACCCACTAAGAGCCAGTTCTCTCGTCAGCTCCACATGGATAATCTGGGTTGACATTCTGCTCTCTTGCTTCCTCTGATCTGAGTTCCCATGAGGCTGGCAACTCATTATAGCCACTCAATGTGGTTAAGAGGTCCTTCTCACATTACCCGGCCCACGGCGGCCCGGCTTCACCGCAAGGCGAAGGCAAGAGATGAAATTGCATGGAAACAATGGGGCTTCCAGGAGGCCTATCGGGAACTTTGTGCAGGGAGAAGAGCCCGCAAGTGTCTGGGACCCAGTAAACAGAACGCCCTAGACATCCCCCTGACAGATGAAAGTAAATCAACAAAGAAACTAAGAGGAATGACTTGTAAGATCCATTATGAGCAGAAGGCAGATGGAGCTGAATGACAAAAAGGCTATTCCCCTTGGCAAGAAGCTGGCCAGAGGACTTTAGGGGTGAAAACTGAAGAAAGGAGGGAGGCTGGAGGAGAAGGGAGGGGTGGGAAGGGAGTGGAAAGTGGTCACAGCTTGCCCAAGAGATTTTAAGGGTCTGGTAGAAAAATCTTGAAAGGATCCCAAGAATATGGTGATAGCCAGAGTTACGTTTTGCATCTGTCTGGCTAAGTCTGGGTCCCAGCATCACTAGCAAACTGTTAACATGGGTTTGGGGGCGAGGGGTCAGGAGACGAGGAGAAGACTCCGAGAGGGGAGTGTGCTCCTGTCTTTGGGTGAATAAGCCAACATTCAGACTCTAGAGGCTTGAAAGGGTACCTCCACCTTGAAAGGAGAGGCTGAGAGCAGGCCGAGGCCCTGGGCCTGAGCCGGGAATTGGAAGAGGGTGACTGAGGGCAGCTCCTCCCCACGGAGACCCCTGCAGAGCAGCAGGGAGGAGATGGATGGAGCGCTGGGTGCAGCCCGCCTGGTGCCCTGGCGGGGGGGGGGGCGGCGGGGAGGGAGGTGTTTTACTGCCTCACTCTAGGGAGCTGGGATCTTACCTCCTCCAGCTCTATCTACCATGAGTCAGTAGATCTAGGATGACAATTCTTTACTGGGCCGTTTCCACACAGCTCTCAGGAACCCTCCCGGCCTCCCTGTTCTCCTTACCCCTCACTAAAGGCAAAGGATCATAACAATTTGGAGGCTCTCAGGTATGAACTCAACATGGAGCTTTAGAAACCATACAGGCTCTGGGCCGGACAGGTCTGAGGTGGAGACAGGTTTTGCCACCTGCCTCAGGCAAGTTACTTAACCTGTCTGAGACTTTGTTCACTAATCTGGAGATGGATGATATAATTGTGGATACTCATCTCATTTGTGGCAAGAATTAAATAGCATATGTGACGTCCATAGCCCAGTGCCCGATACAACTCAGTGCTCAATACCCATCCGCTGAAGGATTTAGCTCTGTGCTCAGTGCAGAGCCCAGCACACTGCAGCCACTCCATAAACGTTTCTCTTTTCCCCCATTTCCTTACCTTTCTCTGTCTCCTGCTCTTAATCCTCATCACTCCACATACTCTCTTATTCTCCTCAGGCACATTCTGACCTAACTTAAAAATAATGAACAGGACACTGTGCCCTTTTTTCCTCCTATGCTACCCTCTCTGGGACACGAAGAGACAGACCTTAGGGTAACTGGCCTTCCTTCTCAAGGAAAGACAGCTCACACCAATAGAATACAAAAACCAACAACAAAGGACCCGCTGTAAAAACAGCCCATTATCACACAGCTCATGGACACCGACAGTGTGTGAGGACACAGCTGCTCGGTGTCTGGCACGTCCTGGAGGCTCACCCTGTGGTCCAGGGCTAAGGGCAGCAATTATGTCAAGGCAGTGGAGCCTTTACAGGTGAGGGACTGACTTCACACGACCTTCCAAACACGGATGAGGCTCAACACTCTGCTGAGCCAGGAGTAACAACACCTGTCAGCAAAGGGGGCGGGGCTTGTCAGAGTAAAAGGGCGCAGTCCTTCTGAGTCTCTCCTAAAGCTCAGGTGTTTAGCCCTAACACCCTGAATGGGACCTGGAGACACATGGCGCAGAGCAGCAATTTGCAACCGGTGTGTGGCAAGAAGTTCTGAAACATGCAATACCCGACTACTTAGTCAGGGGCACTGACCTCTTTTCCCTTACGTTGTCAAATAAAAAGATGACAGTGTGAATGAACCAGAATTATACTTGGTTTGTTTGTCAGATTGGCAAAAAATATATATTGTTTTGTGCACTGCAGAATTTTAGTAATTAGTTTCTGTGTGCCATGAGATGAAAAAGGTTGAAAACCGCTGGCTCAGAGCATCAAAGAACAAAACAGCACCTGACTCCGGCCTGGTGTGAAGTGCCCATTCATTCGTTAGTTATCTGTGGCCTGGCCATGCTGGGGGGCTGCACCCTCCAAGGCTCCCTCCAAAGTCCCTTAGTGGTGACAGAGATGAAGCCCACGTTTGGAGCTGTGAAGAAAATTAAAGGGGGGTCCCTCTGGGATTCATGGTGATCGTGTTTTTGGAGGCTGGTAGACAAGACTGGGTGGTGGGCAGGGATGTAGGGAAGGGAGTCCCTGAGGCCTGAATGCTTCTGCATACTGTCCACTTCATGCCAGACAGTACATCCCCACAGATAGCAAAGGGCTGATGGACAGCGTTGTAGAAACTGCAGGTGTCTGCTAGTGGGCCACCTGGGCGAGTGGAGGGGAAGTACGGCACTACTAACCATAAGCTCGCCCTCTCATCACGCCCTCGGCAAATAGTTCCCGCATACGACCCCCTTCTAGGCCCCTGCTAGTGCCATGGGATGCAGTAATGAATATGATAATGTTCATGCCCTCACAGGACTTACAGTTTTGCAGGGGACACAGGCAATCACAGGGCATATGGGGCACATAGGAGGGACCCTCGTTCAGAGTGGGGCTTAGGGAAGACTTCTGGAACAAATAAAAGTCTAGGCTAAGACCTTATGCGTGAGAAGGCATGAGCCAAAAGAAAAGTGTAGACCGTGGAGAAGTGAGGCAAGGGGATTGTATAGGTCCGTGGTCGGCAAACTCATTAGGTCAACAGAGCTGCAAACCGCGGCTCGCGGTATAGGTGAAGGCTCTGGGAAAAGACAGGGATGACATGGGGGAGCCAGAGAGCAGTCTGGCTGGGCCACAGCAGGGAGGAGGAAGGTCAGGGAGGTGAAGCTGGAGAGGTGAGCAGCTGCTGGGGATAGTGGACTTGTTCTTCTACCTTCAGGAGTATCACAATCCTTGTCAGTGCCCTGTGTCTGTAGAGCCGACCACACAGCCCTGTGTCTGTAGAGCCGACCACACAGCCCTGTGTCTGTAGAGCCGACCACACAGCGTAGAGGATAACAAGAATTGCAAGACTTGCAAGGCCCTGAAAGGCCTGTGCCAATTTGGCTCTTTGTCCTGCTCAGATTGGGGTGGGGTGGCACCTCAGGTGAGGTCCATGTACTAGAAAGGGGGCAGGAGCGGTTCAGCCTGTGACCTGGGCCCTGAGACCACAACTCTAGCTCTACCTCCAACCGGGCAACTTTGGGCAAACCACTTCAGCTCTCCAGGCTGCCATTTCAGCTTCTGTAAAATGGTGAGCAACTAGGTGAGCTCTGCTACGGTGTCTCCAGGTCTCAGAATGTGATTAAAGAAATATTTTTGTTTATTTCAGAGAGGAAGGGAGAGAGAGATAGAAACAACAACGATGAGAGAGAATCATTGATCGGCTGTCTCTTGCCCACCCCCCACCGAGGATCGAGCCCGCAATCAGGGCATTCGCCCTGACCAGTGAATTGAACTGTGACCTGGTTCATAGGTCGACACTCAAGCACTGAGCACACCAGCCAGGTTCTCATAATAGGATCTGAAGAGATGACACTTACCTGTAGGGTCTGGTTGGTCCCTGACTCCTGAACGCTGAAGATGAGTGGCAGTTCAAAGCGTCAGGCTTATTGACCAACCCTCTCCTCCATTTGTGCTTTGAATTTTGACTTACCCGCTGCTTATCTGGGTCCACAAAGCGGATCCCAAAATAGTCTTTTTCAAGTAGGTTCAGGTGGTGGCAAAGAAGGTCAAACAGGTACTGGCCTTTGGCATCTCTCTGCAAGGAAAGAAAGCTCCGTTGAGAAACTAGAGGGCTTCTTCAGTGGGACTCTGTGCTGATGGTCATTAAAAATCATTTTTAACACTTGTGTGAGGATATGGGCGGGGCGCCTGTCCATAAGAAGTCCGGGAGTTAGGGGAGCCTGGTTCTGATCTCTCATGCACAAAGCTTTCTAGGGCGTGTCAGTGTGGAATGCACCAAGAGCAGCTGGCTCTGCCTCTAAAGTGTATATTCTCTCCATCCCATTACCAACCTCATAGGTGAAGCTCACCGCCATCTCTCAACTAGGTCACAGCCAGAGTCTTCCAACCCGTTCTCTGCTTCTGCTCCCACACCCTCTCCACACAGTGAACAGGCTGACCACATTTTAGTCTTTTAAAAAACGTGTCTTTTTAAATAGAATTTATTTATTTATTTATTTATCCTCACCCGAGGATATTTTCCATTGATTTTTAGAGAGAGTGGAAGGGAGGGGGAAAGACACACAGAGAGAAACATTGATGTGAGAGAGACACACATCGATTGGTTGCCTCCCGCATACACCCCAGCCAGGGCCAGGATGTAGCCTGCAACCAAGTTACATGGCCCTGACCAGAATCAAACCTGGGACCCTTCCATCCACAGGCCCTATCCATCCCCAGGCCCTATCCACTGAGCCAAACTGGCTAGGTCTGTTTTTAATTTGAGAGAGAGAGGAAGGGAGAGAGAAACATCAATCTCTGCCTCCTGCACAGCCCCTACTGGGGATCGAGCCCACAACTTGGACATGTGCTCTGACTGGGAATCAAACCAGGGACTTCTGTGCATGGGATGCTCAACCAGCTGAGCCACACTGGCCAGGGCCGCAATTTATTCTTTTTTGCTGAATAAGTAATAGAGATACCTAGTAAGATATTCAAACATACAAAAGTATGTACTACGAAGAGTAAGTCTCCTAGTCACCTTGTGCCTCAGTTCCCCTCCCCAGAAGAAACCCCTCCCCAGGTTCTTATGTATCCTTAGCGTGGTATAACATTACAGCCACCCCTATATCCATATACATCTCCTCTTTTAAAAATACATTGGCAGCACATTGTACTCTCTTCTGTTTCTTGGGATTTCCCCCCATTTGGGGAGTCTTGCAAATCCTGCTAAAGCAGTATGAATGGATAAGCCTCACAGCTGTTGTTATTTTTCCCTAATAGAAAAGTGGAAGCCTCACATTTTTAACTGCTGCAAACCACTGGAATGAACCTAAATTTATCTACCCAGCCCCATGCGGATGGAATTTGTTTCTAATCTTCTGTTACAAACAACGTGGCAGTGAGCACACAGTGACCTTTAATTACATCACCACTCCTGCTTCATTCACACCGTCACTGGCTCCCCATTGCTCTCAGAATAAAGCCCTCACTCTGATCTCGGCCTCCAAGGCCCTACAAGACGACCTGGCTCCTGCCTCTCCTCTGAACTCGCCCCAAATCCCTCTCCTCACTGCTCTCGGCACAGCCTCTCTGTTCCTAAACGCTCCAAGGCGTTTCTGCCTCTGCATCTTCGAACTCCCTCTGCCCGGCACGCTCTTCCTCTAGCTCTTCTCACGCCACTCCTGTCCTTGAGGTCTCCGCTCAAATGTGCTCTCTGCAGAGGGGTCCTCCCCTATCGAGTAGCCCCTCCCAGCTCCTTTCCATCTCATTTACCCTCTTCATGTCCTTCATGGCTCTTACAGCAATCTGTAATTAGCCTGTTGATTTGTCTACTTATTTGTTGTCTGTTCCCTTTCTAGGCTATAATATTCCTTTTTTCAAAAAAAAAATTTTTTTTATTGATTTCAAAGAGGAAGGGAGAGGGGGAGAGAGAGAGAGAGAGAGAGAGAGATAGAAACGTCAGTGATAAGATCGAATCATTGATTGGTTGCCTCTTGCGCACTCCCCACCGCAGATCAAAGCCGAAATCCGGGCATGTGTCCTTGACCACAGTTGAACCTGGGATCCTTCAGTCCACAGGCCGACGCTCTATCCACTGAGCCAAACCAGCTAGGGCAGGGGCTATAATTTTTCTGAGGGCAGGACCCCTCCTCCTGAACTTAGCACAGGGCCTGGCATATGGCAGGTAGATCCTCAATAATTATTTGTTGATTAAACCAATGACTGGATGAATAGAAGGTAGAGGGTTAGCTGACAGTTTTCTCAAAATGTGAGGAAATTAGGCCATTTCTAAACCCATAACCTTCTCCTTCAGGGACCTGCCTGGGAGGTGGATGACTCGCAGGAAACTGTCAGGACATCTGGAGCTCTGTGAGCATCGATCTGTGGGCTCGTCCCCAGTGGTCTCCACAGCCCAGATAATCATCTCTGGTGGCTGGGTCTAATTCTGCATGCAAATCGAAGTTGTCTTATAAGATCCAAAGCATGTCACCTGTGCCAAGGCCATGGGCTATTACAGAGGGCCTGGCTCTGGTCCGTGAAGGTTTGCACCTCACCTCTTCCTCTTCTGCTGCCTCACCCTATACTATCCCGGGAGAACTAGGGCAGAGGATCACATCCCTCAGCAAAAATCCTAAGAAACGTATCCTTAGAGGACTGGGAGGAGAGTGGGAGGAAGCCACGTAGGCCCCCCTCTCTTCTGCTGGCCTCACACTCCCTCTCACAACATAATCCTGAGGCCCTGGGCCCCACTCTCCTCCTCCCCACCCCCGCTTTTGGTCTCCCACCAGAAAGAGCTACTTTCAGGACAGAGACCTGCTAGGAGTCACACTGGGACTTCTGGGAGGTGGGCCAACGACCAGGTCTTTCAGAGGATTCCATCAACAACTGTCATTTTTGGCAGGGCCTGCCAACCATTTCCTTACTGACGCCCCAGCATGTGGGAAGAGCCTAAACTCATTGTTAAGGTTCTTCTGGGAGTAGGGGAACTAATTTAACGCTACCCTAAGCGGCATGTCCTGTGCTATTATCCTTCTCAGAGCAGCTGAAAAGGAATATTAAGAGACAGTCTCTAATGGTGAATATTTTTCTCTACAAATTTTACTTTGCACCAAGCTGGGTACTACACTGTGCCCAGCTGGGGTGAGGGATAATGGCTGAAGAAGTTTGCTTCCATACATATAACCACCACATTAGCAGGAGCGCGGGGTAGGCATGGGGAAAACGTGCTTCTGTGATAGAAATCACATGGGCTTTTCATAAGAATCATGTCTTCCATAAAAACAGCTCCCGCTCATGGGCTGGCAGCTCAAACACACTCACAGTTCTCCAACTCAGAGGAAGAAAAGGAAGCCGGAAGTTATGAAAACAGACATATCCCATTACACATTCCCTTTATCAATTTTTTAAAAAGGGATCTTTTTTTCTTGTGATTTCTTAACATCCTGTGAAACCCCACCACGAAGTCCCAGTTCCCCTGGGTTCCCATTTACCAGTGGAAGGTGCATGGTTCTGAGCCGAAGGCTCGGCTCCTGTGTGGACTAATGAAGAGAAGCATCTTCCTGTGTTGTTTCTCCAAGGTGGGAGGAGGGAGGCGAGGGGAACGGCAGGAGAGGTGGGAACGGAGCTCTGGTTATGGCAGAATTCCTGAAGTTTACATTCCCAGCAGGAACACAAAGGCAGCATCGCCTCAGAGCCCTGCGTGGCACCTTCAAAGAGGGTGACGACCTGCCCCTCTTCTGAGTCTGAGGCTGGTGGGGTGGCCTCAGGCAGCCTTGGCGGGGAGCGGGGGCGGGAGGGGGGTAACAGTCAGCTGAACCCTCCTGGTGGGCTTCCTAGGACAAGCTGTTGGCAGGGACAGGAGTTTAGGAATTGTATACTACCTGGCTTTGTGGTCCCCCTGCACGTCCAGATGCAGGCACTATCCTAGAATCTCCTCTCTGTGGCCTCCCTGTGCTAAGTCTGGGGCTTTCTGGCATATTCTGTGGCAGCCAGTCTTCTCTTTGTTGGATGGCAAAGTCCAGGGAGTTCCATCTTCTTTACCCTTGGCCTGCAGTTGCCCTCACGCTATGGCTAACCCATGTGTGTGTCATTGATTATTCTGGAGAAACAGGCCTGAGCGTTGACAGGTGATAATTGTTTAGTTGCAATGTCCGGGCTCCGGGCCTGAGGATGTTCATCTTCAGGACAAGGGAGCTGAGGCAGAACTCCCGCACCAGCTAACCTTCGGAGGGGATTCTCTTCCAAAGTCATTGTTGGGTCAAACTAACTTATTAAGCACATTAGGAAGTAAATTGGCATCTTATGAACCACAATGGTACCCACATATGAAAATCAATGCATATGAGTCAGCCCATTTCATCTCTCTATATGGTGCACAGAATGATTCATGAGCCCCTAAGAATCATTCTGGAACTCTGAGGTTGGGAGAATTCCTGTTCTTGCTCCTCCCTGGGGCTCCTGGTTTGGGTTCTCATGGTTTGTCTTTAGGGAAGGGGCTGAGGCAGCAAGCAGTGACCCAAATGAGTTAATTGTATTTTCTGTCTCATAAACAATACCCTGGGGCAGGAGAGTGGTTTTATTTGAACCCCTTATAGGGTCAATCCCAGGGATGCTGGCAGAGTGCATCTCCATGAGCGGGGCTAACATGTAGAAAGCCCCCCACTCATTAGGCCTCACCTTGTTCTATCCAGCTTACCTGCGAGGCAGGCCAGTTTTAAGAGCAGATTACGTGAGTCTTAAAGAGGGCAAGTGTGAGCCGGACTTTCTCAGTTCCCAGCTCCATGCTCTTCTAGGGGAGCTGGCCTTGGTTTCATGGGACCTTAGAGGAGGCAGAGGTGAGACGGAGGGCAGGGGACCATGCACACCTGCAGTCCCAAAGCACAGGAGTCCAGGGTGGGGAGGGGCCTCGCCAGGATGGGGTGACCAGAGGGTGAGAGCTGAACAAGTTGTCCTCAGAGGCCTGACAGGGAAGGGGTAGGCACCAGGGCTGGGATGGCACCTTGGCCTCTATTCTAGCTTACCTTTCTATTTACCACAAGTGTCTTTTAGGCCAAAGACTTCCTTGCTTTCCTTACCAATGTCCTCTAAGGGCATGTGTGTGCCATGTCTGCCAGGATCAGGAGCAGATGCTGTGTAAAAGCATGTTAATGCCACAGAGGAACAGCCACATTAGTTCATCTTCTCAGGGCCATGGCATGAGCACAATGAGCCGAAAAGTGTGAATCTATTACTGGGGTGCAGTCCCACCTCCGTGTTCACACGCTACACCCAGCCTAGCTGCCCCCGAGGGAGGATAAGGGGCACAAATGCTAGCAGCAGGGCCCCAGATTTCTTAGCCTCAGCACCTACCACACTAATTTGTATTTTCTTTGACGGGAGGGAACCCCTACTGAGCTCCTGGCCCAGGATCCCACTTTTCTTGCCGAGTCCTAAACCAACAAAATCCGTCCAGGAACTGCTGAGGCTGCGGCTAAAAAGCTCACTCTGGGAGAAGATGGGGAAGTCATTCCGGAGAGAAATGCAGCCATGCTGCCTTCCATAGCAGATTGTCCCAAATGCATCAGGGCCACGCCCAGGTGTGCCGTCTGGTCTCTACTCTCAGAGGAGATGGACTCCAGGACTCAGGCCGGCAGGATGGGGCCTACCAGGCACTCGGTATCTAGGCTATAGAACCAGGAGGCTGCTGTGGGGCCAGGAGGCCCAGCCCCAGTGCAGGGAAGTCAGAGTTCAGAGGGAGAGGGGAACAGTGCTTACCCAGACTCCTGCAGCCACTGGCCTCACCTAGTCCTTAACAAAGGCAACAACCTCTTGCACCAATACTCCCCAGTCTACATGCAAATTGAGGGAGTTAGGTGATTTTCATAATGCCAATCGATATCTGCAGGTTCAGATGCCAGGCATGTGGCGCCTCAGGGAGCTGCGTTGGCAGTCCTTGCTTGGGTCAGAGAACTGGCTTAGCTCATTGTCACATTGCATGCAGAGGATGTGCACATGGGGCAGGGAAAACACAGCCAATCTGTGTGCAAGTAAATGTCATGGGAGGGAGGACTAAGTGTTTTGTTAGCACAGATGGCCCAAAACAGACTCAACAAGGGCAATTAAGACCCTCGAGCAGAACCTTCAAACCTGCTGCTGAATAGCTTGAAAGCGCAGGGCTAATGAGAGGGCTAGACTTACTGAGATATCAATGATGGTGCTTCAAGAGCCAAGACATCTCGCCCTGCTGGCTTGGCTCAGTGGTTGCGCATCGACCTATGAACCAGGAGGTCACGGTTTGATTCCCAGTCAGGGCACATACTGGGTTTGTGGGCTCTATCCCTGCTGTGGGGTGTGCAGGAGGCAACTGATCAATGATACTCTCTCATCATTGATATTTCTGTCTCTCTCCCTCTCCCTTCCTCTCTGAAATTATACATATATATCTCAAGGCATCCCCATTCCTATGTGGATTCACTGCATCTGAAAAGAAAAAAAACTTGAGCTGGGCCTGAAGAGAAGCAAACCGGTTTCTATTTCGCACAGTGAGGCCACTTTTCCAGTAAGGTGACTCAGAAGCATCACTGTTTCTTGCTATTGATTGAATATATTTTGGACGTATTTTTCCAGCCAGTGCTAAATATCTCAGAGGACTAGTCATGCCATAGCTGCAGGATTACTGAAAACTCAGCCAGGCTTGTTAGGAAAAATTCATTACTTCGTATTTGTGAGAAGTGCATAGTTCCCCCAACCCCTCTTATACACACACAACCCTCTCATATAGCTAGGCCTCTCACACAATGTTGCTTCAGATAACTTGTGAAGAAAGTCCAGAATTTTGGGATAAATAGACTTCTTGCTCCTAATTAATTTTACTACCTTTTTCTCCCCCAAGGGAAAATGCATATGTTATTTGTCAAATCTGAGGATTTCTGGAGTTGTAAGGAGTGGTCTTGGTCAGGAGAAATATGGCAATATCAGCATCTTCATTGTTTCTGTAGCTATTCCCCCAACTTCCCTCCCCCTCAGCAGAAAGCTGGTTCCCGGTCAGTACCAACAAATGTGATGGATTCTGGGCTAGACATGTCCCAGGAATGCAAGAGGCCAGGATTTTTGAGTCCTGGTGCAATCTCTTTTTCAATTTGTCACTCATGTCCCTTAGGAGCTGAGGTGGGGGCAAAGATAGTAGAGGGGAGGGCTCTGGGAAGGCGAAGGCATAGAGGATGCGCACCAGGGTCGGAGTCAAGGCCCTGCTCAGACCTTAATCTGTCTGATTCCATTTCCTTAGCTATAAAACAAGACTAATATACATCTCTCAAAGGATAATTGTGAGGCTCAAACAAGACACATCCTATATAATAAAAGGTTAATATGCAAATTGTTGCTTCAGGAGTTCAACTGACCACTCCCTATGATGTGTGCTGACCACCAGGGGGCAGCGCAGAATGAAGGAAGGCCCCATCCAGCAGCTGGCAGCCCGGGAAAGGAAGGCCCCGATCGGCCCTGATTGCCGATGGACCTTACCCATGCATGAATTTCGTGCACCAGGCCTCTAGTAAAATATATAAAAACCCTGTGTATTATTCCTACCAACGTCCTCTGTCTCCTTGACCTCTCCCTTTAGGTTGAATGGATTTGCACCTGACAAGACCTTAGCAACGAGACTGTGCGCTCAAGGAACAGAAGCAAGTCCTCTTTAGACAAGAACACTTGGTGGGTCCTGGTACATGTCCACTTGTGCTGTGCCCCCAAGCTTATGGGGACAGCCACCAGTTGGAAAGCTGTCCTACAGGGCTCTCAAAGAACAGACTGGCATCTTCTCCATACCCCAAGGCTATTTTCCTCAGACTGGGTTGGAAGGAGAGTAGAAAAATATTAAATATATGTCATCAAACCAAACCCCTCAAGGGCCTGGCAGCTTCTACTCAACACCATAGAGACAAAGGCAGAGATTCTTACGATACTCTCTTGACATGCTCCTAGCACCCCAGAAGGAAGAGTTGAGTGAGGTGGAGGGTGAGATAACAATACAGTTCCAACAGACACTATAGCTTTTATTTTATTTTATATTTTATTGATTTTTCACAGAGAGAAAGTGAGAGGGATAGAGAGCCAGAAACATCGATGAGAGAGAAACATCGACCAGCCGCCTCTGCACACCCGCCACCGGGATGTGCCCGCAACCAATGTACATGCCCCTGACCGGAACCGAACCTGGGACCCCTCAGTCCGCAGACTGACGCTCCATCCACTGAGCCAAACCGGTTTCAGCGACACTATAGCTTTTAATGCCCTGGCATTTAGGAAAAGAAAAAAGCAATTGGCAAAATGTATTTCATTAAATTAAACCAGACCTTCAATCTCTCTCTAAAAAAAAATAAAAAAATTGGTTCTCTCTGGCATTAAAGTTACTGGGGCTAACTGTAGTCTCAAATTCCTCTCCCTGGAATCCTATACAATCCCATACTATCCTATATAATAAGAGAGGAATATGCTAATTATACGTTACGCCATGCGGCGTAACAACCGACCGTGTAACGACAGGATCACTGATCTGCAGGAGGGTGGGGCAGTGAACTACAAGCGGGTGGCGGAGAGCTACAGGAGGGGGCAGGGCAGCAAGCTAGGAGGGGGGGGGCGGGGAGAGCTACAGGAGGGTGGCAGAGAGCTACCGGCGCACAGATTTGTGCGCAGGGCTACTAGTTGATAGATAAAGGGGAGGGATGGACAAGTGGAGGCCATGGCGCTCTGATAGGAGTCCCAAGTTCCACAGAGCTCACCCAGGAACTCAGCTGCTGGCCTCCCTCGCTAGGACCAGCCGGTCATTCTCATTGTTTCTCCTGAGAAGTGCAGCGAAGACTCCCTTGAGAAGTCCCTGGTCATAGCAGCTAGAACCCAGAGGTGGGGCTCCAGGGCCTGACTCTTGCTCTGTGGTCCCACTAATGTTGCAAAACCACAGTTATAAATGCTTCTCTCCCCAGCGCAAGTGGAAACAACCTCACTAGGACAACAAAACGGAAAGTCCTTGGGGAGGAATGAGCCAGCTGGGGCCAGGAGCCAGCTGTGGAGAGATGGGTTAACTGCTGAGTGAGGCCTGGGAAAGCAGTAGGATAAACACCAAATGTTCCAACAGTGGCACTCTGTCCCAGTGGGGGAGGGGAGCTGCGAGGGCAGGCAAGGTAGGAGACAGATGGCTAGCTCACTTGAGAGTAGTTTCCTTAATAAACAAATTCAGAACCACACCATGCTCTGGAACAGTGGTTCTCAAACTTGAGTCTGCATCAAAATCACCTGGAGGGCTGCTCACACACACAATGCTGGGTCCCCCTCCTAGAGCATCTGGTTCAGTGGATCTGGGGCAGGCCTAGTAATGTGCATTTCCAACAAGTTCCAAGGCGATGCTGATGCTGACGGTGTGGGGAGCAATGGACTAGATCAGCCTGTCTCCAGCACCTGTTGGTCACTATCAGCTCTCGGAGCAAAGACTGCTGGGATAGGGGGAGGAAAAAAGGATATTTGATCTCTACTACAATGCAGCTGTCAGCACACTTCTCACTTTTCACTTTTCACTCAGTTCTCACGTTTTCACCTACCATGACTACCAACTTCAGAACATCAGGCTTGTCAGCTAAATACCACAGGGAAACTCTGCTCCTTCCTGCCAGGGTCTCCAATTCTGCCTTTCACGGCAGTGGGCAGGTGCCCCATTCTGGTTGGAAAGTTCAAGTCCCCAGTTACCATTCCCTTTCAATGGCTAAGTAGCTCAAAACTCACTGCACTTTTGCCATGAACTAGATCACCAGAGCACAAAGCTAACAGTTATTATCAGACCTACGTAACTCAGAGAAAGTGCTTCCTTCTCACCTCAGTTCTGCTCTCGGTGGCAGGAGGTCTGTCCCAGGACACTTCCTCCTGGCCTCTAGGAAGTGGATGGGAGCTGCCCAGACCTCTGCCTGCTGCTGCCTCTTCCCTGTATCTGTGCTCTTTAAGCTTTTGTCTTGGAGTCATGACCAGCCTTCTCCTCCCTCGCTCTTCCCTGGGTGGGAAGTGGATGCGTATAGGATATGTGCCCTGAGGATGTCCTTCCAAGGAAAGAAGCCTGTGCTCAGCTTTGAGCAGGGAGTTTGGGGCAGGAGGGAAGTGATGGGAGTAAGGAAAGGCAAATTCTGATTTTGATCTCTTGGGCAAGTCATTTCCCTCGCGGAGCCTCAGTTTCCCTGTGTAAACGATTTCACGTCCCGTTATGTGCCCAGATTCTCTCTCTCTGTTATTAGTTGACCAGAGTAATCATACTCCAGGTCCATCTTGTCTTAAAGGATGACAAAAAGGGAAGATTTTTAAAAGAAGGGTAATTAGGTAGCTTTACAAAGTAGGTATTTATTAAGATGTTTATTGCAGGTTTAATTCATTAGAAAACTCAGGGCCATTGCTCAAAGTAAATATAGCGAGTAACTAAACAATCCATTCAATTCTAGAATCTGCCTCCAGCAGGCCTGAGACAGTGCAGACCATTATGTGAAACTGTTATTCTGCTAGGAGTCTGGTCATTTTACATTCTGCTGTGAGCTACGGAAAAACCCTGTTAGATCATCCCGTGCACGCCCCCAGACTTGTACAGTGAGGACTGTTCCGGATCTTCCCAGAATGCACCTGAGGCTCTGCCTCCCCCTGTTCTCCCAGGCCCATGGTTTCCTAGGCTACACCCAGGTGGCAGTGGGGCTCCCGAATTTCTCTCTGGAAGGGTCTTGGGGTGGGGGTGATGGAATAAAGTTTTATTTGCATGGCCCCATCTATAAGACTGAGAACTCTTCAACTATCCAATAAAGAAGGGATAGGGGATGACGCAGATGAGAAGGGGCTGATAAAGTGTCCCTTCACCTCATCCTGCATGATCCTAAACTCACTTCGAGGCAGAGCTTCTGAACCTGGGCTGAGGTAAAAGTTAAGGGTGAGTGCCCGCGGTCCCTGAACTTGTTCGTTTCCTGAGGGTTCTCCCAGGTGTAATTCCTCAGTGGCTGAGCAGCAACGAGTGCCTCTTGGTCTATAAATAATTCTTGGGTTTGGAAATGTATCACCTAATGTGCTCTGGGTTGGGGCAGGATGACCAGACCCTCAGGGCATCAGGTAAAACCATGGTCTAGGCCAGTGGTCGGCAAACTGCAGCTCGCGAGCCACATGCGGCTCTTTGGCCCCTTGAGTGTGGCTCTTCCACAAAATACCACGGCCTGGGTGAGTCTATTTTGAAGAAGTGGCGTTAGAAGAAGTTTAAGTTTAAAAAATTTGACTCTCAAAAGAAATTTCAATTGTTGAACTGTTGATATTTGGCTCTGTTGACTAATGAGTTTGCCGACCACTGGTCTAGGCCTTGCAGTGTGAAGGAGAGCAGAGGGGCAAGAGAAGTGGCCTGAAGAGCAGGGGTGAGTGCAGGAGAGGCAAGAGCCTTAGCTCAGCAGTTGCCCCTGAGGCCTCTGGCACATCCCTGCCACCACTGAGCCTTTGCATGGCAAGGACACCAATACGGAGACCAGGAGACCCCTCAGGGCTGCACAGCAACACTGGTCGAGGTGTCACCACTGAAAATATCTTGCACATCTGCTGCAAACTCAGTATTATGTAATTTGAAGGCCAAGAAAAGGATGACAAACCATTAGGAAAAACACTCAAGTCAATATACAGCTGACCCGTGAACAACGCGGTGTGTAGGGGCACTGACACCCTCCCGCCCCGTTGAAAATGTGAGTATACTTTTGACTCCAGTTGGCCCTTCACATCTGCAGATTCAACCAACTGTGGAAACAGTATTTTCAATCCACACTTGGGTATCTGCCGGTGGGAATGTGAAAATACTGTTTTGATCCTTGGCTGGTTGACTCTGCAGGTAGGAAACACATGGACATGAAGGGCCAACTGTATTTATTGAAAAATATCTGCATATAACTGGACCCACTCAGTTCAAACCTGTGTTGTTCAAGGGTCAACTGTATGTCTATCGACGGCCTCCGTTGGGCAAGGCGCTACCTATGCGTTTTCAGGGCTGCGGGGACATGGGCTTTAGAGACATCTGAAAAGTGACTTAGGAAAAGCCCGCTTCCTTCCCCTCATCTCACGGCCCTTAACTGTCCTACGGCTGCCCCGCCCGTGTTCATGTCCACTTTCCTCTCCATTACCTGGAGAGATGGAAGCGTGCTATCCAGTGTTTGCACTCAGGGTGCACATGAGCCTTGTGCTTCCCGAGGAGCATCTGCTAATTAACTACGAAATGACGTGGCCAGGCTAATAGCGGAAGATTAGCACTAGCTAATCTTATGAGCTCTTCCCTCCTGGGTCTTCAACTCCTAAAACCCAGTGAGATGAGTGTAGGAAAGAACTGAGAAGAATCGTGTTGGGGTAAGGCTGTTCCTGGAGATGGAGTCCCCGTCCAAAGCAGAAATTCATTAACTCTATTCATTTCAGGATTGGTCCCCCAGGTATTACCTTTGGTCTAGTTTGCTGTACTTGAGAGGGACAAGGGCTCCCAGCCTCAACATCATCGTGAACCACACAGATGCCTACAGCACAGCCCAGCTACCCATACAGTCACGGGACACAGAAACATGGCTCTGCTTCTAGGAAGGTGGGGGCGGGGGAGAGGAGGGTCCCTTGCCATTGGATGGGGAATGAAAAGTTCAATAATCCCGGAAAAGACTAATCATTACACCTGCTTAATTATATCGATGTCAATCTTGTAGCCAAGTTCTTTTTAGGAAGTTGATGTTGGAAAACACTTCCATGTTTCTGGGTTCATGTGGGCTAGGATTTAGGATGTTTTTAACTTCTGGAAATTATCAAATGCCCTGGTATGGGCAAATCCATTCTCTAGGGCAGTGGTCGGCAAACACATTAGTCAACAGAGCCAAATATCAACAGTACAACGGTTGAAATTTCTTTTGAGAGCCAAATTTTTTAAACTTAAACTTCTTCTAACGCCACTTCTTCAAAATAGACTCGCCCAGGCCGTGGTATTTTGTGGAAGAGCCACACTCAAGGGGCCAAAGAGCCGCATGTGGCTCGTGAGCCGCAGTTTGCCGACCACTGCTCTAGGGAATCTCCTCTTTCCCTTATAGTTCTTTCTGAAGCTCTGCCTGTCTTTCTAAAACATTTCCTGACACCTGGTCAAGGTGTCACAGGGTATTCTTTGGGCTTTAGCGCCTCGGATCACTGGTTAACAAACACAGGACTGGATGCCTGCCTTACCACTTGTCACAGGTCAGGCTCCTCAGGACGTGTACTCTGGGAGGGAGTCTAGCATGCAGGATGTTTTTAAGGTGTGCTCTTAGGATCATGGAAAGGACTGAACAAAGCTGGGATGGGCAGGGGGAGAAGCTGAGCTACGACGCAGGCCTATTGTGGAGTCGACTGAACCATGGGAAGCTCTGGAGCTAGAACGACCCTTCAGAGTTGTTTCGAGTTGTGCCAGAACAGCCCCGCCTTCTGTACCCCTGCCTTAAGCAGTCCTGAGTAAGGACCACGGCCAATGACAAACCCAGGGGGACCGGGGGGGGGACATCTGAGTCTAGCAAATCTCTCTCGACACAAACCCAAAATCACAACTACCATTTCCTAAGAGCCTACCAAGTGCCAAGCATTCTACAAGCATTATCTTTAGTGCTAAGAACAATCCCATTAAAAAGGAGTTCTATTTACCCCCATTTTACAAAGAGGGAACTAGAGCTCAGTGGAGTTAAGTGACATGCTTAAGACCACACAACTAGTATGTGACCTCAAACCCTGGCCAGCCTTTGCCCCAAAGTTCACACTCTTCCCATTATACTGAACTCCCACCCGCTGATTTTCTCACGTGGCTCCTGCACAAGTCGCCTACAGCTCCCTCCTTCTGTGTAGCTTTGGGTTGGATTTGTAATCCTCTGATTATATGTCTAATTATGTGGCTGAAGATTAGCAACAGCTAATCTTACCTGGGCCCATTGCTTGAATTCTTTTCTGAATTCTTTGGATCTCTTAGACATGGGCGCTATTGGCCTGCTTCACACAGAAAACCACTCTTAGAAAATGTCCAGATGCTGGGCTTCCAAGGGGGAAATCTTCAAAACCTAACAGAAAACCAGTGACTTAGTCAACCATATTTGAAGATGATGAATAAGAATGAGCAGCATTTAAAGCTAGATTTCTTCTTACTTTTTTTCTTTTAGGTTTTTGGGTATCAGAACATTTCCAAATTTCTAAATCCCAGAGATTAGATATCAGCTCGTAACAAATCCCAACACCCCCAGACTGGGCAGCTGTGCCATGAGCTGGATGTACGAGAAGTTACACGAACCCTTTCTATATCCCCAAAGGCAGTTATCAATCTTGTTCTTCCTTTGTATACTCCAGAGAGCCCTAATCTTCAACATGATGTGTGTAGGCCAGAGGAAGTCATTGGCTCATTACAAGAAAAGCTGCCGCCTCAGCAAAGTGATACATCATTGGCAAGTTTGTTTGGCTCTGTGGGTTTTCTCCCCAGGTACAGTGTCTCATATGTCGTCGTCTGGGCTACTCTTTTCAATTCATCAGAGATGCTTTCTTAGACATGCATGTGGCACCTGACCGTGTAAGTGGCCCAGTTAGCGGAACAGGCTCTGGAGCAGCCTCCTCATGTATTCAAGTCCTCCCTGCACTTCAAGTAAGAATTCTTTCGAGGCCAAATTACTTATACCTACTCTCCCTGCCTGGAGACTCTAGAGATGAATGATGAGTTGGTTGCCTCAATTTTCCACTAACTAGAGGTGAACACAATTTTCGGGTAGGAAGAATCTCTCACAAATTATAATGGGATGATATAGTGTATTATAACCTTAATATGCACAAGGTACAGGGATAGTTTGATGGAATGAGACTACCAGAAAGACCACACAAAGAAAGTGATTTACAAATTGAGTCCTGAAGAATATGTAGAAGCTTGCCAGCCGAGCAGTGGCCAAACAGCAGGGGCAACTGTGTGTGCAGAGCAGGGCATGTTCTAGGAATTTTAACCACCTGCCCTGGTGTAAGGAGGTCTGCTGAAGAAGATCAATGTGGAGAGACAGACAAGGGCCCGGTGGTGAATGGGCTCGTATGGCATGCTAAGGACTTCATTCTTCAGGTGATGGCAAGGGGTAGGAAGACTGAGTAGATTTCATGTTGCTGGAGGAGACTGGCAGATGGTAAGGAAGGCCAGTTGGAAAATCACTATAAAAATCCAAGTGAGCTCTGAGGGGCACCCAAACTAAGATAATGGCAATGAGGATAAAATGTGACGGGTTAAAGAAATATTTAAAGTGGTAGAATAGTGTTTAAGTGACTAATTTGAAGAGGGGTGTGAATGAGAAGTAGGAATGGAAAATAATTTCCACAATTTCAATTCAGCAAGGAGCCTGGAAGAATAGGTTGAAAAGCTATCTTTAAATAGAGCGTTATCATGATGACTTTGGTGAATGGGTCATTAATTCTTTTAAGGCTCTGACTATTAAATTAATTAAGGGAAGAATTAAGATTTCTTAGATCAGTCATTACATTGATTTGTTTTTAGAGTACACTGTTTTGGAACATTTTGTCTTTTAAAAAAAGGTTTGCTAGAATACTTTTTTTTTTTCTTGTCCATAACATGGTTGAATTCAGTTATCAAAGCACAGAAATCATCCTATATAATAGAAGGCTAATATGCAAATCGACTGAACAGTGGAACGACTGGTTGCTATGATGCGCACTGACCACCAGGGGCGGGGGGCAGATGCTCAACCCAGGAGCTGCCCCCTGGTGGTCAGTGCGCTCCCACAGGGGGAGCGCCACTCAGTCAGAAGCCAGGCTCACGTCTGGCAAGCACAGCGGCGGTGGCGGGTGCCTCTCCCGCCTCTACGGCAGCGCTAAGGATGAGCGGGGAGCAGGCCTAAGCCATCAGTTAGACATCCCCCCAGGGCTCCTAGGCTGCGAGAGGGCACACACTGGGCTGAGGGGACCCCCCTCGAGTGCACAAATTTTGTGCACCAGGCCTCTAGTGTTTGTGCAAATTTCAGATGCTCTCTTCTGAGCTTCCATAGCATTTGGGGCATATCCTCCATCTTACGTTGTAATTATTGACTAGTTTGTCATGGAGACAGGGCAGGTGGGACAAGGGCGTAGTCATACTCCTTTTGGTATGCCTAATCCTTGAACTACAGTGGGCACTCAAGAAACGAATCTTGACTGAATAAAAGCTGTGACAATAAAAGTAGTTGGGTATCTCTACAAATCCCACTCCAAGTACACTTTTCCCAGACTGGCCAGCAGAACTGAAACTAACTCTGCACAAAAACTATGGGGATGCTCCGGCTCCAGCAGCTGGGTCTCTGCACTAACTTCAAGTTGTATATTGGTGGAATTGACCAAGGAGAGTCAATCCAGGCACAGAAATATATCTGAAGATTTAGCCCATCAGCAAAAGCTATAGAGGCAATATTTTTTTCAACTCTTAAGATTCTGACTCAAAAAATATAATGAGAAAATTACTGGTGCTCATGTTTATGGTCAAATTAACCAGTACAGGTGCAAAATGTTTTCACTTGAAGTTGAATCTCAAAAGCCTCATTTGAATTTTCTCTCACTCAAGGATATTGTTAGAAAAAGCCAGGATTGCTAGTACAGGGATGAAGGAAGAGGGTATTTCATCTTTGGTTCTTCTAAGTTGAATGAAATATTTTAAATTAATCATCTCTGTCATTAGGAGATTTATCCATATGCTCTTTACAAATTACAGTTGCTAGAAATTTATAATTTAAGAATTTATGAAGGTAAAAAATATGGAATTCCAACTAATATCTGAAATGAGAGCCTCAAAGACAAGAGTCCCTTGTCTCTGCCCCCTCCCTCTCCTAAAGCAATCTAGTGTAAGGGCTACCGCTGAGAGGCAGACATTTCCAAATGCAGTAACACTGAAACTCAGTATGAGTTTTAACAACTTTTCAGAGTTTATGGGCTTTGACAATCTAAATTTAGATTTGCTTAATGGAATGGCTTTGCTTTAAAAAACAGATTTTATCAAGGGCATTATAACCCTACTAGAAGCCCGGTGCACGAAATTCGTGCACGGCGGGGGGTTGTCCCTCAGCCCAGCCTGTACCCTCTCCAATCTGGGACTCCTGGAGGGATGTCCGACTGCCCGTTTAGGCCCGATCCTGGTGGGATCGGGCCTAAACGGGCAGTCGGACATCCCTCTCACAATCCAGGACTGCTGGCTCCCAACTGCTTGCCTGCCTGCCTTCCTGATTGCCCCTAACCGCTTCTGCCTGCCAGCCTGATCACCCCCTAACTACTCCGCTGCCAGCCTGGTTGATGCTTAACTGCTCCCCTGCCAGCCTGTTTGCCCCCAACTTCCCTCCTCTGCCAGCCTGGTCACCCCTAACTGCCCTCTCCTGCAGGGTTGATCACCTCCAACTGCCCTCCCTTGCAAGCCTGGTCCCCCTCAACTGCCCTCCCTTGCAGGCCTGGTCCCTCACAACTGCCCTCCCTTGCAGGCCGGGTGCCTCCCAACTGCCCTCTCCTGCTGGCCATCTTGTGCCGGCCATCTTGTGTCCACATGGGGGCAGAATCTTTGACCACATGGGGGCAGCTATATTGTGTGTTGCAGTGATGATCAATCTGTATATTACTCTTTTATTAGATAGGATAGAGGCCTGGTGCACGGGTGGGGGCCAGCTGGTTTGCCCTGAAGGGTGTCCCGGATCAGGGTGGGGTTCCCTTGGGGTGTGGGGCGGCCTGAGCGAGGGGCCTGTGGTGGTTTGCAGGCTGGCCATGCCCCCTGGCAACCCAAGCAGAGGCCCTGGTATCTGGAATTTATTTTCCTTCTACAATTGAAACTTTGTAGCCTTAAGCGGGTGAGCCCAGCCAGGGTGTGCGGAAAGCTTTGCTTCCCCTGTTGCCAGTGGCAACCCTGGCCTGCTCTCTCAAGCTCCATTCTGCCGCCATTTGTTTGAATTTGTTTACCTTCTATAATTGAAACTTTGTAGCTTGAGTGGAGGCTTAGGCCTGCAACGGCTATTGGAAAGCTTGGCTTCCTCTGTTACCTGGGAAACCTTGCTCTCTGTGGCTGTAGCCATCTTGGATGGGGTTAATTTGCATACTCGCCCTGATTGGCTGGTGGGTGTGGCTTATGTAGCGAAGTGATGGTTAATTTGCATATTACCATTTTATTAGAGAGAATTCTCCCTGAAATTTATTTAACACTAGAGGCCCGGTGCATGAAATTTGTGCACGGAGCGGGGGAGGGGGGGTCCCCTTAGCTCAGCCTGCACCCTCTCCAATCCAGGACCCCTTGGGGAATGTCTGACTGCCGGTTTAGGCCCTGGGGATCAGGCCTAAAGCGGCAGCCAGACATCCCTCTCACAATCCTGGGCCGTTGGCTCCTAATCGCTCACCTGCCTGCCTGCCTGGTAGCTCCTAAGTGCCCCCCCCCCCCCGACGGCCTGGTCACCCCTTACTGCCCCCCCTGCTGACCTGGTCTCCCTTAACTGCCCCCCTCTGCCAGCCTGGTCATCCCTAACTGCCCCCTCCTGCTGTCCTGGTCTCCCCCAACAGCCCCCCCACCAGCCTAGTCACCCCTCACTGTCCCCCCTGCCAGCCTAATTGCCCCAACTGCCCGCCCCCCACTGGCCTGGTCATCCCCAACTGCCCCCCCACCCCGCCGGCCTGGTCGCCCCACACAGCCTGTTCAGTTGTTTGGTTGTCCCTCACTAACCCCCCTGCTGGCCTGGTCGTAGGCAGCCACCTTGTGAGGGTGTGAGGATTAATTTGCATATTACCTCTTTATTATATAGGATTACTCATTTGGAACAATGGAGAAGGGACAGGAGAGGGCCAGGAATACTCAGTGGTGTCTTAATTTTAAACAGTAATAATGAAATGAAACGTTCATTGCTTTCAATGGCAACATATATAAAAATTAAAATATAAATGAGTCACAAGTGATTAGGTGTTCATAATCATAACACACAATACACTTCCATGAATAATTGTGTTCTGTAAGGTAGAGCACTTTAATATTTAAGGATTAATTAGACTCAAGAACTTGATGTTCTGGATATTTCATAATACTATGTATTCACCTCTGTACTGGGTGGAACAGTATTCCCCTAAAATTCATGTCCACGTGGATGATCAGATTGTGTGATCTTATTTGAAAATAAGGTGTTTTCAGATGTAATTAATTAAGATGAGGCCATCCCAGATTAGGGTGGGCCCTAATTCTAATCCATAATGTCCACATAAGAAGGCCGAGTGGAGAAAGACACACACTGACAAAAGAGCCATGTGAAGGTGGACGCAGAGGTGGGAGTGATGCAGTCACAAGTCAAGCAGTGCTGAGGCTGCCAGTAACCACTAGCAACTCGGAAGAGGCAGGGAAGGATCCTTCTTTGGAGCCTTCAGAGGGAGCATGGCTCTGCTGACACCTTGATTTCAAACTTCCAGTCTCCAGATTTGTGAGAAAATAAACTTCTGTTTTTCAAGTCACTTTGTTTGTGATTATTTTAATACAACTCTCTTTCACGGCAAAAGTCTCTCTATGTATATGGCAGTCCTTTTGATAGTGAATGTAGCCTTGTGTTGTTTAATGTTTTCATAAATAGCATGTCATCCAATATATCATTTCCTCATAATGTATGAGAAAAAGACTGATTCCTGGCTAGGACCATGGTCTTGGTGGAATTTGCACTCTCTCCCCATGTCTTCGTGGGTTTCTCGGGGCACTCCAGTTTCCTCCCACATCCCAAGATGTGCATGTGAGGTGAATTGGCCCATCTACATTGTCCCAGTCTGAGTGAGTGTGGGTGGGTGTGAGAGTGCCCCATGATGGAAGAATGTCCTGTCCAGGGTTGGTTCCTGCCTTGCACCCTGAGTGACTGGGTTAGGCCACCCATGACCTTGAATCAGCTGATTGATGTTTCTCTCTCTCTCTCTCTCTCTCTCTCTCTCTCTCTCTCTCTCTCTCTCTCTCTGCTCTTGATTGCTTCAAACCTGCAGTTCTATCCAGTTCTCTACTCATCACAACAAGAGCAGAACAGCTGAGTTGTCCAACTGCAGGATTCCTTCCCTCACATGGGGTGGGATGTGTATGTGTGTGTGTGTGTGAGTATGTAGCATGACTGTAACTACTTATAATTTAACTAGAGACCTGGTGCACGAAATTTGTGCACTGGGAGGGGGGATGTCCCTCAGCCCAGCCTGCACCCTCTCCAATCTGGGACCCCTCGGGGGATGTCCAACTGCTGGCGTGAGGGTCAATTTGCATATTACCTCTTTATTATATAGGATAGTTCTCCTGTCATAGTTATATGTTCATATACATGTGGAAATAACAGAAGGAAAGGGATGTGTTTCAGGATCACAGAGTCTGAACTAACGATGGGCCAGGCCTTTACTTATACACATTATTTCTAAGCCTCTCCATTTTTCAGATGAGGAACTTCAGGCTCAGGTTCACTGTTAATACTCTTCCCACCTCAGCACACGGGCTCTGGGATATCTCTCACATAGCACGGTAATGTAAAATGCAACAGAAAGACTCAAGCTATGTCTGAGAGTCTTGGGGCAGGAGGGGAGTAGAAGTTAGCTTGGCTTGTGCTCAGGAGGGAAGGGCTGAGGGCTGGGATGGTTGAGGGGAAAAGTTTAAAAGCAAGAGTCCTGCTAGATGGGCAGGGGGTCTCCAGGACTGAAGGGGGCCTCAGACTCATCTTGTCCTCTTCTTTCCCCCGCTCTCCACATGGTGGTCACAGGGCCTCCTCTCTGTTGCTCAAACACTCCCAGCTCATTTCGAAAGATAGAGGCACTGAATGATGACTTCGTTAATCTATTTACTAAAGCTAATTAAAGTAGATACTTTGGAAGTCTCATAGGCAATTTCAGTCTTTAAAACACTGGACAACACAATTCAAACAGGAAACTAATTCTCTTGTTTCACTTATAAGCTAAAAAGTACAGGTTTTTTAAATTCCCAAACATTTTTGTCCATTTGGAGTGAACTGGTCCAAAAAGGAGGAAAAAGTTTCTTCCCATATCTGCAGAAGTGACTGTTTTTAAAGTTATCACTTGAGTAGAATTTAAAGAATACTGGTACTTAGGTGACTTCTATTTCATTGTATGATATCTATTAAAATCTCAATTTCCTTGTAGAAATGTCTTGAATGATTTATTTTTAGCAAGCATTACACAGGGATGGCTGCTGAATATTTACCTTAGATCTGAGAGTATATGTGAAGAATATCAGCTAGGAAATACTACTGGTAGCCACGCGTGGCTACAAAAATTTCCATTTATACTGTGTTCCAAACTCCATATATTTAGAAGTTATCTCAATACCATGCTGATAACCTTGAGTTAGGCAAAAATTGACAGTTTAAACTGTCTTCCTATAGAGTTTATATGCTGTTTAAAAAAAAAATCCATGTGAAATTTAACACTTAGATTTTAAAATTATTGTTTTTATGATTCCTGTTTTTTTTTAAAAAATATATTTTATTGATTTTTTTACAGAGAGGAAGGGAGAGAGAGAGTTAGAAACATCGATGAGAGAGAAACATCAATCAGCTGCCTCCTGCACACCCCCTACTGGGTATGTGTCCACAACCAAGGTACATGCCCTTGACCAGAATCGAACCCAGGACCCTTGAGTCCGCAGGCCAACACTCTATCCATTGAGCCAAACCAGTTAGGGCTATGATCCCTGGTTTTAAGGTGATTTCAAGGAATAGGAAAGCATGAAAAACAAAAGGAAGAATGAACAAACAATGAAGGAAGATGGAGGTGGCCGGGAATGAGTAGGTTGGCTGACTGACAGAGTGATTCAGAAATGCAAAGAGAGGAACAGCATCACAGCCCAGGGGAAAGCAGCCCAAACACAGCGTGTCTGATAGAGCATGTGCAGTCCTGGAAAAGTGTAAGTTTTGATAAGTTCAATTTTTCTTGTTACTGAGGCAGAGGCAGCTGGGATACATGAAAATGAAGAGATAACTAAAACCCTACATTTCAAACACCTCTAGTAAACTAAAAAGCTTTATCCCAGCTGTTAGCAAAAGCTAACATGTGGCCACTCTGAGGATTGTTAAATAGCTTTCCTTGGGGTTAATTTCCGTCCCCACCCCCCCCCGCCGCCCCGGCCCCCAGTGGAGATGCCAACTAAGAGTGGTGGGGAGGAAGGGAGACAGCAAGCGAATGCTGACTGAGTGGCAACTGTGTCAGACACTGTGTTAAGCATTTACATGCATTCTTTCATCACTATGATAATCGTTTCCCCATCTGTTAAACGAGAATGGTAAGCTCATTGAACAGATGGGAAAACTAAGCACAGAGAAGGTGGGTAACTTGCTTATTATCACACAGTAAGTAACGGAGCTGGGAACCAGACCCAGGCTGTTTAAATACAAACTCTGAATACGTAATCACTGTGCCACGTGGCATTTTCCAAATAACCAAGTTAGGAGGATAAATGGGACTCAAAGTGAGCTGGGCCCTCACACCTGGCGGTTGTATGGAAGTCTGTCAGGATGTGGTGGTAGGTGTCCGAGTGGGTCACAGCTCGTCGGTGTAACCTCTGACAGCCACCATTATTTTTAAGTAAGGGGGGAAAAACCCTACCTGAACCTAGTTATCCTTTCTCCTAAATTCAAATAGGGATATATTAAAGAGTTAAAAATGCTTGAATTTTTGACGTGTTTACTTCAATATATTACAATTTCTACTAAATGTCAAATACTCCTTGAGGGAAAACATTCCAGTAACTTGGTGATTGCATCACGTAGCAATTATGAGGCTAACTTCTAAAGCGGTTTTCACAAAGAGGGCGTAATTTTTCAAAGTATGTATAAAAAACTCCCCCCCCACACACCAATGCTCTCTATATACATAGAAGATATCTTCAAATCATGTTCCCGTTTTTTTATTCAGGCTCTATTTATAAGCAACCAGTTCTCAGAATGCTCCGCAAAGGCCAGGCCTCACGCTGTCCTCTCACTAACAGGCCTCGGAGCAAGAGAGTCCCCACACATTTTCCAGGCAGAACCCACTTGGGCTCAGACTCTGTAATGAGTCACATGCGTATTTTCTAAGGACCTCCAAGGGTTGCAAATGGGATGAAAAGGAAAATAGCCAAAGGTTCAGGGTCAGCCACCTTAGTCTCTCTCCTACCTGCCATCTGTCCACAGATCATTAGGTTAAATCACATTTTTATACATAAAAATATAGAATTTGGGGGACTCTTCTTGGGACATTGTATTTCACAGCCATACAGGCCCAGACCAGCAGCGAGCAGGGTCCAGGGCTCCACAGGTCAGTAGGCAAAGCCACAGGGAAAGAACTCAGCGAGGCTCACGGATGGAGGCACCACGGGCACTGAGCTTACTTCAGAGCCTGTGTGGCTGACTCAGGAAGGAAGGCCTTGCAACCGCCCCCTTAAGGGTCCTGGAAATAACTGCAAGCTCCTTACTCCCCGCCTTCGCCTCAGCCCGTCCGGTGCCACCTACTCGCTCACTGTCCATGAGAGTCCCTCCTCACAATGGACTTTCGATCCGTCTTCTAAACCAGTCTGAAGGCCCTCCTAACTTTCCAGCCGGTGCTATAACTATTCATAAACATATTCTATTTCCTGCTAGACTGTAAGCTCCCTTCCAGTGCGACAACATCCAGTCCCTTTTCTGAAACTCATGGAGCCTTGCGGGGAGATGCTCACCACAGGCTGAGCACATACTGCATACTGATCCTGGAACCAGGCTCTGAAAACTGAGACGTCACGGGCAGCTGTGGAAACCACGGGACTGGACGGGCACCAGGTGAGCCTCGGAACGCTCACTCCTTGTACGGCGCCGGAGTTCTCAGACTATCCTACACGTGCCAATGGTGTTTTCTGTACTCACTACAGTCCCAAAGGTGAAGCAGTCCGATTAGGCAATGACTGTTTGGACACATTAGTCATGCATCAGGAGTCCTACATTGAAAAGCACAATACACAGGAAAGTGCCTTGGACACAAGGCATCCATTACAGACACAAGTGATCTCTCACGCGCTGCCAGGTACATAACTGAAGAATAAGTGCACCTCAGGGAACTCTGCTTACTTGAAAAAAGGGATGAAAGAAGAAAAGAGCACATCTGCATGCTGTGTGGTGACTCTATGACTTGGGGAGTGGGATCACAGGTGGAGGGAAAGGGGGGGTTTGGGAGGGAAGGGCTGGCGGGGAAGAGATGGTGGTGAGGGATTGGGGGGGGGGCACTTCTCGGACACCCAGCGGCTTTGGAACTTGTATTGCTCATCATGATGGATGAATTACTCAACACAAGTATGCCTCAGTTTCTCTAACTGCTTCCTTCTTCCTCTTGGTATGCAGGAAGGCTAGGAGGTTCTTATAGTGCAGGTTCTGATTACAAATACAGTCCACCGCTTAGGGTCTCAGCTCTCCCAGCTGAGGGACCAGCAGCTGGTACATCCTCTGAAGAGGCCTATTCAGATCTCTGCTCTAGAGGCCGGTGTGCCAGACATGCTTCTGCGGAGTGGGGAGGGGCGAGGGGGAAGGAAAATGTGACCAGTGAGGGACACGTGCCTCCTTTAATGAGACTCTAAACCCACTACTTCTCTCCTTAAGAAAAAGGGGAGTAGCCGAAACCGGTTTGGCTCAGTGGATAGAGCGTCGGCCTGTGGACTGAAAGGTCCCAGGTTCGATTCCGGTCAAGGGCATGTACCTTGGTTGCGGGCACATCCCCAGTAGGGGGTGCGCAGGAGGCAGCTGATTGATGTTTCTCTCTCATCGATGTTTCTAACTCTCTATTCCTCTCCCTTCCTCTCTGTAAAAAATCAATAAAATATATATATAAAAAAAAAAAGAGAAAAAGAAAAAGGGGAGTACGTCCTAGTCTGGGGAGGAGATTGGCTTCACTCTTTAAAGCATGCACTCACACAGATGTACACCCAAGCTTGAACTCCACTAGGATCAAAGCTGGCGATGGGTCCCTGGAGATGACGATTTTGTGGCTCTCCCTCAGCTGTCTCAGACATGCTTGGACGGACACACACACACACACACACACACACACACACACACACACACCTGGCACGGTAACATTAAGAGAGACATCAACAGAGCCTCTTGACCTCCGTTTCACTGACGGCTCCTAAATGATGCAGGCAGAGGCCAAGCACTCCCATTTGATGGGTCTGAGTCCCCAGAGTGAGCTCAGCTTGGGCCCAGCGTCCTGAGATGAGGATGAGATCTTGAGCAATAAGGCACAGCTGGGTTCCTCACCAGCCACAGCAATCTTAAGATTCTCAAATGGTTTCTCCAGCTGCCTTGCTCAGCTGTGTTAATAACCAGAGACAGAGGCTGGTGTTTAACAGACCAATGCTCTCCTCACCATCCTTTTTGGCACTCTGATTATGGGCAAAGCGACACTGACTTTGAACGATGGGATATACTAGTATAATCTCCCATAGAATGCCCTTCATGTGAACCGAGGCTGATTAATCTTGGTTTCTTTCCTTGAAAGATGGTATGAAACCAGATAAAGCTCAGGTGGTGCAGCCTGGAAATCAAAGAGGAAAAGCACTTTAAAAACATTAGCATTATGATTACAAGGATAAGAATACGTAAGAAAAAAGACTAGAAAGAAATAAGACCAAAAAATATTAGTGTGTTAAGGTGCTGAGGTTATGAGGGCTTTTCTCTGGTTTCTAAATGTTCTGTGATGTGATTTTTTAATAATAAAAAATATCTATAAATAAAATAATTCCTGGTGCTCTCTGATTTCAAGTGGTAAACAGTTTGTGCTCTGGATAATTACACATAGATTATTGAATTCCCCACACACCAGATGCTATGATGTGTGGGAAAGCACCTTAGGTATAGTAGGGTGGTATCCATATATTAGGTATTGTTGTCCTCAATGCTTTTGAGAATTAGGCTACAATCTATTTAGAATGGCTCTTGTGTATTGTGGTGACAGATAATTCAGTACAGCTGAAGTGACAATTCATAATGCCACCAACCAAAAAATCCTTACACAAAAAAAGGGCTTGCCCACTATCTCTTTGAAAACGAAGGGAACAATACTTAGGACAAATTCTAGGTTGGCCAGGCCTCTCTCTTATCTTGGGTGGAAGGCTGAACTACTCAGCTAATCTGAGTCTGTACATGCCCGTGTGTGTGTGTGTGTGTGTGTGTGTGTGTGTGTGTGTGTGTGTGTTTCAGAGCTGCCATGTGGTCAAACTGCCATAGTGTCCCATCCAAGCTGGCCAAGTGTCTCTCCCAGGAGGAGTAAGATCAAACGACAATCTGCTCAGCACAGCAAGCAGCTTCCTCCTGAGGTGGGAGAATCTGGAGCTGCCCCACATAAGCAAATGCCGCACTGAATATATATTCCAAATACATTTTATCAGGAAGCCAGAGCAACGCCAGCATTTATGCTCGGGCTAGTGCTCTATTATATGGATTACAGTCAACTGGAATCAAATGAATATTCTCCACCACAACTCAACTGTTCTTTAGTCGGTGTTTAATGAGATTCCGTCCAGTGTCACAGCGGTACTTATGTAATTACTCTATATAACTCCAAGAGCATCTCAGCAGACTGTCTCTCAGGGCGCTGCTGCATTCTGGGTAGTCTGGGAGGGTGGCCATCCCGCAGAGCTCCGCTTGGGTGACCGAGGCCCCGGCACTGCAGAACAGCTCCCGGGGAGGACGGCACTTGCCTCCTTTCTCCAGAAAGAGCGCCACAAGGGAGCCTGCAGCTTCTAAGCTGGGTCCTCCTCAGTCAGGACAGTGAAGGGGGCATGTGTGGCCAGTGTGCAGCCTCAGCCACAGGCTACCCGGAAGGTGGTGTTGCTGACACCCTGGGACAGTCCATCAGGGAAGGGGCGTGAGTGGGAAAAGAGGGCGATGGAGTCAAACAATAGTTTGTCCACTTCCTTGAGGGAAACTGTACAAAGAAGAAAATGTGCTGCTGAGAAAGAGGTTGACTCTGGTCTTGGGAAGTTACCTAAATTAGGAAATAGGACTCTGACGCCTATTGCTGGGGAACCCCAGCACCAGGGTGGGGCCTTGAAAAATCCCCCCAAGCTCTGTTCTGCGGCCGAGAATGACCTTCTCCACCTGCAGTTCTGCTTCAGACTATGAGAGTGGGAGCCCAGAGCTGACCCCAGGGCCAGCATGAAACCCAGGGACTTGCCCACCAGGCTGCCCAACGAAGGAATTCAATCAAGAGGACGAAGAGGCACAGTCTCGATGTCTGCTAATGAGTTCTCAGAGTTCCCAGAATCTGCCAAGGCAGAGTGTGGAGGAGGGACAGGACCAGCATCACAAAGTCCTGGCTTCCCTCTGGTAACACACCCACCTTCAAGCAAGGCCCAGCCCCTGGTGGTGGAGCTGAGGAGGCAGCATTAGGAAGCAAGTGTCACTCCTACTCCACAACCAACAAGGACAGCTTGGTCAGACAGCAATAGGAAACACAAATGGAGGATTCCTAGTCTGATGGTCCGCACTGTAGATTAATTTGTGGTACACATTCGACTTCGTCGCTCAACACCACAGACCATGTTGCTCCCTAAGCCGTATAGACCCTTCTTTGCCCTTTACACACCTGCCCCTCACACCCGGTTCCCTCACATTTCATCTCCAGCCGCCGCCCCCCCCCCCCCCCCCCCCCGCCCAATAACAATAACCTCACACCTTTTTACAATTTACACTCTTTGTGCAAAAGGAAAGACCTCTTAGCAAGTTTCCACAATGTGCCTTTCATTTGTTACTTCCATGTGTGGTATTATTTGCACTTAGGTGTTTTCAGTGTAAGACTCTGGTAATCATAATCATAGTGCATTTTTAACTCTTCAAAGGGCCTTCTCAGTTATTACGGGATTTTAGTCTCACACAAAATTCACAGAGACCGGCAGGATGGGCATGCTTCCAAATTTATAAAGGAAGCCTGGCTGGCATGGCTTAGGGGTTGAGCATCGACCTATGAACCAGGAGGTCACGGTTTGATTCCCTGCGGGCTCGATCTCCTGTAGGGGGCTTTATTCTCATCATTGATGTTTCTCTCTCTCTCTCTCCCTCTCCCTTCCTCTATGAAATCAATAAAAGTATTTTAAAAAATTTATAAAGGCAGAAAAGGTAACCACAGACGTTACATTTATGGCACAGATGAGACCAGGCACCAGGTTTCCTGATCTTTACTCAAGGACTCATTCTATGAAAAAGTTCTGTGCTACCTGGAGGAATAATCATTACAGAAGGATCTGGCAGAGCTGAGCTGCCTGTGATGGGAAGAAAGCTCCTCAGCCAAGCCTTGCCAGTGCCCAGATTCCACTAAATATCATCAGGAAAAGGGCTACTCAGTTTATGCACTCCTCATCCCTTCCTGCTCTTAGGCTGTCACTGGGGACTGGCACAGAGCTGCACAGATTGTAATCCGGGCATTTTTCTGGGCCAGAGATGCCTCTGTCTGAACGATCACCCAGGGGATGGAGGCCAGCTGGAGGCAAGCTCATCCATGCACTGGGCACTGTCCCTGGCCCACGGAGATGCTGTCAGAGGTTACATTTACAGGCCCCATGTTATCCAATTGGCCATATGTGCTTCCCAACCCCAAGTACAGGGGCTGAAAGCACAAGTAAGAATCTGGGGGCCGAAGTAAGATGAGTAATAGTAAAGGGTAGGCATGAGAATGACTCAACAAGGGTAAATGGATTGCTTTTTACTCACCCTGAGGGCATCCCAAAATGTGTGGGATGGTAGGAATGGGTGTGGGGGAGGGGAGCTGACTCATCCTGGTTCCCCTATCTGAACAACAACTGTGACCTTTTACTTAGCATTTCTGTAGCATCTCTTTCTAAGAGCTTGGCACTGGCCACGTCCACCTTCTCCTGATTGATGAACTAGCCTGTAGAACAGGGCTGGAGGGTTCATGCCCTTTAATAAGGCTGTTCCCACCACCCTGTAAGGCCCAAGATGAAATTTATCTTTCTTCATGAAGACTTTTCTGATTCCTTCCAAGTAGCTATGATATTTCCTTCTTTTAAAGGCTCAAAAGGTTCATCTCTAAACATGTCTTTTTTTTTTTTAACATACATTTGTACAGTAGGTTCATTTCCCCACAAGAAGTAATCATTAGATTATTGTGTTCATTGGAGGTGGGAACTATCCCACTCACCTTTAATCACTGAAGTCCTTGCAATAATGCCTTCACTGTGGTGAGTGCTCCATGAATACTGTCAAACACATGTGAATCGTTTCCCCCCTCCATCTGTGCTGGGACCTCTAACAGTACCTCCCGGCGTTCTCCCAGGTAGTCTTGACCACGGCGAATGCCCCTCTATGGAAGTAACGAAGCAGAGGCACAGCCTGCATCTCTCATGGGTGTGGTGTAGGTAAAGTTGGACAAACTGATTTGCAGTTCGAATTAGGTGACTGCTGAGGTTCCTTCTAGTTCCACAACCATAATTAAAAAAATTTTTGGCTAAATGAAAATAAGCGATGAGTGAATTCGGAGGGGAAATATTAAGTATGGAATTAATGAATAAATGAAAAGGGAGTTGGGTGTTGTGGGTCAAAGAAAACACCAAATAGTCACAGAAGGCTTTCTGGGACGATACAATTTAAGGTGCTCTATGATTAACGGGAAGAACATTTCCCAGATAAAGTGGGTGTTTCTGGCACAACAGGGTCTGGTATAGGAAATGTCCTGAAATGAAATCAAGCGAATACAAAGTAAAGTGACAAGGAGAGTACAGTAAAGGCGCTGAGGGAGTCTGAAATAAGTGACAATCTGAAAAGATAGTGAACTCACAGACAGTGTGTGTGCAGGGTCGGGGGAGGTGGGTGTTTTATATTAAGTGTGGGCTTTGGAGTCAGTTTAGCAGGGAAGCCTGGCTGCCATGCCTACTCCCGTGACATTGGCTAAATTATTTAAATTCTCTAGTTTTAGTTATGTTTACCATGAAGATATATCTGCATCTTCGTGTGAGATTGAATGAGATAAATGATATAAAATGTTTAGCACGGTGCCTAATCCTCATTCATTTGCCAGATATTTATTGAGTATCTTGCATGTGCTAGATAGTATGATAAGCATTTTACATGGTAAGTAATCAGAAAATGGAAGCTGTAATTATTATTAGCCAAAGGGACTATGCCTCCCCTTTCTGCATCCCCCACTGCAAGTTATGTCCCTTTTGATTCTGGAACTTAGAAGAAAAAAATGACATTTAACTGTATATGTGAGTTCATTTATTTGCCTTTGGTATATCTTTCTCAAAAAAATAAAACAAGCCAAACATCTGTCCTCAGCTTTAGGTGCACTGTACTAGTAAATGCAAATTAAGCAACAAGACCTTCCTTAAAGTTTCAGCTCTTTCTTTCACACAGTCTCTCTTTGTGCACAGCAGCAGCAGCCAAAAGCCACACACAGAGCCTTCTCTTTCCTTGGAAAGTCATTTCTTGACATGGTACCCAAAGAGACATCTTGAAAGAGACATGCATGGTCATGTGTCCCCACTCCAGGGACAGTCTTCTCCTGTGGATGTGAAACAGGCTTTGGCAGCTGCTCGGTATCATTAGACCAAGGGCAAGTCAACTGCTCTCTCAGGCTTGAAATAAAGTTATCATCTCAAACGAAAAATACGAAGCATTTGACCAGGAAGAGACAGCCAATGGAGATCCAGTTATCATGAGGGATTTCTTTCTTTCTTTCTTTCTTTTTTTCCTTGAGGGATTTCTTTTTGATCTTAGGAGTTTTCTGCACTGAATCCCTGAAAGTCTGTTTGCATTTATGTATGTCTGTGCAGAAATAGGTACACAAGGTATTACGGAGAAACTGCTGGAAGGCCCAGCTTTGCAAAAAGAGCTGTGTTTCTGCGCGTGTAGGTCAGCAAACCATAAAACTTGAGTGAGGTTTGTTTTTGTTAAGCACACAACTTCTTAATACATTTCACGAGCAATCAATCTCTGGGGTAAATACGTTAGTTTCCAATAAAGGAGCAAGTTATTCTTATATACAGTATGTTGCAATGTTTTCCAATGGGCTGTCTTGACTCTGCAATCAAGAATAAGGTAGCAACTCTGTAGACTATTTTCTTGAGGTCTTGGCTGTATGAGGGAACCAAAATGTTTTCAGAATCTCAGATGGATAATTTGGGATCCATTTGGGGTTCAGGTATTTTGTTGGAAGTTCCCCACAGACAAGGCAAAGACATAAGGATAAAGTAACCTGCAAACAAGGACTCCAGAAAATCACTCACAGCTGCACTTCCTCAAGCCTGGGGTAAGAAGAAAGGATGGTACATGTTTCACCTAATACTTGGAATATGATCCCATCACACCTAGAGTAGATCCATTTCCAAAGTAATGCTTGGTTTTCTTTAATCCTGTTTATTCTTAATTGACACAATAATCTCTAGGCAGGTTAAAGTATTTTCTCTCATAAATTTATAAAACCGTACAAAGAAAATTACTTTAGGGGAAATCACTTCAAATGTCAAGTAACTCGAGGGATTAATCTTGGAACTTACGTTTCTATTTTTAATGTTTTAATCCTGACACAATTTTTTTCCTTAAGTCCCTTCAAGTATTGAAGGTACTTACTAGTAAATGAGCTCTTATACATACAGCTCATCAGAAGGGAAATCAGAATTTTCTTTCTCATTTAGTTCTTTTAAATTCAGCTCTTTTGTGGGATGCTGTAAAAAAATACATAAAATCAAACCAATTAAAATATACATGACGTGAGATGACATATTTTCTGCTCCAAAATTTTCAACAGCTCAGTTGCTTTGAAACATCTGCTCAAAAAAAAAATTTTTGAATGAAGTAATCTCAAAAGTCATTCAGTCTATGATCTTGCTCTTGGGTCTTATGACAACAAAAATATTGTCCAAACGCAATTACCTAAATTAGTGTTTCTGAACCTTAACTTTGCAACACTCCAAAGCATCAAACAAAATTAATTTTAAACCATTTTAATTTGTTAAAGATGCAATGTAACACTTTCTGTGAGTGTGCATGTATCTCCTTCCAAAAAGGCTGGAAATTAGGAGTCTAGGAATTTCAGAAGAGAGATAACCAAGTAGGGGATTGCTAATGTCCATTAGTAGTTGGCTGTCATTTAGATAACTTTATATTTAGGCTTTTTCTCTTCTTTCTCTGCAACATTGATCGTACTGTTATCTCATTTCTTCTAACTGCGCCCTCTGTGAAAATGAAAAATTAACATCCTCTGCCCCTTACCTCTAGTATCAGGAGCCAGTTAAGTCAACCTTTGTGAGGGGAGTAAATATCTTTCCCCATCATTGCCTTAACAAACGGATTCATATGTTTTGCAGTTTGCCAAGTGCATATTCACAAAAATTCTCAAAAATTTAAAAATTATTAATATATTTTACACAAGTGAAAACTGAGTGAGGTTAAGTGTCACCTATTAAAGTATTTGTGATAATTTCTAATTAGGTGGCTAGAAAATGCTGAGGAGGAGCTCAAATACAGGTTCTCTACTCCAAATACTTGACTGTCTCCACTGCCTCACTGACCTCACGCAAGTGTCATTTGCATTACTTAATTTAGTTTTTCAGTGCCTTTCAGTCTTGCAGACCCAAACCGAAGTTACACTCCAGTGACATACAGTGAGAGCATTACACTTGACTTTGAATGTTGTCCTCTTGACAAAATCCCTTTAAAAAAGTCTCTTCTCCTTGATTATTAATTCAACTACCAGTCTTCCTTGATTCCCAATCATTTTTCCTGTGTTTCCTTGGGCTAGCAAGCACATAAGCATCATTGCTTACTTTAGTTTATTTTCCCTCTTTAACACAGAGACCATTTATTGAGTCTTTATTGTGGGTGAGATGCTATGCTTACCTCATTTCCCTTAATTCTCATATAAAACCACGAGGTATGCATTATTATTCTTTTTTAAAGATGAAGAATGCGTCACTTATTAAGCTACTTGGGATTATTTCTAGAATATATCTGGAAGGACTTGAATTTTGTCTTTCAGGTTTCTCTTTGTCCGATTTATGACAAGCGTGTGTTTCCTTTTTGTAAAGTAAATTAATGAAGCACTAAATGTCATTCCAAGGAGTGTGAGGGCTTGTTGCTTTACACTCTGTGAGTTCTCATTGGGGCTACTATTGCTCGGGGCCTGTTCTTTCCTGCGTGGTGTTCTCTGTGACTAACAGTCACCGCCTGGATGACAGACGCCATAGAAACAGAAATGTTCTAGTGCTGGACGCGTGCCTCTCTGCTGGCTATCTATGTCATTCCGACCACAGCTGGCACACCAGCAACACTGACGTGAGCTCTTCTATCCATTCTCTGAACAGAGAAGAAAAGATAAGGCCTTCCCCTATTTCAGTACCAAGCCTAACACCCCTGCCCCACCCCCTCTCCACAGACTTCTGTGCTTTCTTACAAATTCCAACAACCTCTAGTGACTAATTATGTAAGAAGTTTCTCTCCTTGGACCTCATAGCTCACTGCCTCAATTCCTCTCAACAGAGCCATCTGTTAGCCAAGGACTCAACATCAAAACATTCTTTGATGAGTCACAATTACTGACAAGTACAATGTGAGCACTGCCAGGACGATAAATTTAACACTACTCAAATATTCATCACGGACTAAATAAAGAGCCTTTTAGGTTTTCAAAAACAAAATATTTTAAGCTTTAAAAAACTGCTGGGCTTTAAAAATAAACTAAATACAGTCCTGGTAGTTCCAAAGAAGTTGATTGGAATGGAGGCTATTGTTAGCAAAGCTGATATTATGTGTGTGAAAAGCATCCTGATTGATTTTAATAGTTGAAATGGAAAACTGCAAATATAGTAGCGAGGTGAGCACCATGTGCTGGGAGATTAGACAGAAGAGTTCTGACTTCCGCTGGGACATCAACTACTTCATGTCTCCAGCCCAGATGATTACCGAAACCCCTTCCAGAGCTAATACTCCATCATTCTAGGAGTGTGTCATTTAGACCCAGAGCCACTGGTCTGCTTTTAGGGTTCCAAGAGGATCCCGCTGATAATAATATCTTCTGTGTTGAGATTCCTGGAATCTCAGATTTTTTTCTGGACATTCTTGCTTGTTAAAAGACTTACAAAACAGTGAGTGGACTTAGGCAATATTTCTTTTCCCTGATAATGGGTTCTAGTTGGCAAGACCCATTGCTTAGTACTACTGAAAGATCAAGTCACTTACATCCACACTCACTAAACTTCTTCAGTAAGATGATTATTTTTAAAAAAATGAGATCGGTAGAATGGAAACCAACAATTCTCCTTCAGTCTGTTTTGCAAACAATAAAAGATAAATTAAAAAGAGCTCAACAGTAATGAACACTAGGAAAAAATATAATTTAGAATTTGAGTCCCTTTTTATGACTCAAGACTGAGCAGCAAAAATAGACAAATTGAAGTCTAATAGCATGTTTGAAAGAAAATGTAACCCATATAAAATTGTTGTTTTAAAAGCATTTGTAAGTGCAACTTCTATTATAACCAGAATTAAATAAGATGACTATTCATTGATTATGTCTTTAAGTGTTAATGACATTGTGTTTTATGACTGGAGTCCGTCCATGTCATTGCTCTGGGTCTTCTCTAGAGGAGGCAACCGTGAATCACCAAATAAATGAAAACATGATGATTACAGCTCATGGTGACGGCAGGTAGAAGACTGCAGGAGAACTAAGTACAATTAGGGTTGTCAGGAAATAAACAAACAAGGAGGGTCAGAGCTAAGGTTTGGGTTGAGAGGGAGCCTAGTACTAAGGGAACTCACCTAGTAAAGAAAGGGATGAAGAATGGCTTGGGAACTTAGTACTTTTAAAGTTGACAATTAGGGATTCCAGCTGTATTTAGCCCATAAACCTTATAGCTAAGGATGCAAAGGGCAAAACCAGAGCATGGAATCAGGGCTTGGAGAAGTGGGCAGAGGCTTTTCTGACTCTGGTCTATATTTTCTGCATCCTAACCCCCAAGTTAGGATGATCCTTCACTTTGAAGACCTGTCAAATCCATATGATGTGTTCTAGGATAATACTTGTCTTTTATTGATGACATGCTAGGCTATTATCTAACTGTGCAAAGCAAGCATTATCACTGCATTTTCATTTTATGATTGAGAAAGCGAAGGAATACTGGTAAAGAGGTCAAGTAAACTGCCAGGATTTCACATAGCTGATGTGTCTAGGTTGGGATTTGAATTTAGATCTGTGTAACACTTAAGACTGAACTTTCCCCCCCATTATGCCACTCTATAAGGTATAATGTAAAATTTTAAAAATGTAAAGTCATTTTTAAGATTCAAAGAAATACAAAGGAAGGAAAGGTTCATATGCTATGCATGACCATCATGGACTATAAAATTCTACCTCAGTTCAGATAATATTTCCCCCCCAAATGTTAATGAAAATGTCTCCTATGTGCAAAGTACTGGGCCTTGAGGCCGAAAGATATAAAAGTCACACTTCTTGCCTTCTAAGAGTTTATAATCCTATTGGACAAGCTAGGAAGAAAGTTAAGTAACACAGGGATCATTAACTATTTAATATAACAATAAAAGTTAAGTTATATCATGAAGGAATATATGATTAATTGCCAAATCAAACATAATAAAAACGAAGAAATGGGGCATACTGTATGGGCTAGGAAGATTTGGAAGAAGGGTTAAGGCTGATTCGTAGGGATTGATAAAATCTGGACAGACAGGGAGAAAGGGGTACTACTGTTATATTTTAAGAGGAGGAATGGGGAACAAAAACACCACAGTTGCTTGGAACTGAAGGTTTGAGAACATGAGTGGCTGTGAGGTAGCTGAAAAGGTAGGTTAGAGACCAAGTGTTGGAGACTTTGGGGGGTCGGGTAAGTAAGCTGGATTTAATCCCATGGGCAGTGGGAATCCAGGAATGGTTTTGAGCAAGGGAGTCATGTGATCTAAGTGGTGTTTTAGGAGGAAGATTTCTCTGCAGCTAGTTGCAGAAAGATGGCAGAGGGGCCGAGGAGGCGGGGTTGACTATAGGAGCAGCTCTGATACCCAATGGGAGCAGGGAGAAAGAGGAAGAAGATACTTTAGTTTTGTTCTGATATAACAGATTTAGGAAGATTTGGATTTGGTTCTGGTTGAAACTGGTTTAATTAAGTACAAATTTAGGATAAATAAAGCACAAATAACTTTAGGATAAATAAAGTACAAAAAACTGTAAATTAAATTATTAACTTAATTTAATTTACAGCTTTATATAATTTTATAGGTTATGTAGTATTTTCGGAAATAATCATTTGTTTACTCTCATAGCACCCTATGAGCTGGACACATTTGGCATGGTTCCGTTTTTCAGATGCTGAAGCAGAGTTTTGAAGACCTGCAGTAGCTAACGTAAGGCTATGTTGTTAACACATTGTGGGACTGAGCTCTGCATATAATGGGCTTCTGCTTCCAAATTTCATGCATCTGCTATTTACCATACTCATCTTAAAAAATGTTTTGATTTTTTCCATTTTGGAAGTCCATCTTTTAAAAAATATATATTTTATTGATTTTTTACAGAGAGGAAAGGAGAGGGATAGAGAGTTAGAAACATCGATGAGAGAGAAACATCGATCAGCTGCCTCCTGCACACTCCCTATTAGGGATGTGCCCGCAACCAAGGTACATGCCCTTGACCGGAATCGAACTTGGGACCCTTCAGTCCGCAGGCCGACGCTCTATCCACTGAGCCAAACTGGTTAGGGCCCATCTTTTTTTTTTTTTTTAATGGAAAATTTAAAAAATACACAGAGGTAGAGATAACAGTATAATGAACTCTCATATGCCTATCACCCAGCTTTATCAATGATAAACTCATAACCAATCTTGTCTCATCTGAACTCCACCTACTCCCAATTATTTGAAGCAAATCCTCCAAATCATATCATGATTCTTTAAGGCCCAGATGATATTTTTATCTTTTTTAAAAAAAAAATGTTTTTATTGATTTTTAGAGAGAGAGGGAGAGGGATAGAGAGATACAAACATCAGTGAGAGAGAAATATCATTGATCGGCTGCCTCCTGCACGCCCTCTACTGGGGATTGAGCCTGCAGTTCAGGCATGTGCCCTGACCAGGAATTGAACCATAATCTCCTGGTTCATGGGTTGACGCTCAACCACTGAGCTGGGCCCAGATTATATTTTTAAAAAGAACTCAAAAGTAATTGTACTCTTTACAAATTTTCCATCTATACTTCCCCCTCCCCTCAATTCCTCTACCCTTTTTCTTTTTTTTACTATTAATTTTAGAGAGAAGGGAGAGAGGGAGGGAGGGAAAGAGAGAGGGAGGGAGGGAGAGACAGAGAGAGAGAGGGAGAAGGGGGGTGGGAGAGAGAGGTTGCTTCCTGCATGTGCCCAACCAGGGAATTGAACTCGCAACCCAGGTATGTGGCCTGACCAAGAATCAAATTGTGACCTCCTGGTTCATAGCTCGACACTCAACCACTGAGCCACACCGGCTGGGCTATCTTTACCTTTAGTTGGAAAATGGAGGAGGATGTGTGCTGCCTTGCAGAGTACTCCTTTTCTTACCAATAAGTGAGAAAGTGAAGAGCAAAAACAACTGACCCCCTTTCTCAGAAGAATTTCCTGGGGATTTCATTTTTTTAAGCTACCTCTGGTACCTGAAAAATATTTCCTTTCTTCTCCTGACTCCTATTCTGTATGTTTCTTTTTTCCAGGCTGGAGTGATGACAGTCTATTTATTGCACATGAGGTGCTCGGAGCTTTCCTAAAGGCTGTTTTAATAGAATGCCTTGTATCTATCTATGCTATTCTACTGTGTATGAATGTGTATGGAATATGCAGGATGATTTTACTGGCTAAAGGAAATTGGTTTTCACTCTGCACTCTGAGGAAAAAATGCATTCCTGTGTTGAACACACTTTTCCTAAATTGCAAAAAGACTTCTTTTGCTAAGGACACTACCATTTCACAATCATTTATTCTTATGTTACTATAGAAAAAATTCCATCAAGAATTTTAAAGTTAACTACTAAAAGACACTGAAAAACCTGCACTTTCACCAAAATCCTATAAACTGTCCTTTTAGTCTGTATTTGTGCCTAAAGTAACACTGCTTTATGTTTCACAGGGTGAGACAAGACTGTGGGTAAATGAGAAATGATTATATCTAGAGGCCTTAATACAGATTTAGAGGGAAGGCTATAGTTTCTCACAGATACCCCAAAGAGAGGTTTAAATTGCTTGGCTCTTTGTTCAGAATTTTACAGTCATGCAGATTCATTCATCATTTGATTATTCATTTAAGAATTATTTACTCAACACCTACTATGTCTGTGTGAGGTTCTGAGAATATAAATGATGAACGAGACAGATAATGGTCATTCCTCACCCCCACCTTGTAGAATTTTTCCATATAAATTAGAATTTTTCCATGTAAAGGTTGCAATCTTTGATTTCTGAAAATTATCACATATGCTCAAATACACTGAAAACTCTTAAAAAGGACTCACTTTAAATATCTTCACCAATAAATGACTGCAATTGGGTCCGGAGAGGATTGTATGTTGTCTATAACCAAATCCATAAAACTCTCCAGACAGAACACAGGCCATTAATAAACCTGTGATTGTGGGAATAGGAAGGGCCTATCCAGTTACCTGGATTGTCTGCTGGTTAAGACAAGATGAATGACACTATCCTTCTGTCCTAAGATTCTCTGGAGGTAAGAACTATAATGGTTATAAATATGCTTTCATCAGAACTATGTAATTTTATTTCTTTTGCTTTCTAACATGAATATCCTCCTCCCTCAGCCTGCCTTTCATTATAAAATCTGCCAACTGGCTTTAATTATTTTCAGGTTTTCTGTTCCTCTTCCGTAGTGAGGGTGCTTTATTTACTTACTAGAGGCCTGGTGCACGAAATTTGTGCATAGGCAGGGTCCCTAGGCCTGGCTGGCGATCAGGGCCAATCTGTTGTGTGACTGGAGGGATGATGGGGGCCCCTGCTCGCACCTGCCTTGGCTGGCCTGGCGCCGCCTGCTCACTGGCCCCACCCCCCACTGCTGCCACATGTTGGGGCCTGCAGGCTGGGGGCAGCTCCTGCGTTGAGTGTCTGCCTCCTGGTGGTTAGTGCACGTCATAGCGACCGGTCATTCCGCCATTTGGTCGATTTGCATATTAGGGTTTTATATAGATAGATTTTGTTAATCCTCACCCAAGGATATTTTTTTCTAGAGAGAGTGAAAGGGAGGAAGGGGCAGGGAGGGAGAGACGAAAGAGAAGAAGGAAAAGAGAGATGTGAGAGAGACACATCAATTGGTTACTGCCCACACAAGCCCCAACTGAGGCAAGGATTGAACCTGCAACCCAGGTACATGCCCTTGACCAGAAATAGAACCCATGACCCTTCAGTCAGCAAGTTGACGCTCTGACCACTGAGCAACACTGGCCAGGGCATGAGGGTCTTTTTTTTTTTTTTTATGGGAACCTGCAGGAACTTGCAGCAAACTTCTGTCCTGCCAGTGTCTTAGCAATTGGAACACGCTCTTTAGTGAGGTTCCTGGATCATACACAAGCATAAAGTCAAAGCGTATTGCTGTATACACAAAAAGGCGCAAGCGTGTCCTGGCTGAGGCACAAACTGCTCTTGACGAAATGCACCATCACAAAAGGGAGGGTATAAGAAAAAGGGGAAATTGATTTTGGGTTTCATTTCCTGCAATTACTACATTGCAATGAGATTGATGAACTAGATAAGAGAATTCTAAAATGAAAACTAGACCTAGGTGGAGATTTCTTTAAAAATAAATTTCTATTCCCAGAGACTGGTGCTGGGGCCTATCTGCTGCCAGCACTTTGCTAACTGCTTCATGCTTCCATCCTTTGTCTTTGAGATGCTCCTCCTCCAGCCTTGGAGACTGAATGGCAGCTTAGGAGTCTACAAAGTACCATATCAGATGTTTGTTTTCAGCTATGCCTTCTCCTGCTTCAACATGTGTGGTATCTGGGAAAACTCACTCTTCTTGGCTGTAGCTTTACCCCGTCTGTTTCTGAAGCTCATTTCCAGGAGCATTTCTTCAGTAAATGAGGCGTCTGCCCCCCACCCCCAACATTTTAATTTGCACTGGGTTTGTTTTCATAGCATTCTGTAGTGATGTGGTAAAAGGAATGAGAATGTAAAACGTGTAAATCCCATTGGTGAGTAAGCTGCTGGCAGGGTGGGAAGATGAAATGTGGGCCCTTTCAGAAATTCAAAATCTTGTGTGTTACTGGGGTACTACTGCACTGCAACAATCCACCTAGATATACCAGGAATAACTTTCGGAACTGACCCAACCCATTAGCTCAGTAGTACAGACAAGTTTGTGTCGTGGGAAGTTAACAAAGAAGAGAACACATTTATTTCATTAAGTGAAATAAAACATTTTAAATGCATATTTTTCAAGGCGAAGGAAAGGTTGTTTTAATATATTTGTTTACTGTTTATAAAATACATAAAAATCACCCCTAAAAACATCACCCATTAGCCATTCCCTCAGAGAGTAGATCTCTGCTACTATTTTGTCCTTTGTTCAAGAAACTGTCTATGCAAACAGAGTTGAAATGATATATGTACAACTTTATATTCTGCTTTTAAAACTTCACATTTAAATGTAAGACGTTTTAGTGGAAAACATTTTAATAGTACTTCATCTCCAAAGAAAGATATGGATATGCCTCAGATGTTGAGAGCTCACACCTTATTATTAAGATCCCTCACCAGCCCCTTCCCTTTCATTCCCTCCAACAGCAGCACACCACAGAGTATCATGTGGGTGGAGGTAAGGAGGCCTTCACGCGCATCAATGCTTTGAAAAGCATAATTGCATTGGTTCCTTTGGGTTAAATGAAGTCTTTTTGCTGGGCATTTCTTCTTCACTCACTTTATTTCTTGAGTTCTGATTAAAGACATATAACTGTGACCACAGACTAATGGAGGATAAGAGTTGGCAGGAAGTTAGCCCTTACTGATTTGATCTACCTGATGAGTAAGTGTTTCTATATCTGCTAGACCTGGGGTACCTTTAGGTGAACTATGAAAAGGTACCTCTTCCTCTGGGTGGCTGATGCCAGGATGCACGACGTAGCTACTACAATACTGGCTGGATTTCAGCCGTAGTTGTTCTCTTAGCCAGGTGCCCTGTGAGCTAACAACCTATACAGCTGCACCGTCCTTATCTCAGGGTATAGATTTCCAGTCTCCACCTGAGTGACAGAGAGCTCACCACCTCATACAAATAGTCCACTCTACCTCTGAACAGCTTTGATGGTGCCGAGTTCTCCCTAACAATGAGAAGAAATACTTTCCTGTAACTTCTACCCACGGATCCTAGTTCTGCTTCTGAAGGACCTGAGATAACCTCTGCCCAGGCTGCCACATGATTGTCCTTCAGATACTTGATACCAGACTATACCATGTCCTCCAAGTCTTCCCTTTGACGGGCTGACCACCTCATTCTTTTATTTTTTCCTTCTCCTTTTTAAAAAAATTATTTTTTCAATTACAGTTTATATTCAACATTATTTTGTATTAGTTTCAAGTGTACAGCACAGTGGCTAGACAATCATATACTTTACAAAGTGGTCTCCCTGACATTTCCAGTACCTACCTGGGACCATACATAGTTATTACCATATTATTGACTATGTTCCCTATGCTGTACTTTATATCCCCATTACTATTTTATAACTACCAATTTATACTTCTTAGCCTGTTCACCTTTTTCACCCAGTCCCTAACTCCCCACCCCTCTGACAATCATCAGTCGGTTCTATGTATCTATGAGTGTGTTTCAGTTTCGTTTATTTTGTTCTTTAGATTCCACATATAAGTATTTATCTTTCTCTAACTGACTTATTTCACTTAGCATAAATCCCTCTAGGTTCACCCATGCTGTTGCAAATGATAAGACTTCATTCTTTTTTATGGCAGAGTAAAATTGCATTGTATATATGTACCACATCTTTATCCACTCATCTATTGATGAGCACTTGGGTTGCTTCCATATCTTGACTATCTTATCTAATAAAGAGGGAATATGCAAATTGACTGTCACGCCGTAATGATAAAGATGGCTGTGCCCACAGCGGAGGCTGAGTTCTCGTAACGAGTCTTAATGAGCAGTCAGCAGGGACCTGAGGCTGCGTGGCTGCTGGGCCAGGGCAGGGGACCTGAGGCTGTGCCCCCTGCCTGGTGGGGCTTGACAGGGGACCTCAGGCCGCGTCCCCTGCCCCAGCACCGAGCTGGGGAAACCTCAGGCTGTGCCCCCCACCCCGGCACCGGGCCAGGAAACCTGAGGCCACACCCCATGCCCCGGCACCAGGCTGTGGGACTTGAGGCCATGCCCCCCGCCCGGCGGGGCTTGACAGGGGACCTCAGGCTGCACCCGCCGCCTGGGTGCCAGGCCAGGGGATCTGAGGCCATGCCCCCTGCCATGCAGGGCTTGACGGGGGACCTGAGGCCATGCCCTCCGCCCGCAGGGCTTGACAGGGGACCTCAGGTCATGGCCCCCCCCCCCACCCGGTGGGGCTTGACGGGGACCTCAAGGCATGCCACTTGCCCCGACCCGGGTGACCTCAAGCTGCACACCCCGCCCTGGGCCGGGGGACCTGAGGCTGCGCCCCCTACCTGGCGGGGCTTAACAGAGGACCTGAGGCCACGCACCCCCACCTGGCGGGGCTTGATGGGGGTGGGGCCGGCCGGGTCTGGATCTAGCCCAATGGGGGTGGGGCTGGCCGGGTCTGGATCTAGCCCAATGGGGGTGGGGCTGGCCGGGTCTGGATCTAGCCCAATGGGGGTGGGGCTGGCCGGGTCTGGGTCTCGCGCAATTTTGAGGCGCACGTGGGTAGGTGGGGACCTGACTCTGGTTCCCGTGGCATGCCCCAGACTCTGACAGGAGGAAGATTTTCATGTACATTTTACTAATTTTCTTTCATGTCTGACACTTCTATTATAGAGAAAGGGCAAATAGCAATATTAAAGTATTTCCTCTAATTAATTCCCTTTTAATGTGCACGAATTTTGTGCACCGGCTCACTAGTTGTAAATAACACCGCAATGGACATAGGGGTGAATACAGTAGGTCCTCGGATTACGTATTACGTTGGAGATCCATTCCTACAGCGCAACGTAATGCGATTTTCGCCATAATTCGGATCCCACCTACATAAGCACCTATTTCACTCACATGGAGCACATGCACAGCAGTAATGAAGTGAAACAGTAAAAAACATTTAAAAGAAAGATAACAATTCCTGACGTTTACTTGTGGTAAATAAATGATAAAAGACATAAAGCACATATGTACATACGTCGAAGTGACGGAACATTTTTATTTTTTAATTTTATTTATAAATAAATGGGAGATGGCGACGTAACCACAAAACAAAGTACATCGAGTCTGACGTAACCTGAGGACTGTCTGTATATTCTTTCAAATTCATGTTTTGGCTTTCTTTGAATATATACCCAGAAGTGGAATTGCTGGGTCATAAGGCAGTTTCATTTTTAATTTTTTGAGGACTCTGCATACTGTTTTTCATAGTGGCCTCACCAATCTTCATTCCCACAATAGTGCAATAGGGTTCCCTTTTCACCACATCCTTGGCAACACTTGTTTGTGGATTTATTGATGATAACCCAAATACCTAATTTTTATAACTGAATTTTCATATGACTTATTTTTAGATCTTGGTCAACATCCCTGTTAGTCTCTGGTTTGCTACTGTTCTTTCATTCAGATCACAGTGAGCATGATTTTCCAAATACATTACATTTTTATAATATAGTAAATATATTAAATCTTGATTTGAATGTTATATTTTCCTAATACAATCTAAACCTGTACTTGGTTTTAGAAAAACACTGTTGGCCTTATTCAATTTGTGGGTATCTAGAACCCCATTTCAAGCATTCCTTTACTAAGCCAGACCTCCCCAATCTTATACTGGTCAAATTAATTGCTGGGACTAAATGTATGACTTACTATGCCTGGTACATTTCTTTTTGTTGGTTTTAGCCCATTGTGTTGTATGTTAGGATCCTGTTAAACATATAAAATTAACTTTTTGGGGAGGTCATCCATAGCTAAACCAGGGAAAAGTCATAGCTATGTTGGATTTGGGTTGGAACAAGACATTTTACCAAGACAGAAATTCATCACTTGGGTGAGTTTGATTGATTGCCATTTGACAAACCATTTCTGAAGGGTGTTGGTTAATAAGTCAGTTCAATCTAGAGGGGAGAGCTATGTCATGACCCTGTTTTTCTCAATAGTCCTTTCACCTAGTCAGTTGTTGGCAAACTGCGGCTCGCGAGCCACATGCAGTTTGCTGACCACTGACCTAGATGACAACAGAAGTCACCAGCCAAATCTGCAAGTGCTCTGTGGGCATAATTCCCAATATTATCTAGAACACAGGTAGGCACATAATCAAGTTTTGATAATTCTTGTCAAGTCTTGAACCTGAACTGTGGAGGAAACTGGGGCCAACAACAATTAGTAGTACAATGAAATGGGACACTCCTCCAAATTACTGTTGCTCTCTCTCTAGTGGGTATTTATCCCTCCAGCTTCTGAACCCTTTTCTGAGCCTTATTCTTACACTTAGGCCTTTTATTTCTCCAGGCTAAACCTTCCTCCTCTCGCTGGCATTTGTTCATTACTTATCAGATAATTCATTGTTTATTCATCAGATATTTATTGAGCACCCACAATGCGCCTTTATACAGTGCTAGACACTGGATACAATGGTGAGCAAGATAAATCTGTGATCTACTGGGAGGAGACAGACAGGTACTTCCAGTGCCATATGATAAGTGGAACAGTCAGAGGATATGGTACAGTGCTATAAGAGGGTCCCCTAGCCAGAGTGGGAGGAAAATCTTCCCAGAAGACATAAAATCTAAGATGAGTCCTTAAGAATAAGTGGGAGTTGGCCAAATGACAAGCGTCATGGAAAGCATTCTAGGAAGAGAACAGTATAAGCAAGGATTTAGGAACACAAAAATCTCTGATTGCCAACTTTTTTTAGTATCTTTCTCTTTTTAGTATCCTGTCCAGTTGTCTAGAAATAACATGTCGCAGGCATTCATTTAATTTTCTAGCTCTATGTTTTCTAGCCAAGTTTCTGTAAGTAAAGACTGCCTGCTTTTTGTGCCGTAGAATGGTCCTACACCCGCCATTACTTTGCCTTTTTTTTCCATTGAGAAAGCATTGGAGTTAGTTAACTCCTACCTACATTCCTGCTTCTTTCCAGGGGAAGGGCCATACCTTCCCCATTTTGATAGTTTAGGTCCCTGACAGGTGCCTGGTACGCCATAGGTATTCAACACGTTTGAAGTATTGAAAACTTAACTATTTATAGATTCTAATATGCATAAAGAATGTTCTGTAAGACACAACCAGATGCATGTAGCCCTCTGACTTAGAAATCATAGGAAGCTGACTTTGTAGCCAAAAGAAATCAAAGGGCTACTATTTAATAAAAATCTATGTCAACAATTTTTTCTTGAGAAATTGTTATATGTAGATTTCCTTTCATCGCTCAAAGAAAGTTTACAGAACAGGACCGAGGCTCTTGTGCCTTCTGACAATCATCTCCAAGAGTTGCTGAGCACTCTGCCAAGGTGCCTGCTGCCTCAAAGGTGAGAGCCCCGGGCTACCCAAGTTCTGCCCAGAGATGCGGGATGGTTTCTCTCTTTTAATATGCTCAGCTGGAACAGAATCTCAGAATGTCCAGAGCAGTGAGCCATGCGGAATGAGAGCAGATGAGCTGAGCAAAGAGATAAACTAGGCATTGCCCAAGGGGCACTGACAAATGAACTGACCTCATGCTTTGCTTTCAAATCAGAGTTCTCAAAAGTTATCAAAGTTGGAACATGTCAAAGCACATGACATATATCAGAACTTCCTACTGACAGAAATTAGGAGATGATAATGTTAACAAGGAATGAAAAGATGCAAAGAGGTATGTGCCCTGAGTCTAAATTACTATTTCAAAATTCATGAGCCAAAAAAAAAAAAATTAAAAAGAAAAGAAAGAAAAATTTCAATTACCAATAAAAACAAACAAAAAAATAGATGAAACTAAAATATTCTTAGTAAATAAAATGCAGGGCCAATATAAAAGCAAGCCAGGGAAATGGAAACCTGAAGGACCAATAAACACTCAGTGGTGACCGGGGACCTACACTAAAACTGCAAGGAGATACCACTTCACATGCAAGTACTTAGCAACATTAAAAATGCTAACAATTACATGGAAAACCACGAATATTGCTAACAGAAATTAAAGAAGACCGAAACAAATGGAGGGGTATATTATGTTCATGCGTTTCAAGACTCAATATTGTTAAGATGCCAATTCTGCTCAAATGCATCTATACATTCAGTGCAATTGCAGCCAAAATCTCAGTAGGCTTTTTTGAAGAAATTAACAAACCAATTCTATAATTCTCATGGCAGTGCAAAGGACCTAGATCAGGTAAAACAACTTTGCAAAGGAAGAACAAATTTGGAGGACTAATACTAACTAATGTAAAAATCCTATATAATAAAAGGCTAATATGCAAATTGACCGAACAGCGGAACTGGTTGCTATGACGCGCACTGACCACCAGGGGGCAGATGCTCAATGCAGGAGCTGCCCCCTGGTGGTCAGGGTGCTCCCACAGGGGGAGCGCTGCTCAGCTAGAAGCCTGGCTCCTGGCTGGCGAGCGCAGTGGTGGTGGCGGGAGCCTCTCTCACCTCCACAGTAGCGCCAAAGGATCCCGAACTGCAAGAGGGCACATGTTGGGCTGAGGGACGCTGCCCCCCTTCAGTGCACGAATGTCATGAACCGGGCCTGTAGTTTATTGTAAAGCACCAGTTATCAGGATAGTGTAGTATTGATGCAAAGAAAAAAGATATATCAATGAAACAGAATAAAGAGCCCAGAAACAGATCTACACTTTTTCCTAGGTTGCTCTAGACTAGCATCCTCCTGGTTTCTATCCTGTTGGTTCATCACAACCTTTATAAATCATCTTTGGAGGGAGAAAGCTAACTGTGACTTTGGCCTTATGTGTGAGAGAAAATGGTCCTCCTGGCATTGGATATCAAGTAGTTTTATTACTTGAAATTTATGATTGGTATGTATAACGCTGTGGGCCTGGAATGAGGAGGTTGTCCGTTTGTGAGGGAAGGGATCTAACCTAACAGGCACTGACATTCTTGACAGTCAGCAGCAGGAGCCTTTCCCTCACCAGGAATCAAGGTGGAGAATCCTGGAACTGGTCTTCTTAGGCCATGCCAATGAGCACCCTCCACCTGTCCTCATCTTCTTGCCTCATCTGACACCATGAACAACAACCTCCTTCTTCAACATTGTTCCACGTTGGCTTCCAAGATTCCATGCTCCTGTCTATGGTTTCAGACTCTTTCTCTCTTCCATCCCTCAGAATGCTGGTTTCTTCTTCTAATCTCTTCCCTTATTCTATGAAGTCTCTCTGGGGTTCCCCACCCACTGTTAGAGTTTGGATTGCCCCTACAATGAGATAACCCATCTGCCTCCTGAACTCAAATTCAGTTAATAGCACCCCAGGCAATGTTTTCCTCATTCTACACATTCTTTAAGAAGAAAATTTTAGTTTTTCTCCATTGTAAAGGAAAGCACATTTACTATTAAGAAGTTAATAAAGAGAAGAAAATATTAATTCCCACACAATTCCCACACATTTTTATCTTCCTATCTCTTCATATATTTTTTCCAATTCAAAAAATTTTTCATCATCTTTTCCTTTCTCCCTCTCTCACTCTTCATTCAACTTGTAAATACAAAAATTACCCAAATTATAGCTATTATGCATACAATCAGGTCTAGTTATATGCTGCTTTCAATGAACACGAAAGCAATATGCCTTGAAGCAAGGATAAATAAAAATTAGGGAGTCATGTATAAAGCCCCTGAAAATGTCCAAAATCTACTTGAAAATCACTATAAAACTTTCCATCAATTTCCATATCAGCCTCTGATAATGATTTTTATTAAATACCACATTTAAAAAATTTTAAAACTGTGCTATTAAATACTGTTTTTTTATTTTTACAATCTGTTCTATAACTATTTGTAGTTCTAGTGTTTTTTGTTACAAAATACAGTTCATCAGTTATACTGTAAGTTATATGATATTTTGTGTGCAATCTAAAAATCTCTTCACCATTTACAGTATTATTTATCCGGAGAAGTAGTACATTCTAGGTTTCTATGAAACAATTTTTGAAATATACCCTATGTATAAATTGGGGGAGCTCCTGTACTTTCCTTAGGGCTGTAGAAAATGATGGTATTTATTATTATATCTAATTTTACTTTAAAACTTTTATCCCAACTGAATCTTTAGGGACAATCCTTTATAACATTAGCCCCATCCAAACTACTCACTTGGTGATTTTTATTTCTCCTATATCACTTACCTTTTAAAAAATATTTTTATTGATTTCAGAGAGGAAGGGGGGGGGGGAGAGAGAAACATCAATGATGAGAGAATCATTGATTGGCTGCCTCCTGCATGCCCCCTACTGGGGATCAAGCCTGCAACCCATGCATGTGCCCTCATAGGAATTGAACCATGACTTCCTGGTTCATAGGTCTATGTTCAACCACTGAGCCATGCCAGCTTGATGAACTCCCTTTGATATGGGGGAGGGAATGTTTGCAATGACCGCATCCTGATTCTTAACCCTTTATATTTCGTCTACCATTTGTTCTCTCCAAAGATTTATGCTTGCTAGAATTCATAGTCTAAGCAAATTCAGAGCTGTAGGATATGACACTATTGCCCTTTCCTCCTTCTCTCCTTCTAACCTCACCTTGCCATACTTGCTAATGCAGTGGATAACTGAAGATGTAGTCTCTGTCCTTTAAGATTTTCTTCTTCAGGGCTGTCCCTTTTCTTTCCTTCCCTTTTCTCTCTGGAGCCAGTCAGTCACACCTATTGGAGATGCCTTTTACATGCTCATACAAGCAAGATAAGTAAATTGCTTAGGACATTCTCCATGAATTTCAAGAATACGGGTAACACATGTTCTAGTCCACAAATGCCTTTAATACAATGGGAAATATAAGTGGGCTTCAGTTATATCTTCTTTTATATAACAGCTTTCCCCTAAAAACTGTAAGTTAATTAGAAATTAATATATTAATTTAAAATACAATAGGACAATGAACAAGATTAAACTATACTACCTAGGAATGCACATTTTGGTGATAAAATTATAAAAAGAAAAATGCAACAAACAGATTTCTATGGAAGTCAGAAGAGCAGTTACTAATCAGAGGAAAGGGCTACAGTTGAGCCAGGGAACATGCATGGAACTTCTGGAATGGGTGGCAAAGTTCTACTTTATTACCCAGGTGGTTGTCTTAGTCAGTTCAGGCTTCTAAAGCAAATTACTGTAGATTGTGTGTCTAAAGCAACAAATGTTTATTTCTCAGAGTTCTGGAGGCTGGGAAGTCTAACATCAGGGTGGCTGGGTTCTGGTGAGAACCCACATACTGATTTACAGAGGTTGTCTTCTTACTGTGTCCTCACATGGTGGTGGTGGTGGTGGTGGTGGGGAGGGGTGGAGAGGCGAGGGAGCAAGAGAGAGATCATCCCTCTGTGTCTCTTCTTTTAAGGGCACTAATCCCATTCACGAGAGCTTCACCCTCATGACCTAATCACCTCCCAAAGGTCAACCTTCAAATATTATATTGGGAATTAGGGTGTCCACATTGGGGAAGATACAAACATTAAATCCATAGCAGTGGTGTTCACTTTATAATAATGTATTAAGCAAATGGTTTACATGGTTTCCTGTATCTGTCTGAATTTTATAATAAAAAGGTTTTAAAAACAGCATTGGGAAGTTTGGTTTTGAGACGAAACATGTCAGCTTTTCTTGTCTTTGAAACATAGTTTTTTAGCCCTCACTCTACTGAATAAACACGAATCTTTGCATGTTGTTTGCTTAAAGGAAGATGGAACTGTATTGGCAAAATACTGTTCTCCAAATTGCCAGTGAATAAGCCTGTGCTTTTGAGGGCAGCACACTATTTTTTGCACTGTAGTAACTGCTTACATAAAGGGCTCAATCTGCTTCCCATGGCATGTTTATGCAGCTCTTACAGTCCTGGGCTTTTATAGATATACTAGTATATTGGCCCATAATGATCTGTGTTCTGTTCTGAGGAGCAGAGAGATAGGTCAGTAGAGTCAATTGTTGAAGCAAGGGACTGGGATTTGAACTTGGCCTATCATAGCTTAAAAGAAAGCAATTTTATTCCAGATTCAAAATGGTTTACTCTGCATGGATTGGGGGATAGGTGGGGGGAAAGAGATGGGGAGTCTCAAATCATCACCACCATTACTGACCAGAAGAAACCTAGGTAATAATACAAAAAGTATTAGGTACTTTCTGTCCAATCCAAAAAGTCCCAATGGATGGTCATAGGTCTTAGTGGAGATACCCTGAATATTTCTGTATATTTTCTGCTTCATTAAGAATTTCTGGAGCGGTCTCTGCTCACTTTTACCCACTATTCTTCACTAATGTTAGATAAGCATGGTAAATGTCCCACAGTGGCCAAATGGTGAGATAAGGCAGACTATTTTAACAACAACACATGAGGTTGGCAAAGATGTGAAAATCAAGACCTGAAGAACAGAACCAATCTCCAATGGGAGAACAGAGCATTTAAGGTAAGGAAGCCTGAAGATATCAGATTATGGTTTAATTCCAAGGGCGATGCACTGCTCAGAGTCCCAGATGTTCCATTTGAATTCCTCCAGTTGCCACTTAGAACTACTAGCCTATAAATTTAATTGGTTATAGGCATGATTTCCCAAGATGCTTGTTGACTTTTTAAATGTAGCATCGTATTGCTTTTAATAAGGTATTTGGGCTCCACAAAGTATGTTTCCAAAAAAAAAAAAACACACAAAAAAAAACACCAAAGCTAATTCACTACACTTAACACTTCAGTGCTTCTCTAAGTCAATAAAATCTGCCTCTGCTTAAATATAACCAGGATCTCAACCATCTCAGCTCCTGTAATAGAGAACTTTCCCTTCCATTCTCACAGAAGTCCTCCAGAAGATGGACAAAGCTGGTTGTAATAAGAGATAGATTTTAGATTATCACTATTAGAAAAACAAATGTGCCCCTCTTTAGGAACAGTGTTAGTGAAATAACTCATTATCTCTAACGTAGTATCTCCCATTAACTCTTTAACATTTCCCTATGCACCTCCTAATGTCTTTTCTGCTACCATTGAAGTCATCTGGTCCCTTACATGCTTTCTTGCCTCTGATTTTAATTAGAACCTGACCCTGGCTCACTTTGAATACTCTCTGGTGTGTGGCTCCACTCTGACACCCCTAGGCTCCTGACAGTTTCCTTACCTATGAACTGAAGTGATCACTGAAAACATCAACACCCAACCATACACCAGAAATCAGAGTCTTCTTTTTTTAAAAAATATTTTATTGATTTTTTTACAGAGAGGAAGGGAGAGGGATAGAGAGTTAGAAAGATCGATGAGAGAGAAACATCGATCAGCTGCCTCCTGCACACCCTCTACTAGGGATGTGCTCGCAACCAAGGTACATGCCCTTGACCGGAATCAAACCTTGGACCCTTCAGTCTGCAGGCTGACACTCTATCCACTGAGCCAAACCAGTTAGGGTCAGAATCTTCTTGATCTTAAGATGGGTTCCCAGTTAGAAGACTGAAAATACATGCTATTTTAATGCAGGAGAGAGTTTCAGTAAAGTTAAGGCAAGAGTTGATCTTGGCCAGACACAGAGGGTTGAAGATGGTGTTCATTTTCACATATTCATTGTATGCTATAAGTAAGAGGCATTCATTTACTTATTCATTCAATAACATTTAGTGAGCATTAATCCTGCCAGCTACTGTGCTTATGGCTGCAGACAGAATAATAAGCTAAATAATATAATCTCTGCTGTCTTTGAATTTTCAATAATGATCCCCAAATTTACAAATCCTCAGACCTACTATGCAAATGTTACAAAGGAAAATCGCAGGGATGCCCTAGCCAGTTTGGTTCAGTGGATAGAGTATTGGCCCGCGGACTGAAGAGTCCCGGGTTTGTTTCTGATCAAGGGCACATACCTGGGTTACAGGCTTTATTCCCTGACCTGGTCGGGGTTCTGATGGGAGGCAACCAATTGATGTGTCTCTCTCACATAGATGTTTATCTCCCTTGGTCTCTCCCCCTCCCTTCCACTCTCTCTAAAAATCAACGGAAAAATATCCTCGGGTGAGGATTAACTGTGGAGAGTGGCTACAGCGTTCAGACAGGATCAAGCCTTGGACTTGCGGCAAAGCCACATGTAAGTCCCAGCTTGGAGGGCAAAGCCCTCCCAGCACAGTTATAGCCAAAAGGCTATGGTTGTAAGCTTGACCTTATAGTCCAACCCTGCAGTCCTAGTTAGCTAAGGGATGTGGGCTGCAGGGGATGCAGCAAGTGCTGTGTCAAAACAAGGCTTGATCCTGTTGGAAAGCTGTAGCCGTTCTCCACAATTAACAACAAAACAAAACAAAACACCTGCAGGAACAATAGAAGAGCAATAAAGGGGGAGATGCAACCTGGTCTGGGGTTTAGGGAAGGCTTCCAAGGAAGTGCTTTAATGTGAAGGGAGCATAGAAAATACCCAAGGGAAAGGGGAGTGGAGAGAAGACCCCTCCAGGCATAGAGAACAGATCTGTAAAGGCCCCGAGTCAGAAAGGAATGAGGCACACTCAAGGAACTGGAAGAAGACCAGGATGGTTGAGCCTGAAGTAGGGCCCCTGAGGGATGTGGAGAAGGAGACTCAGGCCAGATGGCATAGAGCCTGGGAGACAGTGTTAAGGATCGGATATGTTATCCTAAGAGCAAAAAGAAGCCACTGAAATTTTTTTAAACAAAATGACTGACAGGATCAGAATGTGACCATCAGAGGGAACAACATTATGGGAGGGAGTTAGGAAGCTCTTTCAATGGCCCCGGTAAGAGATGAGAAGTGAATGGGCCTGATAGTTCTCTAGGAAGTAAAATGGATCCAGCTAGGCGATGGAAGGACTATGAGGGATGATGAAAAGGGAGGCTTGCCCACTGCCTGGATGAAAGTTCCATTTAGTGAGATAGGGGGCTAAGAATACTACTTCTGCAGAGAAGAGAGAAAACAAACACATTTCCTACATTGCAGAAACAGAATCACCAACTAAAGCTTTAATGACATCAGTTTTCTATGTTAACAGTGAGATTGGGTGAGCTCTTAAAATGAGAAAAACATCTTACAGTAGCAGAAAAATGATCTGATAAGGATGCCAGAGAACTTCATAAAATGTCATGTAATCCACCTCATTAAAGAAAGTGTGCATCTCAAGAATTTTAAAGTATTGAAGAAAAAAGGTTTTACTTATAGCAAAGTTAAATGCTTTCTTGTAGAAGGAAGCCAGGACATTACAGCTTTTACTCTTTTTTTCCTTCCCATTTATTTTTGTTTTTCTTTAGGAAAAATTAAAAAGAAACACTGGAGAGCCTTTATAGCTACCTTAAAGTTTCACTGGAAAAGCATCACTTACAGGAAAACCTAATAATATTAACCCTGGTCCTCACTAAATGTTACAAAGAAAGTCTCTGACAGATATCATTTTGTAACTCTTGAATGAGTGACCAGCTAAAAATGCCAAATTGAGACTGAATTGGTCTCTGCTTAGGCCAAGCATGGCCTAGAAAATGATGGAAAACTACAAGTGTCCAATTATAGTATGCAGATTGCAGAATATTTAAGATAGGCTACTGAAGATTTCATAGGACTCACAGAATAGGGAGTCGGGTGGGGAAGACACGTGGTTCTATATACAGGGAACCTGCCAGCAATCCTTACCTTCTGTTTGGAGGGCCCAATTTTATACTAGGGGAGAAATGGACCTTCGGCAACCTTACTGAGGAGTTCTCAAAGAAACTTTGGCTTTTTACAAATTAGATTGAAAAGTCATTTTAAAAGGAAAGAAAATAAAAACAACTGATCTTAAAATAGACTTCTGGTATGGTTTTCAAAGAACAGAAGGTAATGATTCTTTGTTTATCAGGGTGTAAGACTTAATGTTTAAAATATTTATTAAGTGATGCTAACCTTCATTTGGAAAATCAAAACAGCATTCACTTGCAAACTAAATTTTCCCATGTTTCTTTGCAAATCTTCTAGCTTTTTAACATGATCTTTTCTTTCTCATTATCCTGGGAACTGACTCACCTACACATAATCTAAACTGGTGCTGTATGTACTTTTTTTTTTGCCCCAGTTTTCAGGGTGAACTTAATTTTAATCTGTAATGGAATCTTTTCTGCATCTTCTCAGTAGAGCCTATGAATGTTTTAAAAGCATGTGCTAATATGAGAAGTACTCATGGATTGATAATTCTTTACATTTCTAGTCTGTAGCCCAGATAGGACTGTCTCAATAGCTTCTGAAAATGTGAATTGTGTAAAAGAATGTGGGTAGTAGGGCCTGCTACTCTAATAGTTTCAAGGCATAGCCTATAGCAGTGGTCGGCAAACTGCAGCTTGCGAGCCACATGCGGCTCTTTGGCCCCTTGAGTGTGGCTCTTCCACAAAATACCACGTGCGGGCGCGCACGTACAGTGCGATTGAAACTTCGTGGCCCATGCGCAGAAGTCGGTTTTCGGCTCTCAAAAGAAATTTCAATCATTGTACTGTTGATATTTGGCTCTGTTGACTAATGAGTTTGCCGACCACTGGCCTATAGACCAGGTTGGTAAGGTCAGGATAAATTAGAGATGGAACACACAAGAGACATGGAGGAAGACACTGCACCAATTCTTTCAAGGACTGAGCTATGGCAAAAGCAGTCTATAGCAGTGGTCGCCAACCTTTCGGACCTCACGGACCACCAGTGGTCGGCGGACCACCAGTTGGCGACCACTGGTCTATGGGAACCCACTCGGGGGAGCTGGGTGTGCTTTTTAGAAGCGGAATTGTGTTTATTCATCAGTTCTGGTGAAGGTAGGAAAAGGCAAAACTATTTAAAAAGGGGAAAATCGCCACCACCAAGGAACACTCAATGGATTCAAATCTGCAACTTGCCTGTGAAATCAGTCCCAGAAGCCCGATGTCTGAGATAAATACCCTGCACAGAATCACATAGATAATGAAGAACATCTTTCCTAATGTCCTGTTCATAGAAGACTTCTTTCTTCCTTTACCTCCTGAGCTTTTTTAGCATTCTTATTTTAAAGTTCCTTTCTGGTTGCTCTATCTCAGTAGGGTCTCAGTTCGACTATGCAAATAAATGGGCTTTGTTTTTAACTGTGAGCTCTAGCGACAGCTGCCTTTTGGGAGACTCCTCCTGGTGCCCTGCGTCAAAAAGTGGTCTCCATGGGGAAGATGTGAGAATGGTTTTTGTTTAGTTTTTCAGTCCTTGGATTGGTTTTTACATTTCCTTCTTCAGGGTGGGGCTCCTGCTCTTTCTGAGTAGTATATAACTTTGGGCCCAACGCCAGCTGCCGGGCAGGTTGGCACTCTGATTTTTCAGGGATGACTCTTTCTTCCCCCACTGTCCACGTGGGCTGCCCAATTCTGTGCCACATCCCCTGTGGACTCTTCCCACACTCTGGACAGTCCCCTTCTGGCCCCTAGCTTTAGGCGAGGGGCCCAGGTCCATATCCTAGCCACTCCCATGGACCTACTGTCTCAATTCCAGCCACCCAAGATGTAGTCTAACTCCCATCTACTTCTCAGAAGACAAGTATTGATCTGGTTTCTCCAGCTGTAAGAATGCAGTTCTATCTCCTCTGAAAGTCTGTCATAGACACCAAAATTCACAATCACTAAATCAGCAGGATCTCACATTTCATTTAAAGAAATCTGAAAGTGTTTTTACACACAAGATGATGTAGTCAGAACCACGCTGGCCTGGGAGTCGGGAGACCAGGCTCTAGGCTGAGCTCAGCCCCAAACAAGCTGTGTGACTGCAGCTAAGTGTGTCGACCATTTTGGGTCTCCAGGGAGAAAACTAAGAATTTGGAATTAAAATAGCGAGTAGTCTGGCCTCTTCCTGCTCTAAAATTCCATGCTCCTATAAAACACAATCTTTCATCTTCTATGGCCAAGTGGGAGGCCAGGATTGGGGGGCGGGGGGAGGCAGCAGGATAACTTACAGGAAGCCCCTAGGTCCCAGCCTCCCAGGACTATGTGGCTCTCCAAGACACATTAGCACTTCAAACACTGTTGCTGTGACAGGTGAACTCACAGAGGTAAGGAGGGAGGCAGTTCTGTTTTGTTTTTCAAACCAGTATGTAAACATTAACTGTTCATACACATTATTCAACACCCCCCATTCATTTTTCATGAGCCCATACAAACATATCAAAGGGACAATGTTCCACTCCTAGTGCTGCTCTCAGAGTTACAGACTCATTTCCCTCTGTCAGCAAACCTGAAGGCCAGGGTCTTTGTTGAGTTTTGACTTAGTTTCTTCTGCTTTTTCTAAGAGTAACTCATGGAAATAGAAAGAACTTTACAAAATAAAAATAGTGCATCCCGCACTCTCCCGGCCTCCCTACTCTCCCACCAGGTAGTGTGTGTATTCACATAAACAGCCTTTGGAAACAAGCACGGTGTACACCTTAGGTATCTGAGCACACAAGAGGCATCGCTTGGGCACCGCGTGCAGGCACAGAGCAGGCAGTGAGCACCAGAGCAGGACTGAGTTGAGGCTCCAGAGCTTCTCCAGGCCCTTGGGCACCTATTACCTCAACAATCCTTGCCACAACCACTTTCCCATTTGCTAAGGAGAACCTTATTTGAGCATCTTTCCTCGAAGGCATTCCACAGATATACTCATACCCAGAAAAAAAATCACTGTAGGAGAGTTTGAAGATGATGATCGTCAATCATTTTGATTATGTCCCCTATGATGGAAATTAGGTACAAGGAGTACTAAAGTCAGAGTTTGAAAACACGGGTTCTAGTCCCCACTCGTCCTTAACTGTGGCACCATGGCCAAGTTGTCCGGCACCTTGGGGGTCTTAGTTTTCTCATTTATAAAATGTGTAGGTTTGAGAAAATGATTTTTAATGTAGCTGTAGGTTTTAACCCTTTGCACTCACTTGCTTTTTTCTCGATTCCTTTATTCTACTCGGGATTTAATTTTTTAAATACCCCAGATTTTACAAAGCGTGGCAGTAGAATAAAAACTGGAGTTTCTTTTCATACAAACTTATTTATTTGGATTTTTTTATATTTCAAATTATTGATACATTCAAAGTGTAATTTTAATCTCGACATCCAAGTGCAAAAGGTTAAAATTCTAGTAGTCTATGATAAGGTTACTAAGAACTAGGAAAGCATTGTTTATATTAAAGAAAAAACTTAGCTGATTACATGGGGGAACGTTCAAATGTATAGATTCCCAGGCCCCATCCCAGGGCGGGGGAAGTGGTTTCTAAAGCACCTCAGAAGATCCTGATGATGATCCAGAACTGGGAACCACTGGCTGTAGGCAACAGAACTGGCTGGACTGGATGGCCAGCAGGACAACAGTGAACTGGCTGGGTCAACCAGAAGGAAATCAGGAACTGACATTCTGTGGGGATAACGACCGTTCACATTAATGAATGGGGAAATGTCTATCCAATCTGCAAATGACAGTAAATCTTGGAGGGGATTCAGTATTTCAAACAACCTCAGAGGCTGAAGGAGTGGTCAGGACCCAATGGTATAAAGACCAAAGAGGAAAGATCCAATGGCGGATCCTTGGAGACGAAAGGAAAACCTCACTAGGATGAAAGTGGCGGGGGCAGAAACAGACCTAAGCATCAGGGTGGATAACAAAATGGCCAGGAACCAGACTTTAGCACTGGACCTGGCGGTAGATACAGGAATTGAATAAGACTGAGTTTCATTGTTTTTACATGGAGAATTCCAGTTATAACAGTTTAAATAACACTAGTTCCCCAAGAACAGCGTCCAAATTTCAGCTGCCATGGTATAGGGACTGTGGGTAACTGCATACAGTACAAGTGTCACTGCTGACTCTTCAGTGTACAAATCACAACGCATCAGGATCAGTGACACATTATGTAACTCCTTTCAAAGTGTGTCCGTGATTGGTCAGTGTGCAGCTGTTATTAAGTTCACACAATGAACAACAAAGCGTGCAATGAGATTGCCTCCTTGTCTCCCAGTGATAAAGCAAAAAATGAATGGATAATGCAACGGGGAGAGGGGGGAGATGGCCAACAAAGATGAAGCGCAGCAAAGAAACAAAGAGTGATGCCGCCGAATGTAAACAGTTTGTAGAAGACACAACCAACTGTGTGATTGCTGACACGGCTGCCGTTGGAGAGACTGGATCCGCGCCAGAGGAACTTGGTGAAGGTAAACTCATCGCGACATAAATGAGGAAAGCGGTTGTGATGAAAGGTATGAAGATGTCCCAGAGGAAGTGATGCTGGCACAAAAGCTTCCTATTAAAGGAAACCTTGGAGATATCTCATAGCATTGAAAGCACAAAGGATACAATATTAGAAGCTGATCCAAACTTAGAAAGGAATATGACAATTCGCCAAGGCATAGAAAGGATGCTTCCTCAGTATCGTAAGTTATAGGACAAGAAGGCAAGCACTGTTCAAACTACCCTGGAGGAGATTTAAAAAAAAACAACAATACACTTTGTCAATATTTATAATATTTTAACTTACAGTATACTGGTACTGATATTAGTTTGACTATGGTTTTCACTCTCCTATACATTTATACCAGGAATAGAGTTTTAAATGTTTTTGTTGTTAATCCTCACCCGAATATATATTTTTTTTCATTGAATTTTAGAGAGAGTGGAAGGGAGGGGGAGAGACACAGAGAAAGACACATTGACTGGTTGCCTCCTGACAGTGCAGGGATGGAGCCTGCAACCGAGGTACATGTCCTGGACCAGAATCGAACCCAGGACCCTTCAGTCCACAGGCTGACAGTCTATCCACTGAGCCAAACCGGCTAGGGCGAGTTTTAAGTGTTTTGAAACACATTTATGTATCATAATCTCCCCACTGATCAGTAAGATCACATTATATAGTCTTAGCTTGCACGGTTATTTTACAGTCTCCCATGGTCATTTTTACAATCTCACACTACTGTGCACAGCAGAAACGGCTGGTATTTAGAAATCATGAGGTGAGTTTCTCATTATACTAAGTACTCATCAGATATTTCCACAGCACCAGGTCCAGTTTAGACATCACAACCGAAACAGACACGAAGAATTTGAAGAAGATGAAAGGAATAATAGGTAAGAGGCTAAAGAACCAAGCTATAGGAAAACATGTAAGGAAGTGGGTTTCTGTCAATGAAAAGAAGGCTGAAGTGGTAATTTAAGTATGGCTGATCTTCAGTGACTTTTCTATACTAGACACTGACTAGTCAGTATTCATCTCCACTAACGACTGAACAAATAAAAATCAATTTTAACTGCAATATGAGGGGCCTGGGGTAAGTGAAGAATGAACTTACACACAGTAAAAAAAAAAGGTGCCATATATCAAAACATGTTTCAAAGACAGTTCAGTAATTTTCCTTTTGGAAGTCCCAAAATGTAGAGTCAGTTCTCATCCATCTGGAATGGTTTAGGTTTTGAAGACAGGCAACGAATGATGGACTGTACGACCTTTCAAGGGCTTTGCTAGAGCCAGATGCTATGATTTTTTCCACTGTGAGACTTTATCTTACCCTAAGCTGCCAATTACTTCTGAGCACCGGACTTACATTGTTCTTTGCTTTATACACTCAGCTCTGTTTGTCCCAGTTAAAGGGCATTAGGTTATGGAGTGGAACTCTGACGGGAAAGCAAAGCTGCAGAGCAATGCTGTTCTCCAAGGCTCTAGGCTGGGGACTGCTGCAGTGGCTCTGATGTATGCAGCACCCACCGCATCAGTGCATCCATACAAATGAGCCCCAAGTGCCTGGGCCTGCTCCTGTGGCCGCTGCGGCTGCTGCATTTTCTGCACTCAGACCTGCAGTGTTCCAGGTATCCATTACAAAGCTCACCACCAAACCAGCCTTAACACCCTCCCATGACAAGGCATGTACAGTGAGGACCGCGAATGAGCTCTCTTCAGCACTGACAATTCTTGAGTTATAATCCATGCAATTGTTGCCACAAGAAATCCATAATCTCTTCTCTGTTAAGAATTATTGGGCCTACCAAATGAGGGAATACTTGACATTTTTAAACAGGGCTCAGAGCTGTTCTCCATTCTCCCATCTCTGGCTGGCATTTATGTATTAGGGCTACTAAACTTGAGCCTCACTCTAACACTCTTCAGGAAATGGCTCAATCATGAAATCTCTAATACATTGCAATGTCCTAGCCCTACGTTCTTCTTCCAATGACTAGATTTCCAAGGAGGAAGCATGTGAGAGACAAAACCCAAACCTTGACTTCCAACAAGATGAAGTACAAGAGACACAGAAGCTCCTTAAAGTGTAAGTTACTTGAGGATAAGGTGTCTTTCATTAAAACACACACACACACACACACACACACACACACACACACACACACACACTCACACACACACCCCAAACCTGTTGAGAATAGAATATTTGCTTCTCCATTAATCAATCGCACACTGGAACTGAAATTTGTTGTTTCAGCACACTTCTAATTGCAGATAGTTTTGAGTTTGGTGTTTTTGTTTTGGTTTAATATGACTTGTACTTTCAGATTGAGAATTGTCTCCTACAGCAGAAATATTCAATTGGTTGGAATCCTGAGTATGACCAATTATTTATTTGAGGGGAAATTTGTGAATTCTTAAGAGAAAAAAAACACCCCTTAAAATAACAAGATTAATTACGTAAGTTTTCATTTAAATTTAATATCGATGTTAATAAATACACATCACCAAACACCCTTGGGGTGTAACAAAGACCCACACTCTGTCACACGTGGACAACCTTGCTTCAACTCTGACACAGACATCTCTACTTACAAAGAGACACTGAACAATTCGTTCTCTCACAAGCTCACAGAAGATTTTAGTAGGAGGATGGAAGAATAAGATTTGAAAATAACTACTGTAAGCAAAGAAAACAGTAACTACTATGATTTGTCCTCCTTTTAGATCAAATTATATTGTTTTTAACTAAAGAGAACAGAATGTAACAATTTTAGAAATAAGAGAACTCCTCTGGAAGTGTTTGCATAGAGTTGCTCTAGATTTTACAGGGTTGGCTAATAAAACCTTCTGTCTTAATGGAAATGTTCGACGTTTGCACTATCTAATATGGAAGCCACTAACCACTTATGGCCTGATGCAACTTGAAATGTGGCGAATACAACCGAGGCTCTACATTTTTAGTCTAATTTTAAATTAAGTACCTACATGCAGTTAGTGGCTAGTGCAGTGCAGATCTAGAACCAGGTTCCCAAATCTAGCTACACAATAGACTCAATCACTAGAGGAGCTTAAACAATACTCTGGATCCTGTCTTCTATTGATTCTGACTTAATAGGTCTGAGTAAGAATCACCATTGGCATTTTTAAAAAGTTCCCCAGGTGACTTTTTAAAAACTTAAAAAATCACACAACTTTATTCCTTTAGAGGAGTTTTAGGCTCACAGAAAAATTAAGAGGGTACAGAGAGTTCACATATACTTCCTGACCCCACACATGCACAGCCTCCCCCATTATCAACCCCCGCCCCCCACACACACACCGCAAAGAGATACATTTATTACAACTGACGAACCTACATTGACACAGCATAATCACCCAATGTCCATGGTTTCCATGAAGGTTCACTCTTGGTGTGGTACATTACATGAGTTTGGACAAATGTAGAGTGACATTATCTACCATCTGGCGTCAACATCGAGTAGCTTCACTGACCTAAAAATCCTCTGTGCGCTGCCTGTTTACCCCTCTAACCTCTGGCAACCACTGATCCTTTCACTGTCTCCATAGATACGCCTTTCCCAGAAAGTCACAGAATTGGAATTATTATACAGGATGCAGCCTTTTCAGATTAGATTCTTTCACTGAGTAACATGCATTTAAGTTTCTCCCATGTCTTTTCGTGGCTTGATAGCTCATTTCTTTTTAGCACAGAATAATATTCCATTGTCTGATGTACCACAGTTTATCCATTCACCTACTGAAGGACATTCGGTTACTTCCAAGTTTTGACAATTATGAACAAAACCGCAGATTTTTATATGGACGTAAATTTTCAACTCCTTTGGGTAAATACCAAGGATCGAGATTCCTGGATCAGATGGTAAGAGTCTATTCTGTTCTGAAAGAAGCTGCCAAACTGTCTTCCAAAGTGAGGTACCGTTTTCATTCCCACCAGTAATGAATGAGAGTTCCTGCTGCTCCATATCCTTGCAGATTAGGCTCTGGCTACCTGGCTTCTCCTGAGGGCTGGCTGGCTTAAGAACAGTGTGCTCCGGTGTATTTCAAAATACTTGTTTTCCTTTCCTCTGCAAGAACCACAAAGGGATTTTTCTTTGATGTTTACTGTGGGAACCTGGAGGAGCTCTGGGGGGCAAGTTTACTATATTGCGAGGGGCATCCTATGACTGAGTCCCCTTTGTCGACTGATGGTCACTGGCGCCAATTCAATGCCAACAGAAACCCCCAATTTGGGGTGCGGTGAAGAAGGAAACTTTATTCAGTGCACACTGTGATACAGCATGGCTGTAGAACAGCTCTGGGATCAGGGGTCCCTGAGGCCAGGCCCCTCTCTGGCTAGATAGTTCTCTCTGCTCTGCTCTGCTCCACTCCAAGCCTGTTCCACTCTGGCAAGACTTCCATGTTTCAACTCAGTCAGGGAGATGCAGTCTTCACTCTTGGTGGAAAGGGAAATGCGCTCTCTGAGCCAGAGGGAAGCTGGCTTATATGGACAGAGTCCCCACCCCTGGTCCCTGACACTAGTGCATCCTCATACAAATGAGGACTCCATTGATTGGCCCATAAGGCACCATCCTGACTGGTCAGAATAGAGCTGCTCTAATTGGCTTGAGCTGTGCAGCTCCATGGGATTGGGGAAGCCTCAGTCCTACTGGTTGAAATAGAATGCCAGGAACGCCTTTTTTTTCCTCTTCTTCTTTTTTCCAGGAACTCCTTTATAAGAGCTGGCCCAGATGGCAGAAACACAGTGCAGAGGCAGGCAGCCCAGCGCAGCTCAGAGAGGCCCTTGTACAGAATGGGCTGCTAGGCTGGGGTTTTTCTGTTTTTGAGCCCAGTTAGCCACCAGGAGCCCTTCTTAGATTCCCCCACCCGTGCCCACCCCCACTCCCCATTTCAGGGTTCACACCCTGGAGTTTTTAACTCTCAGAGTTGTCCGCACTGAGCCTCCAGCAATTTGACAATAACAGTTCAGGTTTTCCTACCGTGGCGCTGGTTCTCTGGGCAGTTTCCTCTTGCATGACTGTGAATCTCCGCTCCAAAAGGCCGCAACTCCCTGCATTCACCTGTCTCCCCAATCTTGGGGCAATGGCGTGCTCTGTGTCCTCTCCTCTCTTTTGGATCCAAGAAAAGTTGGTGATTTTTCAGCTTTTTTTTTTTCTCCTTTAAAAATCTGTTGTTGTTGAATATATTGGGGGTGACATTGGTTAATAAAATATATAGGTTTCAGGTATACATGTGGAATGGGACTCTGGACGTTTACTCAGGTGATTTTTTTAAATTGTGTGGCCAGAGCCTGAGAGCCATTGCTGTAAATTTTTGCTACTCATGGTGCTCCATCACCTGATAACTTGTTAGAAATGCAGGCTCTCAGGCTCCACCCTGGATCTACCGAACTCAGAAACCACTTTTCGACAAGATCCCCAGATAATTCATTTGCACATCAAAGTTTGAGAATCACTACTCTGAACAGTGTTGTTCAGAGTGGGGGAGCTTTTTAAAAAATGATACGTGCATCAGTATTTCTTTAAAGTTCCCCATGATTTCAATGTGGGGCCAAATGTGAGAACCACTGAAGTAAAATGTACAAACCCAAATAGGGACTTTTCAAGTATACTCTGGTAGAAGGAAGAGAGGAGGGTCGAATCCCCACTTTCAAGGGGTGGACAGAGGAGACTTGTCTTATCAGAGGAATGTTATTGGCACCAGAAGGAAAATGACCCTTATGATAATAAAAGCCTGGAGAATAACTTCCAAGTTTTATCTGGTTTTCACCCAAAGTGGAATACTCTAATGGCTGTGTTCTGCAGCATCTTTGCTCCAAGTCTCTAAAGCCTTCACTGTTGTCCTTATTTCTGCCCATTCCTCTCCCAACCCATACACAAATACTCTACTCTTGAGATTTCTCAAGAAAACATTTCTGGCTTTAGAAAAGTAGAATGGATCAAGCTCAATAGAAATTCCTATTGCAGTAAGGAGGTAAAGTGTATATTCCTACCAACACATTCTCTTGTGGTTCATTACATTCCTTCAAAGGTGCCTGCTGGCAATAACCTAGGAAGTCAGATCTGCCGACAGAATCCAGTCTCTCTCCAAGTGAGAAACTCTATTTGGCTGCTGTCTCTCTTCCCCTGAGTTATCTTGATGTAGCTTTGCTGCCACAGTCAGTAACTTTTTCCCCCCCTGGGCTTGATCTAGAGGTAAGTCTTTATATTGTTGAAGTCTAATAGTGACAGTTTTCTCCCTATTGTCTAGAAGATGCTTGCCAAGGATGACAAGAAAATATGCTCCATCTCCACTCTTTACAGAAAAACCAGAGTGGTCACAAACCACACAAAAACACACACCAATAAGTTCAGTCAACCCAACTTCTGTTGTTTCCAAGTGACACCAAAAACAAAAACTTATTAAGGCTCACGTGATTGAGACCTCCCATCTGCCTCGAGTAGGTCTTTTAAAGACTTGATTGGATGCTGGGATTAATATATGTAGTTACATTTCCTCAACTGGCTCAATGTGGAAACTCAGGTACTTTCCACACCAATTCATCAGGGAAAAGAGAGTCACAGCTGCTAACTGGTGAAATATGATCTTAGTTATGTTTCTTCCTCTATAAAAAGGGGATAAGACTATCTCCTTTTTAGTTCTGTTGTCAAGATTAAATGAGATAATGGATATACAAGTGCCTGTAAATTGCAAAGTGCTCTACAAGATGTAGACAAGTGAATGATACTTCCTAGCAGATGAGTAAAGAAAGAACTTCCAGGACACAGTAAAGGTATTAAAGGAAAGACAGAGCTCCCTGATGGCAAATCTCCATACAGGTGAACAGGGTTCTATTTCTAGTTTCTTGTTAAAGGTTAGAGCCAACACTAAACACTACCTTTGCCATACGTTTCAAACAAGACAGACTGATCAGAGGCAATGCAAATGTGATCCGCTGTTCTCTGTGGCTCACTCATGCTAAGTGAAATCCGCCGCACCCCACCGCCAGTTCACACTGCCAGACACCACGGCTTGCACACTGAAGGGAAAGCCAGGGGTGCTCTTTAGAGCTACTGAAGGCCAGCCGGGGGCTTCTATCCCTGGCAGCACAGCTGCTTTCTACCAGGAAGCTGATGAGATGACTTGTGAGATGTGGGCTGATTTCAGCATCAGGAAGTTTGCCTGTGATTTGAGTGCAAGTTCTACCCTGCCGTGTAGATACACACACACATATTTCTATCCAGCTGCTCTCCGCCAGGCAAGATGGCTTCACTTTCTAGAACACAGATAATCTCTGCGGACAACCCACTGGCAACCAGGCACCAAAACGTCTCGGGGGGAAATGAGCTGGAGTCATCCAACGCTGGAGATAGGAAACAGACAATAATTCCACTCCCCAGCGGTTAACTGTGTTTCTTTTCTCTTTATAACTTAGTTTTAGACAAATCCCAAGTTCTCCATTCAAGACAACTAACTAAAAGTGAAGTGGAAAACATTATTGAGAGAGACGAATGGAATACTAAGAATAGAACCAGATGAGTTCTTGGTTTTATTCTAAAACTTACTCCCTTGGTATCTTGTCAAGTCTCATAGCATTACATGCAGACCCTCAATTTTCAATCTTCAATCCAAACCTTTATAAAAAAACCTCCAGAATAAAATACAGCCACCTAGTTTACATCTTCATATCTCAAACTCCACATGTCCAATATTGAATACCTTTTTGTTTTGAAATAATTTCAGATTTATAGAAAAGTTGCAAGAATACTACTAAGAACTCCTGTATTCCCTTCACCCATATTCTCTAATTGTTAACATTTTCCTATATTTACTTAATCACTCTTTCTCTCTTCATATTTGTATGTACATATATTATTTTCTGAACCACTTGAGAGTTACAGACACAATGGTCTTTTATTCCTCCAAATACCTGTGTATGTTTCCTAAGAACAAAAACATTCTTTAACATAACCTAATCACAGTACAATTATCCAAACCAAGAAGGTGACATTGCTACAATACTTTCATTACTTATTGAAGATATTTTATGGAATTTTTTCTCATTGTTACAAATTGTGGTAAAATGCACATAACATAAAATATACTAGCATAACCATTTTTAAGCTGTGCACTTCAGTAGTGTGATGTATACTCACATTGTTGTGCAAACAATTTCTAGAACTCTTCATCTTGCAAAACTGAAACTCTATATCCATTAAACAACTAGCTTAATTTGAGTTTGTCTGAGGTTTCCTTGTGAGTAGATTGACACTGTATGTTTTGGGTGGGAAGTGGACAAAAGCAATGCTGTGTTCTCATTACATCATAGAAGGAGGTCATGATGTCAGTTTGTCCCATGAATGGTATGAATAACTTTGATCCTTAGATGATAGCGGTTTCCTTTTTAAAAGTACTTTGAGACTATGTACCCTATTTCTCATCAAATTTCCACCCATTAGTTTAGGACCCATTGGTAATTCTTAAAAAATATGTTTCTATTGATTTTAGAGAGAGAGATGAAGGGAGAGGGATAGAGAGATAGAAACATCGATGAGAGAGAAACGGGGGATTGAGCCCACAACTCGGAATTGATCCAGTGACCTCTTGGTTCATGGGTCGACACCCATGAACCAAGATGGAGGCAGGGAGATCAGTTGGGCTGCAGACTCCAACCACTGAGCCACACTTATCAGACCCATTGATACTTCTTGCATAAATCATTGATTACCTTGATATTTGGCAAATGGTGATTTTTCTAACTTTATCATTCCTTATGCATTTATCATTTGGCATTTTTCTATAAGGAAGAGCTTTGTTTCTCTCTCATTAATGTGTTTATTCACTTATTTATTATATCAGGATGGACTCTGGGATGCTCATTTATTTTACAGGTTATAATCTGTCACTATCATTATTTATTTTGATGCTAAAATAGTCCCTTGAAATGGGAGCCCTTTTTAAGTTGCTCCTGTGTCATTTTGACGTGTCCTTATCATTGAGCACTTGCTTACTTTCTGGCACATCTTATCCTTTCTTTGCCCCAGCCTCGAATCAGCTGTTTCTCCAAGATGCCTGATTTCTTTAGGGGAGCATGGCCCGGAAAAACCTACATCTGGGGCAGTTGTTCCCAACTTGGGGCACACACCCCACAGGAAAGCAATTAGATTTTTAGGGGGGGCAATTCGAGAATGAGTTAATAGTGCATTTTTTATGGTTCTAGGGGCCTGATACGCAGTATATAAACATATATTGTGACATATTTATGCATTTCCATTCTATTATATGTTTTGAAACTTTATTTTTTTCATATCACTTCATATTATTATTTTTTAAAACAATTTCTTAGTGATTTCTTCCTCAGTACTTCAACTGTCCTTTCATTCTTTTATTTTTCTCTTTCATGAATGACATGTTCTTTGGAAGCTTGTTTAGACCAAGTTAATGGCCTTTTAGGCTTCCTCCAGGTGAACAGGAGTTCACTTTTTGAGTAATAAGAATGATATGTCATCAAGATTTTAGAGATGCTTAGGTGGGGCATGGCCAAAAAAAGGCTGGGAACCACTGATATAGGGTGTTGGGTGCTCATTGTTAGTGGAGTGCCATTCCTTCTGGAACTGAAAAAAATCAGGGCACAGAGGCTACTCCTCTGATATCCTGAACTTCAAAGGGATTTAAACGCTGCTGTAAAAAAAGAAAAAACTCTTACCATTCGCAACAGCATGGATGGACCTGGAAAGCATTGTGCTAAGTGAAATAAGCCAGTCAGAGAAAGATAAATATCACATGATCTCACTCGTTGTGGAATATAATGAACATAAACTGATGAACAAAAATAGGTCCAGAGACATAGAAGCATTGAACAGACTGTCAAACCTCAGAGAGAAGGCAGGGGAGGGTGGGAGGACGATAAGAAATCAACCAAAGGACTTGTCTGCATTCAGATAAGCATAACCAATGGACACAGACAGTAAGAGGGGTGAGGGAATGTGCTGGGGGTGGGAGCAGCCGGGGAGAGGTCAATGGGGGGAAAAGGAGACATATGTAATACTTTAAACAATAAAGAATTTAAATTAAAAAAATAAATGTTGTTATTATACTAGTTCTGTACCATGTTGGACATATGATTCATTTCGCTGTATAATAAAACTATCTGTTAAGATCGACCAGGCTATGGTGAGGACACATTCCATCTCTGAAATTGGCTGCATCTGTTCTGCCGAGGAAACGTCTGCTATGGATGGCTTGATTGTGAATTTCCAGAAATACTCATGGGAGCAGCAAGGCACCTCTGTCCCCACTTCACACTCAGCAGAAAACCCAAGCGGTTACAGAACACAGTGAGTTTGCCAGAAGTAACCAGGCACCAGAAGCTCTACCCAGCCACAGTGACGGCTAACCTCAGAGATAAGCAAGAACCCCTCCCCTAAAGCAGACCCCACAAACCACGTTTCTGCCAAAGGAATGAGGTATTCGAGACACAGAAAATAACCCAAAGGGAGGTAAACAAAACAGGCGGACAATGGGGAAATCTCCCATTTACTTTGCATGCTGGGCAAAGGAGCAGTAACGGGAGACAGGGTTTTTCAAGGTCGTACATCATTACCCAATGTTAAAAACAACAGAAACTCCACGAACACCTACCAGTGTTAAAAGCACAGTGTTGGGGTACTAGGTGAGCAAGATGAGAGCCCAGGATCTCTAGCAGTAGAGATAAAACATAAACACTAATAATAACCGTAATGCAATGCAAAGGAGAAAGAGATACAGACACCCGTGTTTAGATGAGGGAGAGAGAGTGGCAGTGGGGTCTGCTGTGCTTAGTGGATCAAGAAAGGAAGGAAAAAAGGTTGGGGCCTTGGATGCCTAGCTTCTTTTCTCTTTTCTTTCCCCCTTCTCCTTCCCTCCCTTCTTAGTTTCTTTCTTCTTAACACTTCACATCATTGCAAATTTAAAAAAGAAAATTGAAGGTGACCAGAACGGTTCCCTGGAGAGATTAATCAGGAAATAATAAAGTTTGTGACAACAGGGCCCTGGCCAGGTGGCTCAGTTGGAGCGTCATCCTATACACCAAAAGGTTACAGGTTCAATTCCCGGTCAGGGCATATATTTAGGTTGCACATATGGGAGGCAACCAATTGATGTTTCTCTCTCTCTCTCTCTCTCTCTCTCTCTCTCTCTCTCTCTCTCAAATCAATGAACATATCCTCAGGTAAGGATAGGAAAAAACACATTGTGGCAATGGGAGACATCTGTAATAGTGTCAACAACTGCAACAACAACAACAAAAGTTTGTGGCAATGGGAATTGAGACACAGAGCCAACAAATATTTAGGACATAAAATCAACGGGTCTAGGCAACCGACTGTTGTGGGGTTCAGTAAGAGGAATGAATCAAATGTGGCTTGGCAAATACTGATGTCATTCAAGAACAGATCCCCAGGAGAGAAACAGATGATGTGTGATAACATTGAAGTGCTAGTGAAGCTACTGACAAGCTGTTGGAAATGTGGGACTAAAGCCCTGGAGAGAGGTCTGGACTGCAGAAGCTATAGATGTGAGAGTATTCTGCATACAAATGAGAGCTGACACCATGAAAATGGATGAGGCCATGGGAGAGAATTTAGAAGGAGGTCAAGGGCGGAACCTTAGGGAATGCTTGCATACAGGATGAGGAAAGAAACCAAAGAAAGAGCAGTCAGAGCAATAATCTGAAATTCAGCAGACTGTCACAGAAAATAAAGAAGGAAAGAGGCTCAAGGAGTGGGGGTCACAACAGGAAGTGCTACACAGAGGTCAGAAAGGGGCCTGGAGAAGCAGTTTTATTAGCCTTCTGGTGAGGTCACAAATCGGGTTTCAAGCTCAAGGGTTAAAGAGGGAACAAATGGCTTGTTCCATTTATATAGGTGGGTGTCTGTCTTTATTGCTTGCCTCTTCTTTTTTGCTCCCTGACCATCTGTCCACTTTCACTGCTGTGTGCAAGTTTCGAAAGCCTCCTCACTTTAAGGATTCAATAGATACTGACGAACATAGACAACACTAATGAATAAGTCCCTCTAGGAATCCCAGGGTCCTAAAAGGGTTATTGCTTATCTAGCGCTTGCTCCCAGGCACAGATATATAGAAAACAAGTGAAATTAGTAGCTTATTTTCATGGGCTGTGAAGTCAGACCTGGGTTTAAACCCTTGCACGCCCCCTGCCCCCCACTTATTAGTTGTGTGATTTTCAACAGTTTCCAAATGCAAAAAAGATATAATGACAGTTCTCATTTCATAGACCTAATGTGAGGATTAAATGGGATAACATATATGGTGCCTAGTACATAGTAGGGGCTCAATAAATTCATTCTCATTCTCTCTCTCTCTCTCTCTCTCTCTCTCTCTCTCTCTCTCTTTAATTCTTCCTGGAGGATATTTTCCCCATTGACTTTAGAGTGGAAGGAAGGGGGTGGGGGAGAAAGGAGAAAGAGAGAGAAACATCGATGTGAGAGAGCCACATCAATTGGTTGTCTCCTGCACACACTCCAACCAGGACAGGAAACCTGCAACCCAGGTACGTGCCCCTGACTGGAATCGAACCCTCAACCTCTCAGTTAATGGGCCAACGCTCCAACCACTGAGCCACAGCCGACCAGGCCATGTGTTTCTATTATATCACTGGGATGTTATTATCAAGAGTTACTTATTGAAATAAGTACTTATTATTGATAGAGATATTAAGGAACACAAAAGAAGCATTTAAAATAATTTCTGGCCTCACTGGAGTTTACAATTTTATTAGAAGAGTTAAGGCTGATATAGATGAGAAAATAAAAGAAAAACACCTGACTAGTGCTAGGTGGTGTGGGAATGTCTACAAGTCAGCGATTTTCAACTGTTGTGCCACAAGAATTTTTAAAACATGCAATACCTGATTATTTAGTCAGGGGCACTTGACCTCTTTTCTCTTAGATTGTCAAATGAATACCCTGTCTTGAACCATAAATATATAGGTCACATAATGGAGTTGCATCTTATCGGCCCCGTCGCATTATAAGTTGCATCTGATTGGTTAATTCTTGGTACCAGAAATTCTTATATACAAATACTAGAGGCCCGGTGCACGAAATTCGTGCATGGGTGTGTGTGTGTGTGTGTGTGTGTGTGTGTGTGTGTGTGTGTCCCTCAGCCCAGCCTGCACCCTCTCCAATCTGGGACCCCGCAAGGGATGTTCGACTACCTGTTTAGGCCCGATTCTGGTGGGATCGGCAGGATCAGGCCTAAACGGGCAGTCGGACATTCCTCTCACAATCCAGGACTGCTGGCTCCCAACCACTCGCCTGTCTGCCTGATTGCCCCTAACCGTTTCCGCCTGCCAGCCTGATCACCCCCTAACCACTCCCTGCCAGCCTGATTGACACCTAACTGCTCCCCTGCTGGCCCGATTGCCCCTAACTGCCCTCCCCTGCCGACCTGGTCATCCCTAACTGCCCTTCCCTGCCGGCCTGGTCGTCCCCAACTGCCCTCCCCTGCAGGCCTGGTCCCCCCAAGTTGCCCTCCCCTGCAGGCCTGGTTCCCCCAACTGCCCTCCCCTGCAGGCCTGGTCCCCCCCAACTGTCTTCCCCTGCAGGCCTGGTCACCCCCAACTGCCCTCCCCTGCTGGCCAGGTCGCCCCTAACTACTCTCCCTTGCTTGCCTGGTCGCCCCCAATGCCCTCCCCTGCAGGCCTGGTCCCCCCCAACTGCCCTCCTGTGCAGGCCTTGTCCCCCCCCAACTGCTTTCCCCTGCAGGCCTGGTCCCTCCCAACTGCCCTCTCCTGCTGGCCTGATTGCCCACAACTGCCCTCCCCTGCCAGCCATCTTGTGGTGGCCACCTTGTATCCACATGGGGCGGCCACCTTGTGTGTTGGAGTGATGGTCAATTTGCATATTACTCTTTTATTAGATAGGATAGGCATCTGGTTTTTCAAAAAGTCACTTGGGAGCAAAAAGGGTAATTACTATTAGTATTATATATTATTTGTAAATCAATTAAAATTATACCTATTTTTGGTTAGATCAGCAAAAATATATATTTTTTGGTGTGCCACAGAATTTTAGTAATTAGTTTGTGTGTTCCATAAGATGAAAAAGGTTGAAAATCACTGCTATAAGTGAAAGAGAAACCAGGAAGAAGTGGAGATGATTTGAGACTCAAAATATAGGTGGGATTAAGATGTTTTCATAGGATGTGAATAGGGAAAGGGAGGGGGAGGGAGAAAAGTAGTCCAGAGGATGGGTGAGGGTGTAAATGCAGAAACACCTATGCACGTGCTGGGGTCACTTAAGAAACCAGCTTCCTGAAGGTGGAGAGTAAGTGATGGGCGTAACTGCACATGGACTGGTGATGCAGGATGGAGCCTGTCACTTTAGTACGGCAACACTTCTTGGTGTTTGATGGAGTCTGGACTGTTCATTGGGAAGTCCATGCAAGATTAGATGGGGGTGGGCAGAAAAACTCAGAATGGCTTCACATGGTGGAGTCAGACAGGCGGAATGAAATGGGAATCTCATGCAGGAGTCCAGAGGACTAAGTGAATATTGAATACCAGCCAGGATTAGAAGCAGAAGACTCATTCTAGACTGGACTTGCTCCTAATGAACCAACAGGTCTGGACCTTGAGCCTCCCGATGACAGAGAGCATCAGGGGAGCTGAAGCAGAAGTGGGGCGGGCAGGCAGCCGTCCGCGCACAAGAAGTATGGATAGGTGCACCAGTGAATAAATGATCATGTGTGTGCACACTTCCAAAGTCTTACTGCGTATTGCAGAGACGAAATCTTCCTAGAGACTGCAGCTAGTATCATGCTTTTGACACCCATAAGTTTTGTAAAGCTACACACTCTAATTACATTTAGTGAGAAATCATCGTGGAATTTAGTGTACTTAGCCATTTCAAATCCATAGCAGAAAATGACATTAACTGATAAAGTTTTCCTATCAAATTAAATAAGTCTAACCATTTTATTCATAGATGAAAAAGAAAACATAACACACTTTGATATGCGACTTCCAAATTCAGTGACCAACTTCCCAAACATCTGCACTGAAAAGATACAATGTGACAAGTGTTGGTGGAAAAAAATTATAGGATATGTCCTACTAATGTTATTCACTGATCTCAATTAATAGATGTACACTTGCAGGATATATAAATTAATCCAGATTTAGCATACTCTTTTGGGTTTACCTAAAACACTGTTGGTTATTGACAAGTTATTATTTTTGAAAACTTCATTCTCAAATGAAAAAAAGCACAAAATTTTAAAAGTCATTATTTTGCAGTTTGCATTTCCAACTTTTTTTCCTTAAACACCTAAAGTCAAGACTATCATTACTAGCAATACCTAAATTATAAAAAAGGTAAATTCCTAAAGATGTAAGTTAATCAGTAACTTATTTTCTCATAGATTCAATGCTATAAGTACTGACTAGGTTCTGAGGACCAGTCGTGGACTTAACCCAGAGTTGGTGTAGCAGGATAGTAAGAAGCTAGGAAAATCCCTGGGCAAGTGATTGGGAAACTGAGACAAGAAAATGAAACAAGGCCAAACTGTTTGGGCAGCTTGCAGCCAGCTTGTGAATTGCAAGACCTTATCTTCCCTAACCGAGGACACTGGAGAGCAAATGTTCTATACCCTCCTCCCTAACCAGAAAATACATAGTTTACATCACCCTGTCCGGGGAAAATAGAGAACAAAGACCCAATTAATGCCATTTGTGCCAGCTAAACCCAAGGACGGATGAAGTTGGGGAACAAATAACAAAAAACCTCATTAAAGCCAGATAGACCTAAGGTAAAAGTAAAAGACCAAAGAATAATCCAAAACTCCCCTATACACTCATTTTGATACATCAGCATATTAAAAATGCACCTGGAAAACTGATAAATTCTGCTGAAACCCTCCCCTAAGATGGATCAAAAGCCCTCAGGACAAAGACTCAAGGTAGCTTCCTCTAGAGCATGTCCAGGCCCCTTCCCGAGCATGAGCTTTTTATTCTTCCTACATTCTAACGGTCCCCACAGGACTTGCAGCCAGGGAAGTGGTGGGCAGTGGCAGCTCCACCCAGGTTCACCCCCTGATCCTGTCTCCAAGGCCCCCTTTTCTCTGACTTCCCAGTGAGCTAACAGCAGCCCTGCCCTGGCTCACTGCTTTCCTATCACATTTCCAGAGCCAAAGCAGAGCACCGCCTAGGCTCTCTCTCCCCTGTTGTTTCTTCTCTAATTTCTTCCTTCGTTTCACTGTCCCCAGCATTAATAAACATACTCTCAAACCCATCTGGACTCAGGTTGCAAAATCTTTCCTACACGAAGTCAAGGACCCACACCCTACAGGCTGGCCTGAGGCAGACCGGCTCCGGGACAGCCCCTGTGCGATCACAGTGGCAATTTGTGTCCCTAGTGTTACCTGGCAAATGATGCTTTTTACTTTTATTATTTTTTCTATTTTTTTGTTAATCCTCACCCGAGGATATTTTTCCCATTGTTTTTTGGACAGAGTGGACAGGGCTGGGGGGCGGGGGAGGGGGGAAACATTGACATGAGAGACACATCAACTGGTTGCCTCCAGCCATGGAGATACATGCCCTTGACTGGGAATTAAAACCTTGACCCTTCAGTCAGCAGGCTGATGCTCCAACCACTGAGACAAACTGGTCAGGGCGCAAATGGTACTTTTTAAAATTTTGCTGAAGAAATGATTAAATGAATCAACAAATAAATGAAATATATAGGCCTATGCTGTCCTGAAAGTAAATAACTAATACAAGTACTATCTAAAAAATGTTTCTTTTGGCCCTAGCCAGTTTGGCTCAATGGATAGAATGTCAGCCTGTGGACTGAAGGGTCCCAGGTTCAATCCCAGTCAAGGGCACATGCCCCGAATTACTGGCTCAATCCCCAGTAGGGGGTGTGCAGGAGGCAGCCGATCAATGATTCTCTCTCATCATTGATGTTTCTAACTCTCTCGCCCTCTCCCTTCCTCTCTGAAATCAATAAAAACATATATTTTTTTAAATGTTTCTTTTGGAAAATGTATTCTGAGTTCTAGCTTAGTTGCCAGGAACAACCTCTCATATGGTTCTTCTTCTAACTTTGTTGGCCAAATGGGAATTTCCCTCTCAGTTATGAAATAAAACTCAAATTAAGTATCAGCTATCCTTGCCATTTTCTCACTTCCATGGGGGAAATCCTATAAATAAAGTTAGATGGGTGAAAGGAAGGTGATGATGAGGGGGAAGAGTGAGGCAAGAGTCTGGGGACACATTCAACAGAGACTGTCGTCAGGATGGGTCCAGCCAATCCAGTCACCACCTGGCCAACATGAGCCTAACTGGAGCAGGTGAGGACAGAGATGGAATGGGAAGGGGTCTAGGTAAGGGGTCTAAGTAGCAAAGTGTCTGCAGTTGCAATGGGGGAAAAATCCCACCCAGGGCCAACCTTGAGGAAAGGAGTCTTCCTATCTAAGGCCAGTATTCACCCAAATGCAAAGCACGCTAGCATAATGGTCAAGTGCAAGGAGCCTGGAGCCAGACTTTTTGGCTTCAAGTCCTCGCCCTCAACTTAACTAGCCATGTGATGTCAGACAAGGTACTTACCCTCTCTGTACCCCAGTGAAATGGGGCGAAGACAATCAGAGAAAGACAAGTATCATATGATCTCACTCATAAGTGGAATCTAATGAACAAAATAAACTGTTGAACGAAATAGATCCAGAGACAGAGAAGCATGGAACAGACTGTCGAATCTCAGAGGGAGGGCGGGGGTGGGTGGGTGGGAAGAGATAAACCAGGGAATTTGTATGCAGGTATGCATGTATGCATAACCCATGGACACAGACAATAGGGTGGTGAAGGCCTGGGGTGGGGGCGGGCTAAAAAGGGTCAATGCGGGGAGAGGGAAGAGGGACATATGTAACACTTTCAATGGTAAAGATTAAAAAAAAAAAAAAGGAAATGAGGCTAAGATGTTGGTAGGAGGATTAAATAAGTTAACTGTGCCTGGGATATACAAGGGCTACATAAGTGTTAACTAAACAAACATACCAAGCACTTGTAAGTTGCTGATTACATGTTATACATATAATGATTAAAAACATGGTCAACCTTGAAAACTATGGCCTTCCTAAGAATTAAGGAACAAGAGGAAAAGAAGATGGGTGCTGTTTATTAAATATCAACAAAAAGCATAGCACTATCTTCAATTGTGCTGAAAGCACTGATTTTCACCTCAAAAGAAGAACTTGGGCCAAACCACCACCTAGGAATAGGAATTTTTAAATGGTACTATAAGGCTCTCAGTGAAAACCAAGTAAGTCTTACTGAGACTATTTTAAGAGTGATAGGGAAGAATATAAAATACATCTTTTTTTTGGGTAGCACTGCCTTAAGAACAACCATTCAAAATGGGTTCCATTAAGGATACATCTCGTTTCACTAAGTGAAATAAGGTCATCCTCTTAATTTCAAAAGTATCTTTGCCCAGTCGAATGACAGATGTCATTTGAACCCTTAGGGCATAAATTACAATAATTTTTTAAAACACAAACTTAAGGGTTGGGCTGCCAAGTCTTCATGCTTCCTTTCCTGGTCTGTCAGCACAAAGAATTACTAGGGGGAAATGTTTGTTAAATGCAAAAGGTCATGTCACAGTGAAGGACCATGTAGTGAGTAATGATTTGCCTTTGCCAGTATTCAAGGATCAGAGTAGCTCTCATTTCCTCCTTTCCTGCTGGATCCTTTTAAGTAAATGAAAGGTTGATTTATATGTGCATTATCCTTATTATCTTGTTAGAGCACAGAGTAAGGTTAAGAATTCAATATTCAGGACGGAGTGCCTAGATGTGGAGAAATCCCCGTATACAGCGTATCTAATGGAAAAGACTAACACCTTGGTTTCTCACCAGCTCATAGGCCCCAAAGAAGTATTGATCTTTTGCTTCAAAACCAAGCTGCTTACCAGCTATGCTAACAGTCTTCCCAGTTCTCTCATCCTCTACACAACAATTTCATTAAATAGCAACATCTGCAAACCCCGAGTGATGACAAAATGTGCCAGATCTGGCCAGAGTGGGGGAAACAACTAAAAAAAAAAAAAAATCACTAAAACTACTTAGAACATTTAGACCAATAGAACCAAGCAATGTAGCAGAAATTTGTTATGCCAATGAAGTGGTTTACCAAGAAACCATTTGTCCTTATAATGTAGCTAATATTTTTTACATGTAAATAATGTGTTTCTTGATAAACAAGAACAGACCCAGAAACAAGGAGGCATGGATCGGACTGTCGGGCCTCAGAGGGAGGGTAGGGGAGGGTAGAGGTAAAGGGGAGAGATCAACCAAAGGACTTGTGTGCAAGCATATGAGCCTAACCAGCGGTTAAGGACAACAGGGGGGTGGGGGCATGTGTGGGGAGGAGTGTGGGCATGGAATGGGGGGATGAGGACAAATATGTGATACCTTAATCAATAAAGAAATTAAAAAAAAATAATGTGTTTCTTCATTATACCCTGAAGTGGGTGGTAAAAACACAGCGAGGTCTTTGGACAGTGCACAGGAGAGTGAAGACCTGGGTTCAAGTGTAGTCCATTATGTATAAACTAGGTGGCCTTGATCACAAGGGATGGTAAGAATACCTGCTGTATCTACCTCACAGGATTTTTGAGAGAATACAATGAGGCCATATATCCACCTGGAAGTATTTTGTAAACTGTTAAGACCTTCCAGATTCTACTCTTTATCCACACAATTACATTTGACTGCTTAGTCTCTGTATTAATAATATGGATCGTAGGCAGGGTATACTATAAATCAATCAGCCCAATGCTGATTTTGGCAACTCACTGATGTAACAGCATGAAGACCTGGGGAAGTTAAATGGCTTTCAAACCCTGCTGAAGTCTACAGAACAGCCCCACTGTCTAGGAAAAGCTAAATATTTATCGATTTTTGTATATAAGGAAAGAGCAGTAAGAAAATGGAAAGCTGCACATCTATATTAGCATTTAAATCAATATTTTATCTGAGAACATATTAAGTGGCCAGGTTATTTAAGTTAATGTTATCTACCTGAAATATTTGTTTAAAGCACAGGCTGCCGTCAAAGCATTTAATATGGTCTCTAGATCAAGGGATTAGACTTTGCGGCTTAATGGAAGTAAACGTCAAAAGGCACATTTCACAAAAGTTAATATAAATGGAATATATAAATATAAAATATCATTTTTGTCTCCAAGGAACAGTTAAGCCATAAACACAGATCTGTTGGTTCCACGTCTCAGTGAGATTTGGGTATTAAACAGGGGGAGGACCAACTCCTTCAATAGTGTTAATGGTTAACTCCTTAATGGCTGGCTGTACAAGGTAATGAGGAAAGTTTTGATTAAGGTTAGGCATATAGGTAATTAACTCTCAGCAAGAAAACCTGATAGGGAACTCTGTATATGGAGCCCTGAAAAGAAAGAATACCACTTTGGGGCATAATCATTAAAAATGTCCTGTCACTAACTTCTCAAACTATGCACTTGTTTATGACCAAATCCACAGGCACGGGCCAGTGGCCGTACCCCTAAGAATTCTAGTCTGACTTTAAGGGGTGAGACAAAGTATATAGGGTGGGAGGAGAAAGTCCTGGCTTCTACAGTCCAAATCATTTGCTTTTCTATTTTGATTTCTCGTGGTTCAATAGAGTCTTTTGCCTAGAGACCCCAAGCCAGCACAGTTCCTTCATTCCTCAATGTTTTGGTCTTACTGACGTAATTTATTCCAGGAAAATAATTTTTAGTAGAGTAAGACAGACTGTTGAGAGGAAGAAAGATGGCTAATGGTTGATATAGATATATCTTTCTAATGCTTGTCTATTCTCCAACAGGCCATATTTCATCCAAGTTTGTAAATTGTAGAGTTGACATTCTTATTAGCACAGTGAGTGCACAAAGTGATCATCTATTAAATGTTTACTGATGATGATCTAAGCTACCATTCAAGGTGCCCTGGACAAGACAAATTTATGCGAACTTAAAGGCATTAGAAGGAGGGTTTTTATAATCAGAAAGGCTACTCAAAATATCTCTGGCATCTTGCCAAGAAAAAAAAAGAACAAACATTAAAATCTTTGGCAGAGTGTCTAACATCAAATATTTACCACTTAATTTTTTCTATTCTCTACATGTTTTGTGTAAGTTATCATTATTAGCAGATTACCAACCCTTTCAGCACAAGGAATATGTTTTTCTGGTATTTTCTCAAGCACCTAGACTTGAATCAGGCAAAAGAAAAGACTGTCAAGTATTTAAAGAAAGAAAAAAAAAGAGAGAGAATGTTTTCTTTGGGTGAAGCTGGTGATCTGTATTTCATTAAATAGCCCTTTAACCAACAACATATGATGGAAATATATTCAATATATATTATCATAACGTATATTAATAAGACCACGCTACATTTGTAAGCAAGCGCTAAGCTGCTTGCTTATAAAGTGCTTTCACCTTTGCTATCACTTCACTCTTCCCTCACCCAGTGTGGCAGCAGCTTACGTTCAGTGTCCTCCATAATATCATAACGTATATTAATAAGACCACGCTACATTTATAAGCAAGCGCTAAGCTGCTTGCTTATAAAGTGCTTTCACCTTTGCTATCACTTCACTCTTCCCTCACCCAGTGTGGCAGCAGCTTTACGTTCAGTGTCCTCCATTCACAGACGAGAAACTGAGATGCTCAGAAGTTGTGTCTTCACTTGTTCAGCAAGCCAGGCACTTTTCTGGGTGCCACGTTCACAGTGATGAACAAGACCAAGTTCCTGCTGGCATGGAGCTTACTCAGCGGCGTTTGTAAATCCTGAACAACCACCTCTCTGGTGTAGGTTCACCAGAAATGTATGTAATTAACATTTTCCTTTACTTTAACAAATACGACAAAAGTGAGATAACAAAACCATCTGGTGGAACTTCATTCAGTTCCCAATAATGAGTGACTTCTTTGCTAAATTAATAGTTTTCAAAGATTAGAAGAGTATTTTCTCAAGTGTTTGCACTATTCACAGTGTAACAGACATAGACAACGAATTAACATTTTCTGTCCCTTCCTTAAGTTTAGGCAATCAAGAAAACAATAAATTAAACCCAGATTTGTAGTGTTTGCTGATTTCTATGCTGTAAATACTGCTACTGACCAATTTTATGCTAACGGTATGAAGTTACTGTATTCAGAGTTGGGGGAAAAGGCACAATAGTATTCCATCATACAGTATTTCCACCATTAAGAATAACAGATGTAAATAACCTCAAGAGAATAGATACTCATAAAATGAGAGTTCTAGTTCTCCACCTCTTTACCAATCGTTATTTTCCGTTTTGTTTAATCCTCACCTGAGGATCTTTTCCCATTGCTTTTTAGAGAATGGGAGAGCGAGAGGGAGAGAAGGAGGGAGGAAGCGAGGGGAGTAGGGAGGGAGGAAAACAGCAATGAGAGAGAGACACACTGCTTGGTTGCCTCCCACAGGTGCCCTAACTGGAGCAGGGATCACACCTGCAACCCAGGTACATGCCCTTGACCTGAAATTGAAGCTGAGATACTTCAGTGTGTGGGCCGATGCTCTAACCACTTAGCTATACTGGCCAGGGCTTTCTGGGGTTTTTGTTTAATAACAGCCATCCTAGTGGGTGTGCAATGGTATCTCAATGTGTTTTTTGAGTATTTAGTATATTGTTATTATAACTTATAACTTACTTTAAGTTTGTATAACATAAGGGTTTTTTTTTTGGTAGACCCCCACCCGTAGAGGAGAACAAGGGAGAGGGGCTGGCGGAAAGCACCATCTAACTTCCAGGCCCTGACAGGTCAGTCTGAAGAAGAAAGCAGTGAATTCTCCTCCGAGGGTTTAAAAGGAACCCTAGCCACTCCCCAGGGCAGGTCTTTGAGTCGCCAGCTCGAGATTTCTCTTAGAGCAAGCATGTCAAACTCGTGGCCCGCAGGCCTCACGTGGCCCACAATGAATATTTTTGCAGCCCAGCCAATATAACGGTATGTCAGAAACATTTTAATAAAAATACTTAATTTTTACAATATCCTGTTAAACATAATTATTAATAACGAACTACAACGTTCGCTAATGACTGATAACTATAAACGTGTTGCATTCATTTCCCTTACGGGCAGGAGCACCATTTCTCTCCAGTAATACCAGCAGGGAATATTTTAGCAGCCGATTGCCACGTCATTAGTTTTGGACTGACTTGTTTGGTGTGTGCAACAGGAAATATTTAGCTTTCGGAGAAAAGAAAAATAGGTTTATTTGCGTGATGCTTATTAATTTGTGCAGTTATTAGTGTCTGGCAAGTTAATGCTCAAGAAAAAATATTAATTTTTATTAAAATGCTCTATTATTTTACGTTAACGATTACTCATTTATTTCAGCCCTTTGTATTCAGCATGTCTCCATCGAAATAAATGTACGTTTCTATGAAAATGGAAGCTTTTGTTTTTTTGCAGCCCACATAAACTTAAACCTTTATTTGGCCCATGTTAGCCTTTGAGTTTGACATGCTTGTCTTAGAGTGTCCTTTCTCTTTGCTTGCTCAAATAAATCTTCGCTAGTGAATTTGGGCCTAGGCTCTGAATCTTTTTCTTAGCCAGAATGCAAGTGCTGAGGTTGCTGAACCCAGGTTTGGTCTGACCCCACCGGTCAGACACCTGGTGCAGGTCCCACAGCTATAACACCACCCTTTTTATCATTAATGTTATGAAGCATACAGCACCAAAGCGCAGCAGGAAAAGTTGCAGATACAGGAAGGCACAAAGACAAATCCCTGAAAATAGTTTCTAGCATGCTTTGGCCCCAATGAAAAAGGCCTAACCGTGTCCCTTCTGGCTGCGCCCGGGCCGCAGGTTTGCCCACAGCCTTCAAGGTTCTATAATATAAATTTTGATATTTTCTGTGTTTTTGACTAGCTCACAAAAGGCAAGAATAGGAGAAAAGATTCATAAATCATGTATCTGATAAGGGATTAATATCCAGAATATATAAAGAACTTCTACAACTCAACAACAATCCCCCCCCCCAAAAAAAACCACACCCTAATAAGTAATTAGCAAAAGACTTGAATAGAGATTTCTCCAAAGGACACATACAAATGGCCAGTAAGCACATGAAAAGATGCTCAACATCACTAATCATTAGGGGAATGAAAATCAAAACCACAATGAGATACCATTTCACACCTACCAGGATGGCTATTATTAAACAGACAAAAACAAAAACCCCAGAAAATAACTGTTGGTAAGAATGTGAAGAAACTGTGGAACTCTCATACAGTGCAAGTAGAAATATAAAATGGTGTAGCCACTGTGGAAAACAGTATGGTGGTCCCTCAAAAATTAAACATAGAATTACCATAGGATCCAGCAATTTCACTTCTAGGCATACCCAGAAAAACTGAAAGCAGAGACCTGAACAATATTTGAACAGAAATGTTCACAACACTCAAAAGGTAGAAACAACCAAAATGTCCATCAATGAATGAATGAATGAATATATTATATATACACACACAAAAATGGAATTATTAGCCTTAAAAATGAATGAAATTCTGATACAAGATGAACCTTGAAAACATTATGCTAAGTGTAATAAGCCAGATGCAAAAGGACAAATATAGGGTGTCCCAAAAAATGTATACACTCACTTTGAATAATTATAAAGGCACAGTTTATTAAAATACATCTCCTTTTCAAAATTGAGCTATCAGCCTTTAAAGTGTGTATACATTTTTTTGGGAAACCCTATATTGTATAACTCCACTTATATGAGGTACTTAGAGAAGTCAGTTCAAAGACAGAAAGTGAAACCGTGGTTACCAGGGGTTCAGGGGAGGAGATAAGTGGAGTTATTGTTTAATGGAGACAGAGTTCCAGTTCAAGATGATGAAAAGGTTCTGGAGATGGACAATGGAGATGGTCACACAGCAATGTGAATACACTTAATGACACTGAAGTGTAGACTTAAAATGGTTGAAATAATAAACTTTATGTTATGTATATTTTAACATAAAAAAAGAGGGCAGGAGCCCAGCCAGTGTAGCTCAGTGGTTGAGCATTGACCTATGAACCAGGAGGTCACAGTTTGATTCCTGGTCAGGCACGTGCCCGGGTTGTGGGCTTGATCCCCAGTGGGGGGCATGCAGGAGGGAGCCAATCAATGATTATCTCTCATCATTGATGTTTCTATTTCTCTCTCTCCCTTTCCCTTCCTCTCTGTAATCAATAAAAACGTATTAAAAAAGAGAGGGCAGAAAATAATGAAATATTCTGATGTTTGAATAATTTGTTTTACATTAAGTAAACTCACTGAAATTTGATGATGAGATTTTGTGAGTGAAAACAGGCTGGCTCCAGCATTCCAATGAGCGTACCTTCCGTCTAATAGGGAGGGTAGAGAGATTTGCTCAGGGCCATACTTGAAATGGAAGAGCCAGCCCTGACTCTAGGCCCTCTGAGTGGTCTAGCACTATTTCCAGAGCAGCATGCAGTTTTCCATACACACAAGTAATTACCAAATTAGTGTCACACAGTTCTGCGGTGTATGTGTTCATTATATAATGGCTGCAAGCCAAAAAAATGACCCTGGAGGTTAAACTTTTTGAGATGATGTTTGGAATAAATGGATGGGGCAAGTTTTGGGGAAAGAAAGATGGGAGAATAGAAAATAGGCCCTAACCGGTTTGGCTCAGTGGATAGAGCATCGGCCTGAGGACTCAAGGGTCCCAGGTTCGATTCCGGTCAAGGGCATGTACCTTGGTTGTGGGCATATCCCCAGTAGGGGGTGTGCAGGAGGCAGCTGATTGATGTTTCTCTCTCATCAAAGTTTCTAACTCTCTATCCTTCTCCCTTCCTCTTTGTAAAAGATCAATAAAAATATATATTTTTAAAAAAGTAGAAAAAGGGCAGAGTTCCAGTAGCTTATCTGCCAGATCTGTAGATAAGCAGGAATGTTGTGGGAGGGAGTCACAAAAACCCCCTTCTTTGGGCCTCACCAATTATGTCCATTCCTAGGTTGAGATCAGGGGTCTCAAGATACATCCCTACCTTCTAAATATAGCTATCACCTAGACAACAGATATCCACGGATATCTTCATCTCCCGTGATTTTGTCAGGTCCCCCAGAACCTCCCATGTGGAGGTTGTCAAAGAAATTTTCTGCAAATGAGGCACTAACAATGACAGCCTGACAACGGACTCCTAAGCCATGATGTTGAGCAAAACATTTACTCAGAGAAAATGGCCTGCGAACTGAAGGGTCCTGGTTTCGATTCCAGTCAAGGGCATGTACATCAGTTGCAGGCTCAATCCCTGGCCCTGGTTGGGCGCATGTAGGAGGCAATCAATCGATGTGTCTCTTTTATATGGATGTTTCTCTATGTATCTCCCCCTCTCTTCCACTCTCTCTAGCAATCAATGGAAAAATATCCTCTGATGAGGATTAAAAAAATTAAAAAAAGAAAAGAAAGAAGTTATACTTTACCACCCTGAGCCTCACTGTCCTCATTTACAGGTACCTCATTTTACTGCACTTTGCTTTAGTCCACTTCAGAGGTACTGCATTTTTTACAAACTGAAGGCAAAACCCTCCACCAGCAAGAAGATTATATGACTCGCTTTATTGCAATACTTGCTTTATTGTGGTGGTCTGGAGCCAAACTCACAAATAAATAAATAAGTAAACATTTATTAAAGTGTTAGAACAAAAACAACAACAACAAACAAAAAATAAAGTGTTAGAACATACAAGCCATGGTCTGGAATCTAGGTTTTGTTTCATCTTTTATTTTGTCTAAAGTTATTAAATATTTCAATCATAGAGAAGATTACAGAAAAAAAAATAACAGATGTCTGGCAGATCATTTGTTTTAACTCGCTATGATTTTCTACTGAAAATGAAAATACCACAATGTATCCATTCCCCAAATAACACTGGCACTGAACATGCCTCCTGGGAGTTACTCTAGGGCACACATCCTGAAGTGAAATTGCTGGACACAGGGTATGATCATCTTCCCATCCCAAACTGCTTTCCAGAGCAGTGCATCATTTTCTTTTGTACCAAACACTGTGGGAGCATTCTCATTTATCAACACTAGATGTCAGGCATTTTAATCTTTTGCCAACGCTATGGATATGAAATGGTATCTCATTGTTTTAACTTATATTTCCTTAATTATTAAATTATTCTGGTTCTCAATCCTTTGCCAGTTACATGTACTGCAAATATGTTCTTAAAAGTCTATTACTTGCCTTTTAACTTTGTCTATAGGGAACTACAACCATCTTTAAAATAAAAATATTACCTCATATGATAAACGATATACCTGCAAGCTCCTAGTCAGATTAGATACTCAATAAATGTGAGTTTCCTCCATTCCCCCACAACTCATAACCTTAAGAAGTTCATAATTGAGTAATAGAAGGGTGATTAAAAACATTGGTTCTGAAGTTGAACAGATTTGGTTTGAATCCCAACTTTATATTTAGCTCTATGACCTCAGCCTACCTTGCTTGAGCTCTTTTAGCCTCAATTTCCTCATTTGTTGAAGTTAGTATTTAACTCACAGTTACTATGAGGTATAAAGTATTTAGTCTAGTGGCTGGCAAACACAAAGTTCTCAACATATGGTAACTGCTATCACCATCATTATTAGTAGTAGAGATATACAATATATACAAGTAATTATAATATAGAGCAAACTATCACAAAAATCCTCTATGAGGAAAATAGTAATTCAATGCTATCAGAATGCAGAAATGAGAGTGATAATGTCCAGCTGGGGGCCAGGGGAAAATGAGGGTGGCTTCACATAGGAAATGGCATTCAAATGGATCATGGAGAAAGATAGAAATGGAGGACATTCCGGCAAACAAACAGAGGCATGGAGAATATATATGTATCTCCCGTCTGCTAAGCTATAGGAACAACTGAATGGTCAGGCTCAGAAAGGGAACATTCCTTTTTCAGGTTAGCAGGACATTTTCAGATTCTCAGTGCATATATTCTATGTACCAAAAGGTAACTCATGACTTCATTAGTATTCTGAGTAAAAATATGAAATACTATCACTCTGGAATAAAATTGGGTGCATAAGGATCAGTGGAATATCCAGAGAAAGGTGTGTTGGGAGAACAGGAGACAGCACATGTGACTGGTGTAGAGAAAGCAAACATGCAGATGCTAAATGAGTGACAGGGTAGGGGCCTGCTCCTCAGGAGAGCCAGGGTAGGTGGCTGCTCACTTTCTGCCTTTCTGGGGATCAGCAAGGTATGATTTTCTTTCTTAAGCAGGATCTGTTCTGAAATCTGACCCAGAAAAAGCACTTCTTATTGCGTTTGCTTATATAGGCATTGTCAGCCTAATTTTTTTTTTAATGAAACAAATTCCACTCAGTATGTTTTGTCTTAAACAAAATGTGGTCCACTTATTATCTACTTTTTATCTTCTTATAATGTAAGATAGCATTTGACTGTACTGGAATAAACTAAAATATCTATTATTATATCTTTCATATTCAATCTTTATTTTTCTTTCTAAATTTATGTCACACAATCAATCTATATATATAAAAGCCAACCGACCGGAATGACGGAACGACCGGAATGACCGGGTCCACCAGTTGCTATGATGCGCACTGCGGCGGCCAACCGGCCCAATCGGGCCCCGATTGGCCCCTCCAACTTCCCGCGGCCCCTCCCCCAAGCCAGCCCACCCCCAATCGGCTCCCCCATCCCAATTGGGGGTGGGGCCAACTAGCCAACCTCCCAAAGCCCCTCCCCATGGCCAGCCCCGGCACCCATTGGCCCCCGCACCTCGATCAGGGGTGGGGCCAGCCAGCCAACCTCCCGCAGTCCCTCCCCCCAGCCGGCCCCAGCACCCATCGGTCCCCCCACCAGATCAGGGCCAGCTGGACCCCACCCATGCATGAATTCGTGTACCGGGCCTCTAGTCCATATATATAAAAGCCTAAGCAACCCAACGACCAAATGACTGGTCAATGGGTCGCTATGATGCGCACTGACCACCAGGGGACAGACGCTCAACGCACAGGATTGGGCTCCTTTCTATCTGGATTGAGCCTGCGGGGATCAGGTTCCCTCCTGTCTGGATTGGGCCTGGGGGGATCGGGCTCCCTCCTGTCTGGATTGGGCCTGGGGGGATCGGGCTCCCTCCTGTCTGGATCAAGCCTGGGGGGATCAAGCCAAAACTGGCTATCCGACATCCCCCGAGGGGTCCTGGATTGCGAGAGGGTGCAGGCCAGGCCGAGGGACCCCACCCGTGTATGAATCTGTTCACCGGGCCTCTAGTTACTTTATAAATGATTAGGCCTGACATTATTGTTTTCTTAATAGTTTATAAGTTATTTACTCATGAGACAACGGACCTACAAATCTATCATCAGATCTAGCTGTAAACTTTGTCTATCATAACCAAGTATCTGAAGTTAGGAAAATCCCAGGTTTGAGCATGGTGAAATGTTTTTTTCTCAAATAGAAAATGGTGAGCAGCTCTATATACAAAACCAGAAATGAACCATAGCGGCAGGGAAATTCCAATTGCTCAAATCCAGCAGAATCCTCAGCATGTCTAAAGGAAAAAGCTACATTTTCTCACTTTTTCCAAAATTTATCTGCTTGTGCTGATTACCATGTGTGCACAGATGTAGCTAAAATGATCATTATGGGACCAACAGTTCTTTTGTTTGCCTCTGGCATAAGTAAATAAACAGCAGGTGTAGTCACCACTAAATAAGTCTTACATGCTTGCCAATTCCTGAAATACAACAGAATGAAAAATAGTGAGAAGAATCCTTGGTGTTTGTTAGAATCGGAGCTAAACCACTTGCATCCACACAAATAAGGACAGAAGAGATCCTATGGCTGGCCACAAAGAGCAGACCGTGAATCTGGGATCACAACCCAGAATTCATCTGTCACTGAATGAGGTTGGTGACTTCTTCTCTATAACAACAGCATAACCTCAAAATGGTTAAGGTTCTATCCTTTTTTTTTTTCTGTTGTTAATCTTCATCTGAGGATATATTTTTTCATTGATTTTTTTTTTTTTAGAGAGAGTGGAAGGGAGGAAAGGGAGGGGAAGAGAAAAAAACATCGATGTGAGAGAGATACTTTGAATGATTGCCTCCTGCACTCGCCCCCAACCAGGGCTGGGGATCAAACTTGTACCCCAGTACGTGCCCTTGACCGGGAAGCGAATTGTTGACCCTTTGGTGCGAGGGCTGACACTCTAACCACTGAGCATACCAGTCAGGACAAGGTTCTATCCTTTAAAAACCACTTTCTAACACACACACACACACACACACACACACACACACCGCTTTCTAATTTTCACCTGGGTGTCCTGTATGCATAGCATAAACCTCCATTTATTTACAAAATGATGATTACTTCCTTCTTTCAGAGCAAAACAAAAACCAAAAGCAAAACCCACAGAAAACCAAAACCCACAGTTTAAATTATTTTCCATATGAAGTTCCTCTCTTTATGTCATATGGCAATATTTTGAAAAGAACTAAGATGCTTATTCTTTTGCCTTTCTGAATGCATAACCTTCACCCTATCTAGCTCACGGCATCCATCTGCTTGGGGAGAGATTAGATTTATTAGAGGAGGAATATAAATAGGAAAAAGGAAGTGACATTTGGCTTTTGATATGCAAAACATTATGGAGTATGTTAGTCAGCTTTGCAGCAGTATTAAATAACCCCAAATCTCAGTGATTTTTAGCAACAAAATTTTACTTCCGACTCACACTACGGTTTGGCTGCAGGTCAGTGTGAGCTTGGCTGCTGCTCACATGTCTTATTCTCTCACCCAGGCTGACGAAGAGGCCCCTATTTTGGTCATGCCACTCTCATGGCAGAAGGAACAGAGCAAGAGGACTGGTGGAAACCTGCCCTGACTTTCAAAGCTTTTGCTCAGATGTGGCCTATATCTCATCCAGTTACATGCCACTGGCCAAAGAAGCCACATGTCTGAACCCCACATGAAGGGGCAAGCGGGTGCACTCCCCTCACAGGAGTTGCTGCAAGTCACCTGGCACCAGGAGGCAGAAGGAACATCTGCAGTCAACAGTATCATCTACCACAGTAGCCTTATCCGCCAAGGAGTCTTAAGAGGGGATTTCCCCAAATCCTTTACTTCTCCCTTTGCTCTATCTACCAACAAACCTACACAAAAGGGAGTGTAGAGAAGCTAGTCCATTCACCTGGTCATCAGGGGCCCGTGGTCGGCAAACTGCGGCTCGCAAGCCACATGTGGCTCTTTGGCCCCTTGAATGTGGTTCTTCCACAAAATACCACGGCCTGGGCGAGTCTATTTTGAAGAAATGCCGTTAGAAGAAGTTTAAAAAATTTGGCTCTCAAAAGAAATTTCCATCGTTGTACTGTTGATATTTGGCTCTGTTGACTAATGAGTTTGCCGACCACTGCACTAGGCCTATGGAAGGAAGAGGATATAGTGTAAGAGAGAGCCTTGTTCTTCAGACTCTGGGAGGTGGGGGAAGGGCAGCAAAGCAGCCCAGGTTCCTCACTCAGCCTGCAGAGAAATTGGTGGCAAATAAGTGAGGATGGAACCGAAGGCTGAGGGCCTGCGCTCTCTTCCTGTCTGTTTCGGACTCCAGGATAATATCAGTTCTCAGGTGGCCTCCACCACCACATGCACACAGACCCAGTGGCTCAGAAGAAGGGCTGGCAGAGAAGAGCCTGCGGTTGAGGTTTCATGAGCTCCCACAGTTCCCAGAAGGCACGGGCACTGGGAGATTTCAAAAGGGTGACGTGGGCGGCAGATGCATGGGGCAGACGCTCCGGGTTGGCTTCCAATAGAAGCCAAAGTGAGGCCCTGTTAGTTGGTCAGAGTGCTACTGGGTTCTAATCAAGCAACCCACAGCCACACATTTCAACCACGCACCCCAGCAGAGCAGTCGGCACTCAGGTGGATGGAGGATGTCTCTCTTGAGACCTGGAGACGGGTCTGTCATTTATGACACTATCTCAAGGGCTGTTTGAGTTATTGTGGCAGTTTAAGCTTTAAACCAGATTAGATACGTAGGTAATTTGTCTCCCCTGCTAATCAAAAGGCTCCTTGGGATTATAACTTCTTTAAGACTAGGTCTTATTCGTTTTCTCCATTCTCTGGCCTCTCGTAATGAATGAATAAATGGAGGAACGAGTCATGAAATACTCTGCCGTGATCACGGCCTGATCTCTCAGGGAGACTTGAACATGGGAAACCAACAGAAAGGTTGATAGCTGATGTTTGCTTTAAGTGTGTACCTCCCCAAAAGAATCCCTGGCATAATTTTAGAGAGACTAAAAGAGAATGGACATGTGTGATCATTATAACACTGATGTTTTAAAATTAAGTGAAGTTAATTTTTGTTGAACTGGGGGGCCAGGGGAGAAGCACAGGGGAAAACAGTGCTTAAGATGATGGGCATAACGAAATACTACACCGAGAGACAGGTTCTGAAAAGAGAGCAGAATCAGAAAGCCACCTCATTCTGTCTCTACTATTTGTTTATTTTTATATTTACTTCTTCTGGGGCAACCGTATACGGCACAACTGAAAACACCTAGTGTTACTGCTACGATTTATTCTGTAATTTGGCACCACTTTGTGGGGATGCGTAATGTGTTAATGACTCCAAAGCCCTGGATGAATGAAGCAAACACGGATTGGCTCAGTAAAATTTCTAGCTCCCTGTAAGCTTCATTCTCAAGCTTTGCGGGAACAAAACCTGATGCTGGGGAAAAGCAAGCATGTTTCGCTTTCCAAATCTAGCTAAATGCTATCATCACAGGAAACTCTTCCGGTTAGCAAATCTCGGTGGCACCATGAATCCCACTCCATTCCCAAAGCAAGAGAAGGTGAAGGAGGCAGGGAGCAAAAGATTGTCATGGTTTGACTGGTGGAAAGTCTGAGGGAGATCCTGCAGTCTTCTGTCTCACTCGGACTTGAGGTTACAGGGAAGGGAGGAGGGGGAAGTGCTGGACCAGGAATTCTGGAGGAAAAAAAAAAAGACGCAAAGTCTGAGACAGGTGGGAGGAGGAAGAATGGTCTGGAATGAAATAGGGCGACATCTATTCATTCTCTGTTAAAATGGTGAAAAGTTCTTGCTTTAGCAGCAGGTTATTTTAAAGGTTCTGACAAAGAAAGCATTCTTACGACAAGTTTTCCAAAAGAGGCCAGAATAAAAGGTGAAGAGAGGAGAAGCCCTGAAGCGTGCAGGAGGACTGTTAGTTTGACGGAGTGTCCTAATCAGAAGTCCTGGCAGAGTGATTAACACCCACATGCTGACACCCGCGTGCTCTGGGCTCCCGCCCGCCTGGTGGACAGGGGCTGCACACTCAGCAACCTGCCCTGGCTGACAAAAGCAATGATACTAGGTTGTGTCCATGAAGGTTGTCTTTGAATTCCTTAAAACGAGCAAAAATATAAAGTTCTGTTCAAGGCCCCCTTCCACAGAGGAGGAGGGGAGGAAACTGGGTATTATAGCTAGTCCATCATTTCTCTTCATAGATTTTCATAAATACAAACACAAAATTGATAATGTTAATGCTCTTTTGTTCTATTTCGTGTACTACGGTATTGGGTGGCTATTTCTATGGTATTCCCCTACCACCTTACACCTTCATCTGCCTTAACTTTAAGCTTACCTGAATGTTACAAAGACATTAGAGAAACTAACGGCATCTTCTTTTGTTTTTTTTTCTTGAATGTTCCTCTGCCCCTGTTCTACAGATTATATGGCCAGAAGCAGGCCACACTGTCTCTGGGAAGCCTTTTAATATCCCAGCTGGCCGCAAAACAGATCATAAAGCTTTTCCAACTGATGATAAAAGACAAATTCTCTTTTAAGAGGAGACTCAATAAATATCACAAATGACACTTCTCACACGAGCCTCTTTCTCAATATGGCATGCGTGAGCTCCATGCTTAATATTTTCATGTATTATAATTTGCATTGTATATATTCAATTGAGGCTTCCATTATCCCATTATTTCTATTTGCTTTGTAAGACTTTTCTCTCAGAAAACTATACAACAATTTTAATATTTAAAAAATGATTTTAGTTCTGAGTTAATTTCAAAAGTGGAAAAAGGCAATCCTATATCATAAAAGCCTAATATGCAAATTGTACCCTCGACCGGGAGTTCTACTGGGGTTGGGGCTGGCCGGCCAACCACCCGTGGCCCCTCCCCCTAGCCAGCGGTGGCAGGCGGCCAGGGGAAGGAAGGCCCCCCCCACCCCCCCACCCCCCCACAGACAGCGGCCGCTAGGGACCCTACCCGTGCATGAATTTCGTGCACTGGGCCTCTAGTAGAATATAATGATGAAGATCACAGGCATTGCAGTCAAACTCTTTGGGTTCAAATTCTGGCTCTGAAGTTAACTGGGTGACTTTGAGCAAGTTATTTAATCTTTCTAAACCTGGCTTCTTCCATAATATGGGAGTAAATAGTTTGTCCCTAAGGATTTGTAATAATTAAGTAAGCTCATTCGTATTTAGGGCTTAGAACAGTGTCTGGTATCTACTAAGTGTTCAGTAAATGATGACCATGATTCATTCTTACATATTTGATCTGGAGTATAAATTTTCCTATGCAGCACTTATACAGGAAAAAAAAAGTAGGCCACTGATATAGCATATTTAATACTGGTGGTCAGAAAGATACCAGGAGTTTGCCTGGTCACACGGGGTTCTGGAACTTAGCCAGGCTGCAGACTCTTGTTTACTCTTGTTTCCTTGGCAATAGTCCGGGCATGAAAAAGATCCCAATTTTGATAATCAAAAGTCAATGAAAAATAGACTCTTCAGGCATGTGTCTAATTGAATCTGCTCTGCTGGAAAAGTACAGTGATATGATTTACCACAGTAGAACCTTAAAAGGTCACGGATCATGCAGGGGTGGCTACTGTTCATTCATCCCTGCTTTCTCAGCAAGGTAATTTATTTTTTTAGGTCTTTTAGTTAGAATTATCTGACTAGTTACTTAACTGCCTTATGGCCCTGACCAAATAATGTCTGTGTATTTTCCCTAAAGGCCTACTTGGCCTACACTCAGGTTCACAGACTTCCAACGACTGGTATACGGAGTTCAATTCCTCTCATTTGCCACCTGCACTGGCAGCAGTTATTTTTGCAATAAGGGATTACAGAAACAAAGCAAAGTTCCCTTTCATACTCTGTGGGAGTTAATGGGCTTCGGTGCCTTCTATCTCAGGAAAATATTTCCCCTTTACTCAGCAGTGTTTGGGGCAGAGAGGTGTGGCTTGCCTCCTTCCCTGTCCCTCCACCCCTACCCCAGCCTCCACACTGAATCCTCAGTGACTTTAACTACTTTCAGGTTTAGCTCTCTCTCCAGCCTTTGGGATAGTCTTTGGAGGTGAGGGGAAGTGGGGATTTAAGAAGCCCTAGTACAATACTGATAAGTTCTGTATCAGGCTCAGTTTAGCTCTAACCTAGCAACTGGTTGCTTGTAACTAGGAGTCCATTTTCCCTGCACTCAGGTAAGAGAACTGAATTTCTACCTTGTTTCCTTCTATACTATCCCCTCTCTTGGTTTTTAAGGCCCTCCGTTGGTTTATCAAGATGCTATTAATTCTTGTTAGAATCCCCCTCTTGTCCATTTCCATATTTACTGAAGACCTTGTAGAATTGCTGAGTTCCTACCAGCACACGCAACAGGTTCAGACTTTAGTCCAAGAGCCAAAGAGCCTGCAACCATGTTGTTAAAGTTAACTCTGGGCTGGCAGAGATAAAATATGTGGTGCCCATACCCGGAGGGCCCTCTACATAAATCTACGGTTTAAAATTTTTGTTGTCTTGCCAGGTCATGCTGACAAAAGGCCATATAGATTCTTAAAGGATCTACAATCACTAAGCAATGAAATCGACCTTGGAACAGGTCGTATACCTCTTATGCTTGGTCCAAGTTCAAATTTTGAACACTTTTACATTTGGAGCGTTAGCCTAAGTGCGGCACTGATGGTGTAAAGAAGCAACACCCCAGACTCTGCGTGTGCATGACTGGCTGTGAGCTGAGCACACAGCATCCTGGATGACTTCAACTTTGGCGTTTGCTAGAATGTCTTTTGCCAAATTCTTCTGGCACTTGTTTGAAGGTGTCAAAATGTGTTTTATGTCCTAAAGAATATTTGATTTTTCTTGTCCGATGAATGTCTGTTGATTATCATCTGCCTACTAGTATTAGTGTACTACAGAAGTAAGAGCATTTGGAGACACTTTGGGATCCACACTGTGATGTGCAGTTATGCGGATGCTTTCCTTGTTAGAGGTTCATGCCTGACTATAGTCTTTAACTCAATGCCAATTAAACAACGTTGATCCTATTTTTTTTAAATCTCTATTTTCTGTTTATGTATCATAAAATCTGTGCTGTTTCTGAGGCATGTCAAGAAGGTGATGTCAGTCCGGTGTTTTTATTTTTTTATTTTTTAATTCATCAGCTGAGAGGCTTTTATTCTGTCCTAAAGCCAACTAAATAGAATGACTCAAAAATGTCATTGGTGGGTCCCTGACAGATCTTCCCTATAGTAAACCCTCTCTAAAGGCACCACTTGGATGAACTAAGTGAGAAATGTATGCTGACCTAAGAGAAGCCTCTGGCCAGAGAAACTGCACCACTTGTCACAAAAATTAAAGGAATTGCTCCTAATACAGTATTGCCTATAACCAGTAGTCAGACAGCAACTGTCAACAGGATTAGAACAGAAATGCCTTCCTTCAAACTCTGATGTTTGTTTCAGACATAATAACCTTGAACTAGTGTGAGAGGAAGAGGGGTCCTTTCTCCTGAACAAGGCTCAACTCATTGTTCTGTCTCTTCCAGAACCAAGTTCTATTAACCAGTCCCACTCTTCCCATCACTCATACACCCGCTCAACATTTTCCTATCCTATATAATAAAGAGCTAATATGCTAATTAGACCGAACAGCCGAACGACCTTCTGGATGTCCTTCCAGACGACCTTCCAGATGAAGCCGGGGCTGTGAGGGCCGGCCAAGGCAGCCAGGGCTGTGAGAGCCAAGCCCCTTGCACGAATTTCGTGCATCAGGCCTCTAGTGTTTATATAAAAAACACAACCCCTAAATCCCAAAACTCCATGTATCCTGTGTCCTTTCTAAGTTACAAGTTACTCTCTCCCTGTCTTTGAAGACATGGAGAGCAGTGGTTAGACTGTGGGCCTTTAGAGCTGACCTGTCTGGGCTCAAGTCCTTATACCCACATGGCTGAGTGACTGTGCTAGTTACTTAACCCCTCTGGACCACAATTTCCTCATCAATAAAATGGGAATGGTCATCATGCTTCATAGCTATTAACAGAATTAAACAAGATAACACATGTTAAGCCTTAGAACAAAAATTAAACTCTGAGGTTTATATATTTGTGTACCCAGTAGTTGTAGATTCTCTTGGATTTTTTTTTAGTAGACAAATAAATCATATCATCTGTAAGTAACGACATTACTCTTGTTTCTTTCTAAGCCTTATACTTTTTGTTTGTTTTATGCATGGGATCCTAGTCCAATGGGGTAGAAGCAGTGCTGGTCAGCATCCTTATCTTCTTCCTGACTCTTCCATTCACACTTCCATTTCAAGAGGCCCTTGCCCCACCATGTCACTATCAAAGGCCATGGATGACCTCCTTGTTGTTAAATCCAACAGGCACATGTTAATCACATTCCCTGTTAGGTATCATTCAACATTAATGACTGCAGTTTTTATTTTTTTCACTCTTGCTCCCTTTGCTTCCCAATAGCACCTGCCCTATGTTCCTCACCCACCTCTCTGAATGTTCCGTCTCAGACTCCTTTGATGACTACACTTTCTCTGAGTGCCTCCTAAATATAACTGTGACACATACTTTATTTAACTCACACTACAACCCAGATTTGGAAAGAAAAATAAACTTCCTTTATACTATTTAGAACTAATTTGATTTTCCTCCCAAACCTACACTCACTGGTTAGCAGGTAAAACATAGCCTAATATCTAATCCAGTTGAAAGTGTAGACTTACTAATAACTTACAAAGCTCTGTTAGCAAGAGCTCAGTCTCTCCTGGATCACTTAGTCAGATGTGTCTAAGAAGTCATCCATTCTCCTCCAAAATGATTACAAGTGGCATTACTGACTAATGAGCAAATTCCATCATTTTTCCTAGATATTTTTTCAATTTGACCTTAGATTTTTAGACGTGGCATTTATGGCAAGGACTCATTTTCCTGTCATGTTGTCTTTTCTGATATAAGAGAGATGGCTAATAAGTTATGACAGATGCAATTCCCCCTCTGGTGTATCTTGTATTCTAACTACGCTCAAATGAGTCAGACCAAAAGGCTGTTCACCCAACATCAACCATAGTTAAAACAATTTAAATAGGCAAAAAGAGAATGGGAAAGTGGAATAAAAAGTTGACTATGCTTATGTACATATTTATATATACATTTATGTATGTCCTTTAAGCTCAACATGGGAGACTGGATGATTTGTTAAGAAATATCAGTGACAACAGTAATAAAGGCTATTCTTCAACAGACAGTAATATGAAAGGAGGAGAAACAAAATGGAGATAGGAATGGTCAGAGCATTCAGAGTGCAAGAAAAGGGCATAAGGACAAGAGTAGAAAGGAGAAATGTAGTATTTGTCATCCACTCTCTTTGATATATGAATACAATGCTGTTATATCCTGAAAATGAGAATAGCTGGCTTGAACATCAGGTCAAAGCACTACTATCTCACCACTGGGAAAAGCAGTCATTCTTCAGCTCATGTTCAGGGCTTGAACAGGGTCTGTTGCCATTTGTCACTCTGTCACAGAGAATTCAACAGAATTATTCTATTTCCTCTTACCTACACCAGTATAATCTCTTTGCTACTATCATTATTCATAGCACTGTAATGTTACATTAAACTATATTTCAGAGCTCAGCTTTGTAGTAATCTCCTTGATTATTTTAGAAACACCCAACACCTAGCATAATGCCTTGCACAGAGTAGGCACTCAGTAAATAATTCCTGAATAAATGAATGGGTTCTCCTTTCATTTAAGAAAAAAGAGAGGTATCGTATTCTTCCCTCCTTAAATTTTCTCCCCAAAGAAAAGATTTTGCTATCTTTAGTTTAGCTTTGAATAGAGACCAAGTAGGAGTTAAGTCAAAGAAAATGAAAAGGGGAAAAAAGCAATAAATAGCTACAAATGTATTAGGACATTATACTAAGAATGGAAGTATATAAGTTACTCATTCAGTAGAAATAATTTTTTAAGATAAATGATGAAAAGTACTTCGTAAGTTTTATTGCTCCAAGGATATTTCCATACAGCATTCATTTCTATCTATTTATTTTAAAGGTTAAATTCAACATCCTATTGCCAAAGCCAATTCAAGGCAAACAAAAAAGTACAATGAGCCACACATGAATGTACTGGCTCAAGAGGCTAATATTAATTCAATTTCCAATTTTCTTCCCTAGCAGCTTTCCTGGTCTTTGCTAGCTTAAGCTAACATAGATTCTGTTGGCTTTGGAACTGAAATACAAGTTGGCATAATTACTTTTCTAAGAATGGTCAGTAAAATTTTTCTAAGCAATTCCTAACCTTTACATATTTTTAGTGTTTGCAAATTCTTGGAAAGAGCATAATGTAAAATGCAAATTCTTGGGAATAATACAATGTATACATTTAATACATTTGGAACTTGTGTTAAGGTTAGCCAAATCCAATTTCCCTTAATTCTCAAATATCAAGAACTAGGGCATCCATGTCGTCCGAGATTACCCTGTAACTTTTCCACAGCAATATCAGTTGGAACCATTCTTATGAAGGTATTTATTCAGATTTTGCTGTAGGTGTCTAGCATGCAAATACCATCTTTACTGTAAGGAAAACATTTTTGAGATATACTTTACATACTATAAAATCTTAAGTGTATAACTCAGAAGTTTTTCTGTATATTCACAGGGTTGTGTAACCATCACCAGAATATAATTTTAGGACATTGTTTTGTCTCCCCTAAAAGAAACCCGTATCCATTAACAGCTAATTCTCATTTCTCCCAACTGCTACCCACACCCCTACCAACACTGGCAACCACTAATATACTTTCTGTCTTCTATGGATTTGCCTTTTTTTTGACATTTCATATAAAGTGAATCATACTATATATGACCTTTAAACTCTGGCTTCTTTCACTTAGCATGTTTTCAAGTTTAATCCATGTTATAGTGTGTATTAATACATTTTGTTTATCTATTTCTCAGTTGATAGGCATTTGTGTTGTTCCCACCTTTAGGCTATTATAAATAATACTAGAAGCCCGGCGCACGAAATTCGTGCGTGGGTACAGTCCCTAGGCCTGGCCTGTGATCAAGGCCATCTTCCCCGGCTGCCTGCAGCTGGCCCCGCCCCCCACCACCACCCACCCGTTTCTCATTTGCCATCGGGTGAACAGAGCCTGCCAGCCGGGGCGAGAACCAAGAGGTTGGCGGTTCTGCCAGCTTGCCAGCCCCACCCCCACCATGGGTTGCCCTCTGTGTGTGGGGCAACTAGTGGGGGGGGGGGGCCCTTGGCCTGGCACCACCCACACCCCCCACCACCCACCCCCGGTTCTCCGTTCGCCATTGGGCGATCAGAGCCTGCCAACAGGGGAAAGGGACCAAGAGGTGGTCAGTGAGCCTCATAGTGACTGGTTGAGCGGTTGTTCTGGTTGTTTTGCCATTAGGGTCAATTTGCATATTACCCTTTTATTATATAGGATTGACATGGACATTTGTATACAAGTTTTTGTGTAGACATATGGTTTCATTTCTCTTGGGTATATACCTAGGACTGGTATTGCTGGGTCATATAGTAATTCTATATACTATATTTAACATTTTGAGCAACTGTCAGACTATTTTCCAAAGTGACATCAGTTTATATTCTCACCAACAGTATATGAGAATTTGAGTTTTTCAACATTTTAACAAGGCTTGTATTTTTTAAAAATATATTTTATTGATTTTTATACAGAGAGGAAGGGAGAGGGATAGAGAGCCAGAAACATCGATGAGAGAGAAACATCGATCAGCTGTCTCCTGCACACCCCCTACTGGGGATGTACCCGCAACCAAGGTACATGCCCTCGACCGGAATCGAACCTGGGACCTTTCAGTCCACAGTCCGATGCTCTATCCACTGAGCCAAACTGATCAGGGAGGCTTGTATTGTTTTTTAAAATTGTACCCACCCTGGTGTGGAGTGGTATTACATTGTACTTTTGATTTGATTTTAATTTTTCTAACAGCTAGCAGTTGAGTATCTTTGCATGTGCTTTTTGGCCATTTGTATATCTTTTATTTTTTAAATCTTTATTGTTGAAAGTATTACACATGAACCCTTTTATTCACCACTGACCCCTTCTAGGCTGCCCCTGCCACCTGCCACAGGCCTTCACCACATTACTGCCAGTACCCATGGGTTATGCATATATGCAAAAAGTTTCTTGGTTGATCTCTTCCCAACCACCCACACCTGCTTCCCTCTGAGATTTGTTAGTCTGGCCCATGCTCCTATGTCTCTGTATTTTGTTTATTAGATTCCATATATAAGTGAGATCATGTGATACTTGTCTTTCTCTGACTGGCTTATTTTGCTTAGCATAATACTCTCCAGGTCCCTCCACGCTGTCTCAAAGGGTAAAAGACCATTCCTTTTTACTGTTGCATAGTATTCCATGGTATAAATGTGCCACAGTTGTTGTTGTTTTTTTTAATCCACTCATCTACTGATGGGCACTTGGGCTGTTTCCAGATCTTAGCTATTGTAAGATATGAACATAGGGGTGCATATATTCTTTCTGGTTGGTGTTTCAGGTTTCTTAGGATATGTTCCTAGAAGTGGGATCACTGGGTCAAATGGCGGTTCCATATTTAATTTTTTGAGGAAACTCCATATTGTTTTCCATAATGGCTGCACCAGTCTGCATTCTCACCAGCAGTGTACGAGGGTTGCCTTTTCTCCACAGCCTCATCAGCACTGTCATTTGTTGATTTGTTGATGGTAGCCATTCTGACAGGTGTGAGGTGATACCTCATTGTTGGTTTTAATTGGTATCTCTCTAATGATCAGTGACTTCGAGCATTTTTTCATATGTCCCTTGGCCATCTGTATGTCCACTTTGGAGAAGTGTCTATTTAGGTCCTTGGCCTATTTTTTGATTGGATTGTTTGTCTTCCTTTTGTTAAGTTGTATGAGTTCCTTGTATATTTTGGATATTAACCCTTTATCAGATGTATCTTTGTCAAATATGTTCTCCCATACAGTGGGCTCCCTTTTCACTTTGTTAATGGTTTCTTTTGCTGTACAGAAGCTTTTTATTATGATGTAGTCCCATTTGTTTATTTTCACTATAGTTTCCCTTGCCTTAGGACAGTGGTCGGCAAACTCATTAGTCAACAGAGCCAAATATCAACAGTACAACGGTTGAAATTTCTTTTGAGAGCCAAATTTTTTAAACTTAAACTTCTTCTAACGCCACTTCTTCAAAATAGACTCGCCCAGGCTGTGGTATTTTGTGGAAGAGCCACACTCAAGGGGCCAAAGAGCCGCATGTGGCTCGCGAGCCGCAGTTTGCCCACAACTGTCTTAGAAGATGTATCAGCAAACATATTACTACAAGAGATGTCTGAGTTTTTGCTGCCTATGGTTTCTTCTAGGATTTTTATGGTTTCATTACTTAAGTTTTTTATCCATTTTGAGTTTATTCTTGTGTATGGTGTAAGTTGGTGGTCTAGTTTCATTTTTTGCATGTGTCTGTCCAATTTTCCCAACAACATTTATTCAAGAGACTGTCTTGATGCCATTGTTAAATATTAATTGAGTGTAATGACTTGGGTAAATTTCTGGGATCTCTGTTCTGTTCCATTGATCTATATGCCTGTTCTTGTGCCAGTACCTGGATGTTTTGATTACAGTGTTTTGTAGTATAACTTGATGTCTGTTATTGTGGTCCCTCCAACTTTGTTGTTCTTTTTCAAGACTGCTGTGGATATTTGGGGTTTTTTTGGTTCCATATAAAATTTTAGAGTATTTGTTCTAGATCTGTGAAATATGCTGTTGGTATTTTAATAGGGATTGCATTAAATCTATAGATTACTTTGGGTAGTATGGACATTTTAATGATGTTAATTCTACTAATCCATGAACATGGTATATTGTTCTACTTGTTTATATCTTCCTCTATCTCTTTTTTCAACATTCTATAATTTTCAGAGTATAAGTCTTTTACCTCCTTGATTAAGTTTATCCCTAAGTATTTTAATTTTTTTGTTGCAAAAGTAAATGGGATTATTTAGTTTCTATTTTTGAGAATTCATTATTGGTGTATAAAAATGCCACTAATTTCTGGGTGTCAATTTTGTATCCTGCTACATTGCTGAATTAATTTATTAAATCTTGTAGTTTTTTGGTGGAGTCTTTAGGGTTTTCTATGTACAATATCATGTCATCTGCGAATAATGACAATTTTACTTCCTCCTTTTCAGTTTGGATGCCTTTTATGTTTTCTTCTTGTCTAATTGCTGTGGCTAGGATTTCAGCTGCTGTCTGTGGGAGCCCAGCCAGTCCTTTCGCACCTCCATACTTCCTACCAGTCTTCATGCAGTCTCCAGTTTCAGTCCTTGATTAGCCAGGTTCTCTCCAGCTAGTTTTCAGTTGATTATTCAGGATGGTTTTTCTGTATTTTGGTTGTAATTCCATTTTGGTCCTGGGATAGTTCAGTGTAGCTTGCACTTACTCTACTGCCATTTTGGAACTCATGCCATTTGTGTATCTTATTTGGAGAAATGTCTGTTCAATCCGTTGCCCAAATTAAATTGTTTTATTATTATTACTAGAGGCCCGGTGCATGAAATTCGTGCATGGGGGGTGGTGGTGGTGTGTGTGTCCCTCAGCTCAGCCTGCACCCTCTCCAATCTGGGATCCCTCTCACAATCCAGGACTGCTGGCTCCCAACCGCTCGCCTGCCTGCCTGATTGCCCCTAACCGCTTCTGCCTGCCAGCCTGATCACCCCCTAACCACTCCCCTGCCAGCCTGATTGACACCTGACTGCTCCCCTGCCAGCCCGATTGCCCCTAACTGCCCTCCCCTGCCAGCCTGGTTACCCCTAACTGCCCTCCCCTGCTGGCCTGGTCGCCCCTGACTGTCCTCCTCTGCAGGCCTGGTCACCCCCAACTGCCCTTCCCTGTAGGCCTGGTCACTCCCAACTGCCCTTCCCTGCTGGCCCAGTCACCCCTAACTGCCCTCCCCTGCAGGCCTGGTTCCCCCCAACTGTCCTCCCCTGCAGGCCTGGTCGCCCCCAACTGCCCTCCTCTGCTGGCTTGATCACCCCTAACTGCTCTCCCCTGCAAATCTGGTCCCCCTGCAACTGCCCTCCCCTGCAGGCCTGATTGCCCACAACTACCCTCCCTTGCTGTCTATCTTGTGGCGGCCATCTTGTGTCCACATGGGGGCAGTCATCTTTGACCACATGCAGGTGGCCATCTTGTGTGTTGGAGTGATGGTCAATTTGCATATTACCTCTTTATTATATAGGATCATTATTATTGGGTTATAAGAGCTCTTTATATATTCTGGATACAAAGTCCTATCAGTTAAATGTAAATATTTGCAAATATTTTCTCCCATTATGTGGGATGTCTTTCCACTTTCTAACTGGTTATAATATGCAGCACAAAAGTTTTTTTATTTTGACGAAGTCTAAAGTATCTATTTTTAGTTTGTCACTTGTGGTTTTGGTATCATATCTATACTAGTTTTATACTATAGCTATATCCCCAGAAAGCCACTGCTAAGGCACTTTATAGTTCTTAGGAGGAAGACAACATGAATTATTGCTATTGCCTGTAGATTTAAAAGTTGGGTCATTTAAAAAACAAATAACAATAGTGCAATTGACAGAGAAATCCTCCAAAAACAGTCTAGATGTGCTATCAGCTAATAATCTATAGAAATAAGGGAGAGAACCTATGGACTTGAAATCCACAGATGATATGCAATATTTATTAATATATATATATATATATATATATATATATATATATATATATATATTAAACCACTCTCACCAGATTCTTGACCAGAGTTGCTAACTAGTAGATGACTTGTTCGACCGAGGCTTTCTTTTTCCTTCTCCCTAAATCTGTACCACCATCTGGTAAATATTTCCATATGCCTTAAAGTTGCCCAAAGTAGAAAGGCAAACAAAAGTACAAGTATCCCGGATAAATCTCTAGCTGGACAGTGAGCGCCTTAAAAAATAGATGATTCTTATGAAGAAATGACTGGCCTTCCTTCTTCATTCCATACTCTAGCCATTAGAAAGTCATTGTAAAAACCTTTATAGACAATAAATTTATAAGTAATGTATTTGTTGAGATGCAGAAATGGAAAGTGACAAAATCAAATGAACTGATTTATCAACTGAAGAATCAACTAGGCAAAAAAAGACAGACATAGACATTAGTTTTGTATCACACCATAAGAAGCAATAGGTAGGACTTAAATGTCTTTCCTTTCCTACCATCTTTGCATTTACAAACCCTTCAGTCATTCAACAAATGTTATTTAACACCTATTGTATACAATAGGTATGTAAATTAATAATACATAACCCCTGACTCAAGAGTCTGCAATTATTTAAGATCAAGTCAACCTCCTATCCCTTTCATGGAGCCTTCCCAGGGTCCTCCAAATTGGAGTAATCTCCTCTGCTACTTATCTTGGATAGGACTTTATCAACACCTCTACTGGAAAGTTATAGCCCTCTACTTTCTGGCATAGTTGTTTATAAACATGTCTTGTCCAGCACTGAACTATAAACTTCTGTGAGCAGGACCTGTGTATAAGTCACCTTTCTGACCACCATATCATCCTGTACCCGAGGACAATACATTTTAGTTGAGTGAATGAAGTTTTTAAAAGATCAAATTTAGAAATGCCAGTAGATTAATATACACCATCTTTCACAAAAAATTACATACATGAATTGTTAATGCAGAAGCTTATTACCTTAGACTGGAATACCAGCTAGTCTAGTTTCCATATAAATGTTTCTTCTCCTCTTCAGCAGTATGCCAAAAAGAGGTCGTTACATTTTTAGAATAAATCATTGTAAGTGAAAGAAACTCAAAACACTAGAAACAAAACAAAAATATTATGGAGAAGTTGTATTTGAAGGATATCTGATGATTAAGGAGTATTTTTACTTTTTCCTAGAATTTAGAAAAATTTTCCTCAAATCTACCCCAAATGGGCAACATACCATAAAGTAAACAATTAGATACTAAATTGACTATTTCTCATTGACTATGAAATTCCAGAGTCTTCTTTAACCCTTCCCTATCCTTCATCTAATTAATTTATATATTCAGCCACCTTTATAAAATCATTTAAATAATTTTTCCCCAGTTTTAGAGATAAAGAAATTTCTTCTGTTATTATTAACACCTTATATTAGTATGGCACATTTGTCACCATTAATAAGCCAACATTCATATATTATTTTTAAGTTAAATCCAAATTTTATTCACATTTCCTTAGTTTTAACCTAATGTCTGTTTTCTATTCCAGGATCCATCCAAGACACCACATTACATCATGTCTCCTTAGGCTCTTCTTCGCTGTAACTATTTTTTAGATTTTCCTTTTTTGAAATGATCTTGACAGTTTTGAAGAATATTGGTCAGGTATTTTGTAGACTGTCTCTCAGTTGCAATTTGTCTGAGGCCTTCCTCATGATTAATCTGGGTTATGGGTTTTGAGAGGAAGATGACAAGAAGTACAGTGCCATTCCCACCACATGACATCAAGGATGCATGTTATGAACATCACTTGTCACTACTGACATCAATTTTCATCACTTGGCGAAGGTAATGTTTGTCAGTTTCTCCACAATAAAGTTACTCTCCCACCATCTTTCCATGCTGTACCCTTTGGAAGGAAGTTACTATGCACAGTGCATACTTAAGAAGTACAGATTTATTTCGACCTCCTTGAGGGCAAAGTAGCTACATAAATTATTTTGGAATTCTGCATGGGAGATTCGTCTGTTCATTCCCATGAGGCTCATCATGACACAGCTGCGAGCTTGGAAATCCAGTCACTTTCCTTTGCTTCTCATAGCTTCTTGCTTCTCATCTCTTTTCCCTCACTTTCATTGTCCTGGGATTGTACCTCTAATAAAGCTTCACTTAATTCCTGTCCTAAGCTCTGGTTTCTAGACAAGTCAGGCTAAAAATGCAACAAGGCCAAAAAGAAGTAAAGGAAAGAACTTTGGATTAGTAATTGAGACACACTGATTCTAATCTTGCTATAATGTGTTCTATTAATTAGCTATTAACATCCTGAAATCTGTAAAATCGGGAGAAGAGTTAGAGGAAGACAGACTAGTCTAAATGACTGCTGGGCTGCTTCCAGCTCCAATGTCTTATGATCCTCGGGAATTATTAGTATACAAGCCAATGCTTCAAATAACCCATTAGATTAGAACATGGGCCAACGGGAAAATCATGGAGTCATATTATATCCCAATTCATTTGACCATAGCAATAGTTTGGATCAGCCTTATGTAATACAACTATAACTGAATCATGGGCAAAATTCTCTTGGCTCTGAAACAGGACCATTTTAATATTCTAAAATTAGATTATGGTAATGGTTGCACAACTATGTGGATATACTAATAAACACTGAATTATATACTTTAAAAGTACAATATGTGAATCATATACAGTACTTTAAATAAATGTTATGTGAATTATCTCTCAATAAAGCTGTTTAAAAAGGAATGAGGCTGTTTTATTGTGGAGAGTAAACTGGCTCAGAGACAAAAATGTGTGAGAAACAAATCAGCATCTTCCTCTAAGGACAGATAATTGTAAAAGAACCTCTGTCTTTCAAAAAGGCTCTGGAAGAGGATGAACACAGTAACTTCATTTTGACAGTTTTGAGGAATGTTGATTTATGTTTGACACTAAATTCCCCCAAGTAGCAAAGAGCCAGACTTTTTTTTTTTAAATTCTCACCCAAGGATATGTTTTTATTGATTTTTAGAGAGAGAGGAAGAGTGAGAGAGAGAGAAACATTGATTGGTTGCCTCTGGTACGCACCCCAACTGGGGATCAAACTTGCAACCTAGGTATGTGCCCTGACTGGGAATTGAATCAGCCACCTTTTGGTGTATGGATGACACTCCAACTACCTGGCCAGGGCAAAGAGCCAGACTCGTTGGGGACGGACTACAGAAAGAAGTTGGGAATTTTTGCAATTGGCAGAGGAGTTTCAATGTAAGCAAGTGCAAGATGACACAAGTGCGAGGGACCCTCAACAAGCATCAGTCACAGACTACACAAGAGACCTGAGGGAGCGAGTCGGTTACTCAATCCAACAGAATATTATTTACAAGGTACTGCTTTAACACGTTAAGCGCCCAGCCTGTTTTGTCTTCCTGACGGAAAGTATAGCGTCAGTCACCGGTGACTGATATGGCGCTTAACGTGTTAACAGCAGTAGTAAAAAGAGGACTACACAAACGCCAAGAATAGATTCTCACTCCTTCCTCTACTTCACAGAAGCTGTAATCTCAAAAGAGGAACATGCACACTGCAAGGCCAGGTGAATAAATGCTGTGACAGAGTCTGAATAGGTCCTAGAGGAGTAAAGGAAGGCTTCATAGAACAGATGGCATTTTCTCTGGACCTCAAACATTTGAGACTATCAATTCAATATGCTGCCATATCCTGAGAAAGCAAGCAAATAATAGGAACCATTCAAAGAGGATGATAAATACAAACACTGAATTATTCTATCTTATTTAAAAGAAATACTCTTAGCATGAGTCACTACACTTCAGGAGAGGTAGAGTGATACTTCATTTATATGAAGGCAAGTGTCCTGACATGTCCTTGGCTTCCAATTCAGAAGCACCTTTTTCTTAAGGTATTTAAGGTTCAGAGTTAGCCCCTGAACACTTGGCTACAAGAACAGCCAAGAGCTGAAGGCTGATCAGATGGCTATTTGTAGGAAAAACCTTCCTCTGAATTGCTGACAATGTCTATGAGCACAAAGGAGAAGAGAAAAGAGAAGAAAAAGATAAGGGAAAGGGAGAGAGCTGTTGGACAGCAACAGAAACTAGAAGCAGAAGCAGCGACTGGAAACAATGACAGGGAAGGTGGCAAGGTTGCAAGTGGCAGACACTGGGACAGAAGAAAGCCAATTACAAAAGAGGGAGAAAAGAAACTCATTGGACAGTCTGAGCCAACAAAGAGTGAGAAGCTCAAACCCGCCCCCCCCTACCCCCCCACACAAAACAAACAAAAAACAGCCCTTGAAGGCAGAGGAGAAAGAGAAAGGGAAGAGCGCCTCGGGATACAGGCGTCTACCCAGAAGCCTGCCAACTTGCAGTTGAAGGGGCCCTGGGAGAAGGGGCTGACCACAGTGCAGAGCTATATCCAGTCATGAGCTGCATGACATTTCAGTTAAAGGAGGACCACATATATGACAATGGTCCCATAAGCTTACAATGGAGCTGAAAAATTCCTATTGCCTAGTGATGTCATAGCTTTCATAAGATTGTAGCACAACATGTTACATGTTTGTGGTGATGGTGGTGTAAACATACCTATTGTAGGATCCAAGCTAGTGGCAGATGTTACTTACACTCACCTCCTCCCAGGACCAAACTGGAATTACAAGTGGAATTAAAATATAGAGCAAGCAACCTGACTAGCTGAAGAACTTAAGGCTAGCTGAAGGAAAGTCTTATAACCAAGGATATACAGAAGAAGACACATTGAGACTTTTAGGAAGGGTGGAGACGTGAAAAGGGCTGGCCCCACTCCCAAGGGTAGTAGCTGAGATTCGGGAGGGATATCTCAGCCGTGGAGGTTCCTCCTGAAGAAGCTTGGGGTCTCGACCCTAAGCCAGGCTTCCCAGCCCAGAGCACCAGAACCGTGAAGAGGCACACACATAACACCTAACTGTGAAAACCAGGGGGAATTCTGTCCACCAGGGAGAGATGGGAGTCTGCTAGACACACAGACACTCTCTTAAAGGGCCAATGCACAAAATCTCATTCACAGCAACTCACCATGGGCTCTGGTGGTGGGAGGGCAGAGTAGACTATAGTCGTGTGAGGACTGACAGAGGTTTGTGACTCTGGGGAGAGAGCTAAAGGGACAGCCACCAGGATTCCTATGGTGAGTCCCTTTTCCAGACTGCAGACACCAACTTTTGGGGTGGAGAATTCCCCTCTATACAGCATCAGCCTGGGGAAATGCAATTGCTCCAACCCTCTGGACTCCCTCTGGCCCCACCCTGCAGAGCTGTGCCCTGCTGAGGAGTCAGCTGCCTGGGCCAAGGCAGACGAAGGGCATGTCAGTGACTGAGTTGTGTAGCATTGGGGCAGGGATCATTCCCTCCACTTTCCTGTGAACCTGACTGGTGCCCCACCATGGGAGATCCCCTAGACTGACCCTCAGCGCTCCCGGTAGCTCCACCCTCCCAAACTAGTGTCTTCTATGATTTTGCCTTTTCTAGAATTTCATATAAATTGAATAGTACAGTATATGGTCCTTTGTTTCTGGCTTCTTTCACTTAGCACAATGCCTTTGCAATTCATCTATACTGTTGCCCTATTAGAAGTCTCTTATTACTAAGTAGTATTCCATTACATGAATATGCTGCAGTTCACCTGCTGATTAACAACCATTTGGGATATTTCCACTTCAGAGCTATCATGAATAAAGCTGCTATGAACATTTGCGCATGTCTTTATGTGGACATATGTTAAGAGTGAAACTGCTGAGTCATAGTCTTAGTGTATGTTTAACTTTATAAGAAACAGACTGTTTTCCAAAGTAGATGTACCATACTGCATTCCTGCCAGTAATATATGATAATTATACTGTTTCCAGATTCTCAACATTTGATATCATAAATCTTTAATTATAGCCATTTTAGTTGGTATGCAGTGCTATGCCATTGTCATTTTAATTTGCATTTATCTGATGACTAATGATGTTGAGCATCTTTTCAAGTGGTTATTGGCCATTTGTATATTTTCAATGGATGAAGTGTTTAAATCTTCTGCCTGTTTTAAAAATGGAGTTATATGACTTAATGATTGTGAAATTTAGTTTTCTGGATATAGGTCCTTTATCAAGCATGCATTTTGCAAATTTTTCTCTACCCATGATTTGTCTTTTCACTTTTTCTTCCTGCTCCTCCTCCTCTTCCTTTTAGAAATGGTAAAGATCTGTTCAAGGGTCTTTTAAAAAATATATGTTTTTGTTGATTTTTAGAAAGAGAGGAAGGGAGAGGGGTAGAGAGATAGACACATTGATGAGAAATATCATTGATCAGTTGCATTCTGGATGCCCCCTACTGGGGATCAAGCAAGCAACTTGGGCATGTGTCCTGACCAGAAATCAAACTGGTTCCTGAGTTGACACTCAACCACTGAGCCACACCTGCTGGGCAAGGGTCTTAAGAATTTGCACACTGTGAACTCAGTTAAGCAAAAATCCAGAAGTGTTCCAATGAACAAAAAAAAGTAAATTTTTTTTATGGTTAAAAGCACATTCTTGAGAAAAATCTGTGCTGCATTCTTAGGCTTAGGATTGGTCCAGAATGGTTATCATTCAGATGTCAGGCAGACTGGATGATGGATGTCAGGTAGTCCAGAAGATGGGCACCAGGAGATTTGGTCATTTCCAATGGTCTGGATAGTAGATGTCAGGTTAATGTATATGTGAATCCTTCATGGAGTGATCAATCAGGTGGTCTGGAGATGTGAGTCCTTCAGGAAGTTATCAGAGGGTTATCTGGAGGTCTAGATGTATATCCAGGCATTGACACAGGACAGGAAAGTTCAAAAAAGTTCCAAGGACAGTCAGAAAGAGAACAGTGTCTTTCTTCATGGCTCAGCCTTCATAATGTTAATAATTTTTTTGTTGTTAATAATTTTAGCAGCTTGGCTAAAGTGACTTCATTTTATATATTCCCTATCTTCGCTTTTTCCCTTCGACCATATGTGGGGTACCCAATAAAGTGCCAGTACAGCACTAATTGCCATACATAATAATCACATTTAATATCAAGTCTTTCATTTTCTTAAATGTGTTTTAAAAGGCAAAAGTTACACATTTTAATTAAGTCTAACTTATCAATCTTTTCTTCATAATGTGTACCTTTTATTTCCTTTCAAAGAATTCTTTGCCTAACACAGTATCATACAGATTTTCTACTATAATTTCTAGAAGTTTTAGCTCTTACATTTAGGTCTATGGTCCATTTTAAGGCTAATTTTTGTATAAGTAGATAAAGGTTGAGGTTTTATACATTGTCCAGGGATATCCAATTGTTCCTTGCTATCTTTGTTGAAAATAACTGTTTGATTTGGATCCATTTCTGGACTCTATTATGTTCCACTGATGTACATATCTATTTATCCTTAGGCCAAAACCATATTATCTTGATTAACGGTAGCTTTATTTTAAATTTTAAAAGCAAGTCTGTAAGACCTCCAACTCTGTTGCTCTTTTTCAAAAACAGTTTTGGCTATTCCAGGTTCTTTGTATTTCCATATGATTTTTAGTATTTATGAGATTCTTCATCAAAAAGCCATTTAGGAAGAGTTTGTATAGAACTGTAAAAGTTATCAATATATCTATCTAAAACTAGTTTCTTCTTGGTTTCAAGGTTTTTAACTATCAGTTAAATTTCTTTACCAGATATAGGGCTATTCCAGTTATCTATTCCTGCCTGAATGAGATTTGGTTGCTAATGTTTTTCAAGAAATGTGTCATCTAAGTTGTCAAACTCACTGGCATAAAATGCAACTGTGAAGATAATCATGAGCAATTTTATCAAAGTAGTAAAAATAGTAACTTAAAAAAATAGTAACTTCACTTTGAAATAAATACATCTTCAGAATAATAAGATCTGATAATAGAAACAGATGAAATTAAGAACATGATTAAAGTATGTGAGTATGCCAAGAATAATTATTTTAATTGTTATTGTTCAAATAATCAATGTAAAGATTTTTTAACATTTTAATTTAATGCACATGTGTATATGTTTATGAAAATTTTTGTGAAATGTTTTTTAAACAGGCTATTTCATAGTCCATCTGTGTAATAAAACCACTTTTTAGTCAAGAAATATTTTGCAAATTATATATTTTATTCTTTAGATTCCACATGAGTAAGATCATGTGATACTTGTCTTTCTCTTATTGGCTTATTTTGCTTAGCATAATACTCTCCAGGTCCCTCCATGCTGTCTCAAAGGGTAAGAAATTCTTCTTTTTTACTGCTGCATAGTATTCCATGGTGTAAATGTACCACAGCCTTTTTATCCACTCATTTACTGATGGGCACATGGGCTGTTTCTAGATGTTAGCTATTTCAAATAGTGCTGCTATGAACATAAGGGTGCTTATATTCTTTCTGATTGGTGTGTTGGGTTTCTTAGGATATATTCCTAAAAGGGGATCATTGGGTCAAATGGCAGTTCCATATTTAATATTTTTGAGAAAACTCCATACTGTTTTCCCTAGTGGTTGCACCAGTCTACATTCCCACCAGCAGTGTACTAGGGTTCTCTTTTCTCCACATCCTCACCAGCACGTTTGTTGATTTATTCATGGCAGCCATTCTGGCAGGTGTGAAGTGATACCTCATTATGGTTTTAATTTGCATCTTTCTGATGATTTGTGACTTTGAGCATTTTTTCAAATGTCTCTTGGCCATCTGTATGTCCACTTTGGAGAAGTGTCTATTTAGGTCCTTTGCCCATTTAAAAAATATATATATTTTATTGATTTTTTACAGAGAGGAAGAGAGAGGGAGAGAGAGCTAGACACATCGATGAGAGAGAAACATCGATCAGCTGCCTCCTGCACACCCCCTACTGGGGATGTGCCCGCAACCAAGGTACATGCCCTTGACGGGAATCAAACCTCGGACCCTTCAGTTCGCAGGCCGACGCTCTATCCACTGAGCCAAACCGGTTAGGGCTTGCCCATTTTTTTGATTGGATTGTCTTCCTTTTGTTAAGTTGTATGAGTTCCTTATATATTTAGAATATTAACCCCTTATCCGATGTATCATTGGCAAATATACTCAGAAAACTATAGGACATTGAAAAAGAGATAGAGGACGATATAAACAAGTGGGAGAATATACCATGTTCATGGACTGGGAGAATTAATATCATTAAAATGTCCATACTACCAAAGCAATCTATAGATTCAATGCAATCCCTATTAAAATACCAATGGCATATTTCACAAAGCTGGAACATATACTCAAAAAATTTATATGGAACCATGAAAGACCCAGAATAGCCACAGCAATCCTGAGAAAGAAGAACAAAATTGGAGAGATCACAATACCAGATATCAAGTTATACCACAAAGCCAATGTAATCAAAACAGCCTGGTACTGGCACAAGAACAGGCATTTAGATCAATGGAACAGAACAGAGACCCCAGAAATTGACCCAGGCCATTATGTTCAATTAATATTTGACAAAGGAGGCAAGACCATACAATGGAGTAAAAATAGTCTCTTCAATAAATGGTATTGGGAAAATTGGACAGGTATAATTTCAAATAAAACAAGCATATTGAATAAAAAATCCTACTTTACCCCTTCCCTCAATCTTAATCTTTTCCCAGAGTTAATCATAGTTGAGAGCTTGGTGTATAGCATTCCAAAACTTTTCTATTCAACTCTATATATTAATTTGCTCTTAAGAGAGAGAATACTGGACCTATTTCAGGTGCTTGTTCTTTTAAAAAACATATTTTTATTGATTTCAGAAAGGAAGGGAGAGGGAGAGAGAGATAGAAACATCAATGATGAGAGAGAATCATTGGTTAGCTTCCTCCTGCATGCCCCTTACTGGAAATCGAGCCCACAGTCGTGGCATGTGCCCTGATCAGAAATTGAACTGTGACCTCCTGGTTCATAGGTTGACACTTAACCACTAAGTGACACCGGCTGGGCTGGGCCTTGCTCTTTCTACTTAACATTATAGCATGAACATTTTTCCTTGTCAGAACATATTTAACCTAGTTCATTCTTTTTATTAGCTACATAGTATTCCACTGCAAGGATACTCAATGTATTTTTTTCTTTTTTAAAAATTGATGAGAGAGAGAGAGAGAGAGAGAGAGAGAGAGAGAGAGAGAGAGACATCGATGTGCGAGAGAAACATCGATTGGTTGCCTCCATTTGTACCCTAATTGGGGATCAAACCTGCAACCTGGGTATGTGCCCTGACTAGGAATTGGACCCATGACCTTTCAGTGTACAGGAGCATGCTCCAACTGAGTCACAGTGGCCAAAGCTCATAATGTATTTTAAAGTAGCAGTAGAAACTTGGAGAGCACTCTTACCTGAAGATAAAGCAAAAGTTCCTTAGAAACTCTTTTAAATTATAGATATTTTCCCCTCATCTAATAAATTTGATGATGAAATAAAGAAAACCTGAAAGTTGCCATTACATTTCCCTTTAGAGGGTCATAAATAAATAACTTAGAATAAAAGTAAAAATAAAATCCTACTGAAATAATAAACAGAAAGCACATTGTAATCTTATACTAGTTCCTTTCAAATCCAACTTTTAAAAAAATAAAATAAAATAAACAGTTTGGGGTATTCACATAATAAATCTTTTTAAGCCCCAGAATTTAAAGATCACTGATAATGAAAAGTATGTAATGCCTGTACCCAGGATGCTCTGGAAATTATTTTTGAATCCCAACACCATTATCATTAAGGGACACCAGCTGTGGGCTCACAGTATCCTGGGTACATTACACAATAAAAACATAAATAGGATGTCACTGCACATATGCCATGTGCACAGCTTGGTTCTAATTAGCATCACTGTGAGCCCACATTTATTGAGGAAGATGGTGTAGTGGTGGGAGCACAGACCCTGGAGTCAGACTGCCTGGGTTCCAGTCTTGGCTCAGCCACTTATGTAATGTGTGACCTTGAGCAAATTATAGAGGCCTCATTTTCTCCTTTGAAAAGAGAGAAAAAAAATCTTACAAACTTGTTATGGGAATTAAAAGAAATAATGAATATATAGTATTTAGGAAGGTATCAAACCCTTAGTAAGCATTCACTAGATACTAGGGATTATCATTATTATTGAATAATTACAGGGCTAAAAAAGTTCTATTAGGGTTAAAGGTTACAAAAAATATTGTGCTGTTTCCTGGCTTTTAATAGCTTACAATTTAGAAATAAATTTGAAAATCCCAAATGGAAAGATAAAATAATGAAGAGTATCACATTTCTAGTCAGACCTAAAAATGAGAACAAAATCACTTCTTAGTCACCCTACCCAAAAGGTAATTATTTACTCAATTTATCTTAGAGTAACTAAGTTTTAATAACACTATGCATATAATGGATATATGAAAACAATCTGGTAGGTAGGCTGACCTAAAGTTTTTTAATAGAAAAATTTGAGATTGGGTTTATCCTTGAGTATACATTGATTCTGGTCCTGAAATTAATTTCATGATCCAGCTATCCATTAAGAGTTGCTTACAGAGGAAGCTGAGAGACCTCCAATTAAAAGCATATAAAGTGACCCATATTTTGTAGGCAATATTTTTGAATTTTAAAAGTCAACCTATTTGCAGTATTTTACAAAGTTCCTACAACTCACTATTGCCTTTCTCTGTAACTAGGAGGTGAACATGACATCCTTCATAACAATTCTAAGGCCTTCATTCAGAACAAATAATACAACTTGTCACAGGCGACTCTATATCATTTTACTCAACTGGTTCCACTTTTCTTTTACCCTTAGTGTTTTGAAAACAAAGAGCACATCTGCTATGCACTGAATAGTTTTAAAAGACAAAACTGACATTCAGAAAAATGAGGTTTTGAGCGTGTGCTTTTATTTATTGTAAAGCTAAAGCATAAATTACTTACTCAGCTTCACCGGTCCCTGTCTAACTCATGTTTTCTGCCTTTTCCAGATTTCTCTCTAGGGATTCTGGCGCCATTCAAATCAAATCAAGAAATACTTAGTACTTATTAGATCTAAAGCCCTATGTGGTTGCTAGAGAGAGTCCAGAGATGGACAAACTACTTGTTTCTGCCTTCACAGAGCTTACAATCTATTTTTAAAAGCTAAAATGCAAGGCAAAATAATATGGGCCTCAGAGAAGTTTGCAATGTGATAGGGATTTAAAGATTGGAGAGTGCCCTCTGGTGGAAGGGTGAGATGGTGAAAGAGATTTCAAGGGATTTGAGTTAAAACAGAATTTCCATAGGAAGACAGGTGTTCTGGGGAGCAGCATTAGGCAGGAAACTAGGGGATGTGTTCCAGGAAGAGTAGTTGTCCAAATATGACAGATTTGAGAGAACACATTACAAAGAACTTTGAGTATTTGGCTGGAGAGTCATATAGATAACTCAGTATTAAATGAGTCATCAAAAATATTGGGGAAGGAGAGTTAGGTGATCAGAACTTCACTTTGGGAAGATTTATTTGATGGAAAGTGTGCAAAATGAGTCAAAGTGGGAGATTGGTACCTTGGAGACCACTAAGAAGGCTACTGCAATATTTTAGATGAAACGAAACAGCTCAGACTAAAAGTAAAGGGAAGAAGTCAAAGAGGTTGGTAGGTTAAAGAAAAATAAAATGGGGAAAAGTTCCGCACCCATTTTATTTTTTTAAAAGGGAAAACAGAGACCTGAAATTATATAAAGTCAGAAGAAAAAAAAAGAATAGTAGAGGATAGAGTATTGATGCTAAGGAGGGAGAGAGAGACCAGTCATTGAATCAAAATCCTACAGGAGAGGATGAAATGGCCAGGTGGGGGTGCTCATATTAAAAGGAAAGGCAACATTTTTGTATTCCAAAAGAAGAGTGACAAGAGGAGGGAGAATAAAATACATAGAGCCCAGCCTGTATGGCTCAGTGGTTGAGCATTGAACTATGAATCAGGAGTTCACATTTCTATTCTGAATCAGGGCACATGCCTGGGTTGTAGGCTTGATCTCCAGTAGGGGATGTGCAGGAGATAGCTGATCAGTGATTCTCATCATTGATATTTCTATCTCCCTCTCCCTTCCTCTCTGAAATAAATAAAAATATATTTTAAAAAATAAAAATACATAGAAACTGGTGAGGTTGAGGGAAAAAAGTTGAATTTTAAAAAAGTTGAATGGAATTTATGGCAAATAATCTCAACCTTCTCAGAAAGTAGAAGAAAGTTCATCTGCATAAAGGAACTGGGTACTTGTTGTGAATGGGGGCCACTTGGAAAAGATCAAAGGGAATGTGATAAAGAGTAAAAAAGTATTCATTTAAAAAATATTAAGATACAAAAAGCAACCAAAGAAAAAATAGTTAAAATAGTTTTATTCAAAATTAAAAACCTTTGTGCTTCTAAGGACACCATTAGGACAGTGAAAATACAATTCACAGAATAGTTGAAAGTATCTGTAAGTCACATATCTGATAAAGGTCCAGCATTCTGATTATATAAAGGAGCCTTACAACTCAACAATGAAAAGACAAATAACTCAGTTAAAAAATGAGCAAAGGATCTGAAGAGACATTTCTCCAAAGAAATACAAATAACCAATAAGCAGATGTAAAAAAATGCTCAACATCATTAATCATTAGGAAAATGTTAATCAAAACCACAATGTGGTACTACTCTACAACCACTAGAATTGTCATAATAAAAAATGTAAGTGGCCATAATAAAAAATAACACGTGTTGGTAACGGTGTGGAGAAACTGGAACTCATATGTTGATACTAGGGATGTAAAATGGTACAGCTATTTTTGGAAATACTAGTAGCTTGGTTGTTACTCAAACAGTTAACATACAGTGAGCATATGACTCAGCAATTTCATTCTTAGGTATATATGCAAGAGAAATGAAAACATTTGTACACATTATTCACAACAGCCAAAAAGTAAGAGCAAATTAAATATCTATTAAGTAATGAATGGAAAAACAAATGTGCGATATATATAAAAATGGAGTATTATTCAGCCATAAAAAGAAATGAGTTACTAATCCTATATAATAAAAGGCTAATATGCAAATCGGCTGAATGGCAGAACAACTGGTCGCTATGATGTGCACTGACCACCAGGGGGCAGACACTCCAACCAGTAGGTTAGCTTGCATCTGGGGTCCGGCCAATCAGGACTGAGATGGGCCGGACATGCCCTGGAGCCCTCCTGTGGTCCCTCCCCAGCTGGCCAACCTCCTGCATCCCTCCCTGGTCGGCCGGCCCCAATCAGCCCCCATCAGGACTGGGTGAGACGGGTCCAGACATGCCCTGGAGCCCTCCTGTGCTCCCTCCCAGCCCTAATCGTGCACCGGTGGGATCCCTCGGCCTGGCCTGCGCCCTCTCGCAATCCGGAACCCCTCGGGCGATGTTGGAGAGCCAGTTTCGTCCCTATCCCACAGGCCACTCCCCTGGGGAGGGCGCCAGACGCAGGGCTCACAGCTTGTGAGTTGCTGCTGCTGCGGCAGCGCGAGCCTCTCCCGATCGGGACTGATTGGGCCTGCAGCAGGTGCAGTGGGGCTGGGATGAGCGGGAGCGGCAGGTAGGAACTGCAGCAGCGTTGGACTGCAGGTTTCGGCCCGATCCCCGCAGGCCACCCTGAGGGACCCCCCGTGCACGAGTTCGTGCACCGGGCCTCTAGTAGTTCAATACAGGGGATGATCTCTTAGGAGTCTTTCCAGCTGCAAAACGGAAGGTCTATTTATTTGTTAAGGGCAATGTTGGTTGTTATTGGTGGTGGTGTTTTAATTTATGATTTCCTCCTTAACTGTAGTTAGGATATAAGAAACATTTAAAATTTCCGCACAAAGGGCACAATATCTCCTGCCTTTGTATACTGAGGTCAGCTCTGTGCCTTCACCAGGCATTTCCTAGGTCTACATTTCAGAAGTCTAGAACTTATATCCTAAGCTCCAAGGAAAGGAAGGATTGGGGACTCTCTTGAGAGTATAGACTGCCTCAAAGGCTGAGGCTGCTTAGGATGCTGAACAGCCAGCTTTTCTCTGTCCAGGCCTTAGTACAAGTAAATCCTGGGGGGAAAGAGTGACTTTATGTTCCTAACTAGAGGCTCAGTGCACGGATTTGTGCATGGGTGGGGTCCCTCAGCCTAGCCTGCGTCCTCTCTCAATCCGGGCTCCCTCAGGGGGATGTAGCAGTGCTAAAGCGGCCGGCAGCCGGGGAGGAGCCCCAGCCAGGGCTGGGCGCAGTTCCACTGCTGCTCATCCTGGCCCCGCTGCGCCTGCTGCCGCTGCTCGCTCAGGTGAGCGGCGCTCCTGCTGTGGGAGCGCAGTGACCACCAGGGGGCAGCTCCTGTGTTGAGCGTCTGCCCCCTCATGGTCAGTGCACATCATAGCGACCGGTTGACCGGTCATTCCGGTTGTTAGGTCAAAACGAATGCTTAGGCTTTTATATATATAGACAGTACAAAAGAGAACATGTTTACCTCCTCACTACATAATAAATCTCCAAAAAAACACACAACTCTTGGAAGGTTACTAGACATTACTGGTTTGATAGAGACCCAGAAGCTGTCACCTCCTGGTTTAGAAAGCAACAATTTTGAAGTATTGGATGAGAAATGAGGTTTTTGCCAAGTAGATCTCAAACTGCAAATTCTAAAATAGTATCAATTTTAATGGAAAATAAATTATTTCCAATAAGATGATGCTCAACCCTTGAATGGTCATGGTTTATTACAGATATTAAAGGATCTAAGTTTCTTAAGCTTCTATGCCCAAATACAGAGTTTCAGCATCATAAAGAACAAGTGTTTCCCCTCTTAATTTAGGTGAGCTCTGATCCAACCTGCTTTTTGACACTTATATCAAGAAACATTCCATGGCAAGTACTCAGATGATGGTATAAATATAGAACACCATCCTCTTATTTTAGACAGTACTCTCCTTGTACACAGGTTCCAACATATCAAAGAAAAGAGATATGTAAGTATCCATGTTAAGCATTCAGAACTGCCTCCCCTGCCTGCATGTCCTCTATTTGATCCATTTCTTGTACAGATGTCCCATACGGAAAGAAGTGGTCTAATTTAAAAACCAACTATCCAAGTTCAATTATTCATTCCCCTGATGTAACAGCAGGCACCTGTGAGAACACAAGTCCTGACAAGCAGAGGGTGAGAAAAGCTCTATGAACAAATATACAGGTTTCTTGGTCTCTGGGCATAAAGCAATCCCTCTTCTAGTCATCTCCCAGTTTGGGATATCCAGAAGTGGGTGTCTGAGAGTGGCCCGCAGTTGTCACTAGAAATCTCAATTCCAGCCATCACATATGCTCCCAGAAATGCCGGTTCCTATGCTTGGCTAGCACAGGTTTGCCCTTGGACATAGATTGCTATAGGCAAAAACTGTGATGTCTAACACCACAAAACTCTTGCCCTGATTCCCTCCCCACAACACATTTCTTTTGCTCACTGTCCCGAACATTTTTTCCTGGGGAGATCTATAAGCCAAAAAGAAACCAGGTTATAGCATATATATGTGAATGGGTAACTGAACATGGTTTTGAGAGAAAGCTGTCATTACTTATCATGGCTTAATGTTCACGTAAATCAAAGAAACTATCCTCTACTTAAAACACACACGCAATTATGTTTCCTTTTCTTGTAAGGAACTATGGTGTACTACTTTGGGACAGGGACTATTACTAGAGAAGCTGAGATTTTATTTGAGAAAAAAAATCATTACAAAGAAATGGACATTTCTTTAAAATATTCTTAAATATGGGAGGAATTATTAAATTGCATTAACAGTCAAAATTATGAACCAAAACTATAAGATTGCAAAAAGAAATGACAAAAGACCATTTAAAATTTTTAAAAATTTATTCATTGATTTGAGAGAGAGGAAGGAAGGAAGGAAGGAAGGAAGGAAGGAAGGAAGGAAGGAAGGAAGGAAAGAAGAAAGGAAGGAGAGAGAGAGAGAGAGAGAGAGAGAGAGAGAGAGAGAGAGATTGATTGAGGGCGAGATCAATTAGTTGTTCCACTTACTTATAAATTCATTGGTTGATTCTTGTTATGTGCCCTGATCAGGGAATCCAACCCACAACCGCCTCATGCTCTAACCAACTAAGCTATGCAGCCAGGCCAAAAGACCATTTTTGATGTATTGAATAAACAAAATTTAGAAAGGCAGTATTGTTCTTGGGACAACTTTTATATTGGGCTTTTTGGCTATATGTGCCAAAAAATTTACAATACTCCTAACTCCTAACTCAGTAATTCTACTTAGGAGCACTTATTTTTAAGAAATAATCAGACACATAAAGATTTATAAATACAAATGTTCATCTCAAAGGTTTTTATAATGGAAAAATCTATTTCTTTATAGCAAATATAAGCTAATAGCCCAACAATAGGAATCAATTGTGGTACATCATGAGAGAATACTATGCAGTTATTTTTTTTTAAGGACACATTCTAACATATCCAATATCATGCAACAAATCTTTACTGAACAATTACTATCTGCCATACTGCACACATACAAATACATACATGTGGAAAAGAATATAAATACACTAATACTGTTATCAATGACTATCTCTGACATAATGAGTAATTAAAAGTCTTCTTTAGAATACTTCAAAATTTTTCCAAAATTTCCAAAAGAATACATATTGCTTTTATACAAAGAAGAAACAATGAGTTATAATGCTAACAACTGTCACATTTAACAAATGTTCACTTGGTGCTAGATTGAACAAATAAGCACTTTTCAGTAATTATCTCACTTAATCCTCACCATAATCTTTTGAGGCTGGGTACTATAATTATCCCCATTTTGAAACTACAGAGGTGGCAGAGTTGGGGCTTGAATACAGGTCTAACTTCAAAGCTTGTGCCCTTGACCGCTTGTAAACACTAAGAGACATCACACATCTCTGAGTTAATTTTCCTGGAACCAAGTTTTCCAAGAAGCACTATCACGTCCAGTCTCAATTGCAAAGAGAAAAGTAGCAAATAAAAAGTTTGGAATTGCTCTGAGCTAAAAAGACAAGGAATCCTTTATGATTCTACTTACAGCCTGAATTTTGGTAGCCTGCTATTTCTATAAACCCAGGATGAGACTGACACTTGTTATCTAAATTCAGCAAGCAACTCAGAGGAGTGGTCCAGGAATCTCTAAAGTAGAGAGTCTCTGCACTTAGTTTTCTGGTGGTGTCGTGTGTTATTGATGCGAAATAAATGTTACCTGGTGGCAATGTTAATAAAGCAAATTTTGGTGACACAAATCACAGCTTACTTTAGTTTTGCTAAAATTACCAAATGTCCATGATACAGAGGATTTGACCAAGCCCCAGGCAGTGACAGTCCAGGCAGCATACACTCTGCTTTTGGGATGAAAGATGTTTTCACATGGGTAAACCATTATTTAAACACAGTAGGGCTTTCCTTGGCCAGTGTTGCTCAATGGTTAAAACATCAGCCCAAGCATAGAAGGGTCTCGGGTTCGATTCCCAGTCAAGAGCATATAAGTAGGTTGCAGGTTCGATCCCCAGGCCCAGTCGGGGCACATTCAGAAGGCAACCCATCAATGTGTCTCTGTGTCTCTGTGTCTCTCTAACGATGTTCCTCCCTCCCTCCTCCCCTCCCCTCCCTTCCTTCCACTCTCTCTAATATATATTTGTGTGTGTGTGTGTGTGTATGTGTGTGTGTGTGTATGTATGTGTGTGTGTGTATATATATATATATATATATCTCAATGGAAAAAATATCCTCAGGAAAAAAATATCCTCAGGAGAGGATTAACCAAAACATATGTATATATTAGGGACCACCATAATCATATATATTTTGAAGGAGGCATTCACATTGTTAAAAAAAAACACTACCCATTAATCTTTCAATGAATGTTTTTTTAAAAACCTTTAAAATACATTCATGTGAAATAAACATATATCATTTCATTTAAAAAAAATACAGCATTCTCTGTCTTGTGCTGAGATCGCAGCATGATACAATAAATCATTTCTCATTAATTTTTGCCTTTTTTTGCTGCTATTGTAGCCAAAGTAGATCAACCACACAGTGAACCCATCAAGAATTTCACAATATCTCATTACTACAACTGAAAAATTCAAATGATCTAACTGGGCTTTATATGTGTCTAAAATATATTAACTAGAAAGTATTTATTAACTACCCACACAATTTGGAAATTACTGGAAACTATTCAGGTAAGATTAATGTGGTTGCTACCTTTTTATGAGCAAATGACATTCTGCAGTATACTGGTGACTAACTTTGAAAGAAAGCTGGCAAGATCTAAATTTCCATATCAAACTGGACAAAGATTTAACTTGTCTCTTGTCTAATTGTGTATGTGAGACATGTGGTTGGTGGGGAGAACATCATGACCTAAATGGAAGAGGAGCTATTCAGATCTAGTGGAAAGGGCAGAGGTGCTCATGGTCAAACCTTAGAGGTCCCCCAAAACAGATCTGATTTTACTCTACCTGCTGGAGGGGGTGCAAAGAACTTCTTACATCTATCACAAAAGGAAATGATCAGATAAGTAACTACAAGATTTAAAAAAAAAAAGACTGTGCAGCATGCTGAAATCAAGGCCAAAGTAAATTTGATAATTCAATAAATGTACATATTGATGGTAAACTATTAACTTTTCACCTTTTAACCAAAATTATTAAACAGAGCCTAGAAAATTTAAAAATCTGATCATCACAAAGTAAGTATCTTTCCTTTGAATAGAGAATGGAGAAAACTAAGTGATGACATATTAAGTCAGAAAAGTTCCTTATTGGACAGGAAAATATAGATGTGAAATTATTTTTTAAATTTCATTAAAAATAATTATCAAACATCTGCTACAGAAAGTAACTATGCTAGATTTCTTGAAGGTTATGAAGATAAGAAGGACTTATCTAAAAGTTATAATTTATATATCCTTAAATAACAAAAAGGTAGCCCCTAAAAATTTAAGTAATTATTCATAGCTTGCAAAATTTAAGTAATTATTCATAGCTTGCATGTTGTAGACTATGGTAGAAAATCCCCCAAGCTTATCCACTTGCAAAGCAAAAAATTAGGTTACTAAGAAAGGGATGGAGGGGACAGATCTAATGTTTCTCTAAGGGCGAATGCTGAACATTTTCCAACTAGATTTTTTTTTTTAACTCAAAAGGCATGTTACCTATGGTTTTTTTTAATGTATTTTTTTCTCCCCTTTCCTCTAGAAAGGAAATATCTTTTCCAAATCTTATATTCTGTAAACTTTCTATTCCCCTAAGGGCGTAAGGAATAGCATGTAGCCCTATATTGGCTTAAATTATCAAACCCTGCCATTTACCCTAAACTCAGATGAGCAGGAGAGGATTATCTCAAAAGGAGATTTTGTATAAAAATGTCAGAGCACTTCCTATAAAATATTTCAAAGATCACAAGTAAAAGTATGTCACTGTCCTAAAATTCCTATGGAATCTCAAGGGACCCCAAATAGGTAAAACATCTTCAAAAAGAACAAAGTTGCCCTGGCCTGTTTTGCTCAGTGGTTAGAGCATCTGCCCACGGACCAAAGGGTCTCGGGTTCGATCCCCAGTCAAGGGCATGTACCTTGGCTACAGGCTCAATGCCCTGTCCCGATACCGAGCCCCAGTCGGGGTTGAGTATGGGGGCAACCAATTGCTGTGTCTCTCTCACCTCTCTCTCTCTCTCTCTCTCTCTCTCTCTCTCTCTCTCTCTCTCTCTCTCCCTCTCTCTCTCCCTCTCTCTCTCTCTCTCTCTCCCCCCCCCCCTTCCTTCTCCCTCCCCTCAACTCTCTCTCTCTAAAAAAAAAAACCAAAATCAATGGAAAAAATATCCTCAGGTGAGGATAAAAAAAAAAAAGAAGAAGAAAGTTGAAAGTTCCATATTTCCACATTTCAAAACTTATTACAAAGCTACAATAATAAAAAACAGTTTGGTACTGGCATAAAGATAGACATAAAGACCAATGGAATTGAATAAAGAGCTCAGAAATAAATCCTCACATATGTGGTAAAATTATTTACAATAAGGGTGCCAAGACCATTCAATGAGAATTTTCATAATATGGTGATGGGATATTCACATACAAAAAAATGAAAATGGACCACTACCTTACACCATATACAAAAATAAGTCAAAATGGACCACATACCTAAACATAGTAGCTAAAACTATAAAACTCTTAGAAGAAAACAAAAGGGAAAAGCTTAATGACATTGTATTTGGCAATAATTTCTTTTTTTTTTTAAGAGAGAGGAAGGGAGAGGGGAAGAGAGATGAGAGAGAGAGAGAGAGAGAGAGAGAGAGAGAGAGAGAGAGAAACATCAATGATGAGAGAGAATCATTGATTGGCTGCCTTGAGCCCACAACCTTGGCATGTGCCCTTGACCGGAATCAAACCCAGGACCCTTCAGTCCACAGGCCGATGCTCTATCCATTGAGCCAAACTGGCTAGGGCTATTTTATTGATTTCTTATAGAGAGGAAGGGAGAGGGATAGAGAGTTAGAAACATCGATGAGAGAGAAACATCGACCAGCTGCCTCCTGCACACCCCCTACGGAGGATGTGCCCGCAACCAAGGTACATGCCCTTGACCGGAATCGAACCTGGGACCCTTCAGCCCACATGCCGACGCTCTATCCACTGAGCCAAACCAGCTAGGGCATGGCAATAATTTCTTGATTATGATGCCAAAAGCACAGGCAAAATACGAAAAAATAGATGAATTTGACTTCATCAAAATTTAAAACGTTTGTGCATCAAAGGACACTGAACAGATTGACAAGGTAATCCACAGAATGGGAAAAATACTTGCAAATCATATATCTGATAAGGGATTATTATTGAAATATATAAAGAACTCCTACAACTCAACAACAAAAAATAACCCTATTAAAAAATGGACAATGGACTTGAATAGACATATTTCCAAAGAAAAGAGACAGCCAACATGCACATGGAAAGATACTCTGCAGCATTAATCATTAGGAAAATGCAAATCAAAACCACAAAAGGTATCACTTCATACCCATTTGATGACTACCGTTCATATACAAGAAAATAAAAAGGGGTGGTGAAAATATAAAGAAATTGGATTCCTTGTACCATTGATAGTGAAAATATAAAATGGGGCCGCCATTATGGAAAATGATACAGTGGTTCCTCAAAAGAAAGTACACACACAATGACCATATGATCCAGCAATTCCATTTCTGGGTACACATTTAAAAAAACTAAAACCAGGCACTGGAACAGATATTTTGTACCCATATTCATAGCAGCATTATTCACAACAGCCAAAGTGTGGAAACAACCCAAATGTCCATCAACGGATGAATGGATAAACAAAATGTAGTCTATACATACAACGGAGTATTATTCTGCCTTTAAAAGGAAGGCAATTCTGACATGGATGAACCTTGAAATAAGCCAGTCACAAAGACAAATAGTGAATGATTCCACCACTTATGTGAAGTACTTAGGGTAGCCAAAATCATAGAGACAGAAAGTAGAACGGTGGTTGCCAGAGGTGGGGGAAAGAACAAGGAGTTATTGTTTAATGGTTATAGTTTCAATTTTACAAGACGAATGGAGATATAGAGATAGATGGTAATGATGTTGTACAGCTTTATGAATGTATTTAATACCATTGAACTGTAGACTTTAAAATGGTTAAGGTGGTAAAATTTATGTTATGTATATTTTACCACAATTTTAAAAATTAAAAAAAAATGATGGGAGAGGTTCAACAGGCAGTGGGCTATTCAATCTGGTCTCCAGAGAGAAGGTAGGACTAGACATAGACATGTAGGAGTCTTCTGGTGTAGGAGTAGGATTTTGTACCACTGCCTGGTGTGTTTACTATCTGTGTACTTGTCTCGTTCTCCATAACATGTTGTCAGCTCATAAAGGGCTATGGAATGAATGCCCTACTCACCTCTGTCCCAGGAAGCATTAGCACATCGCCTCTAATCATTTTTCAAAATTGAACTGAATCTGAGCACTAGACAAGGAACCCTGAGTCTTTCTACATCTGGTCTACCTAGACCTGAAATGTGCAGATTTCTTCTAAATACGCACTAATCATTGATAGCTCATTTGTAAATGGAAGGTTAGAGGTTGGCAGCTGGACCACGTTTATGTTTCAGAATCCATTTTACTACATGAACATCATCCAAAAAAAAGTGCGAGCCAGAACTTTCCTTGTATACCCACCCCCTCCTGAGAATCCTGGAACAGAGTTTCACAGCAGAAAATAAAGCAAAAGTCAAGCAGTGCTCCCTATGCAGGAAAAATAGTCCCTCCCTCCCTTTTGGAAAGACTTCAACTAACCCTGTTTTAGTTTGGCTGCTTTGCCTCGTTTCAAAAATATTTCATTATACTCTGTAGCCCTCTCCTTGATGTCCTAGTTAATTACGTTTACATAATTTCCTTCTGATTAGTTTTGAACCGCTTGCTTTAGATTTTCTCTCCTTTAATTTTCTGCCTTTACTGACTGCTTAAAATCCTCAACTACGAACATGGGAAAGTATGTTCACTGTTCTATATACAACAAAAAGCAAATCCACATTGTGATCTCTTTAAGAGATCATCTGTTCTAGAAAACAAAGAGACTGTTGGGGGGAATCCAGTAATAATAAACACAAAGAAATCACTAGTTATATTCTTTCACATACAAAAATGAACTACAGTCCATTCCCTTACTTATAATGCATTCACATTTATTGAGATCCTTTGAGATTCTTTCTCTGGGCTTAGGAACTCAGAGGATTAATTTAAAAATTATTAGTATGAGTTAATTTCTAATAATGATTATGGTCAAAATTAATGGGTCAGCTGTGCCACAATCTGGCCCATCTGCTGCACATACACAGCCTCAGAGGACAATGAGGAAGGAAAGTGAACCCAAAACGTCAACCCCAATGTCCTCAGTTCTTTCATGAGCCAAGAAATGGCAATAGGCTTGGAAATTACTCTGAAACATGCTTTTCCCATGAATTCTTTAATTTTCATGGTATTCTGGGGACAATAAAACAATTTATTTTCATAAATGGTCATTCTTAAGACTGTTCAACGTTTCACACAATATTTTCCTTCTTATATCCTACCTAATAATAGACAAATATACAAATTGACCATACCTCCAACACACCCACAAGCCACGCCCACCATCCAATCAGAGCGAGCATGCAAATTAACCCAAACCAAGATGGCTACAGCCACAGAGAGCAAGGTTTCCTAGGTAACAGAGGAAGCCAAGCTTTCCGCCTGCCCTTGCCAGGCCTAAGCCTCCACTCAAGCTACAAAGTTTCAATTATAGAAGGTAAACAAATACAAACAGAAATGGCAGCAGAATGGAGCTTGAGAGAGCAGGCCAGGGTTGCTCCCGGCAACAGGGGAAGCAAAGCTTTCCACACACCCTGGCCAGGCCCATCCGCTTAAGGCTACAAAGTTTCAATTATAACCCCAACAGAAATGGCTGCCAACCTCCGAGGGAGCCCCAGGCTTGGCTCTGCTCCAGGCTACAAAGTTTCCCTAGAGGGGTCCCATATTGGAGAGGGTACAGGCTGGGCTGAGGGACAACCCCCCTCCGTGCACGAATTTCATGCACCAGGCCTCTAGTTAACTCTATAAAACCAAGTCCCTTTTCCTCTACTAGGCCACATCAAAATACAGAGGAAAAGTGAGATTCAAGACTATAGTAAATCTCCTTCAAATATACTCTATACACTAATCAAGAAGGGATTAGCCAAAGACTACATATGCATAACCCAGAGACACAGATAACAGTCTGGTGATGGCCGGCGGGAAGAAGGTGCAGGGTCTGGGTGGAGGTGGGCAAAGGGGAGGAAAATGTGGACATCTGTATTGTGTTTGTTTGTTTTTAAAAGAAGTCTGCAATGGCAAAACCAAACAAGTGTATTTTCTAAAAGTCTCTCAGATGACTTTTCTGGTGGTTGAGATCCCCTGGACCCCATACATCAAACTGTGCTAGGTCAGCCAGGATTCTTGCTTATGGGCCAATAAGTTCTTGTCCCTGGAGGGACAAGTGTTTTTATCTCTGGTGGTTTTGTCCATAAGTGACAGCCAAATGTGCTGACTTTTCAGAAACAAGCTTTGCACAAATCTCATTCCAGTGTTCTCTTTTTGTTGAAGACTGCCTTGTTTCATATGCCAAGAAACACTGTGCGATGGAAGATTTCCCTAAAAGTTGTTTTAAAAATCAGTTTCCACAGACAGTTTGCAGACTTTTTTTATCCAGACATATATAATCACTACCTGGAAGCATAGATGAAGGTCATATTATGCAGTGATGAGATGTCATGTAAAGGAATACATACATTTCAATTTACAAGCTCACAAACAAGTGTCAGTACTTGGAGGGGAAAAATTCATAGGCTTGGGAATGAAAGCTAAGATATGGAGCACTGGCTAATTGGCTAATTCACAAAGATAGCCTCTCTTTGGAACAAGCAAAATTCTCATTATGATAAGCGCTTTGCAGGTAGGCTGAAGGAACAGAGATAAAGTTTGGCAATTAAGTTAGTGTTTTCCCCAGTGAATTCTGACTCCAACAGTGATACCAAAGGGGTGTGATGCAATTATGAAACTAAATTTCACAGGATTTTGTGGCTGAAAACACTTTGTAAATGACTCACTGAAAGTGCTCATAATTCATGACAGGCTTTTCAAACACTTTCTGATTATATTCTTTAAAGGACAGGAAGATTAAAATTCCCTTTAACCTTTGGGCCTCAGTGGATGTATATAAATATCACAAGATAGTTCATGAGCCCTAGCCAGTTTGGTTCATGAGCCCTAGAGCTTTGGCCCGTGTCCCAAAGAGTCGTGGGCTCGATCCCAGTCAAGGGCATGTACCTCAATTGCAGGCTCAATCCAGGGCATGTGCAGGAGGCAACCAATCGATGTGTCTCACATTGATGGTTCTCTCTCTGTCTCTCCCCCTCCCTTCCACTCTCTCTAAAACTCAGTGGGCGGGGGGTGGGGGGGATATCCTCAGGTGAGAATTAACAACAACAACAAAAGTATTTCATGTGATAACAAAACAGTGAAATGAGAACGATCCTATTATGCAAATTATCCTAATATTCTCTTCAGGATACTATGGGGAAGAATAAGACATGAAATCCCAGAGAAGAACAGAAGAGAATCAAGAAGCTAGAGAACCTCAAAGATCATTCATTTTAAGGAAGAAAATTTATTTGATAAATCCTCTTAAAATATTCAAAACAAGGACTTAACAACAGATTTCATTTTTCATGCCATTATTACATCGTTACTAATTGTATAATATTTTCACACTATGGGCCTAAATTTTGGGGAATTACTGTCCACCCACAGTCTGGCACATCTATGCCCAACCTGACCACCTCAGTGGTCCTGCCTCCCTACTGACTGACATACTCATAGTCAAGCTTTGACAGACCCCAGGATTTTTCCCAGTGTTTTTATTTCATTGTTCTTGAGTACTTCACTGTGTTTACTGTTACTGATATTAGGAATCTTGAAAGCTTTGCTATTTAATGCATTTGTTGTTTGTGTTAAACATTCAAGACACCGAGATAAAGGTGAACCTGGAATAAAACAAAATTGGTGGGATCCAACTATGAAAATAATACAGCATTCCAAAACAATGATAAATGCAAAGAGAGAAAAAAACATAAAGACAGAGAACACAGTTTAAAAAGCCATTCTGTGTCAAGTCAATGGTTCATTCAGTTTAATCTCTTCTCTCTGACAGTGGGATCAGGGTAAGTTTTGTGGTAAGGCTTGCCGTTCACACTCTTTAGTCCTCAAAAGGTTAGAAAGACATCTTGAGCACACTTAGCTTTCATTAATAATACATTAAGGATCTGGTCATTACCTAGTTTTGGATTTTTCAGTATGTCTACCCAATAAGCTATCTGTATTTTCTCTTAACAGTTAAATAATTCAATATGGTTTCTAATCCAGACTTTCGAGTAACTGGGTATTTGACCTTGGGCAAGGTGAATAACCTCTGTATGAGTGTTCCCATCTATATAATGAGGAGGCAAAGACAAAATGGTCAAGGAGGTCTCTCACTGCTCTAAGATGTTACGATTTGGCTACCAAATTTTGAGAAGATGATATCACATATTTAACTTATTTTATGTTATTCATATCCACTATTCTGCAGGCTGTAGTTAACTTCCTCCACTTTTGCTTTCTCCAAAATTTCAAAGAATCAGTTTCTTGCAATTGAAAGGTCCCTTGAAAATCACTTAATAGAACCCACAGGATGCCTGAATCACTATTATAGAATTCCCTATCAGCACTCATCTTGCTCCTATTTAGATACTATTATTGATAGAGAATTCAGTGAACTCCCAAGGTAGCCCAATTCATTTTCAACGAACTCCAACTGTCAGAAATTATTCTGATATGACTTCAGATATAAATGTTGAAATGAATCTATCTCCTTGCCACTTCCTGCCTCTCCCCTCTGGAGCAATCCAGCATAGAGCCTAAACCTTTTTTTTCTGCATGATCCACATGATAGGTCTAACACTGAAAGAAGCTATCACACTCCTCCAAGTCTCCTCTCTTCTAGGATAACTACCCTTTAGAATTTATTTCTATATCATAGTATTTAATCCTTTCATGGGCTGTTCTCTCAACAAACTCCAGCTTTATAAGGCCTGTCTTAAATACATCATGCCAGATGGAAACTAACATTTTAGCCATGGGATAGTTAAGTGCTAAGAATGGGAGGATTACACCTTCCCTTGTTTCAAAGATCTATATGAATATTTATATTAACATAACTAAGATCACACTAACTTATGAGACTTATACTTTTTAAAATTTTTAATGCATTGTTATCCAATCATATTTTCTCCACCCTATAGTTGTAACTGGATACAGATGGCAGCTGAGATGCTCACACAGAAAGATGGACACTACAGGTGTTAGGAGACGGGACTCTTATTAGCTGTGTGACCTTGGGCAAAACAGCTTCAATTTCCTGTGCCCTGGTTTTCTCATTTTTAAAATGGAGAGAACAGTTCTTCAAATATCTCTCTAAGATATTATAAAGATAAGCAAGTCGATAGAAATATTATTTTCTTAAGTTAAAAGAACTCTAGTAAAATAGGCTAGCAGTGCCTCAAAAGTTTAAACACAGAGGTATCATATGATTTGGCAATTCCACTTCTAGGTATATACTCAAGAAAAATGAAAACATATGCCCACACAAAGTTCATATCAACATTATATGTAATAGCCAAAAAGTAGAAACAACTTAAATAGCCATCAACTGATGAATGGATAAACAAAACATGAAATATCCTTACCATAGAATCCTATCTAATAAAAGAGTAATATGCAAATTAACCATCACTCCATTACATCCACAGGCCACGCCCACAAGTCACACCCACCAATCAGGAGCAAGTATGCAAATTAATACAACCAAGATGGCTGCAGCCATGGAGAGAGCAGGAGGGAGGCTTGGGTTTCCCCGGCGATGAAGGAAGCCAAGCTTTCCACACACCCTGGCCGGCCCAGGCCTCCACTCCAGGCTACAAAGTTTCAATTATAGAAGATAAATAAATCCCAACAAAAATGGCGGCAGCCACGGAGCTAGAGAGAGCAGGAGGCTAGGGTTGCCCCCGGCGATGGAGGAAGCCAAGCTTTCCGCACACCCTGGCCGGCCCAGGCCTCCACTCTAGGCTACAAAGTTTCATTTTAGAAGATAAATAAATCCCAACTGAAATGGCTGCCGCCACGGAGCAAGCAGAAGGCTTGGCTCCGCTCCAGGCTACAAAGTTACAATTGTAGAAGATAAATAAATCCCAGATACCAGGGCCTCTGCTTGGGTTGCCAGGGGGCGTGGCCAGCCTGCAAACCACCACAGGCCCCTCGCCCAGGCTGCCCCACGCCCCAAGGGAACCCCCACCCTGATCCAGGACACCCTTCAGGGCAAACCAGGTGGCCCCCACCCATGCACCAGGCCTCTATCCTATCTAATAAAAGAGTAATATGCAGATTGACCATCACTCCAACACACAAGATGGCTGCCCCCATGTGGTCAAAGATCCTTCCCCCATATGGACACAAGATGGCCACCACAAGATGGCCAGCAGGGGAGGGCAGTTGGGAGGGACCAGGCCTGCAAGGGAGGGCAGTTGGGGGCGATCAAACCTGAAGGGGAGGGCAGTTAGGGGTGACCAGGTCGGCAGAGGAGGGAAGTTGGGGGTGACCAGGCTTGCAGTGAAGGGCAGTTAGGGGCAGTCAGGTTGGCAGGGAAACAGTTAGGCATCAATCAGGCTGGCAGGGGAGTGGTTAGGGGGTGATGAGGCTGGCAGGCAGAAGTGGTTAGGGGCAATCAGGAAGGCAGGCAGGCGAGTAGTTGGGAGCTAGCAGTCCTAGATTGTGAGAGGGATGTCTGACTGCCTGTTTAAATGGGCAGTCGGACATCCCTCAAGGGGTCCCAGATTGGAGAGTGTGCAGGCTGGGCTGAGGGACATCCCCCCACCATGCACGAATTTCGTGCACTGGGCCTCTAGTATCCTAAAAAAAGGTAATATGCAAATGGTTGTTACGCTGTGACACATAACGATCAACAGCAGGAGGGCGGGGCAGCCTCCGGGGAGGGGGGCGGAGCGAGCTACATGCAGCAGAAAGCTACAAGCGGTGGTGGGCCGGGCGGCCAGCTGAGGCAAGCGCTAGCGAGCTACTCACACACGGATTCGTACACAGGGCTACTAGTTATTCTATAAAAGTAAATGAAGCATTGATACATACTACACATGGAGAAATGAATCTTACAAACAACATGCTAAGTAAAGAAGCCAGACACAAAAGGCCACATACTGTTATGACTCCATTTACATGAAATGTACAGAATAGGCAAATCCATAGAGAAAGAAAATAGACAAGTGTTTGTCAGGCTGAGGGAAGATGAGACTGGGGAAGTGATTGAAAATGGGTACAGGGGTTTTTTTGGAGGTATTAAAAATGTTCTAAAATTGACTATGGTGATTTTGGCACAATTATGTGAATATACTAAAAGCTGTTGAAGGGTACACTTTGAATAGGTGAATTGTATGGTATGTGTTATATCTCAATAAAGTTGTTTTTTTAAAGAACCATAAAAGTTGTTTTTAAAAGAACATTTGTTGTGGGAATGCATATTGGTGCAGCCACTACTGAACACAATAGGGAGGTTTTTCAAAAGATTAAAAACAGAACTGCTTTATGACCCAGTAATTCCACTTCTGGGCATATGCTTGAAGAAACCCAAAACACTAATTCAAAAGAATATATGCACTCCTATGTTCACTGTGGTGTTATTTACAATAGCCAAGATTTGGAAGCAACCCAGTGCCCATCAGTAGACAAGTGGATAAATTCAATGGAATAATACTTGGTCATAAAAAATAATAAAAACTTGCCATTTGTGACAGCATGGGTGGACCTAGAGGGTATTATGCTAAGTGAAATAAGTCAGACAGAGAAAAATAGATCCCATATGCTTCTTACATATGGAATCTAAAGAGCAAACTAAATTAACAAACAAAATAGAAACAGACTCATATATACTGATGGTTTTCAGAGGAGAGGAGTGTGGGGAGGAGGGGAGAGGGGCTGGGTAAAAAAAGGTGAAGGGATTAAGAAGTACAAATTTGTAGTTACAAAATAGTCATGAGAATGTAAAGTACAGTATAAGGAATATAGTCAACAATAATGTAATAAATATGTATGGTGCCAGGTAGGTAATGAATATATTGAGGGAATTACTTGTAAAAAAAAGTGTATGATTGCCTAACTTCTATGCTGCAAAGACCTCCAGCACTGTCCCTCAGCAGTGCGTGTGTGCGTGTATGTACATGCATACAGCCACACACAAGCTCGCCTCCATCACACACTTCACTTGAACTAAATTTGTAATTTAGGGAACTCCTACTCCAGTCCCTATTTTAAACTCTGCTAATCTAAAGTTCAAGCCACAGGCAAACTATGCTGAGGACAAGAATCTGAAAGTCTGGTATTGGTGAGTGTCAGTCACATCAGGGTACAATTTTAGACCCTACTTATGAGCTGCAAGGCCATATAAGCAAGTTAACTGATCTCTTAGAGCTTGAGAATGCTCACCTGTAAAATTATCAAGATGATATACATAAAATACCTAGTCAGTACTGCTCTCTTTAGATGTCCCATATGTTACCAATTTTAATGTATAGAATAGCCAGATTTTGCATTTTCATGTGTAACTATATTTTAGCATATACAGTATTTAGCCACTCCAGCTAGCTCAAGATACATTTTTAACCAAAGACAAAATATGTGGTAGCCTTCTCTGAATTACCAGAAAGATGAATAACTGCGATTTTCTCCTGAAGATGTGTGTGTTTAAATTAAGCCTTATTGTACTCGTTAAAAAATAAAAAGTGCTATATTTTAATCACTTTACCTTCCCTGCTTTGAATTTTTTTACAAGATCACTATGAATCCTTACCACGAAATTCCTTCCATTGCTAAAGACTGCAAATATGCACTCTGAGAAAATGGGCAATTTGAGACTATCTCACATAGCCAGCTTGGGGACCTTGCACAAAGAGCATCGTAACTATGGAAACACTTGGCAATGGAGTTACAACATAAATCAAAGAACCTGTTTCATTATTCAAGTACCAAGCATTTGAGATCAATTTATAGCAACTGTAAGCGACTAATAACTGTATTCTATTTAATTTGTCAAACATGATTTTCTCTCTCAATGAGATCTTTAGGAAATACTTAAGTGTTTTCCGTAAGGAGAAGAAAATGATAAATTAAATCCACTTAAGTGGTGTCGAGTACCTGACTGTTGGTTTTGATCCATTTATGAAACAAACACTATGAAATCAGGATTATTTGGCACTTGGCATATGCTTTGTAATATTATTTACTCCAAATATATGGATAGCCTATCTCCTCAACCAGGGTTAGAACTTCCTCAAATGCAGAAAACATACACCTTGTCTCCACTACCTAGCAGAGGGCCAGAGGGCCTATAATGCGGCCCACTTTCTTGACTAATTTAGCTTTTGTTTTCTAAACACAAGAGGCTTTGGAAGAAGATAAACCACAGCACATTAAGGTGAACAAGATTTTCTGGTGAGGAAATGGGAATCAGTGACGGAGAGCCCTACAGTGCTAAGTTCCAGAAGATTATCCTTAGAAGGTAAACAACCTATACCCTTAGGAACACAGTATTGCATTAAATACTCATTCTCCCCCCACCCCAACCTTTTATTTTGGGGGGTAGAAGAGAGGAAACCCCAGACCAATTCTAACTCTTAATTTCTTCTGCCCACTGACAGTTTTCATTTTTCTTTAGAACTGGGTGCTACCTGGGCCTTGATTCTTCTCTCTCCCTCTTTCCTCTCAGTCGAGAGAGGAAGGGATAAATACAAAGAGTGCCCACATATGAAATAATTTTAGAGTAAAGCTCAGGTCTGACACCCCATATGGAGACTCACTGTATTATGACCCAGGATAGAAAAGGAGCAGACCTTGAAATACTGTAGTCCTCCCTTATCCATGGTTTCAGTTACCCACAATCAACTGCGGCCCGAAAATATTAAATAGAAAATCCAGAAATAAACAATTCATAAGTTTTAAATCACATGCGTGATGAAATCTCATGCCATCCACCCAGGATGTGAATCATTCATTTGTCCAATATAATACAGTGCAATAGATGTCTTGAGAAAGACTACATTCACATAACTTTACAAGTGTTCTATTTTATTAGTTACTAGAGGCCCGGTGCACGAATTCGTGCACAGGTGGTGTCCCTCTGGGTGGCCTGCAAGGATTGGGCCGAAACCTGCAGCTCCTACCTGCCGCTCCCACTCATCCCAGCCCCACTGTGCCTGCCATGGGCTCGCGCCCAATCAGTCCCAATCAGGAGAGGCTCGAACTGCCGCAGCAGCGCTCATCAGCCATGAGACCTGCATCTGGTGCCCTCCCAAGGGGAGTGGCCTGTGGGGTGGGGCTGAAACTGGTTCTCCAACATCCCCCAAGGGTTTCCGAATTGCGAGAGGGTGCAGGCCAGGCTGAGGGACCCCACTGGTGCATGATTGGGCCAGGGAGGGACCGAGGGAGGGCTCCAGGGCGTGTCCAGCCCATCTTGCTCAGTCCTGATTGGCCGGACCCCAGCAGCAAGCTAACCTACTGGTCGAAGCATCTTCCCCCTGGTGGTCAGTGCACATCATAGCGACTGGTCGACTGTCTGCCCCCTGGTGGTCAGTACACATCATAGCGAGCGGTTGAGCAGCTTTAGCATATTATTAGCATGTTACGCTTTGATTGGTTGTTCAGTTGTTCTGCCGTTTGGTCTATTTGCATATTACCCTTTTATTATCTAGAACCAGAAGATGAGCATGCGAAATTCTGCTCACCTGCGCCAGTCTTTGGTCGTTACAGCGTTAGGGCCATAGGCCTTTTATAATATAGATGGTTGTTTATCTGTCACTGTGCCTATAAATTATACTTTATCTTATGTATGTTGTATAGGAAAAACATAGTGCCCACAAGGTTCAGTACTATCCACAGTTTCAGGCATCTATTGGAGGTCTTGGAATGTATCCCCCACAAATAAGGGGGGGTCACTATGTATTTTTTAATATTTTTATTGACTTCAGAGAAGAAGGGAGGAGAGATAGAAACATCAATGATGAGAGAGAATCATTGATCAGCTGCCTCCTGTATGCCCCACACTGGGGATTGAGCCCACAACCCGGGCATGTGCCCTGACCAGGAATCGAACTCTGATCTCCAGGTTCATAGGTTGATGCTCAACTACTGAGCCATGCCGTCTGGGCTGTATGTATTTTTAAAAATCACTTCTAACTGATTTAGGTTTAATGTTCCCAACTTAAGGGGAGCCCTGGCCAGTTGGTTGGAGCATCGCTCCATGTACCAAAAGGTTGCAGGTTCAATTCCTGGTCAGGGCACATACCCAGGTTGCGCGTTTATTCCCCAGTCAGGGTGCATACTGGAAGGCAACTGATCAGTGTTTCTCTCTCATCAATGTTTCTCTCTCTTTCTCTCCTTCCTTTCTCTCTCCCTCTTTCCCCCCCTCTTTTTAAAATCAGCAAGCATGTCCACAGGTAAGGATTTTTTTTTTAAGCAAGGGGAACTAAATATTTCGTATTTTTCTCTCATATTTTTTGGTCCTCAATCTCTTTTGGGAATCCAGTCCCTTGATTGAAAAGGTCTCTTCCCTCTTGTATGTCTGTCTGATCCTTCAGATTCTACTTTCACTGTGTCTTACAAGTGAGCCTCCATCCTTTCTGTTCTAGCTGAGAGGTCTTCATTAATTCTCACCCAGATTACTGTATTTACCCTCAAACTGGTCTTGCCTCCCAGTCTTCCCCTGTAACTCATTCTATTTTGTACTGCTAGATTAATGTTGCTAATATATAGTTCTGATCATTCATGGAGTCACAAACATTTTTAAAGCACACATTCTCTATACCAGGTGCTGTTAGACTTTAAGGATTCAGAGAAAATGACGCAGGTTTTTTTTTTACCTCATGGAGCTTACATTCTAATGACGTAATTCCTCTGTCCAAAATCCGTCAAGAGCTTCCTTTTGCCAATGGAATTAGGGATAATTTCCTCACTCTGCCCACTACAGGATATGAGCTAAGTAACCCTTTCAAGGTTAATCACCTAATGCACCTCTGTTCCCTATCCTAGTGAAATGAGTTTTGCACACCTTGAATTTTTCTACTCATGCTCCTAGTTATTCTGACTTCTGTGCTTAGAATCTCCTCCTTTCTGTCTTGACTTTGAGAAATTCAATCTATGTTTCAAGACCTGTCTCAGTGAAATTTCCTTCATAATGTCTTTTGTTGACCCCACATCCTAATGTTATCTCTCCCTATCCTGTTTTTCTGGAATTTTTATTTTGCTTTGTAGTATAATCATTATGTGTTTGTTCTAGGCCATGTCTTGCACCCTTTTATTGTTAATTATTGTTATTACTTATAATAATTAACAAAGAAATGTGTATAAAGTAGGTAGGAGGTACAGAGCTTAGGGTTAATTTCTAAACTCTCTTCCAGGAAGACTGACCCACATGTCATCCATAAATGTGAGAGTAAGCCATGTCCATCATTCCAACACAAATTGATCTATTTGATCACATACACAGTGCTTTCCCTATATGTACACTTCAAAAACAGTGAAGCAAATTCCCCCAAGTATTACTGTATTACTGAAGGATCAATCTAGTAGTTTCTTTGAAATAAATTTTGTAGAAGGGGATTTTAGAGCGGGTAGTCCTTGGCCAACCCACTTCATAAACCACAAATGTGTCCTTAAGGTCAATGCAGAGAGGCACCACTGTGTATTCCGGCTGCCACACTGGTCCACTACTCCCTGGGAAACGGCAGAAGCAAGAAAAGAGGCAGCAAGAAGGGGGGATGACAGTGGATGATCCTCACCCGTCTGATGCTTATGATATTTCAGACAACAAAGTGTGGAGTCTGCTTTAGAAAGTACAAACGGCATGGTAGTGAATCAACAGCCAAAAGGTAGAAAATGGACGTCAAGAAAGGATTATTCATAAATTTACTAATTGTAGTTAAATCATGTAATGATGTAAATTTATAAAGCTATCATTTTAGTTTATGGGACACAGGATATTTTTTTTTCTCTCCACAAAAGCTAGCAAGATAAGAAGTCCAATAGAATCACTTTGCTTTCTGAAATAAATTGTTATTTCTAGTGGTAAAACCCACTTTTTCAGGGTTGATGGGTGAGCAGTCTGGGCCATAAGACTTACTCTGGGTCAGATTTGAACCCATAGGATGATGTGGCTATGAAAGTGCTCAGGTCAGACAAGAAGCACAACACCCATCAGCCTGACACCTGTACTAACCTTAGAAGAAGTAGAAGGTGCTGCCAGAGCAGTCTACAGGAGTCTCTTCAAAGAAAGCAAGGTAGCCCAGGGGGAGGCTCTGCCTTCAACATTATAAATGGAGATGATTTAGGGTGTCTCAAAACATGTATACACACTGTAACAGCTGATAGCTCAATTTTAAAAATGAAATCTATTTTAATAAACACTGCCTTTGTAATTAGTCAAAGTGTGTGTATACATTTGAGGGGGGTACCCTATATATAATAGTGTATATAAACAAATACACACACTCAGCAACTGTTTATCTATGTCCTGGAGATTCAGACTAGTAACTTTTCTAATGAGTGCAAATTCCTTCTGTGGGCAGAAGGACTGCTACTGTGTGCCCAGATGGGTACATGGACAAATGATGTTTACCCAACTTCAGAGAAGCCATGCCAAAATATTCCTCCCAAACAACGGATTTCAATTTGTTCTTGTTTTCCTCCAAGAATAGCCTAACAGATTGTTTCATCTATGCATTTGACTTCTCAAATATTTGCATGCAATCATGGGAAACTCAGTGAGTCCTTGTGCTCCAGAAACGGCGGAACAGCATTTGAATGGCATGTGTACTGCATCCTGATGTGAAATGTCATCTGCTGAAAGTACGGGAAAAGGGACCTGCAGCAGCACAAGACCTGCCCTGACCCTGCAGTGTGTGCATCAGCAGGAGCCAGGTGCCTAAAGCAGCCAGAAAAGAAATGCCGCACTCCCAAAAGTTCAGTTACAAAAACAACAAACAAAACAAAAAAATCCAAGCTTTCAATGCCTGTATGACTCTCTGGTCACTTGACTCTTCACTGAATGGAAAGCATATTCTCTACAAAAGAAGACATGAGCAGGAAAGCAATCCAGAAGGTAGCTTCTGCCAGAGCCTTGGGTCTTGCTTTAGCCATCTGAACCCCAATTGCAAATGTACCATTTCCTCACCAATAATCTGTGACACTTCTGATGTCTCCTAAAGAGACACCGTCACAACTGTGGCTTCAAGGAGACTCCACAAATTCCTATATTTTTAATATTCATTTAATTCCTTTAACCATTAAGTTATAGGAATGATCAAAAGAAACTGGAAAACAGTGTGCTCACAACCAGTAAAATAAATAGCCATAATTCCCTGAGCCAGTGCTTCTCAAACTTCAACATGCATACAAATGACCTGGGTCAGGCCTGAGATCAGGGAGGATAACAGGCTCCCAGGTGATGCAGGTGTTGCTGATCCATGGACTACGTCTTGAGTACCAAACCAAGGTCTTCTACCATGACTTTCCTTGGGAGGACAAACTGACACATATAAATTCCCTTCACATGATTATGAAAAATAAAAAACAAAAAACAGCCGAAACCGGTTTGGCTCAGTGGATAGAGCGTCGGTCTGCGGACTGAAAGGTCCCGGGTTCGATTCCGGTCAAGGGCATGTACATTGGTTGCGGGCACATCCCCGGTGGGGGGTGTGCAAGAGGCAGCTGGTCGATGTTTCTCTATCATCGATGTTTCTAGCTCTCTGTCCCTCTCCTTTCCTCTCTGTAAAAAATCAATAAAATATATTTAAAAAAAAAAACATTGTTAATATGGGGAAATTACAGTTCCTGGTTCTAGAGAATGGAAAAAAGAAAAAAAAATTATGATTCTTGGCCCCTTTTTTGACTCATACCATCATTCTATTCTCCTTTCCTTAAAAATGACTTGATGTCCTGACTCCCTTAAGAGAGATGGAGATTGCCGAAACCGGTTTGGCTCAGTGGATAGAGCGTCAGCCTGCGGACTGAAAGGTCCCAGGTTCGATTCCAGTCAAGGGCATGTACCTTGGTTGCGGGCACATCCCCGGTGGGGGGTGTGCAGGAGGCAGCTGATCAATGTTTCTCTCTCATCGATGTTTCTAACTCTCTATCCCTCTCCCTTCCTCTCTGTAAAAAATCAATAAAATATATTTTTTTTAAAAAAGAGAGATGAAGATTGTTTGTTGCTGGCCTAACAGTATCCAAGATACAAAAGCATCACCTTTTGTTGTGTGGTTGCAGTTACCATAGAGAGGCCGGCCCCGGGGTGGTTTCAGACTTGCTGTGGAGGCAGTCCTTTGGACTATCTCTGGCATTGGGGACATAGCTGAACAATCCCAAATTCCCTATAAAGCATCTCCAGCAGTCCCAGAGCATCTACAAGGATAACCTTATGTGAGTTCAACCAAACTATTCTGATTAAGCAATATTTGCTGGCTTTGACTCTTGGTGATTTAATGTACAGTATTTCATTAACACTCTGAAAAACCCACTAAACTCTAAGACTCGCCACAGAAGAAACACATTAGAGCACATCCAAAAGTCTTTCATTTTAAAAGATGGAGAACAGAGGGGAAAGAGTTTAAATTAACTCCCTAGAGCTGAAATTCCGTCACCCAGACTGTATCTGATGCTTTCATAATCACAATTTTGCATCTCAAACATCCTACATTGTCACCTAGCAGCAAAGGGAATCCAAAATACTAGAAATAATTTGGGTACATCTTAGATGCATTAAAGTCACCAATAATGAAGCACGTACTCTATGAATACAATATACTTCCTCCTAGGACATTTTAAAATAAAAGCTATTGATGAGTTGCTCATCTGAATTAAAAACCACTCCTACATTTTAAGTCTTAGTACTCTCAAACCAAATCCAGGGTCTCTTATAACAAAAGAAATTGACAACCATGTCAATGAAACACCATGTGAGGAGGTGAGCCATATTCCCCAAGGCAGATGAGAGCCGTATGCAAGTTGTCTTATGAGCCCAAGATACCACACCTCCTGAAAAAGTTGCTCTATGAAAATAATCTTAGTTTTTCTGACTTTTTCTACTTGGTAGGCTGAAGGGCCTAGACAAAAGAACTAGCTCCTGCAGCTATAAATAAATTAGTCCTTCAGGCCTTGTGATGCCAAGTGGAGAAGCCAGCTTTGTGACTGGGCAGACATTCATGTAATTCTGGGGGGCTTTCCCCCAAGAAGAGAGGCACAGAGAAGGCTTATGGAGAGGAGGCAGTGGATGAAATCAAACCAAATCAAGTCAAAATATTAGAGGATATACATGTTTCCCCCAAATGTCACAATAGATTATCTTAAACAATGTGAAAACATAACCTCATTAACTAACCTACTTACTATATATTTCTTGTTGCTAATTCTCTTGGGTGCCTCTGGATTCCAGATGATTCTGAAACTCCTGTGAAGGTGGAAATAGGCTAACAGTGAGAACTGGTGGTCTTCATTATAAAGAAGGGCAATGAATGTATTTATTCCCAGGGTGAGGATGAATAAATATAAGGTGGTGATAACTGTTATTATTTCAGAAACAGATATATTCCAGGTCCTAGGCAACTTTACACTACATTTTGCAAATTACTATTAGTTCCTCCTTATTCTCTAGGGATGTAGCCTATAAATAAAGGAGTGGGGATTGTGGCATTGTTTCCTCTAAGAATGATGGCTAGGCCAGTTGCATCAGGATCACTTGGATGCTTTTTAAAAAATGCAGATTCCTAGGGGCCCCTTAAAGAGATTCTGAATCACAAGTTTGGCCAGGGTCCAGAAATCTATTTTAAAACATTACCTTTAGTGATTCTGAGCTCCCTAAAATCTAAGGAACCTTGGTTTAAGGCACTATAGAGCTAAAAAACTGCACGACTGACTTGTTGAAAAGTCTTGTTAATTGATTTTTGTGGTGACCGCTACATCACACTTAATGGCAGAAGCAGTCCACTTGGGACCATTATCCATTCTGTGCAATTACTTTTAACCTTTTGGACACCTCCACTACCCTAGGTCTAATTATAAACCAGATACAGTTGATCATGTAGATCCTTGAATTCAATTAGAGGATGAGAGAAATATGTAGTTCATTGCAAGAGACAAAGATGGGTTAGCTGAATGGTAAGTAGTGAGCCTGGATGCATCAGTGTGAGAAAATGTAGCTGATTTCAATAAGCATCAGTTGAGTTCCAGTCAAAGGGAGAGTTCTGAGGAGGAAGTGGTTAAGGCGTGTTATCACTAAGGGCAAGTAGAATGAGGACTGAAGGTTTAGGCACGAAGTAGGTCCTCATCTATAAGAATACTATTGCTGGTAAACAGACCTGGCATACCAATGAAAATGAAGCTAAAGTAAAAGGTCATGGAGAAATCAGGGTAAGGAAATGAAGATCTCATAAACAGACTACTCTTTGATAGGAAAAGGAAAGGGAGAAACTGACCTAGCTTGGATGAAATGCACTTTTGTTTGTTTGTGGATGAGAGCCTCTTCAAGAACTCTCCCAGCAGAGTTTCATTCTATTCTGCAGAACACAAAAGTAAGAGTTCAAAGGTTCTCTGCAAAAGTTCAATGGGTTTGAAAGGTGGGTCCACAGCCTACCCAGCCCACTATCCAAGTGGATGACTAGAGCTGGACTTAAGGTCTCACTGATTCACTTGGGAATCACTTAGACAAGCAATGGGAGAAAGACTGTGCTCCCAGCTGTCCACAGAACGAACAAATCGGAAAAGGTTACCAGTCCCACCTTTTGGTCCGAGGCTTGGAATGAAGAAGGGAATAGGATAAAAGGAGATGACAATTTTGAAACAAAAGCTTTGCCTACTCTCATACTCTTGAGAATCTGGGAGAGGGATTGAAGGGAACTCCAGCAGTTATAGCTGGGAGATTTTCCTTCTGTGATCCAAAGAAAGACAAGGCTAGGACAGAAAGACACAATGGCCATCAGGAAGAAAGCCTCTTTACGGCTGATATACTAGATGCATGGTCCTTATGCCACTTACGCTAATGTAAGGAGAGCCTTGGGAATACTGCTCAGATGTGCACTCGACTCATCAGCTGCAACAGTGCTCATCTCCAAGGCCTTGTCAGGTCAATAAAGTCTGTCAAAGTCCAAAGTTTCTCCAGAAAGAGAGAAAATAAGAATTAAATATTAATTAAAATGACCTCAAGATATAGGGTATTTTTATCTTCTAAGGAACAAAATCCTTCTATTCAAATTGTGAAGCAGTTTTATGGAGTAATTTTGATTAGATGTCCTGTACAATCATAGTCTTTGGCCTTTCACCTCCCCTCAAAACATGCATTTTTAAGCTTTTCAGTATTCAAATTATCACTCTCACTGAGGAGGTATAGTCACTTGAAAAGACAGATCAGACAATGTTATTTAGATATAACTCACAAACTATATAATATACCTATTTAAAGTATACAATTTAGTGGATTTTTGTATTTACACAAGGTTGTCCAATCTTTGCCCCAAAAGAAATTGAGAACATTTTCACATCCCAAAAAAGCAGCTCCATACCTTTGTAGCAGTCACTCATTTCCCACCTCCCATCTCACTCAGCCCTAGACAACTATTAATTTACTTCTATCTTCATTAATTTGCCTATAGTGAACACTTTATGCACATAGAATCATATAATATGTACTATTTTTCTCTTATTTAGCATGTTTTCAAGGCTCGTCATGTTGCAAAGTATATTTATTTTTATTGCTAAGTAATATTCCATTGTATGAATACACCACATTTCATTTATCCATTTCTCAGTTGATGGGCATTTGAGTTGTTTCTACTTTTTGGCTATTATGAATAGTGCTACTGAAACTTTCATATTGGTACCATATATAGTAAGTTGTCAAGAGGCTATAACTCAAGTTATTTCAAAGTTCTGAAAAGCAGAATTTATTCAAAACAAATGTGCCAGCTGTAAGAAATTGTCAGAGTTAGATTTAAATGGCTGCAAAAAAAAATGATGCAGATTTTGTAAAGTGTTTTGTCATTTATTATTGAGTGAGGGTTCATCTTTCCACTACGTATTTTGTTGCCTGTCAGTGTTTCTTTCCTGTCAATCTTGCTTAGCTCTAGCAGTTCTCAATTTAGCCTTCAAAAAATGGAAATACAAGCCTTGGCCTGTATGGCTCAATTAGTAGGAGCATCTTCCTGTACACCAAAAAAATAGAAAGACTTTATTTTTTAAAAAATATGTTTATTGATTTCAGAGAGGGAGGGAGAGGGAGAAAGACAGAAACATCTATAATGAGAGAGAATCATCAATTGGCTGACTCCTGCACGCCCCCCACTGGGGATCGACCCCACAACCCAGGCATGTGCCCTTGACCAGAATTGAATCTGGGACCCTTCAGTCTGCAGGCCGGCGCTCTATTCACTGAGCCAAACCAGCTAGGGCAGAAATACTTTTTATATCATTATCTTTAACAAGAAAACACATCATTACTGCCCATTTTAACGAGTGGATGGTGAATATTTACTACACACTTCCTATTAAGCTTATTACTGTGTTTTAAAAGCTTTGATTAAATTCTGTTTTACAAAAAAATAAAGTTAAATGTTTTCCCATCAAAGACCATAAACTTGCAAACATATTTTTCAATTAGGAATAATACAACTTATTTTTAATAAATTGTTAATACAACTATTTTTAATGTTATTTGTAATAAATCTTATTTTTTCACCTATTTCTTCAAGGTATTACAAAGCCTAGCAGAAACCATATTTATAAGCAGATTTTAAAGCAAAAACATAAATCAATATATAGACAATACAAAGCAGAGAATACAGTGCAAGGTCAGTGGTAGAATAGTAAAAAAAAAACACAAAGTTAAATCATGATATGGAACAAGCTTACTTTATACACATTCACTGCATTAAGTCTTTGCATTTCCACATATAACCATGTAGAGGGCTGTGACCCAATTTACACATATGCCTCATAACCTGCCTTTGAAGCTCCTAAGGGTTTATTTTCATAGAAACCTCTCAAAAGCCCATTTTCTAACTGTCTATCAACAAATGTCACTAGAAGGACTTTATTTTATTTTAGCTATAAGTCAGAGACTTACTTTTATTTTCTGAGTTGTATCCATAAAAGCTCTACACATCTCAACATAGGCTTTACTTTACTGAGATATAATTCACACAACTAGAAATCTCACCCCTTCAAAATGCAGAATTCAGGTTTGCTTTTTAAAATACATTTTTATTGATTTTTAGAGAGAGAAAGCGGGGTGGGGGGGGGAGGAGAGAGAAGCATCGATGTGAGAGTGACACACTGATTGGCTGCCTCCTGCATGCCCACCTCCTACCTGGGATCAAGCCCAAAACCTGAGCATGTGCCCTGACCTGGAATTGAACTGGCAACCTTTAGGTGCATGGTATGACATCCTATCAACTGAGCCACACCAGCCAGGGCAGAATTGTTTTTAGCACATTCACAGAGCTGGTTTTCATTTTTTTTGAGGACAGCATTCTAACTAGCTGTTCACCTCTAGGACCTTCACCCTTCCTCCTTTTCCTTTGAACTGACAGGTGCTATAACCTACCGGGAAAGAGTGCTGAGTCTGTAACAAGGCTGCCTTGGACTTGAATATCATTTCATCCTCTAGACAGCTATGTTTCCTTAACCTCTTTGACCTTTCACTTTCTTAGATGTAAAATAAGGATGTATGTAAAGCATTGATATATGTGAAATGGTAAGAAGTAAACCTGACACTCAATAATTAACTAGTATTATTTTAATAAACCAAATTCTTCATGTATACAAAGAAGCAATAAAACCAAATATGTGCTAAAAAAAAAAAAAAAAAAAAAAGAGGGGGCTGGGGGGAAGGATGAAGCTTCCTTTCCTTCTAAGGATGGAGTCCGAACTCCTAACAGGCCTCAAATGGCTAAGTTCTGTTCCCGGGCCTCTCTCTAGTCTCATCCCCACTCCTCCCCGAAGCCCACCCTGCACACAGTAACACAGACCTGCTGGTATTGCTTTTACACATTGCACTCTTTGTTTACCTTCCTTTGCTCCTGCTCCTTCCTCAAGAATGCCTCCTACCACAGTCCTTGACCTCGACAACGGCTTGTGATCTTCAGAACCAGTGGTTCAGTGGCCAGCTGCTCTGGAAGGCTTCAGCGAGATGGTGCCACCTCTCACTGATCCCTCCTTCCACCAGCACTATAATCACAAGTAGTGAGGTATGCTTCCCTCTGGATTCCCATGACATGTAATATCTCTGCACTTACTGCCTCCAACTCTACTTATTCTTTGAAGAGTCTGTCTTCTCCACTGAATTGTGAGATTTTTTTTAAAAGCTTTGCTTTACTGAGGTATAACTGACATAAATTTTTAAGGTATTTCAAGTGAACATCACGGTACTATAATTTGATATACATCATGAAAGGATTGCCTCCATCTAGTTAATTAGCACACCCATCACTTCACTTATTTCTCTCTTAAATTTATCTTTTTTTTTTGGTGAAAACATTTAAGTTCTACTCTCTTAGCAAATTTTAATTATACAATACAGTGTTATGAACTATTGCCACCATTTTTTTACACTAGATCCCCAGACCTTATTCACCTTACAGCTGAAAGGTTGTAGCCCATTAACAACATCTCCCTATTTAAACTGTGAAATCTTTTGAAGGAAGGTCTGTCATTTATTCCAAGGAACCAGAACTCTGCCTGAAAATACAAAGGTGCTTAGTCAATGTTTGCAAATAAGAGAGGATACATCAGCCATTCTCAGGATCCCTTTACACCACTAAAAACAATTGAGAATTTAAAGAGCTTTCATTTATGTATATTCTATCTATTAATATCTACCTTATTAGATATTACAACTGAGAACTTTGTGAAATACGTATTAATTCAAGAAAGTGAGAAAGGTAAATAATGCCTAGCATTATTATGAAAAGAACTGTGACTTCAAGGACTTTCTGGGCCCAAGGGCCCAGACCACAGCCGAATGGAATCGTGGGGGGGGGGGGGGGGGAGAACACGGGGAGGGGATTGTGTTTGTATTTTAATTCATATGAAAATTAAAGTATTTTGGAAGGGTTATAGACAAATGAAAAGATGTAACAAGGGAAGGGAGACACAACCTTAGACATAGCTAGAGAAAACTGCTGGGGACAGGAAGGCAAAGGAGAGTACAAGCAGCAGCAGTCTTAGGAGAAATAATAAAGAAGCTAAGAGCAATTCCATACAAACAAAATGAAAAACAAGAAGGTCATCAAAGGCCAAAAGTTTGATCAAAATTTTAGACAGAAATTGATCTTTTAGGTTTGAAATGTGCCATCTTGACAATCCTATCACATCCCACTCCCATCTTTTTGTCATTCTCAATCCTCATGTGCTCTTTTTAATGTACTGCTCTTCTCTCCTGCTTTGGACTCGATTCTCTCTTGCTTTGTAGTCACTGGTTGAAAAACCTGCTCAAATGTTATGTGACTTGAGACAAAAAAAAAAAAAGTGACAGCTCTGATAAAGCTGCATAATCGGAATCCAACTGATACATTTTTAAAGATCCTATTAGATTATAAAAAATGATAATGGTATTTTAAAAATAGGAATGCTGAAGTTATTTTTACATGCTGAAAATACATTAAAAAATTAGTGTTCTTAAAATATGCTGCATGAAGGCCAGGATTGGAGTAATATGGACTTGGTTATAGTGCTAGGACATAGATGATATAAATTTTTTAAAGTTATTTCTTTAATGTTGTCAAATCATCCTTTTTACAGCAAAAAAAGCCATGGAAATATGACAATTAATTCTCAACTTAAATTTGCCTTTGGTCTTTACAGCAAACTTTTCAGGGAAATATAATTGGTTTAAATTTTGTTAAATACAGTAGGTCCTCGGGTTACGTCGGAGATCCGATCCTACGGCGCAACATAACGCGATTTTCTCAGTAAGTCGGAACCCACCTACATAAGCACCTACGTCACTCACATGGAGCACATGCACAGCCATAATGAAGTGAAACACTAAAAAAAATTTAAAAGATAACAATTCCTGACCTTTACTTGTGGTAAATAAATGATAAAAGACATAAAGCACATATGTACATACATCGAAATAACGAAACTTTTTTTTTTATAAATAAATGGGAGATGGAAAAAAATATATTTTAAATAAATAAATAAATAAATAAATGGGAGATGGCAACGTAACTATGAAACGACGTAGCCACGAAACGACATATGTAACCCGAGGACCGTCTGTAGTCACATGTGCTGAGGTATAAAAACAAACCAAAACACCTCAAGGTCTAGACCAGACATAGGCAAATTATAGGCCAGGGCAAACCCAGCCTGAAGACTTTTTCTGTATAGCCCTCAGGCTAAGAATAGCTTTTACATGTTTAGAAGTATACAAAAACAAAACCATAAAACAAACAAAAAACTAAGAGTAATATGCCTTTTTTAAAAAAAAAGCTGTACATGGTCTACCAAGGCAAAAATATTTACTGTCTGGCCTTTACAAAAAAAATGTTGCCAATGACAGATATCATGCATTCATCACAATGTCTGGTCCATAATACAGAAAAATTCCATCTTTAATTGTCTGAGGAATCGCCACAGTTTTTCCATAGGGGTTGCACCAGTCTGCATTCCTACCAACAGTTGTGTGCAGCTTTGATATGGTCCCACTTGTCTATTTTTGCTTTTGCTGCCTGTGCTTTTGGTGTCAACCATGTAATCATTCCAAGACCAATATCATGACACTTTCCCTCTATGTTTCTTCTCGGAGTTTTACAGTTTCAGATCTTATATTTAAGTCTTTAATCCATTTTGAATTGTTTTTGTTTATGGTTTAAGGTAAGAGTGTTGAATTTTGTCACAAACTCTTTTTCTGAAGCTATTGAGACAATCATGTGATTTTTTTTATCCTATATCCCATTAACGTGGTATATCACATTGATTGATTGATTTTTGTATGTTGAACCATCCTTGCATCTCAGGGATAAATTCCACTTGGTCATGCTGTATGATCCTTTTCATGTCAAGTTCTCACTTAGCATCTTCAATAGATTCTTAGAACTGCGGTGAAACCACCATATAACAAAACCAATTTTACCACAGGCTAATTGATATAAACAAGAGTTACCTACGGCATTCATAAAAGTTATAACAAAACAATACCGATTGAGGACCTGCTGTACGTTTGGATTCAGTTTGCTGGCATTTTGTTGAGGATTTTTGAATCTATATTCATCAGGGATATTAATCTGTAGTTTTCTTTTCTTGTAGTGTATATGGCTAGCTTTGGTATTAGGGTAATACTGGCCTCATAAAATGAGTTTGGAAGTGTTCTGTCTTCCAATATTTTTGTAAGTGTTTCAGAATGATTTGCATTAACTCTTCTTTCAATTCACCAGTGTAGCACTCTGGTCCTGGGCTTTTTTCTTTGTTGGGAGTTTTGATTACTGATTCAATCTCCATACTAGGTACAGATGTTCAGACTTTTTATTTCTTCATGGATTTAGTCTTGGTAAGCTGTATGTTTCTAGGAATTCATCCAATTATTCTAGGTTACCCATTATTGGCATGTAACTTTTTATTTCTGTGGCAATCAGTTGTAATGTCTCCTCTTTCATTTTTCTGTTTTTCTTAGTCTAGCTAAGGGCATCTAAAGTTTATCTTTTTTAAAAAAACTCTTGGTTTTGTTGATTTTTTTCTATTGCTTTTCTTTTTGTATTTCATTTATTTCTTCTCTAATCTGTGTAATTTTCTTCCTGTTGCCAATTAAAAAAAAATTTTTTATTGATTTCAGAGAGGAAGGGAAAGTGAGAGAAATAGAAACATCAATAGTGAGAGAGAATCCTTGATTGGCTCCCTCCTGCACACCCCACACTGGGGATAGAGCCCACAACCTGGGCACGTGCCCCAACCAGGAATTGAACCAGGACCTTTTGGTTCATAGGTCAACGCTCAACCACTGAGCCATGCTGGTCAGGCTCTTTTGCCAATTTTGAGTTTTGTTTGTTCTTCTTTTTCTAGGTCCTTGAGGTGTAAAGTTATGTTGAGATCTTTCTTCTTTTAAAATGTAAGCATTTATCACAATAAACTCCCCTCTTACTACTGTTTTTGCTGCATCCCGTAAGTTTTGGTATGTTGTGTTTTGTTCTCATTTGTCTTAAGAAGTTTTCTAACTTCGTTTATTTCCTCCTTTCCCAATGATTGTTCAAGGGTGTGTTATTTCCCACATATTGTGAATTTTCCAGTTTTCCTTCTGCTATTGATTTCTAGTTTTATTCTATTGTGATCAGAATAAATAGTTGGTATGATTTCAATCTTCTTCAATTTTTTAAGACTTCATTTGTAACCTAACACGTGATCTATCCTGGAGAAAGTTCTGTGTGAGCCTGAGAAAAATGAGTATAATGCTGCTGTTGGGTGGAATGTTCTGTATATGTTAGTCGGTTTCATTTGTTCTCAAAGTTCGGTCCAAGTCCAACATTTCCTTGTTGATTTTCTGTCTGGATGTTCTATTCATTATAGAAAGAGAAGCACTAAGGTCTCCTACTATTATTGTATTGCTGCCTATTTCTCCCTTCAGTTATGTCAATGTTTACTTTCTATATTTAGGAGCTCTGATGTTTATGCATATATAATTGTTATGTCTTCCTAGTGGACTGACACTTTGTCATTTTATAACATCCTTCTCTGTTTCCTGCAACAGTATTTCACTGAAAATCTATTCTGGATTGACTCTTAAGGTCTATCCTTGCAACACTTTCAAGATGTCATTCCTTGTCTTAGAGCTTGCAAGGTTTCTGAGAGAAGTTTATTCCAATTAATATCTTTGTTCCTCTGTATGTGGTGTGCCTTTTTTTCTTTGGCTGACTTCAAGATTTTCATGTTATCTTTCGTTTTCAGAAAGCTGAATATGATATATCTAGATAGGAATGTGTCTATTGTTTTGGCACTTAGCCTACCTGGAATTCTCTGGGCTTTATGGATTTGTGATTTGATGTCCTTCATTTCTTTCTTTTTTTTTTTTTTTTGGAAAACTCTCAGCCACATGTCTTCTAATATTTCTTCTGCCCATTCTCTCTGTGTTTTTCTTCCTGGATTCCAATTATGTTTACGTTAGCATGTCAGACCATTTGATGTTGTCCCTGAGCTGTTGGATGCTCTGTTCTGTTTTAGGGTATTTTTCCCCCACTCTTTTTTCTCTTTGTGTTTTAGTTTGGTTAGTTACTATTGATTACCTTCAAGTTCACTGATTATTTCATCAGCAGTGGCAAGTCGATAGATAAGCCTATGAAGGCATTCTTCATCTCTATTACTATTTTAAATGGTTACTGTTATTTGAGTCTTCTTATAGTTTCCATTTCTTTGCTGAAACTCCCTATCAGCACATGCATGTTGTCTATCATTTCTACTAGCTCATCTAATATACTAACTATAGTTATTTTAAATTCCCTGTCTGATGTTTCCAATATCTGGGTCATCTCTAAGTATTGTTCTGCTGATTTGTTTTATTTCTTGATAGAGGGCTGGTTCTTATTGCTTTTTGTGTGTCTCAATATTTTTCATTGAATATGTTGTGTAAGAGACTTCTAACGGTATTTTATTTCCTTCTCCCCAGCCATGTGGGTTTCCACCTGTCCCCTAGGGTACAACAGAATTTGCTGTCCTTCTCCAGAGGAATGAAGGCTTTTTTTCCTTAGAGAAGGGTACAGGTAGAGCTTTGTGTCTTTCCCATAGCAGCAGCTGCTCCCCTCTCTACTCTTGCAGAACTTAAGGAGAATTGGTCTCCCACACTGTCCCCAATCTTTCCAAAGAATACCCAACAGAGATCCTTGGATATCCTCTCTAATAAAATGGTAATATGCAAATTAACCATCACTCCGCTACATAAGCCACACCCACCAGCCAAGCCACGCCCACCAGCCAATCAGGGCGAGTATGCAAATTAACCCCAATCCAAGATGGCTACAGCCACAGAGAGCAAGGTTTCCCAGGTAACAGAGTAAGCCAAGCTTTCCATAGCCGTTGCAGGCCTAAGCCTCCACTCAAGCTACAAAGTTTCAATTATAGAAGGTAAACAAATTCATACAAATGGCGGCAGAATGGAGCTTGAGAGAGCAGGCCAGGGTTGCCGGCGGCAACAGGGGAAGCAAAGCTTTCCGCACACCCTGGCCGGGCTCACCTGCTTAAGGCTACAAAGTTTCAATTGTAGAAGGTGAATTAACTGCCACAGAAATGGCTGCCGGAGCCCCAGGCTTGGCTCCGCTCCAGGCTACAAAGTTTCAATTGTAGAAGGAAAATAAATTCCAGATACCAGGGCCTCCGCTTGGGTGGCCAGGGGGCATGGCCGGCCTGCAAACCACCACAGGCCCCTCGCTCAGGCTGCCCCACACCCCAAGGGAACCCCCACCCTTATCTGTGACACCCTTCAGGGCAAACCAGCTGGCTCCCACCCATGCACCAGGCCTCTATCCTATCTAATAAAAGAGTAATATGCAGATTGATCATCACTGCAACACACAATATAGCTGCCCCCATGTGGTCAAAGATCCTGCCCCCATGTGGACACAAGATGGCCACCACAAGATGGCCAGCAGGAGAGGGCAGTTGGGAGGCACCCGGCCTGCAAAGGAGGGCAGTTGTGAGGGACCAGGCCTGCAAGGGAGGACAGTTGAGAGGGACCAGGCTTGGAAGGGAGGGCAGTTGGAGGTGACCAACCCTGCAGGAGAGGGCAGTTAGGGGTGACCAGGCTGGCAGAGGAGGGAAGTTGGGGGCAAACAGGCTGGCAGGGGAGCAGTTAAGCATCAACCAGGCTGGCAGCAGAGTGGTTAGGGGGTGATCAGGCTGGCAGGCAGAAGCGGTTAGGGGCAATCAGGAAGGCAGGCAGGCAAGCAGTTGGGAGCCAGCAGTCCTGGATTGTGAGAGGGATGTCCGACTGCCCGTTTAGGCCCGATCCCACCAGGATCGGGCCTAAACGGGCAGTCGGACATCCCTCCAGGAGTCCCAGATTGGAGAGGGTACAGGCTGGGCTGAGGGACAACCCCCTGCCGTGCACGAATTTCGTGCACCAGGCTTCTAGTGAAACTATAAGTAGGTAGACACCATTTGTGTCTGCAGCTCCTAGGTATTCTATATTCTCATTCTAACCCACACCCCACCTTTAATAATTTATTAAAATTTATAGCTGAATTCTTATTCACTTGTATGCTGGCCATTGTCCCATGTTCTGGCACAAGTAAGCCAGCGCTTACATTCTGTCTCTCCTTGGAGGTGCCTATATAACCCTAGATTTCAGGCCTTGCAACCTCAGCTCTCTAAGTTCAAGAAAGTTTATGGTTTGGTCTGTTATTGACTTTTTCTTGTTGTTGCTGTGAAAGCAATACTCTTAGGTTTCTATATACTAGACATAAGTCTGTTTCATCCTGACTATTCTTGAACTCTGGTTATGAATAGCTGTTATTTACTTCATAACTTCCTCTGCTCTTCTAATCTAACCTATTTTAGAGATATCATGCCCAATGTCATCATGTACCAAGAAGAAGTTTGTAGCACAGAGTACACTAATTTTACCTACCTTTTGCAGGACTTCATATTTTTTACAACTGCAGTACAGAGAGTCCTCAATTTATTGCCATTCAAAAAAGTAAATCACCCATACAATCCTTTAGCAAAGACATTCCATTATTGCTTTTAACACAGTAAAAGCACAGACCACATATTCTTTCCCATTAGTATCCATCTCTAGCCTCAATATTTTTCATTGCTCCTCACACCTCTATCTCTTAAATTCTCAAGGGATAAGTATTTTCTAACCTCTTAAAGGAATCCAGACTCTAGTACTTCCTGGCCCTATGATCTTCCTCAGATAACTGAACCTCTCTAAACTTCCATTTCCTCATTTGTAAAATGAAGATAATAGTGTGAAAATTAAATGAGAAAATGTACTATCTTTGAAAAGTGCTTGGCTATTATTATTGTACTTTACCATCATTAATACTGATTAAATATCCGATTTATAGCCAACTGTATAAAGATTCAGGCATCTCTCCCCTAGTCAAGCATATTTCCTATCATAATGTCAACTTTAGGGAATACCAAACTAAACTTAAAAATCATTTCCACTTAAAATGCCTTTTTCGGGAATGCAACCCACCGCAAACATGAGGTCTTCCTATGTACTAAAAATAGCTTTGCTCTATTTTAACTCTCATGTATACATATATGTGTAGCATATGTGTGTGTGTTTCTATATGTGCGAGCCTGATGACAGGTGACTGCCTCTACTCATTGGGGCTTCCATCTGCAACAGGGACAGTGCCAGTCACAGTACTTAGTTCATTTTTTTTCTTGGACAGACTCCATTACCCATTCACATATTTCACTGACTCCAAGGGAAACAAGCAAATAATCCGATGGTTTTGTTAATTTAAAAACTTCCTGCCAACATGCATTTTCAGCAACCACCAAAGGTATCACAGAGTGATCAAATGCTCCAGAGCAAGCACTTGATCAATTTATTTCTCTTGATCTTCAGGTTTCATCCTGTCTGTAAACAAAGTCTCTAAGAATATTTTGGTGCAGCTGCTGGCAGTATCCTTGAGATACTGACTGAGTATGCATCTATTTCATAATAGTAATTCTCAGGCCAAAATGGATTCATAAAAATGGGATTTCTAGATCTAAAAACAAACACGTTTTAATGTTTATAGGACACATTTATGAAGACATGTCTTTTACCTCAGTAGTATTTGAAAATGCATTGGATAGCACCTGCAGATCATGTGGAGGTTTTTCCCCTTAAAATTACCTGCATGTGGAAAAGTCCCATAGGTTGAAAGGCAGTTTTGAATTTTTCCTAAAAGTAAAGAAGAGTTGTAGAGTAGCAGTATGTATTTTAGCACTAGCTAAAGCATACACAAATCTAGGAATCATTTCAGATGTCATCCCTACATAGGCTTCAACCACCAGGAATAGAATGACTTTGCTGCAATAGAGATGAGTGGAGTTCCAACTTTATATATAATCTTAAATATATACTAATTCAGCTAAAATGTAGCAATACATTTGAAAGTTTTCAAATACATACCACTCAATAAAGGCATATGGTTTCTTTCAGTTTCTTTGTAAACCTCAAGGTCACTAGGCCTGGAGGAACTAGCTTCCAACTTTCTTTCAACTCCTAAACATTTAGAGTTGCTCTTATCACCTACTCTGAATCCTTTGGACAAAAAGCATCTTGTTTCTAGTCTCTATGAAAAAAAAAATGAAATGCTACTTTAGAGCTCTCCCCATTCTCAGTCATTTGGTGTGCAATAGGAGCTAGGAAATATAGTCACCAACTGATATTTTAAAAATCAACAACAACAAACCTATGTGCCAGAAAATGAATTGTTGACTACTTCTCCCTTTTCATATGAAAATGCCAGAGAGCCATGGAGACAAAAATATATCTTATTTTTATATTTAAAAATTGTGCTATTATGCTTAAGTGTTGCAGGAATTATAATGAACTTATAAAAGTAGTTTTATACAAAAATCTTCCTATTAAATAGCTTTAGAAATCATTTTACAAGAATAAAAGCCTGAAGAGAATATAAGAACTCCTTACTTTAAGCATTTTGTTCATTATTTTAAAATTCATAATGCAATTTTAATGTTAAAAATTTAATGAGCAAAGAATCCCTTATCTATCACACCATCCTCACTGATTTTTCCCTGTGTCATATTTCTATTTACAAGTCCTCTATTAAAATGAAAATGCCTTGGGGACAAGTTAAGCTTCATTAATGAGTATCTTTGTGCCTAGCCAGATGAGAAGAGGATCTTACAAGAATGTTCTATAAAATATCTCTCTCCAACTTTTGCTCTCTTACCTGAAGCTGCCCCAGACAGGACCAGAGGGTACTCAATTTGCAGGACTCTCAAACAGGCTGCAACTACATCCCTGAGAACCCCTCCTAATGAGTTCTGTACCACTTCTACCTATACAACTTATATCCTGCCATCATGGCAGGAGCACGGAAGACCTTCAAGGATCATGCTTCCTTCTAGATTTTGACCTCCTAGGTCACTGTCTGGTTCTACTTGATCTCCTAGACTCCAGCCTACTGCTTATTTTGGAAACAGAAAATCTGTTTAATTCCCAACCCTGAGCAAGTCAATTGCATCCTCTGATCATCAGCTCCTTCATTTTTATATTTAAAAATATGTTTTCATTATTATTTTTTTTTAGAGAGAGAGAGAGAGAAACATTGATGTAAAAGAGAAACATCGATAAGTTGCCTCATGTAGGTGCCCTGACCAGGAATCGAACCAGTGACCTTTTGGTGTACAGGACGATGCTCAACCAACTGAGCCACTCTGGCCAGGGCCAGCTTCTTCATTTTTATAAATGGAGATCATGATATCCTCTCCCAGAAGACTGACACAGGGACTGAACTGGATAAGATAATACAATATATGTGAACTTTGTTTGGGGAACTATGAAGTATTAAACAAATACCAATTTAATCAGCCCATAAGAATGAAGAATACCCAGAACTTGGAAGATAAAACTGAACATGAATCTAGAAAGGGTAAATATATAATAGATGACATTAGTTCTCTGTAAAAGTCATCCATCATAAAAAGGCCATTGGGATTTCTCTACCACAATACCAGTAAGGTGATTAGGTATCTCAGGAAAAATGATTTATTTAAAATAAAGCTGTGACCTTATGTTACCAAAATTTATATGAAGAAAGAATGTGTTAAAAGCAGATGGCAGTATAAATTAAATTTTTTTTAGGGGGAGGGGGTTTGTAAAGGAGAAAAAATTGGCAATATTTACCCAGCAGTGTCCAAGGGAAGTAAATATTGGCTTAGCAAGCATTATAATTTTGAGAGACAAATGTTTTGTATTATAAAACAAGCTTAAAATGCCAGCCCTCACTGAGGAGTATTGAAATCTCCTTTCAAGACTACCTGGCATCCTTTATCCTGATTGTATATTCACCAAGCCATGTTTTGGTTACTAATTGGATGGACAAAAGTAAAAACCAGACCTAAACCGATTCCCACAAGGATACTGTGAAACCCTGTGGATGAGAAGTCAGCCTTTAACTTCTCAATGGCTATTTTTATTGAAAAGGTATTTACATATTTAACAAGATCCCATATAACTGTTCTCATTTTTTTACTCTATACCTCTGCTTCTAGGTTATAATGCCAACATGAAAACATATGTTTACAAAGTTGAAAAACACAGAATTATATACACTTTCAAAAAACAGAAAGCAACCTGATAATTATTGTATTCCTACTCTATGGATAGTTTATAATAATGGAAAGTAATGGTTATAAAGACTACAATATAGCAGGGGTCACAAACTCAAATGCCCACAGCATCAGGAAAGGAGCATTAAAGATAGAGGCAAACTGTTTTAAAAGACAATAGGAAATGATGAAAACTATGGTGAATTAACAAGAGCAGCCACCACCCAGCTCATTGTTTACTGCCATAGAGAAATATGGACCCAATGTTGTCACATCTTCTGTGTTTTTAAAAGAATCTGGGAGTCGGGATCACTTTATAAAATATCTTGACTTTCACACATTGGCAATTAATTCAATCTTAAACAACAACAACAACCAAAACAAACAAAACCAAACCAGTGAGTGTACTAATATTATGAGAGTCAAACAAAACATGAGTATGGCCTGGATTTGGCCTGAAGTTCATCGATTTGAACTCAGCTCTGCAACTTTAAAAAATGCATGTTATTATTCTGTTAAGAAAACACACAAAATATTGGAACATATGTCCAATTATACAAATGCAATGTGCTTTTCTGATAACTAGAGATGTATCAAAACTATCCATATGTGTCACATGTAATATGAGCTGGTAATAAAATTTGCTATCAACATCAACTTTTACCTCCAGGAAAACAGTGGTCATCTATACTTATGTCACAATGCTTTTTTTTTTTTTTAATCTGGGATTGACTTGTAAAATCAACCTAACATGTTCCATACTTTTCAGTATACTTGAGCTACAAATAAGTTCTTTTTTAGCAAAGAAAACAATAAATAATGATGAGATATTTAATAATATTTGAGTCAATCACACATAGTAGGATATTAAACAAAACTACAGATATATATATGTAAAATAATAATAAAAATCAAGACTGGATTGAGATGACAGACTTTATAAATGTCTAAACTCCCCATCCTAAGACCAATGAAATGAAACTACTTTAAAAAAATAAATTCAAAATTTCAATGAAAGCAAGAAAGAGTGCCAAGCAGTTCACAAATTTTGAGGATTTCTTAAAAGACAGAAAGCAGGTAGAATCAGATCAGAGAAACAACATCGGAGGGAAGCTGAATTCTAAACACTTACAGAAAAAAACTGCTGTGGAGACAGGTGCAGTTTCTGGGAGCTTCAAACTTAGGAGTCAATTAAGTAATAGCAATTAGAGGCTCTCAGGAATCATCAGGGTGAAAAGGTGCACCAGGGCTCAGCCAGCATGGTTCAATGGTTGAGCCACAACCTATGAACCAGGAGGTTATGGTCTGATTCCCAGTCAGGGCACATTCCTGAGTTGTGATCTTGGTGTGTGGGGCGTGCAGGAGGCAGGTGATCAATGATTCTCTCTCATCGTTGATGCTTCTCTCTCTCTCTCTCTCTCTCTCTCTCTCTCTCTCTCTCTCTCTCTCTCTCCCTTCCTTTGTGAAATTTATATATACACTGAGTGGCCAGATTATTATGATCTCTGAACGCATAATAATCTGGCCACTCAGTGTGTCTGTGTGTGTGTGTGTGTATACATATATATGTGTGTATGTGTGTGTGTGCATGGATTCGTGCATGGGTCCGGCCAGCCTGGCCAGGGGGAGGGGACATGGGCGGTTGGCCGGCCTGCCTGCTGGTCGAACTCCTGGTCAAGGGGACAATTTGCATATTAGCCTTTTATTATATATGATATACACTGAGTGGCCAGATTATTATGCGTTCAGAGATCATAATAATCTGGCCACTCAGTGTATATATCCATCCATCCATCCAGGTACAGATCTTTCCTCCCCTGGACCATGATAATAAGTGGCTGATTGATCAAAGCAGCTAATATGAGCATTGGAGTCCAAGCTATAGCTTGTTGATAATTCAGGCCCTGTCCCATCACCCCTGTCTGACTGCTATCCTTCTTCAATATGACAGTGGATCAGGATGTGTGTTAACCAAGGGAAGTGGTGGGGATAAAGAAGAAGAAGAAAAGTTAAGAAATATTGAAGAATGTTTCAGGATATATTTCTTTAGCTTAACAGTTGGAAGAACCTACATCTTGACTATCTATACTAATAAAAGGGTAATATGCTAATTAGACCGGACATCTTCCCGACATCCTTCCAGATGTCCTACCCAAAGCCACGATGACAGGGGCTGAGGCAGAGGTGGTTAGGGGTGACCAGGCCAGCAGGGGAGAGCGGTTCAGGGTGATCAGGCAGGGGGGAATGGTTAGGGGCGATCAGGTCGGCATGGGAACAGTTAGGGGCGATCAGGCCGGCAGGCAGGTGAGCGGTTAGGAGCCAGTGGTCCCAGATTGCGAGAGGGATATCTAACTGCCGGTTTAGGCCCGATCCCTGCTGGATCGGGCCTAAACTGGCAGTCGGACATCCCGCAAGGGGTCCTGGATTGGAGAGGGTGCAGGCTGGGCTGAGGGACCCCCTCTCCCGTGCACGAATTTTGTGCACCTGGCCTCTAGTCCTATATAATAAAGAGCTGATATGCTAATTAGGCTGAACAGCAGAACGACCATCCGGACGACCATCTAGATGACATTCCGGATGAAGCCAGGGCTGCGAGGGCTGAGCCCCTTGCATGAATTTTGTGCATTGGGCCTCTAGTAGGACTATAAGAGCCAGAGGATCTGAATCTGCCAGTTTAATAGACTTTCAAATACGAGCTAAAGGGTTAAATAAGAAATTAGTTGCTTGCATATATTCTAGTTGTTCTAGTAAATCAGTTGCTTACCACTGATTATGGTTGGGAGAGAGGGAGAACAGATCTCTGCATTATCTCCTTTCCGCTTCCCCCTCCGCTGCTACAGGTTACCACGCTCTTCTGTCTGCATCCTTCCTCCCTTGGACCCAGAAAACAGGATTGTTGGATCCACAAAGCAAACAAAACAAGATTTATTAAAGTGTGAATCCTTAAAGAAGGAGGGTGTATGTAACTTATCTTCATTCATTCAACTTGCCCATGCTCCTTTAAGGCCCACTCACAAGGAAAGTTCTCTTTTGCACTGTCCAGTTTCCCAGGTTTTCTTATGATTCAGAATCAAGAGAATAAGTAGAGAAAGTCAGGACTGGAGAGCTGAGAGAAAAGAAAGAAGAATCCCTGCTTGTTCTGTCAGTTCCTGGATTCAGCTTTATTGTAGAGAATCCAAGTAATGGGCAAGGAATAGAAAAAAATAAGAAAGAAGCCAGAAAGACTAAGTTTATCCATCTAACAAAGAGTTGGGGAGAGTAGATGAGAACAACAACAAAAATCAGGGTGGAGTATCAGAAAAATCTCAGTCTTTTAGCGGGGAGGGGGATATCTGAGCAGCCCTAAGGGGAAAGAATTGGAGAATATAATAAAAAGGATTGCAAAAAGCATAGCTATGGGTTGTAACTTAGTTTTATTTAACATTCTTTGAGGGAAGCAAGTTAAGGCTGAGATTCCTTTCACATTCCTTCTGGGTTCTAGACTATGCTTCTCTGTATGCAACTCGGGAGGACCAAAGTATTCCTGAAGGTCAGGGACTTGGGGCGGCCAGAACAGGTGGAAGGGACATGGTGTAGGTATAATTAGAGGTCAGAGCTTTGTGTGCTTTTCCACTTGTCCATGATACTTATACCCCAAATATTAAAATTAAAAGGAATTTCTAAATATAACAGCAGCCTTCAGTCACTAATAAATTTCCCCCCTCTCTCAAATACACACACAGCTTTAAAGATTTGCTTTAAGGAATTAGAAGAAGGAATAAAAATTAGTCAGTTAATCTGGATTCCATTTAATTTCTTTGGTCACTGTTCTTTACAGAAAAAAATATCTCAAAGATTAATGAAGCTTGCTGGTGGTGGTGGTTATGGGGGTTCATATATTCTAGTAATTATCCACTTGTGATTTAAAATAAAACTATGAGGTAGAAATTAAAGAAACAATTATGAAAACTTCAATACTTAAAGTTTTTTAATAGCTCCCAGGTGACTCCATATTAGTAAATAACTCCAGGCCTACCCTAAGCCAAATATCAAGGTAGACCAAGTTACTTTATAGGTAGTATTCGGTGTTTTCTATCTACACAGATTTGCATTGCACAAGGCCAAAGAAATCTTTAAAAGAATGTTCAGCCTTCACTAGTAAATGAAAAATGTACTTTAAGGCAGAGGTAGGTGTCTTACTGGTGCACCTACTAATCCAGAACATGCTGGTGTCTCCTGTGACCACTATAAGGCCAACTGTGCCTACTACTCTGCATTATTTTAGCATAGGTACCTCATTTACCAGTTCTGCAATAATTTGTCTTTGTATTCAGTCACTTTCTAGGCTCCCCCCATACTCACTTTTCCATGGACCTATCTTTTCTTCATTTCCTACCCTATCTTCTACTGCACTAAATTCTTGCCTCAATTTATTACAGTAGTTACTTCTCTCATTAAAAATCCAATTCAAACTCAAGTCCCAAGCAGAAAATCTTCATAAGCTAGGTAGTCACAAACTCAGATTCAATCATATCCCTGAAATGGGATGTCCTCTAAAAATATTTTTTTAATTATTATCATTGATTAGATTTATATGGCACTTTTCCTCCAAAATGCCTCACCAATCTTCCCAAGATCCAAGAAAAGGAAGTAAACAATGTATTTATTTCTCCCTAGATGACACTGGGAATAATAAAGTAATATGAATGAAATCAGTTACTATGTTAAGAACTGAAGGCCACTGACTGGGACAGAGTGACTAACTGTCATAACCTAACTGGTTATATTACACGGTGCTTCTTTCTTCTCTTCTCTTCTTTCCCTTTTTTTTCTTCCTTTCTTCCATTTTCTTTTTGTCAGTTTTAACAGTAGTGAAATATGCAGACTGCTCCAACATTTTAACTGAATTTTTTTGGCAATTGGATGCTTACTATTCCCAGAGCTGAAGGTTTCTCTGGCCTTTTGGAATGGAATATTCCTGAGAGGGATACTATTTCAAATGCATTTTTACTTTCTGTAAAAGGAGTAAGTTTCAGCTCCTTTTATGAGAATAGGTTTTGATAATGGATGAGAGAGAACAATTCATGCATTAGCAGCAATGCTATCTCCTGGGAAAGATATGAAAAGAAAGACCATTGACAGAAAAGCTAGAAGAATCACAGAGATTAAGTTTGTGTACTTCAAATTGTGAGAGAGAGAGAAGAGAAGAGAAGAGAAGAGAAGAGAAGAGAAGAGAAGAGAAGAGAAGAGAAGAGAAGAGAAGAGAAGAAGAAGAAGAAGAAGAAGAAGAAGAAGAAGAAGAAGAAGAAGAAGAAGAAGAAGAAGAAGAAGAAGAAGAAGAAGAAGAAGAGGGAGGAGGAGGAGGAGGAGGAGGAGGAGGAGGAGGAGGGAGGGAGGAGGAAGGAGGGAGGAGGGAGGAGGAAGGAGGAAGGAGGAAGGAGGAAGGAGGAAGGAGGAAGGAGGAAGGAGGAAGGAGGAAGGAGGAAGGAGGAAGGAGAAGAAGAAGAAGACCTGTGAGAGGACAAAGACACCTAACCAAGTCCTGGATTCCATCAGAATATATAGCTTCATGAGGACAGAGATTCTTGTCTGTTTTATTCATTACTATTTCTGGCATCTAAAACAGTACCTAGCACACAGGAGGTAGTAAGAAATAGTTAGTGAATGAATGTGTGAGCTTCTCAGAGGAAGTGACTAAATAAAGAAGAGGAAGCATATTTCAAGTGAACACAATGTACAAACACAGTAGCAATAGTCTAGAGATGTTCTGATAGCTCAATATGACTGGAGCATAAACCACCTATCAGAGAATGTCAAGACAGAACTGTGGACATGCACAGAGGGGTCAGATAGGGGCCTATAGGCCACACTAAGGAGTTTAGGCTTCATCCTAACAATAATTAAAGAATTCCAAGAAGAAGAATAGCATGAGCATACTGAGGTTTAAAAAGCTCTTTCTGGAATCACTATGCAGGTTAAATAGGAAAGAGCTGTCTAGAAGCAAGGAGACCAAGTAAGAGGTCACTGTAGTTCAGGCAAGAATAATGAAGGCCTGAAATAAGGTGGTGGCAGAGGAGACAGGGAAGAAGGGTCAGATTTAAGAGCGATTTTGAAGACATAAAACTGACAGGGTTTGGTAACAGATGAATGCAGAGGTAGAATAGAAGGATTACAGGATAAATAATATATTTGGCTTAGGTAACTGGAGGGACAGTGAATATATTCCCCCAAAATAGAGATTATGGGAGCAATAGATTTTTGGAGATGAGATAACTCAATCTGGTCATGTAGGTTTGAGGCGCCTAAACTAAACCCAAGTAGAAATATGTAGCAAGAGTTGGGTATACACATCTATGCTTAGGAACACAGCCTGAACTCAGTCAACTTATAGATTTGGTAGTCACCAGTGTCTTACGTGGTAGTGGAAGCTAAAGCCATGGGTGTAAGATCACCCAGAAAGAAAATGTAGTGTGAGAAAAATAAGTTCAAGTACAGACTTTCGTGAGTCCCTAACATGTAGGAAGAAAAAAGAAGAACTTACAAATAACTCAGAGAATAAACCAAAAAAGAGAAAGAAATATTTAGATTGATTTAGAGGAAAGTAGCAAAGAGGAAATGGTTAAGTGTCAAATGTTGCAAAAGGCCAATTAGGAAAGGACTGAAAAGCATTTCCAGCATCTGGTAGTTAGAAGGTCACTGGTGACAATGACTAGGGCATTTTAGTAGGTGGCAGCAAAAGCCAGATTTCAGTGGGTGTGAAGTGAATAAATGCCAAGGAAGTGAAATAAATGCCAAGGGAGCAACAAACAGCTATCAGGAGGAGAAAAGAATTAAAGGATTTTTATTATGTAAAAAAGTACTGTCACACTAGTGTTGAAATATTGATCTGATTTCAATGTTCAAGTCAATGATCCGTGGCCTAAATGTAGTATGATTAAGACCAGGAGTTTCCAATGGGTAGACAGAGTCCATTCGCAAAATCTCTAGGGCTTGTTTTATTGATTTCTCAATCCCTCCCCTCTTCACCTTCTCCCAGACCTTTCTTGGAAAATTTTACAATTTGTTGGATTTTTTTCTTCAGGCTTTGAGGGAGAACATTAAAAAAAAAAAAAAATACTCCTTATATGATGGCTAAATTAGTCTAGTCAATACCATACTTTTCACTATAAGACATAAGATACATTTATTCTAATTGAATTCCTAAATTATAGTAGCATGTAAACTAGAAGATGTAATGAAATATAAAAATTCCATAAACAAAAGATAAAAAAACACACCACATCTTGAAATAGACATTATTTTAACCAAATTTACTATCTTAATTTAAGAGACAAATTATAAATGATAGAATACAGGAAGATATAAATAAATTTTAAAAGCTATACTTTAAGCTGATAAGACTAAGTATTGCAAAGATAATAAAACTCCTAAATTAAAAACAAATTTCATTGAATACCAATTAAAATCCTTTGGGATTTTAAGTGATTACCAGCTTAATAAAATATAGAAAATAAGATGGCAAGAATCATTTATGGATATCATAAAGTAGATATCATTAATTAAAATGGTATGACATAGGCTTGAGAAAAGGTGAGACATGGAATGGGATAGGTATGTTTAGTTGGTACTGTTTATTTAATATATAATAAGCAAGAAATCAACAGTAACTCATTGTTGGAGAAAGGAATGGCCACTTAAGTGTTGGAATAACTAAATATTCATATTAAAATTTATTTGGATACATACCTTGCCTAGTATATCTATATATTTTTATGACTGAATATTTTTTAAAATTAATAAACAAGCCCCCCAAACAAGAAAATAAGCCTGAAAATTAATACTTTGTGTTGATTAAGAAAATATCTCAGCCCTAACTTGTTTGGCTTAGTGGATAAAGCATTGGCCTGAGGACTGAAGGGTTCTGGGTTTGATTCCAGTCAAGGGCACATGCCCAGGTTTTTGGGCTCAACCCCAAGTAGGGGGCATTCAGAAGGCAACCAATCAAGTGATTCTCTCTCATCACTGATGTTTCTCTCTGCCTCTCCCTTCCTCTCTGAAATCAATAAAAATATTGAAGAAGAAGAGGAAGAAGAAGAAGAAGAAGAAGAAGAAGAAGGAGGAGGAGGAGGAGGAGGAGGAGGAGGAGGAGGAGGAGGAGGAGGAGGAGGAGGAGGAGGAGGAAGAGGAAGAGGAAGAAGAGGAAGAGGAAGAGGAAGAGGAGGAAGAGGAAGAGGAAGAGGAAGAAGAAGGAGGAGGAGGAGGAGGAGGAGGAGGAGAAGGAGAAGGAGAAGAAAGAAAATACCTCAGAGATGCCCGGCTGGCATGGCTCAGTGGTTGAGCATCGATCTATGAACCAGGAAGTCACAGTTCGATTCCCAGTCAGGGCACAGGGCCAGGTTGCAGGCTTGATCCCCAGTGTGGAGCCTGTGGGAGGCAGCCAATCAATGATTCTCTCTCATCACTGATGTTTCTATCTCTCCCTCTCCCTTCCTCTATGAAATCAATAAAAATATTTTAAAAAAGGAAATATCTCAGGGAAAATATAATAAAAATAACAGTTTACTACACTATAATACAGAAATACAAAAAAATGCAATGAACTGAAAAAGTGATGTTTGTTGTGCAAAAATGTAAAAGAAGTATACAATTACATAAGGGCAATACAAAATTCACTCATAATTGGTCCAAGGAGAGAAAAAAAAATTGAAGAATAAAACGGGAAAGGAATGATTTATAAAACACATAGTTAGAAATTAAAGAAAAGGTGAGACATGGAATAGGATAGGTATGTTTATTTGTTACTGTTTATCCTATCTAATAATAGACAAATATGCAAATTGACCATACCTCTGACACACCCACAAGCCACGCCCACCATCCAATCAGAGCGAGTATGCAAATTAACCCAAACCAAGATGGCTACAGCCACAGAGAGCAAGGTTTCCTAGGTGACAGAGGAATCCAAGCTTTCCGCCTGCCCTTGCCAGGCCTAAGCCTCCACTCAAGCTACAAAGTTTCAATTATAGAAGGTAAACAAATTCAAACAAATGGCGGCAGAATGGAGCTTGAGAGAGCAGGCCAGGGTTGTTCCCGGCAACAGGGGAAGCAAAGCTTTCCGAACACCCTGGCTGGGCCCACCCGCTTAAGGCTACAAAGTTTCAATTATAACCCCAACAGAAATGGCTGCCAGCCTCAGAGGGAGCCCCAGGCTTGGCTCCGCTCCAGGCTACAAAGTTTCAATTGTAGAAGGAAAATAAATTCCAGATACCAGGGCCTCCACTTGGGTGGCCAGGGGGCATGGCCGGCCTGCAAACCACCACAGGCCCCTCGCTCAGGCTGCCCCACACCCCAAGGGAAACCCCACCTGATCCGGGACACCCTTCAGGGCAAACCAGCTGGCCCCCACCCCTGTACCAGGCCTCTATCCTATCTAATAAAAGAGTAATATGCAGATTGATCATCACTGCAACACACAATATAGCTGCCCTCATGTGGTCAAAGATCCTGCCCCATGTGGACACAAGATGGCCACCACAAGATGGCCAGCAGGAGAGGGCAGTTGGGAGGCACCCAGCCTGCAAGGGAGGGCAGTTGAGAGGGACCAGGCCTGCAAGGGAGGGCAGTTGGAGGTGATCAACCCTGCAGGAGAGGGCAGTTAGGAGTGACCAGGCCGGCAGAGGAGGGAAGTTGGGGGCAAACAGGCTGGCAGAGAAGTGGTTATGGGGTGATCATACTGGCAGGCAGAAGCGGTTAGGGGCAATCAGGAAGGCAGGCAGGCAAGCAGTTGGGAGCCAGCAGTCCTGGATTGTGAGAGGGATGTCCGACTGCCCGTTTAGGCCCAATCCCACCTAAACGGGCAGTCGGACATCCCTCGAGGGGTGCCAGATTGGAGAGGGTACAGGCTGGGCTGAGGGACAACCCCCTCCGTGCACGAATTTCGTGCACCGGGCCTCTAGTATAGTATATAAAATATCCTATCTAATAAAGAGGGAATATGCTAATTGACCATCATGCCCTCACAAAGATGGCAGCACCCACAGCCACAAGATGGCGGCGCCCAGTCCCCTCAGCCCTGCCAGGGCGGCAGGCGCATGGCACAGCCGGGCCCACCCCCAGGGAGGCCCGGCTGCTCCACGCGCCTGCCTCCGGAGTCCCCCAGTCCCCTCAGCTGCCCAGGGCTGGCCCAAGGCGCAGGCAAGCCTCAGATAGCGGCTGCCCAGCTGACGCCCAAGGCACAGGCAAGCCTCGGATGGCAGTTGCACAACCGCCCAGGGCTGCCCAAGACTCAGGTAACCAGGGATGGCCAAGTCTTGCGCTGCTGGCAGTGGCAGCAGCAGAAGTGTGATGGGGGCATCGCCTTTCCCTGATTGCCAGGTCGCCTCACACCCCTGAGGGCTCCCGGACTGTGAGAGGGGGCAGCCTAGGCTGAGGGACACCCCCTTCCAGTGCATGAATTTTCATGCACCGGGCCTCTAGTATAATATATAATAAATAATAAATAATATATAATAAATAGATAATATATAATATCTACACTAATAAAAGAGAAACATGCAAATTGACCGTCACTCCACTACACCCACCAGCCAATCAGGAGTATGCAAATTAACCCAACAAAGATGGCAGCGGCCATGGAGCTGGAGCAAGCAGGTGGCTTGGGTTGTCCCTGGTGACGGAGGAAGCCAAACTTCTCACCCGCCTTGGCCTCCACTCAAGGAGGGGCTGGGAGTCTGGGTCGCCAGGGGGCATGGCCAGCCAGAAAACGGCCCTCAGCCCCTTATCCAGGCTGGCCACACCTCCATGGGGTGAGGGTCCCCGCTGGGGGGCTTGGCCAGCCTGCAAACAGCCATCAGACTCTCACCCAGGCTGGCCAGGCACCCCAGTGGGGACCCCCACCTTGAAGGGGGTGTGGCCAGCATGAAAATGGTCCTCAGCCCCTTATCCAGGCTGGCCACACCCCCATCGAGTAAGAGTCCCCACTGAGAGGTGTGGCCAGCCTGCAAACAGCCATCAGCCCCTTACCCAGGCTGGCCAGACACCCCAGCGGGGACCCTCACCCCATGGGGGTGTGACTGGCCTGCAAACCACTACAGGCCCCTTGCCCAGGCTGCCCCATGCATAAGGTGACCAGACGTCCCGCTTTTGGTGGGACAGTCCCGATTTTTAACAATTTGTCCCGCATCCCGCGGCATTTTAAAAAAGTCCCCATTTTTGGAAAGAATGCACGACAAGCTAGGGAACGGCGGGAAACAGGAAGGGAATATAGGGTTTTCGGCGGCCATGTGGCTATTTAGCCAGGATATGAATTTTATATTATTCTTGTTAATTTTATAATGTTAAACTTTAATAATAACAAATAATTGTTGAGAACTGATTATCAAGAACTGCTTATCAAAGTTCGCATTGTTGATCAGTTGTTAGAATTCGACCACCATTGTTTGGGCTTAATGAACAATGGCATTTTTTGGGATTGGCAACGATGAAAACATTTTGTAACTGTCTCTCAGACGATACACATCGTACTGCGTGCTAGTAAGCTAGTTAAACAAGTGATGTCATTACAAATCAGCTATTCAGATAATTTAGGTGAGTAATTTATTTATTTATTTCATAAATACATAAATTTTCTTGAATTTAGCAGATAGTACTCGTATTATTTATATTTTATAGTGGCGGCAAAAAGTCTAGTGCCGGCCTTGAAAGTGACACGACTTACGTTATGGAAAATTCAGAGGAAAAATAATACAAGTTAGTATTGTTATTATTTAGAAAGAAATATAGGATTAAAATAATTTTTAAAATATAGTTACTTTATAACAATCAAATTAATTTAATTTATAAACTAACAATAAAATATGTTCATGTAATTATGTACCTACTTACTGTGTTTTTAAGCAATGTGTATATAATAATTTATAATATAATTTTAAATTATTTTTTTTAGATTTTTAACACAATGAGTAAGAAAAGAGGATGCAAATTCAATGATGATCTAAGAAGTGAATTTCCTTTTATTAAAAAACCAAAAGCGATTACAATATAGACCAAATTTTTAATCAAGAACCCCACCCCCACCCCCGGGCCGAAACCGGTTTGGCTCAGTGGATAGAGCGTAGGCCTGCGGACTCAAGGGTCCCAGGTTCGATTCCGGTCAAGGGCATGTACCTTGGTTGTGGGCACATCCCCAGTAGGGGGTGTGTAAGAGGCAGCTGATCAATGTTTCTCTCTCATGGATGTTTCTAACTCTCTATCCCTCTCTCTTCCTCTCTGTAAAAATATCAATAAAATATATTTAAAAAAATAAAGAAAGAACCCCCCCCCCCCCCCCCCCCCGTCAATGGTGTCCCGCTTTACCAATGTTAAAATCTGGTCACCTTACCCATGCACCAAGGGAACCCCCACCCTAATCCGGGACATCCTTCAGGGCAAACCAGCCGGCCCCCACCCGTGCACCAGGCCTCTATCTATACCAATAAAAGGGTAATATGCTAGACTGGGAGACCTTCCAGATCTTCCGGATGTTCTTCTGGACAAAGCCACGGTGGCGGGGCTGAGGTAGAAGTAGTTAGAGGCCAAGAGGGGAGGGCAGTTGTGGGTGATCAGGCTTGTGTGTGGGGGGGCCATTGGAGGTGATCAGGCCGGCGGGCGGGGGGGGGGGGGGACAGTTAGGGGTGAGCAGACCAGCAGGGGGGCCAGTTGGGGGTGAGAAGGCCGTCAGTGGGGGTCAGTTGGGGGTGATCAGGACAGCAGGGGGGGCAGTTTGGGGTGAGCAGGCCAGCAGGGGGGCAGTTGGGGGCAAGCAGGCCAGTGGGGAGGGCAGGTGGGGGTGAGCAGGCTGGCAGGGGGGACAGTTGGGGATGATCAGGCTGCCGGGGGGGCATTTGGGGGCGAGCAGGCCGGTGGCGGGGGGAAGTTGGGAGCGAGCAGGCCGGCAGGCAGAGTGGTTTGGGGCAATCAGGCAGACAGGCAGGTGAGCGGTTAGAAGCCAGCAGTCCCGGATTGCGAGAGGGATGACCGACTGCCTGTTTAGGCCCGATCCCTGTAAACCGGCAGTAGGACATTCTTCGAGGGGTCCCAGATTGGAGAGGGTGCAGTCCGGGCTGAAGGACACCCCTGTGCACGAATTTCATGCACTGGGCCACAGTATAATATAATATATAATAATATCTGAGACTAAATGCTACAGTTTAATTAAAATAAGTTTAAAGTACTACTGCTCAACTAAGAACACACAAATTATAAACTCGCATGCTGACTGAGCTGTATTTCTATTAAGTGATGCTATTAGTTGATTCAATCTTTCTGAAAAAGTACCCGGAATATGTAACAAGAATTGTAAAATTGTTCATATCTTTTAAGCCAATAATTCCAGCTGCCAATATAAGAAATGCAAATAAAATATTCAGTACCCTAAAAAGGAAAAAAGGAAGGAAGAAAAGAGGAAGGGTAGGAGAAGAAAGAAAAATAATCTGTATAGAGATGTTCTTAAATGTGCTATTTAGAATAGTGAAAAATCAGAAATCATCCAAGTACCCCTCAGTAGAATGGTTATACAAATTATGATATATCAATAAGACAGAATTCAACACAGCAAAAACACATCCAGTGACAAGGGAGAACAATTAACTTGAAAAAATGTAAATAAATTTTTGTTTTCATTATATTACTTTTTCTGTGAAGTTGCTTACATTAAGGAATAGGATGCTTTTCTAGTTTGTCAATGGGAATGTCACTTGAGTCAGACCCAAAAGCTTATTGAAATTAAGAAAGAATAAATTACTATTTCATCCTTGGCAATGGGTCTTTCATTCTATCATAGAACAGGCAATGGATCTGACGTGACCAATTTTCAGTCATTTTGATTATTGCCCCAGTAACTTGTGCTCTTACAAGTGAAGCCAAGATAGATGTTAGAGGATTTATTCCAGTTTCTTTCTAAATGTTGAGGTTAAGCTAATTTTTAAATTCCTTTATTTTACCTCAGGGCCTTTGGAATTGAGAATAAAGCTTCAACTATAACTTCCAAGATCTTAAAATTCTTAGCCATTAGAAGGAAGAAGGGTGATCTGATGAATACTAACTAGTTTGATTTGACTTTCAGATGAAGTAAAAACTTCCATAGGAAAAGAAGAATGTGAAAGTTATAAAATCTCATTCTTTCCCATCAATCTTCAAAAATCTGCCACTTCCCTGGCTGGTTTACTCAGTGGTTAGAGCGTCGGCCTCCAGATGCTCTAACTATGCTCTAAGGGTCAAGGGCATGTACCTGGGTTACCGGTTTGCTCCCTGTCCCAGGTTGGGAAAGTAAAGGAGTCAACCAATCGATGTGTTTCTCTCACATCAGTGTCTCTCTCTCTCTCTCTCTCTCTCTCTCTCTCTCTCTCTCTCTCTCCCCTCCTTACCTTTGACTCTCTCTAAAAATCAATGGAAAACATATCCTTGGATGAGGATTATAAAAAAATCCACCATCATTTTCATGACCTCTTTTGTGCATGTTGCGTGTGTTATCACCAGTCGTGCCCCAGCAGTCCTCCTCTCACTGTTTAATCGACTCACTGCTGCACTACCACCACTGACTTCAAAGTCAGCACGTTAACAGTGAAGCCCGGGACATCTTGGCCTTGCCCGAGTGTATCTAAAAGCAATAGAAAGCTTTTTAAAATGTAAGTGGTCTTATCAGTAAGTTCCACAAATTACTTTTCACTTGAAGAAATTCCCCCAGAGTTATAATCAGATGGTATCAAAAAACCAATATAAGTCAGGTCAGCTACGTCAATGAATTTTTTGGACAAATGTATCATAAGTACACCAAAATCTCATTAAAAGTTCACCTCTCTGGACCTTCTCCCAAGTGATAATCAGTACCAGGATCATTTTATCCTTTTCTCTGATATATATGTTACCACATTAAAATGACACAATCCAGCTGCATGAGTTTAAAAAAAAAACCAAAAAAAAAAACCCTCAACAAATATGGCTCCAACTGATAGTTTTGAAATCCAGGCTGAGCACTTGAAATACTGGCATTTCCATGTGATGTCTATACTTTCCACAAATTTTGATTTAACCTTCTTCTTTGCCACGGTAATTACCTTAGATCCAAGTTCATGATAAAAAATGCATAAATTAATACAACAAGTCTTTAGAATAATCTAAGTTTTTATGTGATCTGTATTAGAGCATACTATCTGAGACTAAATGCCACAGTTTAGAAACCATGGCATGTTTAAATGAGTGTCTAAGAGTTCTAAATAAAATTTGCAAGTCTGAAAGACTCCTTCCCCAGCCCGGTAGGGGCACATGCAGGAGGCAACCGATTGATGTGTCTCTCTCACATTGATGTTTCTCTGTTTCTCCCTCTCTCTCCCCACTCCCCCTGCACTCTAACTAAAAGCAATCGGAAACAAATATCCTCCAGTGAGGATTAAAAAAATACACACAAAGTTTTTAAGTAAAGGGCAACATAGAGAGAATAATATGATGGGAAGTCTCTGAGCATCAATGGGGTAGAAGGCATATATGTTACTTTTGGAGAAGGGAGGCAAAGGTAAACCAGCAGCAGCAGGGAGCAGAGTTAATGGGGTCTAACACTCTTACACAGACAAAAGTCAGCAGCATTAGGCATAAATCATTTCTACATTATAAAATCTCAGGCAAGTCCTACTTTCAAAGAGATAACAACACGAAAACAGACTACAGGCTAACCTTAATCCAAATAACCCTTAAGGATCAATGTTAATTATATTGGGAAAATTGTACACAATACTCTTATTTCCCCCCAGTCTAAAATGAACAGAGATCCCTTGCTTACATGCCATTTTTAAAAAGTTAATTCAAGAAACTCCCCAGGTTATGCTGTAACTCAATTTCCGCTTCAATATCCCATTAACGCCAAACAAGGAAAGTCACTTAAAGTCATTCCCAAGGACATCAAGAGAGACTCTAGGATAAGCTTTTAGACAGAAGCTCCTCATAACAGTCCACACCACAAAAATAGACCTAACCAGAGATCCAAAGAGAAGGAAGAGCCTTTTCCTCTCCAATTTTCACAGCCTCTGTGCTTCCTCTAGCACCGTGGTCGGCAAACTGCGGCTCGCGAGCCACATGCGGCTCTTTGGCCCCTTGAGTGTGGCTCTTCCACAAAATACCACGGCCTGGGCGAGTCTATTTTGAAGAAGTGGCGTTAGAAGTTTTAAGTTTAAAAAATGTGGCTCTCAAAAGAAATTTCAATCGTTGTACTGTTGATATTTGGCTCTGTTGACTAATGAGCTTGCCGACCACTGCTCTGGCAGAAAGGTCAGTCTAGCAGCTTTGACTTGCTTGCAGCATTTCCCCAGGTTAGTGACTAAGATCCTTCCCAGCATTGACTTCTGACAAAAAAACAAACGAGCCGTGGGCAAAGCAAATGACTCAGCAAACTTTATAATAGGTGTCCTGCAGAGAACCCCAGTTTGGGGGAGTCAACTAAGGATCCTCGATGTCAACATCCACAATTGTCAGCTAAGATATCCCTAAGTTAGTGTCCTCGCCCACAGAAATTCCTCCCTTCTTGGAAGATGCTGGGATGGTCTGAGCCTTGCTTGGTGATTAATAGGGTTTCCTTTCCTGCAGCCAATGGCACTGCTTCCAGGTGAGCTGCACCGCCACCAGAACTGTGGTCTGCCCTCTGAGTCCACCATGCCTCGGCAGGCTGCTACCCCTTGTCACCGTGACCGCATCCATGCCCTGACGAGAGACTGGCACCCCGCCAATGGAGGCAGCAGAACTTGCCCAAGAACCAGAAGAGCTCTGGTCCACCTCGGCAGCCTTCCTCCCCACACTGGCAGTGCAGATGAGACCCCCTCTCCCAGGACCCTGACAGCGTTCCTTTCTGTCTCTTTTCCCAAAGATTATACAGTATTTCTATCCCTCTACTGCAAGGCGGTTCCAAAGTGAGGCTTATATTCCACAAAGGGAAAGCTGTTCTTGGGTAACTGAAGAGGAAAAGGATAAGTCTAGTCTAGTGCAGTCCATTTCCTTCTGGAAAAATGACTCTAGAAGAAATCTTCCCATAGTATGTATCATCTGTTAGAACTGGGAAGCCTATTTGGATATTTGCAAGCTTAGCCTTCAGAAGGTACCGAATTCTTCCACACTTTGAGTAGCTACACAAATTATAGGATAGTACATGGTTTATAGGTATATGGATCAATCTGGAATGAACTAAAAGGGAGAGAAGATAGCATCTTGTGTAACTTTTCATTATTAGAACTTAAATGTACAGGGTACACAGATTTATAGATTTATTTACCATCCTGACTCGGGCAAGCAGAAACCAACTTGGCATAAACTAGTTAACATTAACATCGAAAAGAAATTCTTATTTCTATGCTGCAAATTTCACAGTAAGATCACTATCAGTAAGTAAATAAATAAATAGGGCTTTGTTCCTTAGACACAGATGACCTCTACTGACCAAAGGATGAATCCAAGTCAGGGCTTAGCATTATAGTTATCCAAAATTTAACTCAGAGGTCTAACAAAAAAGCTAACTATTCTAAATTGCCATTCATAAAATCAATTGCCATTCATAAAATCTCTAACCCTTTTTGTGTTGCCAAGACAGTGCTATATACTTTCATTCAAAAGAGTGTCAAAAGTATTTAACTATCTCTCTGAGGAATCTTTAAAACAAACTTAAAATTTTAAAAGTATGCTTTTAGAGAAATTAACAATGAAAAAATGCAGGAAAAAGAGAATTGCTAAGCAGGACTTAATTCTGACAAACAAAAAAGAATAGGTTGGTTACATGAAAATGAAAATGACAAAATACTTTCAAAGAAGTGGCCTATTAAAAATCAAGTATCTAATGACAATAAACTCTGGTCATATTAGACATACATAATAAAGTTTAAGAAAATATATTATAAAAATTTCAGAGAAAAATCAGACAAGTCAATATTCAGAGATCATGAAAAAAATTTTGAAGTCCTAGAAGATTGAAAAAAAAATCAAAATTTTAACCACACAATCACTAAAAAAAAAAAAAAAAAAAGGGAGAGATCTGTGACTAAGCCAATATGAATAGTAAAAATGCCACTGGAAAGCACCCAAACTTTAAAAGGATGTGTTCAAAAGATAGAAGAAAAAAAATCACATGGCCAAAGTGAAATATACAAAAGACTAGCAAATATTTATTAAAAGTGTCTGGAAGGTGTGTTATCAGAGAATTGTGTAGGTGGAATTTCTCCATTGCTAGTGGAGGTGGGGTTCTTGGGGAGCCACTGGAATTTCTGGAGGGTCCAATGGGAGGATGAGATGTGGTAGGAAGCTTTATTTGTGTGGAATTATACCCCTCAGTTTCCAAAGTCCTATTTCCCATAAACCAATCCTGAAAGACGTGCAGCTGGGGATTCAGCAGAGCTGAAAGCAAAGCCAGTGTCCCAACATTTTGGTTCATGGTGAAGCGGGGCACAGCATCAGACTAGTTCCCAGACCATCAGTCCATTGTGTGTGGGATCCACATGGCTGTGGGCCACGTGGGCAAGTGCAGAGCATGAGCGCCCAAAAGCCAGGAGTCAAGTGCGAGGAGCAAGAGAGAAGGGGCGAGAACTCCTTTGTTCCAGAGCTTGTGTATCTCAGATTTCCCGCCCTTGCAATGGCCATGCCCATTCTGGCCAATGACCTGCTCCCAGGTGTGACTGACAGACTAGCACTCTCTGTATGTCACCCAGACTTTACTGGGCATGACTATAGTGTTCGACCTTCCCTCTGTTCCTTTCCAGTTAATTAATAACTGGGTTATTTACAACGATACCAGGTGAAGGCCCCAAATAAGCTAGGACTCATGAAAAATAAGAAGGGCAATAATAAGACCTCGTCTTAGATGCATAGGAAGTAGGGAGAATGAGGGAAGGAAAGGACCACTGTATAAGCCAGAGAAGAAAGAAGCCCTCAGTTCATGTTTTGTCTCTCTTTCTCCGGATTGAAATTCAACTTGGCAAGGATAGGAAAACCTTTATTAGAAAGAAATAAAACAAAAGAAATGAATTCCATATATACATAAAGGGGCCACTTTAATTAATTCAATTGAGCACTATGTCCCAGGTTCTGTTCCAGGCACTGAGCCTATAATGGTGAACAAAGCAGACAAAATCTTTGCTTTCATGGAACTTACATTCTAGTGGAGTAGACAGACAATAAACAAATAAATATCTATAATAATCTATAATAATAAAAGGATAATATGCTAATTAGACAGGACGTCTTCCGGACATCATTCCAGACATCCTTCCTGACGAAGATGGGTTCCCAGTGTTTGTGAGTGGCCTGGGGGAAGCCAGCCCGAGTCCCGGGTCGTGGGTGCCTGCGGGCGGTCCAGGAGAAGCCAGTCCAGGTCCCAGGTGCTGGAGGGAAGCCGGTGCCAGCAGCCGGGGGAAGGAAGGCCTACTCTTGCACAAATTTTCATGCATTGGGCCTTTAGTAGAATTTAATATTCAGTAGTGATAATACTTTAAAAAATAAAGCAGGGTAAGAGGGATAGAGAGATACTATTTTAGATAACCCCTGAAGGCCTTTCTGAGAAGAAGGCATTTGAGCAGAGACTTGAATGAGATGAGGGTGCAACCCCTGGGGGAAAGTTGGCAGGATGCCTAACTGAGAAACAGCACCGCCACAGGCTACTGCGGCTAGAACGGAGGGAGCAAGGCAAAGAGCAACAAGAAATGAAGTTGGAAAGAGGACCTGAACCTGGAGGGCCTGCAGGCTTTCATGCTGCGTGAGATGAAAAATCGTGGGAGTGTTAGAGCAGAGTGGACTCAGACTTTGAAGGTATCACTTGGGCTACTATGGAAAAACAGAAGATTGAGCGATAAGCAAGAAAAGTAGGCAGACCAGCTAGGAGGCTATTTATTGCAATGCCAGGACAGGAGTGATGGTGGCTAAAATGAGGTTGAGTCCCCAAGTCTATATAAACTACATCTCAGAGTACAGAAAAAAACTATACAGATGTGGTGTTCGCACAACCACTCCCAATGATTTTTTTTTCATAACTTACAAAAAAACAAGAGTGGTATCAGAAGCCTAGAGATAAATGTTTTCCCAGTTTTCACAAATGGAAAAAAGAGGAAAAGACAGATTCCAGAAACTCGGAGTCAAAACAAGTCTACCATGAACAAAACAAGCTCAAAATGGTTTTATCGCCTCTGAGAAAGCTTCAACTCTTTCCATTTTTTTTCATATTTCTTTCTAGTCCTTATTCCTATGCACACATAATTTTTCCAAGTTGTAATTATAATATAGACACATTTTTATTACTCATTGTTTTAGATTTCACTGTATTATAAGCATTGCTCTATGTCATGATTCTGGCATACATTTTTGCAAATGAAAGGCAGCAATGAGACAAGTTTTTAGATAAGGCATAAAATATTGAACTGGAGTCACAATATTATTTAAAATACAAACCTGATACAGGTATGCTTTGGGTGACAACAAAGTCATGCCAAGAAAATTATGAAATAGAACACTGTCTATCAAATGCAAACAACATTTTAATAAAAACAGAATGTCAGAACCTTTCACAAAGATGGTTGGGTAGAGTGGATATTTATTTTTATTCTATAAATTCTAGTCAAGAGCTTTATTTCTCTATGTACATAACTAAGAAATGGCTATGATAAAATATAAAAGTAAAAATGAAAAAGGGAAAGTAAGATTTGCAGCTAGTTGGATTTTCAACTTTTTGGACCTATTAATTCATTATAGTCTTCAAAGAGCACAACCCTTCATTACCATCCAGTGATAGAAACATGTGTTACATCATCTGAATTTCCTTAGGCCAATCAGTTTGCATTGGAATCTGAAGTACATACTGTCCTCGTTTTCATCAGGAGTAACAGATACCATTTTATTTCTGTTTTAGGTTTTGGTTTCAACAACTATACAAATCAAGAGCATTTTTCACATGTCAAGAACCTCAAAGAAATGATTTTAAAATAAAAATACAATATAAGTGACAGAGCGTCGTGGTTAAGATGACTGTGTAAGTTTATACGTTGAGGTCACCCGGCCCCTACTTCTGCACTACTCACTTCAGAGTGATAGAAAAAAAAAAGTAAAAAATGTAAAATTTGAGCTGTTTCATTAGACAGAGTTCAGTTTAAAGTATGAAAAACCTCTAGTACATTAAGCAGAATCAGATTTAACACGTAGGTGCTAACATTTAGATGCTAACAAAATAATTGGAAGGGTTGGAAGAGCAGTCTCATGAGACCTCAAGGAAGACTCTCAGGATCACACAGAACTGGCCTGCCAAGGGAACTGCCACCTCTGCCACCATCAGAAAGTTACAGCAGGGCACGGGGTGCCGAGTGCTGGACAGGATTACATCTCTTAGCTACAGTCGAGGAATCAGGCAATCACCAATGTGATTGTGGGCTCTCAGAACACAATGTCTTACCTTCAGTTAGAGATCAGAAAGCTGCTGCCAGAATTACTGGCTTCACGGAACATAGCCGAGGCTACAACTTGGGGATCAGAAACAGCGGTAAACTCTAAGCCACTGGATATGTTCCAGCAAAATTGATGCCACGTGTATTGCACCCTACCCCCACTGAACTCAGTTCTGAATTCAAGTCTTATAGATGTGAATATTATTAGTGTGATCTGAACCACATCAGGAACCCCAGATGTAAGGAAACCAAAGTTGTAAATTTTACTTTCCAGTCTGTGCAGTAAAGGAAGGCATACTAGAAGAAGGTTGAAACAGATGCTGAGTTATCCCATCCACCATATATGCGATGGCCATATCAAAAAAGACAATGACAAATTATATGAATTCTATTGTCACATATTGGTTATAATAAATATTTCCAAGGGCTATAAATGGAACAGAAACACAAAGCAGTGAGTAAAGCTTACTAAGCTCCAGATTTGGAAGTAAAGAGGGCCAGGAATTCAGCTTCTGTAGGTTAATGACAATTAAAAGTGCCTCACTTAAGGCAGGGAACTGGAGCCAGGTTCATTGCGTAAAAACAGAGTGGGCAGAACTCCAGAAATGAGACCAAAAGAAGGGAGTCAGAGGGGCAAGGATTCAAGCCAGCCACGTGCTAGCTCAGTGGCGGGATGTATACTACCACCACCATCATGAAGATCGGAAATCCTGAGTTACCTACTGAAACCAGATGGAGGCAACCACAGAACTGCTGGGCAGGGCAGGGTAAGGTGAGATGGGTAACAACTCTCAAGTTAAGCTCTCAAACAAAAATTCCAAAATACATGAAGTAATACCACAATTAACATAAACTAATGAGAGATTAATTCACTCAAACAAAATGAAAATAACTGAACCTTCTAAAAATGACCTTAAAATAAACGTTTAGAATACCCCAAAGAGATAAAATGAAATAAGGAAAAACAGCCATAAAATAGAAATAAATGCAATCTCAATACCAATCAAGATAAATACAAATAAATCCACACCTAGACATGCCATAGTAGCTGCAGAACAACAAGGTGCTATAAAAAAAATATTAACTACCAAAAAACACACACAAACCAATTAGATTGTCAGCAGACACTTCATCAGCAATAACAGATTCCTTGAAGAAACTAGAATTATATGTACAAAATGTTATATGAACTGTCAAGCTAGAATTCAATGCCTAGCTAAGCTATCATTAAAAATGAGGCAAGATTAAGACATTTTAAGATCTACAACAAGTCTTGAGTTTTCCACTAACAGATTCTCACTAAAGAATTTATATATTTTAGGATGTGCTTCAGAAAGAAGAGCCCAAAGAAGGAACCCAGATATGCTGGTGTCCCCAAAACTGATAAAACATATTATCAAATGTATATAAGTACATGTTATTTTAAAATAATCTATTTTTTCATAACTAAAAGAAAAGTGACAACATGAATAAACCTTGAAAACATTATGCTAAGTGAAAGAAGCCAGTAACAAAACCACATATTGTATAATTCCATTTATTGGAATGTTCAGAATAGGCAAATCTAAAGAGAACAGATTAGTTGTTGCCTAGGACTGGGGAACAGGAGGGAACAGATAGTAGGATAGACATTGTTTATGGTTACAGGATTTCTTTTAAGGGAGACAAAAGTGTTCTAAAATTAGATTGTTTCAAAACCTTGTAAATAAACTAAAAAACATTGAATTATATACTATAAGTGGATGAATTAAAAGGTATATGAATTATATCTCAAAGAAGCAGTTTCTAATAGTGGAACTAGAAAGGAAAAAGAGGATATTCAAGTATACTAAAATCCTTTTAAACTATGATAGAAAATTTTGCAATTATGTGTGATAAATTTAAGACTCTGTCAGAAAAAAAGTATAAAACTGTATTAAAAACTCAAAGAAGAACCAAATAAATAGAAAAACTTAGGAATAACCATTACAAGAAGAGAAATGCCATCTATAGCTCCCAAAATCAGTAGATGAACAAAAATAATAATACTCACAATTTTATCAATCTAAATGACAAGAGTAATTAAAAAAAAGAAAAAGAGAAAATATGCAATAAAATGGCAAAGGTAGCCCAAATCTCTAACCACACACATACTCATCTATTAAAAGTCCATCAGACTAGGTTAACAAATTCAACTAGAGACACATAAAATGATCCAGAAAATTTGAAAATAGATGGTGAAAAAATATATCAAGCAAGAACAAAGGAAAGCTCATAAAGCAATATTAACAGATAAAATAAAACATGATAAAAAACAAAAACTGGAATAAAAAAGACATTACATAATATAAAAAGAATACTCTACAAAGATATAATGAACTTATGCAACTAATATATAGGCTCTCAAATGTGTAGGAAGCAAAAAACTGATACAATTAACAAGGAGAAAGTGACAAAACTAAAATCAGGAGATTTTAACACTCTGCTATCAGAAATTGGTATACCAATCAGATAAAAATTCCCTAAGGATATAGCAAATTTGAACACAATAGTAAGTCTGATGATAGATACAGATAGATAGATAGATAGATAGATAGATAGATAGATAGATAGATTAGATAGACAGATAGCAAACCTGCACTAAAAACAGAAAAAGAATATGCATTGTGTTAAGCACACAGAAGACATTTATTAAAGTGTACTACATATCAGGCATCAAAGGTAGCATCAACTAATTTCAAAGAAAACTAATCCCATTCTTTAAGCACAATGCAAAGAGTCAGAAATCAAAAAGAGCAAGTAAATAAAAAATAATATGTTTAGAAAAATTTAAATGTATTCAAATATAACTCATTGGGATGAAATAAAAATAGAAATTATGAAATTCTAGAACTGAACAATAATAAAAGTATCATATGTCAAAAGTAAATAAAAAAGATAAAGAGGGATAGTCAAGAATGGAATAATGATGTCCACTATCACCACTTCTAGTCAACATTATTTTGGCGGTCATAGACAGTACAATGAAGTAAGAAAAAAATATTTAAAAGGAAATATCAAAGCTGTTATTATTTGCATGTTACTACTCTTATAAAAAATTCAAGAAAATCTATAATTAGAATTAATAAAGAGAATTCAGCAAGGTTGCTGGATAAAATATCAATGTACAAAAATTTAAAGTGTTCTTATATACCAGTTCTTATATAAAGTGTTCTAGTAACCAATTTGAAAATGTAATTTAAACAAAGAAACCAATTACACTAGCAACAATCATTACAAGATAACTGGAAATAAATTTAAGACTCTGCCATAAAAAAGTATAAAACTGTATTAAAAACTCAAAGAAGAACCAAATAAATAGAAAAATATATTATGTTCATGAATAGGAACAGTTGATGGAATAATCCTATCAATTATCCTCAAATTACTCCATTTAGAAAAAAATCAATTCCTGTGAAAATCCTATCAGGAACTTTTATGAAACTTAACAAGCTCATTTTAAAAATATTTTTATCAATTTTTAGAGAGAGAGAGAGAGAGAGAGAGAGAGAGAGAGAGAGAGAGAAATATCAATGTGAGAGAAACATCAATCGCTGTGTGCCCAGACAGGGAATCCCCAGCAACCTTTCGTTGCCCAAGACGACACCTAACCAACTGAGCAACAAGCTCATTCCAGAATTCACATAGAAGAATAAAGAGCAAGGTAATTTTGAAGAAAAATGGTAAGATAATTAAAATAGTGTGATATAAGCTCAGGGACAGACAAACATTGGAACAGAATAGAGAACTCAGACAGTCAAGAGACTTGCTATTGGACAGTGATGGCATTCCAAATCAAAGGGGGGGGGGTGGAGTTAGACAATTCAATAAAAGGTGCTGAGATAACTGACCATGCACAGGGGAAATGCGATCCCCACCATACAACCAAATAAACTTGACAGGAAAAATAAGCCCTGATTGTGAAAAGCAAACCTGTAAAACTTTCCAAATGAGTGATAACATTGTGGTTCCTGTGACCTTCTTACTTGATACAGTGTCTAGGCCCTAAACAATCCTAGTTGTTCTCCTCAAGGGCACCCTGTACTCAGAACTGAATTCCTGAGGTTGGGAAGCTACAGAGTGGAGTGGGAGCATCACTCTCCCAGTCCGTTATTAAACGTCTGGTAATGCAGTCTCCCGTGTTAGCTTCATCTGTGCACTACAAAATAGGACTGATGAACACTGCACTCTCCATCTATGAAATCCCTAAGTCATGTTCACACCTAGTACACTTACGCCAAGACTCTCACATTCTGGGCTCAGTTGTATAGGTTTTTTTTTGTTTGTTTCATCCAGGTGCAAGGCCTTATTCTTACATCTATTTAATGCTATCATTGTTAGGCCAGTCTTTGTCTGTAGTGACCTTTTCCATATCTCCCTATGTGATCAAATGTATTCATTATCCCTTCCCATACTATGTCATTCACAAAATCAGTAAGTATGCCTTCTATAGAAGGCTTCATCCAAAGAACTGGTTGATCAAGAAGTTTTAAACAGAGAACCCAAAAGGTTTCAAAACAGAAAATTTCCTCCAATGACTCATTAATACTAATCCACATAACTGTATTAGCAATTAGCCCATATTTTTCCATCTGGACTTCAAAAGTATTATGATGTGGTCAAAGGTCCTATGAGTTTGGGCTAAGCTTTGCTTATTGCATTTCCATAATCTTGAACCTTTCAAAAGAAGTGAGATAAGATATAACTTGGTTGTAGTGGACCCATGGCAGCATCAAATAACTTGTGCTTCTTTCTTAGATGATCACAACCATTTATTAAAAGTTCTATAAGTACATTCATTAGAAATTAACATAAAGTGCAAAAGAGACCAAATTATGGGGACTCCACACAATTATAACATAATTACTACAATCTCTATAAGGGACAGAAAATGGTTAAGTATAAAGAGGGGCGAAGTAGGTTTACAGTTGTACATATACAAAACACAGTTTATTCTTGTATTACTATTTATTCATTATTGTATTATATTCCATATGAACAACCGCAAACATACTTTTGACCCACCCTGTTATGTATATATCTACATATCTTTACTATGTGTAGGCCAGAAAATTTCTTTAAAATCTATCATTCAGAAAACAGAGCTGGAAATTCTAAGAAATGGAGCCTCTTGGAGTGGGGAAAAGTTTGGGGAAGGTAATAAATGTAAAAGAATAACTGAGTTAATAAGAATTAATTTGACTATTTACTAGTAAGTTCGGAGAAGTTACATAGGCATAAACTGGGCAAATTCTGCACTTCTTCCTAAGAGGAGGGTAAACAATGTGTTCCAACTCCAGATAGAGTTAGGAAATTCATTACCAAGATAACAAGGGGTGCCCACCTGACCACATGGAATGTACCACACACACAGTGTACCCCAAACACTGAACCTGGAGATTAGAACATATTCTGCCAACCTCACACAGCCAGCTTTGAAGCACTTTTTCATTTGATCTTCCTGATGAATTCACACATGAGTACTTAATATATTTACTTCCATATACTAGTAGCTTTCTTAATGTCCCACAAATACAGACTGTTCACTCTGGGACTGAGAAATCAGCTCTCTATAATGATACTGTGTATACAGAGATGGACACACAGCCAACAATTTTCACTAACCATGAAGAACCATAAGCAAAAATAGATATTTTGCTGCTTAAAGCACTTTTCCAAGGATTCCATTAATAAGCAAGATATTATTAGAGAATTATTAGAGAATAAGCAAGATATTATTAGAGATATTATAAGAGAATTATTATTAACTGCAAAACCAATTCTGGAGACAAAGAGAAACATGGTATTTCCCAACAAACTACACTACAGGGATCAGACTTCAATAGTGGATAGTAGACAATATTATCTTTGCCTGAAGCTCTTTCTCTTCATTGTAAATGATAAATGGAAATACAGAACTCCTAAAAGCTAAAAGCTACAGCCAGCTACTATGCGTCACTCTGAACATCCCCCAGAGCCTGTTAGTGTCTAACACACTGGGCATTCAATATTTTTATGTTATTTTATCTACTTCTCTGTAGTCACTCCCTTTTCACCAGGAAAAAAAAATAGATTGAATTACTTAGATGCTATGATTATCATTCAATACCTGTTTTTTAGAGATATTAGAATTTTTGAGCTGAAGAATATTCTAGAAGCCCCCTAATGCAACCATCTAAACTTTACAAAGGAAAAACAGACCCAAAGAATTCAAGAGCCCAAAGTCTCTGATTAGTTAGCAGTGAAGCTGGAATTAGAACCCAGATCATGAGACTCCAGGCTCGTAAGTATAACCATCGTTTGTCAGTCTCACTCTTCTGACTAGGACTTGTTATTTTTCATCCTCTCAAGCACCTTGGCCACCATCAGACACTGCAATGACATTTCACAAAAGCCTAGCAACTCTAGGAAAGTGCAGAATACGTTGGGCTCCTATAATCATAGTATTTTGGGCTGTCCCTCCAGAGTCCTGCTTCTTACACATAAGCAAAAGGAGGTTAAGGGGTTAGTACAAGCTCCCCATGTGGAGCACAAAGTCAGAGTCAAGAGCTGGCTGTCCTGATCACCAGGCCAGTGTTCTTCACACATCATTACATGGCTTTTCTACTCTTTTCTTCTCCCTTAAAAAACAAACAAAAAAGCATAGCTTCTGTTTAAGAACAAGGCTTTGTAAGTTGGGGATAACTATAGAGTAGGTATTCTTTTTATAAATATTTCTTCCCCCCCCGCCAAGTAAAACCCCTCTGGATAAGGAACTTGTAAATAACAAGGCCCACTCAGCCTCTGAATCTATCAGCCTGTTGACTGACTGCTCCCTAAAGGATCCTAGACTGTAACGACTTCTCCTGGCAGGGACATCCTGAGCTAAATTGTTCCTATGGGCCAGCTTGACAACCTAACCAACATTTTGTGCTTTCTACTTCAAACACATCTTCCCATAAGCAACTGTCTTTTGAAGGCTTGCATAATTTATAAGTATGTATTGTTATACTCCATTCATATTCTCCAAACAAAATCCTTCTAAAAGGTAGAACTTGCAACAGAGTGAGTTAAGTCCACATGACCTCCATATTGTGAGGAGACTGGGAAAGCCCTTGCTTGTCACTTTACTGTAACAGGTTGCAAAGAAAGCTGCTCTTTGGTGCAGGATTGGTATGGAAGGCAGGAAGAAAAGAGCTCCTGTTCAAGCCCGGCCAGACTCACACCATCACAGACTTATTGTTGAATTTGTCCCAATAAGTTGTTCTGGAGGCAAAAAGCTCTTATTCTTTTCAGTTTACTAAAATTTTAAATAAAAATTTCTGGAGCAGATAACCAGGAGGATACAGAGGTGGGCAAAAGTAGATGTACAGTTCATATGGAAATACAATAACCTATATATATAAAAGTCTAAGCAACCATCGCAACCGAAAGGATGACTGAACAGGCTGTGTGGGGTGACCAGGCTGGCAGGGGGGTTAATGAGGGGTGACCAAACGACCGAGCAGCAGACTGCATGGGGCAACCAGGCCACGGGGGGGGGGGGGGGGGGGGGGGGGCGCGCAGTGAGGGGTGAGCAGGCCGGCAGGGGGAGCAGTTGGGGGTGACCAGGCCAGCAGGGGGGGGCAGTTAGGGGCAATCAGGCAGGCAGGCAGGTGAGCAGTTAGGAGCCAGTGGTCCTGGATTGTGAGAGGGATGTCCAACTGCCAGTTTAAGCCTGAGCATCAGGCCTAAACCGGCAGTCGGACATCCCCCGAGGGGTCCCGGATTGGAGAGGGTGCAGGCTGGGCTGAGGGGGATCCCCCCCCCCCCGGCCACACAAATTTCATGCATTGGGCCTCTAGTTAATAAATAATAATACAAGAATAAACTCGGTGTTTCATGTACTCTGTAAACCTACTTTTGCCAACCCCTGCATATAAACTGCATCAGCCTACTTCTCCATTTTTTCCACTTCACTACTAATTCTGTTTGACAGACCTACCTACAAAGGCCTCCTGCAAACATTTGTCCTACGGTCCTAATGCCCCAGGCCCATGTTTGGCAAACTGCGGCTCGGGAGCCACATGCGGCTCTTTGGCCCCTTGAGTGTGGCTCTTCCACAAAATACCACGGCCTGGGCGAGTCTATTTTGAAGAAGTGGCGTTAGAAGAAGTTTAAGTTTAAAAAATTTGGCTCTCAAAAGAAATTTCAATCATTGTACTGTTGATATTTGGCTCTGTTGATTAATGAGTTTGCTGACCACTGCCCCAGGCCATCAGAGGCCTGGCAGATAGCAAACCTGTACAGAACTGAACGCTCCAGCTAATCGCTGTAGGCCAAAGTGGGAATGGGAAATGATCAGCTGTTATGGCACCATCAACTTAGTGTGCCCATTATTGCTCAACTCTCTAAAATCCAGCATCTCTTTAAAATCACTGCTTCAACTAATATATTATTTTTCACTACTGAACAAGTGTTCCATAAATGTAGTGTTCTTATACCAGTAAAACAACCAGGGCTTAATTGCTGGTGTCAGTAAGAGAGTTTAGAAGAAGATTTGGCAGGAAAAGTAAGTGGAAACTGAGATGACAGAAAATTACAAAACAGAAAATTTGGGAGTGAAATCCAGTTCAGCGTAAAACTTATCTGAACAGGTTGTTTTCCAACTTAAAAGAAACCCAATCCTGGAAGTCACTGTAATAGGCTGGAGAGTCCAGAATTTGTTAGCATTGTTACAGTTACAATTCTGATTGTACACTAGCAGTCCCATTATGTTTAATAAGCATCAGGGACACATGGTTACCAAGGATAATTCTGCCAAACTGAATGAGAAAGTTCAAGATTTAATACATGTAATTAGGTGAGCACATTTGGCCACTAATAAAATATAATTGGCCCCTTGTCTTTCATTTTAATCATCTTTATTAGAAGAAAAATACATCATACTAAAGGAGTTTGCCATATGGAAACAGCAACTTAAAATTTAATGCTCTATTACCATGTAAAAAATTAATGTATTATGGTTTTGCATAACAGGAATGTACTGAACTTCCACTTTCACATAAACTTAACGTGAAAGAATTTTATCTTTTAATATGTCAGAAATAGGTGTTAAAAAAAGAACAACCAATACAGTACAGAAATTTTTAGTTTTCCCTAATTGCCATGTTACTTCTTTATCTGCTTATTGGTTACTTAGGGAACCAAAGCTTTTTCTTTGGCATTAATTTGGGTTTTAATCCTATTCAATAGTATAAAATTGTATTTATGGTTTATAATCAGAGCACATTTATATGATGCTTCTGAGTAAAAACTGTTTGGTATATACTGCTAATTAAGTTTTAGTGAACTGTTTTCACTGTGAAACAGGCAACACTTTATGGATAAAGCCTTTATTGCAACCACTAGATAATGTCTTTTATATCTGGCCTGCTAACTCATACTCTGATATATATAGAAAGTGCCTATATGAAACAAATTCTATATAGTTATGACAGTTTTAAAAGATGAAGAGTCCTGAATACTTCACAGAAAGATTCTAGAAATCACACAGCTCTCTCCTGTTTTAAAAGACTATTTCTTAGATCTTTTGGGGTCTCATAAAATCCTATTCTGTCCTCTATCATCCCCTTCCAAGAAGGGATCTTAACACACAGTACTGACTACAGTTCCTTCAAGAATGAAATCCATATTTAAAAAATCTTCTGTGAAATGAGACTTCAATACTTAATACTATCACTCACTGATTCCTGGCTCATGCCTTTTCTCACATCACATCATCCTGAAGAGTGTGACCACTTAGGAATCTTTCTCACACTTTGTTCCTTGAAACAGTAGTATTCCGCAAAAATGTGTTCAACATAAAACATTAAAAATGTTAGTAATTTTTATTTTAAAAATTATTTTAAATACATGTCTAAGAAAAACACTCAACACCATAACAGCTATTACTGCATGCAAATCTTTAAGTAATAATGCATGACCCCCATCCCCGAGAAATGTAAACATATGTTGGCATACACGGACTTGGACACAAATGTCTATAGCAACGTTATTCATAATAGGCAAAAGGCGGAAACAACCAAAACGCCCATCAACTCATGAATGCATATCTAGTTGTATAGTTATTATTTGTATTTTTAAATATATAAATACACTTTAGTTTAAAAGTTTATTTTTTAAAGAAAAAAAGGAATGGCACATAATACTTGACAATACCAATAAGTTTGATCTGTCATTTATCCAGAGCATTTACCAACAAACAGCTACATGGAACATTGCCAATTCAGTAAATGTTCCTTGGTTATGTCATGAATCCTGTCATTTTATTTCAACATTATTTGTAATATTTTATGTGTTATATTAAATATTTATACCACTTAGTTATTTCCCATAGACCTATGACTAGTTCATAATCTATAAAAGACCAAAGCAAAAAGCCAGAAGAACCCTTCAATGTAAAAATAATAATCAAAACACTTGGTATCTAAAAAATTGGAAGGTGAGCAATTTATAATTTTCAGAGCTGCCTACTTCAATCAAGAGCAGTAGATTGTAAACCTGCAGTCCATATTCTTCCCTCTGTTACAAAAAGCCTTTCTGAAATGGGCTTATGCTGCAACAAAACATTCCCAACAAAATAAACTGATTTGATGCTACATTTTCTATGAGAATCAGACTGAACAACATGGTTTCTAACTGTAAACAGAGGATATGTATATACAAGACACTGTTTTCATTTTTGTTTGTTTTTATTAATCCTAACCTGAAGATATTTTTCCATTGATTTTTTTAGAGCGAGTGGAAGGGAGGAGGAGAGAAAGAGAGAGAAACATCGATGTGAAAGAGACACATTAATTGGTTGCCTCCCACATGTGCCCCCACCAGGGCCAAGGATGGAGCCTGCAACCAAAGTACATGCCCTTGACCACAATCGAACCCACGACCCTTCAATCTGAGGACTGATGTTCTAACCATTAAGCCAAACTGGATAGGGCACTGTTTTCATTTTTATGCTGTTTTTGTGTTGTATTTTAAAACCAAAAAATATATAATGAAGGCATTTTTATCTTGCAATCTGTATTCTTTTTGTTCTTAATTTTTTTTCTTGTGGATTGAGACCCTATTATAAAGTGAAAAAGCAAAAGATTCAAATCCTTTACATTTCTTGAGTAAGTAACTCCTATGAAAAAGAGTTTTGCTACATTTTAATCCAAGCACTGATTATACATTTCATTTTCACATTTTTAAATGTTCCATGGTTAATAAGTTTGGGAAAATCTGACTTAGAATTACCTTTTCAATTTCAAAATATCTCTAAACTTGTGTCCATGATCACTACCTTCTATGGTCTTAAAATTATTTTATTCACCAATTTAACCCTTCACCTCCCCACCCCTACCCCTGCCTTTTTTTAAGAGACCATTGGCTAGAGCAGTGATGGGCAACCTTTTGAGCTTGGTGTGTCAAACTTCACCAAAAAACTGAGCATAACTCGGGTAGTGTGTCACTTTGAGGAAAAAACATTATTTCGCAAATGTTTCATCCTCAGGAGCAGCAAATGTTTCATCCTCAGAAATGGCTACGCGTGTCAGTGCTGACACGTGTGTCATAGGTTCGCCATCACTGGGCTATAGGCAATAAGGAATATAATGAAACATGCAGAAGTTCTCCAGAGGAAAGGAGGAAGAAAAAAAAAAGAGTTGATCATAAGGATAAACAGCATAGTATCATAAAGGTAGAACCACTGAGGCAAAGATCAAAGCTTTGCCCCAGACGGTTTGGCTAAGGGAATAGAGCATCGGCCCATGGACTGAAGGGTCAAGGGTTTGATTCTGGTCAAGGGCATATATCTCGGTCAAAGGCATGTACCTTGGTTGCAGGCTCTCTTGGGGCATGTGCCAGAGGTAACCAATCGATATGTCTCTCTCACATCAATGTTTCAAAGCTTTATGTGCCCTGGAAAAGACTACTGTTTAGGCTCAATGGACATCATACAGTCAACTATATGCTCAATTGTTAAGAAAAAAAAAAGACATAAATAATTTTTAAAACTGCATATAAGGGTCATCAAAGATTAGGTAAAGTTCAAGGATTTTGTAGTAGCTTTTAGCACTCTAAGTTTCCCCTAAAACATGTGAGTCTAATGTTTGAGGGTCACACATTTGACTTTTATATGTTTCCAGTAACACATAATGTATGAAAGTTGAGGAATACTTATACGACACAAGTCAGCTGTTGATTCTGAAGCTAAACCTCATTGCTACCCTGCTATTTGGAAGTATAAAAATGGGATCTGATATACAGTTTGACTTATACCCAATGTATAATGTACAAGATCTTATAATAAACACTGGGAATAATACATCTTTTAGACTCTTCTGATACACAAGAGACTAGTAACATTAGTTACCTCTGAAAGGGCAAGCTGGGAGACTGAAGGTCAGAGGTGGGACAGAGATCAACTTTTCATTCTGTATCCTTTTGTTCTACTGTTAAAAATAGTAAGTCAACCTTCTCAAATAAAAGCAGTCAGTACAATTACTTCTTCATGTTAAACACACAAAATTTTCCATGCATTAATTGTTATGTAAAGCTGAAATTCAAATGTTTCATTCCTAGGTCTCTGGACAAAGCCTCCTTTCTTCTTCAGAAGCCCCATCTCCTCAACCCCTTCAAAAGCATAATTCATGTCAACAAACACTTCAAGGATCCAAAGTACACCTCAAAAGTTTTCTCCACTGGCCAAATGTTCAAAGATCATGCAACAGCATCAATGCAGGAGACACTCTTATGTTTGTGATCCATGAGGTTCCCTCACATTAAGGGCCAAAGCTTCAGAATAACCCCTTTATATAAATGTGGATCATCTGATAATATGAAGGCCTAACAGATGTCTAACGTATTAGTCTCACCATACTACCCTGCAGGCAGCAGTGCCCACATGCTTTTATTCTAGAAAAGAATTTTCCTCTAAATTATACATACCTTTGGGCAAATAAGTCAACAACATCGTAACATCTGCTTTGTTCAGAAAATATAGAACATCCTTAACCCAAATGCTTTGGGTAGGCATACTAGAAAAAAAGATCCATGTTGAACATCCTTCTGTTGAGTTGCTACTTATATTTTAAATGATGTATTTTGGGAGCAAAAAGAAATTCAGTTACAGGAATGCATAATGTGACCCTAAGTTACCAGTGGATGAATTAGGCTAAAATCTTAGAGGCAGGCATTTTAAAGTAACAATCAGCCCAGCCAGCATGGCTCAGTGGTTGAGCGTCAACCTATGAACCAGAAGGTCACAGTTCGATTTCCGGTTAGGGCACATGCCTGGGTTGCAGGCTCGATCCTCAGTGTGGGGTGTGCAGGAGGCAACCGATCAATGATGCTCTCTCATTATTGATGTTTCTATCTCTTTCTCCCTTCCTCTCTGAAATAAATAAAAATATATTTTAAAAAAATAAAGTAACAGATTATTTTATCAGTATTTGGAGATTTTTTTTTAAGTCTAAGTAACAGTGATGATTTAAAAAGTCCTAAGCAGGTAAACGATGCTACCAAGCTATTCCTTTGCAGTGTCTTGAAAGAGAAATTCCTAAATGTGTTGTGTGAAAAACAACTATTGCTAAGCTATTTATATCACAAATTGTAAATCCAAAATACCACCAGCTCTACAATATGTAAATGTCCAATCTAATTTCACTTTAAATTACTCTCACTTCCTTTCTTCACAAGATTCCAAACAGGAAAGAAAATGAAAGAATACAATTCAGGGGTTGAAAGGAAATACAGGAACTTCAATCAGATCTGCATGACTCATGTTGTGTCAATTGCAAATTTCTGATCTCCAGCCATTAAAAAAAGAAACTTCAAGGGCTCTTCAAATTATGTTCAAGTCATATGCCTGATTAGACAAGTGAATCACTTTACTGGACGACATTTTCTTTCCGATTCAGATCTCTTCTCTTGCTGCCCCAGATATGTTTGTTCAGTGTAAATGGAGTGATGAAGATTGACCTTTCTAGTTGAGCAGTTGGCTAAAAAGGATTTTAAAGCGTATGCTTAGGATTTTATTTGATTCAATTTAAGGCAAAAGGAAGTGAAATAAAAGTTCATGGATGATAGATTCATATATCTAATTTTCATTCTAGGAATTTAAGATCCTCTCCCCCACCCCTTTTAATAAATTCAGCATCTCATCTCAGGATAAGGTATAACCAGAAATGAAACACTGAACTACTACTATGAGAAGTTAGGGGATTCAAAACTAGACTCAGTAGCATCTCTTTTAAGAATTGTTCCCATCTATTTTCCTGTTGGAGGGGATTGGGCAGGAATGAACATGAACGGAAGGAAAAAAAAAATTGCTGTGCCTTTAAGTCCTGCTTAGTATCTTGACTCATTCCAGTGTCTTTTCACTGATTTTCCATGCAACAGCACAAAAATAATAAAACTTCCATTTCTTCTTTCTTTTGTAACTCATAACCTGACAAATACAGCAGTCTTAAAAACTCACTATTCTTGATATTTCAGACCACACATATTGTCAGCATTTTGTAAAATTGTTACTCTCACTAATCCTTGTCCCCTTCACCCAGTTACTGTATATTCACATCACTCACTAAAACTATAAATATGAGACTATGTGCAACTGCCTGAGAAATTACATACTCAAAGCAACTCTCAAAAACAAATTTCCATGAATATCTAATGAGAAGTGGAAAGAACATATATTTATGAAATTTCTTTCAGACCTGCTACCTGATTTTCATTCAATGCTAGCATGTGAGCAAGTGCTAATTTGCATAGATGATAGGAAGCTGAGTTCAATCATTTACTCACAGCAGGCACAATGCTAGAAGCTAAGGATGCAAAGATAAAAGAATCTGTCAGACTCTTCATTCAAAGACTTCAAAGTCTAGTGGAAGAGCCACATGAATCTATAATCATAATATCGTGCATATGTCATGATAATTTGTCCAGAGTGTCATGGAAGGAAAAAAAAAAAAAAGACCTAACTCAGTGTAAAAGGAATTGGGGAAAATTTCTCAGACAAGGTAGCATTAGAATCAAGTGTGGGGAGATCCATAAGAGAACAGATGTGGCAGTGGGAGGATCATTTTATTCAGAGGAGGCAGCATTAAAAATGTCCCAGATGTTCTGTTTGGAAGAGTTCTGGAAATAGAGAGTGGTGATGGTTACACAACATTGTGCAGTACTTAATGTCTCTGAACTGTACACTTTAAAAAGGTAAAATTTTACAAAATAAGACATAGGGATAATGAGCAGCATGGTGACTATAGTTTAAAATATTGTATTGCAGCCCAGCCAGTGTGGCTCAGTGGTTGAGCATCTACCTCTGAACCAGGAGTTCACAGTTCGATTCCCAGTCAGGGAACATGCGGGGTTTAGGGCTCAGTCCCTACTGGGGGGCGTGCAAGAGGCAGCCAATAGATGATTCTCTCTCATCATTGATGTTTCTATCTCTCCCTCCCTCTTCCTCTCTGAAATCAATAAAAAAATATATATTTTTTCAAATACTGTATTAGCCCGGCCAGTGTGATTAAGTATTAACCTATCAACCAGGTAGTCACGGTTCAATTCCTGGTCAGGGTACACGCCCAGGTTGTGGGATCAATCCCCACTGTGGGGCATGCAAAAGACAGCCAATACATGATTCTCTCTCATCACTGATGTTTCTATCTCTCTCTTCCTTTCCCTTCCTCTCTGGAATCAATAAAAAAAGTATTTTTTAAATACTGTATTGTATATTTGACAGTTGCTAAGAGAGTAGATCTTAAAAGTTCTCACCAGAAGAAAAAAAATTGTAACTATGTGTGGTAACAGATGTTAACTAGACTTATTGTGGTGTTTATTTCACAATATATTCAAATATCAAACCACTATGTTGTATACTTGAAACTAATGTATGTCAATTATAATCTCAAATTTTAAAATGGTAAACTTTATGTTACCCAGGAAAAGGAAGACACAGATGTCTGGGAGAGTAAAAACATCAAGCGAGGTATCTGTGGGGACCATTGGCTGGAGATGGTTCAGGGCCAGGCCATGCGAGCTCTGTATTCCCTGATAAGGAGTGTGCGAGTAAGTCAGAGGGGAAGGAGAACGGAAAGCTTCAGAAATGCTTAGGAGGCTATTAATATCATCCAGATGACAAATGAAAGCCTGAATTCTGAGAGGCAAGAGAGACAAAAAGAATTAATAGATTTCCAAGATAGCAAGACAGAAGAATGAAGAGGCCTTGGAGACTAAATATAAAGACACGGGAAACATCTGGAATGCCTCTCAGGTTTCTGGCTTGAGCAAGGAGGCAGATGATGGTGCCCTTCACTCACAGAGTCAAAACAGGGGGGGGGGGGGAGCATCAGGTTGGATTGGGGAGCATGGTAACTTATGCTTTGACCTGCCAAGTTTGAAACCTGTGGATAAAGAATGAAGACCAGCAGTTAGAGGATTTGCTTGATTTTTTTTTTTTTTTTTTATCAGTCAGGGGACTCTGTGCGTACTTCAAGGCCCTGGCAACAAAGCACGGCCCATATCTGAGAAGGAAATCATTTTTCCCTACCTCTGAATGGAGCCCAGCCCCTCTCTGTCATCCCAAAATTAAGGGTTTTGATAGACTCATGCCGATAGCTGCTTCTCTGTCAAGGCCCTGAGCTTCTCAGCAGTACCTTCCGTGAGGCTCATTGAGGGCACCACCGATCAACAAGGGTAAGCCAAAGACGCACAGCATGGCTGGCACTTCCTGGTGGCCACTGCTGACATTTAGGTGTCTCAGAAATAACTGGGGGCAGGAATCAGACAGGCTGGGAAGGGAGGGGCAGGGTGAGTTATTATCATTTGGAGAATATAAATAGGACCTATTTTATTCTCTAGGCTCCTGAGGCCTGCAGCTTACCAGTTAGTAAAAGTGAAACCACATTATTCACTGTCTTTTAGACTGCTCTTTGACATTTATAAACATGGTGAGCATCTATAACATTCTTCTATAACTTCATGTTTAAAGCTGAACAGTATCTGATTATATAACAGGATTTATTATTGGACATTTGGTTTTGAATGGAGCTTTTCAAGCTGCTTTTAAGCATTAAGCCATCATCACCAATTAGTCACATTTTTATGACAACTAAGAATGCCTAAGCATTTTATTAGAAGATTCCTTATCCATAAAATTCCCTTTAGATTTTTTTTTAATTTCTTTATTAAGGTGTTACATATGTGTCTTTATTCCCCCATTACCGCCCCCATCCCGTCCCCCCACTCATGCCCTCGCCCCCCTGTTGTCTGTGTCCATTGATTAGGCTTATATGCATGCATACAAGTCCTTTGGTTGATCTCTCCCCGTCACCCCCACCCTCCCCTACCTTCCCTCTGAGGTTTGATGGTCTGATCGATGTTTCTCTGTCCCTGGATCTGTTTTTGTTCATCAGTTTATGTTGTTCATTATATTCCATAAATGAGTGAGATCATGTGATATTTTGCTTAAAACATTTTTAAACCTATATAGCCAGCTAAATGAATGCACAGCCACATACTATCCATGATTTTATCAGAAGACAGTCAAGTGCTCACTTGTTTGGGGGTACATTAATTTTATCAAGCCTCTAGCATATCATATTGTACAATGGAAGAGGCAGGTAATTTGTTAAACGACACCCTTTGGGCAAAAAAAGAATAAATGCATCTCCGGGAAGTGAACCATATGCTCTTTGTCAGCAGAATCAAGTGTGTTTTATATTTTCTTTGCCATCCCATGAATGATTATTGGTCTCTCCCTCCCTGAGTTAGCAATAAATGCAGACAGAGAAACCTCTACATGTGCTCATACTGTTCTCTCTATAAGGACCTGTAATGTCCCTCGGCAATACTAATTTCTGTGCCCAACTTATCATTCCAGAGAGTTCAACTCTTACTTCCTCCAGAAAGCCTCCCCTGACCACTCTCATCCTGAGCCAAGTGTTCCCAAAGAGTCCTACCTACATCTCTCAGTACTTAGCATATTTCATTATGGTGATGTGACCGTCACCCAACAAATCACACATCTCTTTACACTGGGTTCCTGGCTTCCACTTTATCTGCTGGGGCTAGCACACTGCTTCAATGAATGACTGCTGAAAAGAATGCTGTGATTTAGTGTCACAAAGTCTCACCCGCCTATCAGTATTCTTACCCACCAGTGATGTTTTCTATTGAGAGCAACAGAGGTTGTGTATAGTTTCTAATGAAGTAAAACACAATGGTAATTTTACAGTGCATAATTATTGTGATCCATGGTAATTAAGCAAACAATAAGTGGTTGTATAAGTTACTCCCATTGGTAATTTACAGGAATGCAGTGGAATGGCATATGGTGACCAACTTCTCCCTCCCTCTGAGCTCAGATCTCATCTAGATGTGTCTGCTTCTATCTAGACGCCCCAAGCTCCAAAACTGGCCCCTATTACACCTACCTTCCCCTCCTTCTATGCACTCTCCACTAAAATGATGATTTCCTCCAGAAATGGGATTCAGATGAGAGACTTCTTTCTCTGCTTTTGTACTGAAACTGGATTGTCTGTCACCTTTATGAGCCTTATGTTCTGCCATCCCTTTGGGGGATTTTTAGGTAGAGACACTTCCTTAAAGGGTTATAAGAACCTCAGACTCATTCCCTATTCCTTCCCTATTCCAAGTGTCTTTTTTAAAAAAATTAATGGTTTGAATCAATAAAAGCATGTCCAGCCTCAAAATCTCTCCCTTCCATTACTAGGCATTTGATCATTTGCAGTTCATTCAGGTTAACAAATAAATACACACACTACTCCTGCTGTCAAAAAAGCATACAAACTAAGCAACAGAGATTTATTGGGAACACAGGTGATGATACAAAGCAAGCTGATAATCATACAAAGGGGACAGTTTTGAGGAAAGAGGACGAGGAGGAGCAAGTGGAACTGCTGAAATGGGATGACAAGAAAGCCTGAAGATGAGAGCACAAGGGATGCCAACAGAGTGAAGCCCAAAGAATAACCTCTAATTTCAATCTATAGCTGCCTAAGTATCCCTTCTTTCTTTCCTTCCCTCTGAAAGCTGGCCTCCATCCTCAGCACCTGCCAGGTGAAGAGATCACTTAACATTCCTTGGTCTTAACTGCTACATATGCATTTACCTTTTACAACAATACTTTGAGATAAACATAGTCTTCTCATCTTGAAAACAGGGATAAGGCCACCTGCTCATCAACCAAGTGAAGTAGGTGAATGCCCAGGAACACAGTAACATTACCTCATTAGTCTAAGACAGTGGTCGGCAAACTCATTAGTCAACAGAGCCAAATATCAACAGTACAATGATTGAAATTTCTTTTGAGAGCCAAATTTTTTAAACTTAAACTATATAGGTAGGTACATTGTTAACTTAATTAGGGTACGTGGTATTTTGTGGAAGAGCCACACTCAAGGGGCCAAAGAGCCGCATGTGGCTCGCGAGCCACGGTTTGCCGACCACTGGTCCAAGAGATGTATTTCTTCTTCAGCATGATTGAGGTATTTCAGATTAAAAGTAAATGCTGGTACATAAATGTTCGTAACGGAATTATTCAAAATAGCCAAAAAGTAGAAACAATCTAATGTTCATCAAATGATGAGTGGATGAACAAACTGTGGTATATCTGAACATATGGAATACTTTCAACCATAAAGATTAAAAAAAAAAAAAAAAAGATAGAACATAATGAAAAAAAAGAATGAACCTGTAATAAGAATTTAAAATAGAACATGGTGCCAGAGGAAGCAAGAGTGGTTGATCTTTATTCACAAAATGATTGTCTCTGTAGAAAATTCTATAAAATATACCCAAAAAGCTATTAAAACTAATAAGTGACTTTAGTAAGGTGAGAAGATAAAAAGTTAACATAAAAATATCAACTGTATTTCTGTATAATAGCAATAAACAATTAGAAACTTTAAAAATGTGGTATATCTTTTCCTTCTTATTGCTAATAGAATATTATCTATACTAATAAAAGGGTAGTATGCTAATTAGACCAGACGTCTTCCGGATGACTTTCTGGATGTCCTTCCTGACAAAGGTGGGCCCGGGCAAAGCCGCCCGGCTGTGGCCTGGGAGACAGAGAAAAGCCTGCCGCCCGGGAGACAGAGAAAAGCCACCCACCCTGTGGTCCCGAGTGTCTGCGGCTGGCCCGGGCAAAGCCGCCACCCACGGTCCCCTGTAGCTACGGCCTGCCTGGGCGAAGCCGATCCAGGTCCTGGGTGCCTAAGGCTGGCGAGAGGGAGGGAAACCCGGGTCCCGGGTGCCTGCAGCCGACCAGAGGAGGGAATCCTGGGTCCTGGGTGCGGGGCCGAGGCAGAGGCAGTTAGGGGCGATCAGGAAGGCAGGCAGGCAAGAGGTTAGGAGCCAGCAGTCCCGGATTGCTAGAGGCATGTCTGACTGCCAGTTTAGGCCCAATCCCTGTGGACATCCCTCGAGGGGTCTTGGATTGGAGAGGGTGCAGGCTGGGCTGAGGGACACCACCCCTCACCCCCGTGCACGAATTTCGTGCACCGGGCCTCTAGTCTATATATATATAAATGCCTAATATGCAAATTGTCCCCTCAGGAGTTCAACCGGGAGACTGGGAGTTTGATCACTCGCTATGACATGTGCTGACCACCAGGGGGTGGCGCAGAATGAAGGAAGGCCCCGGCCAGCAGCCAGCAGCTGGGGAAGGGAGGCTCCGGCTGGCAGCCAGAAGGCCCCAATCGGCCCTGATTGCCGGCCAGGCCTAGGGACCCTACCCATACACGAATTTCATGCACCAGGCTGCTAGTCTATATATATAAAAGCCTAAGCAACTAAACAACCGTACAACCGGTCGACCAGTCACTGTGATGCACATTGACCACCAGGGCGCAGACGCTCAATGCAGGAGCTGCCCCCTGGTGGTCAGTGTGCTCCTACAATGGGAGCGCCACTCAGCTGACCGACAGGCACCAGACACAGGGCTTATGGTTGGCCGCCGCAGCCCAGAGACCTCAGCAGAGCAGCAGCAAGCCTACCAAGTGGCAGCAGCAGCAGGTGCAGCGGGGCCGGGCTGAGCAGGAGCGGCAGGCAGGAGTGGCAGGCGGCGTTGGACTGCCGGTTTCAGCCCGATCCCTGCAGGCCACCGAATCCGTGCACCAGTCCTCTAGTTCAGCAATAAGAAGGAATGAAGCACAAGAATGTGAAAGTACTTAAGGCCACAGAACTGCACACTTAAAAATTGTTGACGTGGTAAATTTTATATTTGCATAATTTATCACACTTTTTTGAAAAGGAATAAAGTACTGATATGTGCTACCACATGGGTAAACTTTAGAAACATTATGCTAGTGAAAGAAGTCATTCACAAAAGGCCACATGCTAAGTGATTCCGTTTACATGGAAATGTCCAAAACAGGCACATCATAGAAACAAAAAGTAGATTAGTGGTTTCCAGGGGCTGGTGGTAGGAAGGAATGGGAAGTGACTGCTAATAGGTAAAGGGTTTATTGTACAGAGTAGTGAAAATAAAAATCTACATTGGTAATAGTAGCACAACTTTGTGACTATCATAAGAACCAGTGCCCTGTATGTACTCTTTAAAAGGGTGAATTGTGCCCTAGCCAGTGTGGCTCAATTGGTTGGGTATCGTCCCATGCACCAGGATGTTGCCAGTTTGATTCCTGATCAAGGGCACATGCTCAGTTTGCAGGCTCATTCCCCCGTGGGAGGCGTGCTGGAAGCAGCCGATAGATGTTGTGCTCTCACATCGATGTTTCTCTCTCTCTCTCTCTCTCTCTCTCTCTCTCTCTCTCTCTCTCTCTCTCTCTCTCCCTCCCTCCCTCCCTCCCTCCCTCCCTCTCAAAAGTCAATAAACTATTCTTTTAAAAATAAAGAAACAGCCGAAACCGGTTTGGCTCAATGGATAGAGCGTCAGTCTGCGGACTGGGGGGTCCCAGGTTCGATTCCGGTCAAGGGCATGTACATTGGCTGCGGGCACATCCCTGGAGGGGGGTGTGCAGGAGGCAGCTGGTCGATAATTCTCTCTCATCGATGTTTCTGGCTCTCTATCCCTCTCCCTTCCTCTCTGTAAAAAATCAATAAAATATATTTAAAAAATAAAAATAAAAAATAAAGAAACAAAATAAAAGGGTTAATTGTGTGGTAAGTAAGTTACATCTCAGTAAAGCTTTTTTTTAAAAAAAGGTGAATGTTGATAAAGTGCTACTGATATACCTGGGACATTTAATGATTGAATGGGAGATAATATTTGCAAACAATAGCTCAGACAAATGTTTAATATCCAAAATACATAATGAAGTCATAAAACTCAACACCAAACAACCAACCCAATTAAAAAATGGGCAAAGGTCCTGAACAGACACCTCCCCCAAGAAGACATACAAACAACCAACAGATATATGAAAAGATGTTCAACCTCACCAGTAATTAGGGAAATATAAATCAAAACTATAATGAGATACCACCCCACACCTCTTAGAATGGCTATTATCAACAAGACAAGTAATAACAAGTATTGGAGAGGTTGTGGAGAAAAGGGAACCTTCATTTACTAAATGTAGACCGGTACAGCCACTATGGAAAGCAGTCTGGTGATTCCTCAAAAAAATTAAGAATAGAGCTACCATATGACCCAGCAATCCCTCCCCTGGGTATCTACCCAAAAAACTAGAATGCACGCATTAGCAAAGATTTATGCACCCCTATGTTCACTGCAGCATTATTCATGGTGGCGAAGACATGGCGACAACCTAAGTGTCCTGTGATAGAGGATTGAATAAAGAAGATGTGGTACATACACAATGGAATACTACTCAGCCATAAGAAAAGACGGAAATACTGTCATTTACAACAACATGGATAAACCTTGAGAACATTTCACTAAGTGAAATAAGTCAGTCAGAGAAAGCTCAGAACCATATGACTTCACTCATAGGTGGGATATAAAACTGAAACTTGTGGACACAAACAGCCGTGTGGTGGTTGCCAGAGGGAAGGGAGTACAGAGGGTGATGGAAGAGGATTTGACTCTGGGTGATGGGCACACAATGCAATACACAGTTCTTGTATCATAGAAATGTACACTTTAAACCTTTATGATCCTATTTACCAATGTAACCCAATAAATTTATTTTTTTTAAAAGATAAAGCCTCAAAAACTGCATAATTGATCTATTCATATATGGAAAAACATCAATTAGGTACCAAGCAAAACTTGACCACCATCATGAAATTAACAACAAAAGCATCACTTAGAAAAGAAGATTGTCAAAAAAAATTTTAATGACTATGTGCAAAATTATACCTCACTTTGATTAAAAGAGGCAGTAATATGTAATAGTTAAGAGTCCAGGGTCTGAAAATAGACTACCTGGGATCTACTTCTCAGCTCCATCACTGGCTCTGTGATTCTGAGAAAGTCACTTAATCTGTTGAAACAATTTTTCATCCAACATGCAGGTTGTTGTTGGTTTTTCTCACACTCATGTAACTTTATAAATTTACTTTCAACTTTTTCCTCAGATTTTAATTATAAATTTCTTCACAAATATCCAATAAATATTTTTTTCATTTTAACTACATTTTTCTAGCATTTTAATTTCTTTTTCACATTTGACTCTTTCTTTGTTTTTATACTTAAAATGCATTCCCTAACACGGAACTTCTCCTCTCTGCTAGCATTCTTCTATTAGCCAATTTTGGATTTGTTATTTTTTTTTCTAAAGTCATATTTTTTCCTGTCTCCAAGCTAAAAATCTGATGTTCTCTTTGTCTTAAAACTCCTATGTTCCTCACAAATACCTATCTATTAGAGCTTATATTATGCTTATCTCTCTCTCAGGATCTTGGGAAAGTGTTAAACATGAGCATAGCATTTCTTGATTGTACTCCATGTGTCTACTTCCCAATAAACTGTGAACTCCTCAAGGGCAGGGAACAGGCCTGTCTGCCTTCTCTGCTGTACCCTCTGCACCTCACTAATGTCTGGAAAAGAGTGGGTGGGCATTCACTTTTTGAATGATTAAGTGAATAATAAATAATGATTGCGGTCATGATGCGCTTGCTAGCTTTGTTTTAACAGATTACATATTTCTTTTGATCACTCCCTAATTCTTATATCCACTTGGTAACTGCCCCAGCGCGCTATTACTTATTCATCACCCTCATATGACTATCCAAAACGGAGCTGCTGAGAACCATGCTTCAATGCATATGGTTATTCTACCATTTAATATTGAGATTGCTAACTAAAACTACATGAAGCAAAACGCCCAAGTGTTTATTCTTGACCAGATCTGAAAGAGAAGAAAGTGAATTATCTAGGGAGTAACAACTTCTGCAGAGTCTCAGGCAAGGGTAAAAAGCTGCTATCTGTCTCCCTCTCCTCTCTCTGCTGTGCTAAGAATTTTAACAAGGCCACTTCTCTTGCTGCATGGGGAGAATGTGCAGCTGATTAGAGGTTCTGAAGGTTGCCTATTGTCAAGTGCCTCCACTTCATTCCATAGGAGCCAAATTAAATGTTGATAGACATCATCACCCATTTTTTAACCCCATGTTCTCTATCTCTGCCTTTCTCCTAGCAAAAGGAAGTCTCTCCAATCTGCGCTCCTTTTTATATTGCTCCTTAACCTCTGCACCACCTCTGAGGAAAGCAAGACAAAGGGAACAAAGACAAACTAAAGACAAGAGGTTTCTCTCTTTTCAGCTTCTCCCTCTCCTCCCCCACCTCTCATTTCTGCAGCCCCACTTCCTTCCAGACAATGTCTACCCTCCCATGATGTTTTCTTTGGTTTCTTGAGTGTCCTTACTTAAGTGCATATGGTCATCTAAGCAGATTCTGAGAAGGCAAGTCCAAGACTGCCCACATTTGATCTTCTGATATGATAGTCTACTAATGCATTTTCCAATAATAACCTAGCCTGAGATTCCCCCGCTTGATCACAGTACATTCTTTTAGTGTACTGCTTATTTTTGTACTTTAGCACATTTTTGTGTTAGAAGAAAAACATACTTTTTCTAACTTTTATGAATTTAACAACATTTACTGACTACTTACCATGTTCAAAGCACATATTGTTCATTCTTTGCAGATTCAGAACTATTCTTCAAATTAAAGTCAGCCTAAATAATAGAGAAGGCTATGCAAATACATATAGGAAATCTCTCTACCTTCCCCTTAATTTTACTGGAAACCTAAAATTGCTCTAAAAAAAATAACATATTCACAGAGCCTAAAAACCAAATATCATACATGAAGCTGGGCATACTCATAAATAGCATCATACAATAATAAACATTAACAGACTGCTAGCTTTTTTATTAATAAGATAAAGATTAAAGCAAGCAAATTTTTAAACTTTGTCCATGTTTTGACAGATACACAGATATAATGGACTTTTCTGCCCAGCATGCACACTGCTTTCTATACTTCGAGTCTTAATGGGAAATACCTAGAAACCAAAAGTATCAGACACGCACTATCATAGCCTTCCTTTCAGCTAGGATAAAGCATAGAACTTGGGCTTGGCCAACCAGACACTCATACTCTGAGCTTTGACTCTAAAGCTGTGACACAGAAGCAGCAGGGACCAAGGAAGATACATTGTGGTGGGAGATGCAAGCAGCTAAAACAGTGGCAGCACCAATGTCAAGGGTAGAGGGGCAGCAGTGGCAGCAATATGGCACTGGTGCCTACTTCCCAGTACCCTTGGTGACAGTGGGGCAACCTGTGGTATCCAGAGTTCAGAGGCAGAGGTGGAAGTTCCTCTCTGGACAGGCTCCATAGTGTTATTCTGCATTCTGAGTGCTCCCTAGCCTCCCTTGCCATTCTCTCTCTCTCTCTCTCTCTCTCTCTCTCTCTCTCTCTCTCTCACTTTTTTTAAATATATTTTTTATTGATTTTTTACAGAGAGGAAGAGAGAGGGATAGAGAGTTAGAAACATCGATGAGAGAGAAACATCGATCAGCTGCCTCCTGCACACCCCCCACTGGGGATGTGCCCGCAACCAAGGTACATGCCCTTGACCGGAATCGAACCTGGGACCCTTCAGTCCACAGGCTGACGCTCTATCCACTGAGCCAAACTGGTCAGGGCACCATTGTCTCTTTTCCAAGTCCACTTCTGCATCCTTTATGTAAGTTTTCTGAGCTACCCATTGTCCTTTCAATAAACGTCTCCTGTTAAAATTAGCCAGAATCAGTTTCTGACACAATAGGCTAGTGGCTAGCAGGAAGCAGATATTGAATTTCAGCAAATCAGCATTTGTTGGGGACCCACTTGATATACCATAACTTTTGAGGAGTCACATTTAATGGAGTACAACTTACAAAAAGTAAAATTCACCCTTTTTAACTAATGTTTTTTGAAATGTTACAGACATATAACCACTACCACAATCAAGATACTGAATGTTTCCATCTTCTAAAAAAGTTGCCTTGTATCTTAATGCACTCAATTCCTTTTCTCTACTCCCTCGGAACCACTGAAGTGATTCCTGTCCCTATATTTTTGCTTTTTCCAGAATGTAAAAATATGTAACCCTTTTGTGTCTGGCTTCTTTACTTAGCATAATGCATTTGAGAATCATCCATACAGTTGCACATATCAATGGTCCACTCCTTTCTGTTCCTGAGTACTATTCCATTTACGGAGGTACTACAATTTGTTTATCCATTCACCGGTTGATGGATATTTCAATTGTCTCCTGCAGCAACCTTGTGAAACACAGATATTTATCAAAATAGTTATACTCTACCTTCTAGGAGCTTAAGTGATAGAATCTTAGAACTATATAGTGGAAACATTTTATTACAAGTTAAAAACATATATGCTCAGATATATATTTAATTTTTCAAGTATCCCCTTTTGGCACATTTGTAAAAAGTAAAACAGCATTATTGATTCTTCCCAATGTCACCAGAAAATTGTAAGAAAAATTCCCTACAGAAATTTTTCAAGAAATACATATGTATGCTTCTGTTCCTCTTTGCCTAGCAGTATGAAGCAGAATGTTACTTCCGTGACACCTTCTCTCTTAAATCAACTACATTCCTAACTCAGTGGGAACTCCAACACTGGCCAATTTTCACCCTACAGGAGAAAAATCATTCTCCAAACCTATTTTTATGACTCTCAAGCTTTATATACAATATGATGAAAGGCTGTTACAAGCCATATAACCCGTGAGTGTTAAAAGAGGTATAATATATATTTCAATATGTAGAAGAAAACTAATTCAGAAGAAAACTAACAACACTTCTGTGAGAAACAGAATTCTAACCTCAGCTCCACTGATATGACTTGGGCATAAAGACTGACCTCTGTACCACCACTTCCCTCTCGTCACACTGAAAATAAGTATCCTTGTCTCAGATTGCCAAGTCTTAGATTCTAACATCTCTTGTAAAGCTTTTTGAGATTTTTTAAATCACAGATTTGCTTAACTCTATTATTTTGTGGTCACTTTGCAAGCATATCTCCCCAGTACATAATTCCAGTCAAAAGCATTGATCATAATTAGCTGTAATTAAAAGTTAAAAATAATAAAATTTAAATCTCCAGGTAAACAAGATATATATTTATACCCATACTAAGGAAAGTCAATATAGTTTAGTACTTATAAATAGCTAGTATTGGTGAAATAATACTATTCTGGATAAATTAAGGAAATATTAATCCAATATTATAAAACGGGGAAAACTAGATACTGCAGCATACAATAAACCTCAGAAATGAAATTATGAACTTGGTCACATCACATTTATTATCTGAGGCAAGCAAAACAATATGTGGTTCTGTTTAATGGTCCTGATGGGATACAACTTCTGAATCAGATAACCATCACACAACTGGAGGGGAGAAAAAGCCATATTTTAAGTTTTTAAATCCCTTCTGAACATCTAAGCAGAGTGACCTAATAATCAAGGAATTCAAAAAGGTTTAAATCATATCTGATACAGTTTAAGAGAAGCTCATGAAGCTAATATTATTTCCCTGAAACTTCCTGGATGACAGAAGGATATAAGAAGTAAAATTTAAATCCTGCATAAGCACAGTACCCTGAGATAAATGTTTTCGATATATTACTTTCTGTGATAGTTTGAATAATTGCCTCCAAAACCTCAGGTCTAATCCCTGGAATTTGTGTTACCTTATATGGAAAAGGGTCTTTAGGAATGCGACTAAGATGAATTAAATTCAGGAGTTTCTTCTGAATTATCCAAGTGAGCCCTAATGCAAGTGTCCTTATACAAGAGAGGCAGAGGGCAGTTACACACAGAAGAGAAGGCAATGTAAGTGAAATTGGAGTGATGCAGCCACAAGCCAAGGAATGCCTGCAGCCATGAGAAGCTAGCCGAGGCAAGGAACAGATTCTCCCCTAGAGTCTCTTGAGAGATTTCAATCCAGTGATACTGATCTTGGATTTCTTGTCCCCAGAACTGTGACATAATAAATGTTTATTGTTTTAAGCCACCAAGTTTATGGTAACCCAGCAGCCAAAGGAAATTAATATACCTTCAAATATTTGTCTATGTATTATTTCACATAATTCAGAATATAATATACATTTAAATTTTTATTAAAAAATTTCCCTCTCTTCCCCCACTCTCCCTAAAAATCAATGGAAAAATATCCTCGGATGAAGATTAACAAAAAATAAAAAATAAAACTTTAAAAACACCATAACCAATCAAACAAATTAGCTATCCTTCACTGAAAGGGGGTAATAATTAATTTAACTGTTAGAACAACTGTTAGAATCAAATTGTTTACATGAGGAAGTATACCTATTGTAGCAAAAGAATGAATACACTAAACAGAATGGAGCAAGACAGATTATACAGTTGTTTAAACATAAATCTCATGTTCTCTGAGTGATTTCCCAATTAAGTTAAAATTAATTTTATAATGCAATTAAATCAATTTTTTTAAATCTTCAAAATTTTTAAGTCAGACTAAGACTGCGTATTAGGATCCTTCTCAGTTTAAAATTCTTTCACATATAGATTACCCATTTATGTTCCCACAAGGATTAGCAGGAGAATCATGTGCATAGAGTCTTGCTCCTGGCCAAATTAAAATGAATTTTGGAATTCTTGTCTTTGATTTTTGTGTGGTAGAGCCAATTTTATTTCCAGTGGCAAACACAACTGTAACTATAATAATGACAAGATAGTTATTTAGTGTAAAAATATTTTAACAGCTCCACTTTCTGAAAGTAAACATAAACTGTATCTTTACTGTTCAATCAGAATCCAGCAATCAATTTAGATGTATATGTGAGTAAAGAGCTAAAACTGTAGGTGCAATTATATATGAAGGCTGGGACAATGCAAAGAACTGAAGTTAACTAATTTCCCCAAAAGTCTTCCTTTTTGGTAGTCCAGATTTTATGTTTACTCCACCTCTCCCCACCATTTCTCTTCTGATTCCCTCCTGGGTGCGAATCTTAATGCCCTAGTTTCTCTTCAGCCAAACTGACTAAGTTAAATGCTAATTCCATCTTAACACTCCACACTGCTGCAGCTACAGGCCTCCTTTACTTCAAAGGTTTCTTCTCTCCCTGTTGCTCCCTGATCGATATCATTTCAGGATGACCTAGGCTGCTCCTCCCCCTCGCTTACTACTTCAAATTGTTCTCTTTGATCTCTCCTGTACTCACGTACAAACATTGGCCACAGAGAAATCACATAAAAAATGCACAAGCCCTGGATGCGGCAACTTTAATTTTATTCAACAGAAACTGGTAAGTATAAAACTTATGCACTTAATAAAGCACTTATTTCTACCTCCTGTATTACACTAGAATTTACTCTCTTCACCTCCATATACTCCTGGCTTCCTGAAAGGCCTTAATCATCTTTTATTCTCACCTTGTATATAATCACTGCTTCAGGACATTCTACATGCTTCCTCTCTGAAGCATGAGGAAAATATAACAAGGTCCCCTAGATTCTTCTCCATTGCTCCAGATCTTACATGAAGATTACCTTTAATCAAATGAACTGGAATAAAAAATATTATTTTGAAGAGAAAAATTGTTTTTAAAAATATATATCTGAAACCTAACATAACTAGATAGAAGGGAGAATTTGAAAGAAGTGAAGTTCCTAAGAAAGTAAGAGTTGAAAGGAGAGAGAATGGGTGGCAAACAGAGCTGCTCAGAATAGTTATCCTAAAAAAATTCAAGCACACATTTTTCCCCATTAAATGTAGGTAGACTGTGAAATCATCCCAGGACCTGCTGGGCCAGATTTTACAGGGGTTACTTGACAGCAAATTTCTGGGGACCCTTGCTTCACTAACACTCATCAAAATATGTGAGTTCCAATATGACACAATGACAAAATAAGGAATTTTTTAGCCATAAATATGATGGCTACTTATACATAATTTCTGTAATGACAAATTCAGATGGACTATCTGAATATGTTTTTTAAAAATATATGATAATATAGAGGCCCGGTGCACAAAATTTGTGCACTGGGGAGGGGGTGGGTGTCCCTCAGCCCAGGCTGCACCCTCTCCAATCTGGGACATCCCCCTCACAATCCAGGACTGCTGGCTCCCAACTGCTCGCCTGCCTGCCTGCCTGCCTGATTGCCCCTAACTGCTTCTGCCTGCCAGCCTGATCACCCCCTTAACCACTCCCCTGTCAGCCTGATCAACGCCTAACTGCTCCCCTGCCAGCCCGATTGCCCCTAATTGCCCTCCCCTGCCAGCCTGGTCACCCATAACTGCCCTCCCCTGCCAGCCTGGTCACCCATAACTGTCCTCCCCTACAGGCCTGGTTGCCCCCAACTGTCCTCTCCTGCTGGCCCGGTCACCCCTAACTGCCCTCCCTTGCCAGCTTGGTCACCCCTAACTACCCTCCCCTGCTGGCCTGGTCGCTCCCAACTGCCCTCCCCTGCAGGCCTGGTTGCCCCTAACTGCCTTCCCCTGCCGCCCTGGTCACCCCTAACTGCTCTCCCCTGCCGATCTGGTCACCCCCAACTGCCCTCCCCTGCAGTCCTGGTTTCCCCCAACTGTCCTCCTCTGCAGGCCTGGTCCCCCCAAACTGCCCTCCCCTGCAGGTCTTGTCCCCCACAACTGCCCTCCCCTGCAGGCCTGGTCCCCCACAACTGCCCTCCCCTGCAGGCTTGGGTCCCCCCCAACTGTCCTCCCCTCCTGGCCTGATCACCCCCAACTGCTCTCCCTTGCAGGCCTGGTCCCTCCCAACTGCCCTCCCCTGCTGGCCATCTTGTGGCAGCCATCTTGTGTCCACATGGGGGCAGCCATCTTTGACCACATAGGGACGGCCATCTTGTATGTTGGAGTGATGGTCAATTTGCATGTTACCTCATTATTATATAGGATAGCTATTTCCCTATTTAGATATAGTACTACTAAAACTCTTTTCCATAAGTTACAGAAAAAAAATGCTGTCATTACTGAAACACATGCAGGGGTAGAATAAAATATTCAGCCTTTTGTATATTGCCTTATATTTGGTAACTACATGCCCTTTTATTTCTGGAGAGAAAATATTATTAGCATATAAATTGTTCATTCTGACTTTTAACTATTACTTGTTGAGGGTTTCTTTTCAAATATAGATTTCCCAAAATTTACTTTTCCCACTTTAAAAAAAAACTATATGATTGTTCATTTCAAAGTATTTAATATGCCCTGACCAGTGTGACTCAGTTGATTGGAATGTCATCCCATGCACCGAAGGGTTGTGGGTTTGATTCCCATTCAGGGCACCTACCCAGGTTGATCCCCAGACTGGGCATGTACAGAAACTAACTGATCAATGTTTCTCTCTCTCCCTTCCTTGCAAATAAATAAATAAATGTATCTTATATGTTTTTAAATATCTTTATTTTTATTGTTTACACTATTACAGATGTCCCCATTTCTTATCCCCCCACACACACACTTTGCCCACCCCCCAGCTCTTGACCCCTTTTCCCTCTGGCCCAGATATCTTTTTGAACATGGAAAGAAATCTTTTCCTAAGATGTTTCCCTTTCTGTAGTGTTGAGAGTCCTTACACTTACTATTCCTCTTTTGGGCCCCAACAGTATTTCTAGGCCCAGGGCCTCTTGCAAACCAAGCAGGCTATCTCTGATTCCAGCCAGCAAATCCTAATGGGGCTTCTGTCCTTAGACAAACCTGGCTGGCTTCTGTCTGCTACTCTAGAAAGGGTTACCTTGCTTGGCTCCTATAACATGAAAACTCTAGGTTGGCTTATATATTATTTTAATTTATACAGTATATGATTTTTCGTTGAACAATGAGATTTGCTATAGATTTTTGTAAGTAGTTCATTTAAAAATACTTCCAAATACAATCAACGTTTAAGTCATCTACTCTGTAACTCAAATTATACCTATATTACCCTAGATGATAATGCTTTAATTGATATAGCCTGTTCATATTGTTATGTTTAAAAAACACACAAAGCCATTAAAATCTATAGTACTCATAGCTTGGTGACAAGATATGTTCCTACAAAAAGACAATTTTAAGAGCCCACAAAGATGCCCTGTGCTACTAAGCTGAAGGACCTGCTCTTCTTAAGGTATATTAGTGCATACTTTTTTGTAAAACATCTAAATACAAAATACACTAAGTTATCACAAAATGGTGGCAATTTTATGACTTAATGTACAGGTTACTAAAAAATATGAAAGCCATATTATAATTCCCACCATAACTCTGATAAGTGACATTTTAAAAAAGTCATTCTATTTCCAGCTAAACTATTGATTAAGCTGTTCAAACTGCCCAATTTTACTGGGTATGAATTTCTCTGGTCTACTTTGTATTCAACACTATGAGTATCCTATATAATAAAAGCCTAATATGCTAAGTGTCAGGTTGACTGGTCGGCCGTTCAACAATCAAAGCATAATATGCTAATGATATGCTAAGGCCGCTCAACCACTTGCTATGATGTGCACTGACCACCAGGGGGCAGACAGTCGACTGGTCGACCAGTCGCTATGCATGCACTGACCACCAGGAGGTAGACACTCCATAGGTTAGCTTGCTGCTGGGGTCTGGCTGATTGGGACTAAGCAAGACAGGCTGGACATGCCCTGGAGCCCTCCTGCTTCCCCACCCCCCCTCCCGCTGGCCAACCTCCCGCATCCCTCCCCAACCCCAATTGTGAACCAGTGGGGTCCCTCGGCCTGGCCTGTGCCCTCTCGCAATCCAGGACACCTCAGGGGATGTCAGAGAGACAATTTTGACCCAATTCCACAGGCCAGGCCAAGGGACCCCGCTGATGCACGAATTCGTGCACTGGGCTTCTGGTTTGGTTATAATTGCAAAGCTGTGTTCCGGGACCCAGCATTTTTGTTTTTGTTTTTATTATACTATGGAGCATACAATAATGCATGCTGAGAATGCTGCCCCTGTATAAATGACTAAAGTATATGCCAACCTTTTAATTCCCAATGTGCAACCCAACTGATGACTCTAGAACATCAATACTGAAGGGAGTACTCCTTAAATGACTACCTGCTGGCTTTTACCATAATATCCCTATAAATCATTTTTATTTAACTACACAAATGGTATGTTTTCTAAAATAAAAAGTATAATGCCCAAGCTGGTTTGGCTCAGTGGATAGAGCATCGGCCTGCAAACTGAAGGGTCCTGGGTTTGATTCCCGTCAAGGGCACATGCCCGAGTTGCAGACTCGATCCCCAGTGTGGGGCGTGCAGGAGGCAGCCAATCAATGATTATCTCTCATCATGGATGTTTCTATCTCTCCCTTTCCCTTCCTCTCTGAAATCAATAAAAATACACATATTTTTTAAAAAGTATAACATAACCTAGCAGTAATTCTAAATAAATTACAAGCACACTGGTATTTCTATTTCCTTTGCTTTAATTTAGAACTAAATTCAGTGACTTTTTAAAAAGTAGCCTCTAATTTTTTAAAATGAGATGCACTATTTTAAAACAATTACTCCAAGTGATGATGGCAAGTGTAACAAAAAAGCATAAATAAGTCTTCTAAGAATGGAACAGTATTTTATGCTAGATATGACTGTTCTCTTAATTACCCATTCATCTCAGTAATATTCAAAATATACAAGTTTAGGGAACATTTGAAATCTTGCTCCCGGAGTATGTTGCCAGTCTGACTCAAATAAACTCTTATAAAAAATATAAATAAATAAATAAAATATATGTTTTTTTATTAACTTGAATAAAAACAAGTTGATAAGACAGTGTCTCTCAAATAACCTTGAAAACCCTCAGGTTAAAAAAAAAAATTCCCTCTCTTAACCAGGAAGAAAAGGAAATAACATTAAATTTGACAACCTCATCAGCTTTAGATATCAGAAAAGGAAGATGCTTCCATCTGCCAACAAATAAGAAATTGTTGTTTCCAGTATCTAGTTTCTGAAAACTGACAAAGACCTTTAACTCTATCTGAAACAGAGGAGCCAAATCAGCAAATGAAATCTCTTCTTGTCATTATTGGAGGAGGTGAAATATATGACACCACCATTCATGTCCACAAAATATATCTTGATAAAGTATCATGAACTCTGTTAGGCCCAAAAATGGGTCTGACCAAGGTGAAGGCATATTAGGTGTCAAACACATCTACAGGAAGCAGAGGCCAGAGAAAAGGCAGCAGTATAAGAAACTGAACAACCACAAGGAGGGAAATTCAATGCCAAGGAAGAAAACCTACTTGCAGCTTGTAAATTTAACACTTCAGCCAGGCTTGTTAAGCTAAATATCTGTACAAAATGAAAACCAACTCATCTTTTCCTTAGGAGAAAATTAATACAGTCATCTCTTGTAATGGACAGAAGTGAGGAAGGATCATCTATTTGAAAGAGGAGGAGGACTGAGGACAGAGCAAAACTCCTCCTAAAATTAGAGATGTGCAAGTAAAGAGAGGCAAGGGAAATGCAAGTAAATTGTGGCAAAATATAAGGAAGAGCCCTGGCCAGTGTGCTCAGTGGTTAGAGTATTGGCTCAGGTTCGATTCCCAGTCAAGGGCATGTACTTGGGTTGCAGGTTCCATTCCCGCCCCGTTGGGATGCCTGTGGGAAGCAGCCAATTGATGTCTCTCTCTTATCTCTCTCTCTCTCTCTCTCTTTTTCTCTATTTCCTTCGCTCACTCCCTCCCTTCCACTCTCTCTAAAAAATCAACAGGAAAACTCTCCTTAGGTGAGAATTAACAGCAAAAAAAAAAGGAAGAAAAGCCTTTCTTTAAACCTGTATATCACAATTCCAAAAGGCTATTGTTAATAAAAACTATAGCTGAATAATACTTTAAAATTTACAAAGTGCTTTCATACATATTTTCGTTTTTTTTATCTACTCATACAATTCTGGGCAGTAGGGCGAGCAGATATTACTATAACTCATCTGACATTTTTTTAAAGCACAAAAAATGTCACAGAAGTTAAGTGACTCATTCAAGGTCACATAAATAGTATGAAGCACAGCCAAGGCTTGACTTCAAGTTCTCTGAGTCCAAATACAATGTTCCTTTCTTTTTTATTTTATTTTACTTATTGTCTATAATTTTACATATGTCTCCTTTTTCCCTGCTTGACACCCCCCGCCCCAGCCATTCCCACCCCGGGCAAGCCCCCACCACCCCAGTATCTGTGTCCATTGGTTATGCTAATATGCACTCATACAAGTCCTTCGGTTGCTCTCTAACCTCCCCCTCCCCTACCATTTGTCTCTGGATCTATTCTTGTTCATCAAATTATGTTGATCATTATATCCCACATATGAGTGAGATCATGAGATATTTATCTTTTTCCGACTGGCTTATTTCGCTTAGCATAATGCTCTCCAGTTCCATCCATGCTTTTGCAAATGGTAAAAGTTCCTTCTTTTTTATAGCTACAATGTTCCTTTCACTACACCTCTATTAAATTAAACTTACTCAAATCCACCAAAAGCATTGTAATGAAATTCTGCTCAATCTAACCATGCACGCCTTACTCATTAGTCCTGCAGCCAATCTCAGAATTGTCAATATAGAACTGCTTTCACCCTCTAGTAATTTTTACAAAAACCTCAATAAAGAAAGGATTTGAGAACTGACTCCTTCTTATAAAATATAACTTTTTCTAACCATTATGATTGTGCCTAATGAATTCAATTTTACCCTTCCAACACTGATGAGCCATTGCTGGTGTTTGTCAAAACTGATAACAAAATATGATGTCTGTTTCCCCATGGCAAATCCCTGCTTGTTCCCTCACCTATTTCCATAATGCGTTGTCATTTATAACCTCTGACAGTTGTGCCACATTTCCCACATTACTTAGAAACCAAGCACAGTGATTTTAGAAGGTTTTGTACTAGAAACTGGTTTCCTAAAGAAAAGATTACCCTCACTTTCTTAGTGCAGCTAACTCAAGTAAGATGACGTAGTTCCTTCCACTTAGTTTCCATGTACTATTTTTCAGCATAAAAGAAACTTCTTTTAAAAATATTTATCATTTTAACAAATCTTGATTAGGCTTCTCATCATAATTCTTCCTTGAGCCAATATATACTAGAATTCTAGAGTTATGACAAATAGTACAGTGCAGAATAAAGAACACTGGAGTCTGAGCCTACTCCAGACTAACTCTATGAACTTAAGCAAGTCAATGTACTTCTCTGGGTCTTTTTGTCCTCTCAGAAAAATAAGAATGAGCCCGGCCAGTATGGCTCAGTGGTTGAGCATCATCCCATGAATCAGGAGGTCATGGTGCAATTTTCAGTCTGGGCACATGCCTGGGTTGCAGGCTCGATCCCTGGTTGGGGGTGTGCATGAAGTGGCCAATCGATGACTCTCTCTCATCATTGATGTTTCTATTTCTCTCTCCCTCTCCCTTTCTCTCTGAAATGAATAAAAGTATTTTTTTAAATGAGTTCATTAGCTTTCAGACTTTTTTTTTAAACAGAGATATCTTTTTTCTAACATTATGTCACATGGAAATTCAGTATTTTAAAAACCTGGTAAAAGTAAACCCTTCTGGGTAGGAAGTACAGATCCCCACCTACTTGGCATGTTCCTCAGTCCCCCAACTGCCCAGCCTCAGACAGCCCATGGAAAACACAAGGTAAAAGCCAAGGATGATCTCTTTCATGCCTTTTCTAACTCCAAAAGTCTAGGATCTCATGAATTTTATGTTTCATATCATTAGTCATTAGAAAAATTAAAATTTCAATGAAATATTACTATACTCCTATCAGAATAGCTTTTACAAAACACCAACTAATAATACCAAGTGTTTGGTAAGGATGTGGAGCAACTGGAGCTCTCAGATTGCTGATAGGAATGCAAAATAGTACAGTCACTTTGGAAAACAGTTTGGTAGTTTCTTATAAAGGTAAACATATACTTATATACAGTCAACTGCCCCATTTCTATGTATTTACCCAGGTGAAATGAAAACCTATGTTTAAATAAAAACATGTATGCAAATATCTTTTGCAGCTTTATTCATGATTGCCAAAAAGAGTAAATAATTCAAATGCCCATCAAATAGATAAACAAACTGTGATAAACTATCCATAAACAAACTGTGATAAACTATCCATAAAATGAAATACTACTCCACAATGAAAAGGAACCAACTGCTGATACATGCACTAATGTGAATGAATCTCAAAAACATGCTTACACTGAAAACCACAAAACAGTGTTAAAAATTAAAGATCTAAATAAATGGAAAGACATCTATGTTCATGAATCAGAAGACTTAATATTGTGAAGGAGATGGCAATATTCCCCAAATTGATTTACAGATTCAATAAAAGTCCTATCAAAATTCCACCCGGTTTTTTCTTTTTTCTTTTTTGCAGAAATTGACAAGCTGATCCTAAAATTCATATAGAAATGCAATGGACTAAAAATAGCCCAAATTATCTTGAAAAGGAACAAGATTGGCCGACTATAATTCCCTATTTCAAAACTTACTACAAAGCTAAACTAATCCAGACAGTGTAGTACTGGCATAAAGACAGACATATAAATGAAATGGAATATATCAATGGAACAAAATTTAGAATCCAGAAATAAACCCATGTATTTATGGTCTACTGATCTTCAACAAAAGGGACTAAGACAATTTGATGGGGCTAAGTAACTAGATAGCAATATTAAAAAAGTATAAATTTGGAGCCCTACCTCACAGCATACACAAAAATTAACTCAAAATGGACCACAGACCTAAATGTAAGAGCTAACACTATGAAACTCTTCTTAGAAAATACACATCTTCTTGACCTTGGGCTAGGCAGTGATTTCTTAGATATAAGCACAAGCAATTAAAAAAAAAGATTGATAAGTTGAACTTTATCAAAATTAAAACCTATTGTACTTCCAAAGACACCATTAAGGAAATGAAAAGACAACACAAAGAATAAAAGAAAATATCTGTAAATTGTTTATAGTGGTCTCCCTTATCCAAGGTTTCTCTTCCCATGGTTTCAGTTACCCACACTCAACAACAGTCCAAATATATAAATGGAAAAGTCCAGAAACAAAAAAAAATCAAAAGTTTTAAATGGCATGTCATTCTAAATATTGTTATGAAATCTCACTCCATCACACTCTGAGCTACATGGGACATAAATCATCCCTTTGTCCAGCATATCTATGCTGTACATACAGTATAATAAGCTATTTTGAGAGAGATACTATAGTCACATAACTTTTATTACAGTATATTATAATTATTTTATTTTTATTAGTAGTTACTCTTGTTAATCTCTTGCTGTACCTAATTTATAAAGTAAACTGTCATAGGTATCTATGTATTAAAAAAATATATAGTATATATAGGGTTCAGTACTACCTGTGGTTTCAGGCATCCACTGGGGTCTTGGAACATATTCCCTGCAGACAAGGGGGGACTACTGTATCTGATAAAGGACTTATATCCAGAATATATAATGAATGCTTACAACACAATAACAAAAAGACAAATCCCATTTTTAAAATGGACAAAAGATTTGAATAGACATTTCTCAAAAAAAATTATATACAAATGATAATAAGCACATGAAAAGAACATCTTTAGTCATTAGGGAAATGCAAATCAAAACCACAATAAGATACTACTTCACACCCATAGAATGGCTATCAAAAAGACAAATGTTAGGATTGGTAAGGACATGCAGAAATTGGAGCCCTCATGCAGCTACTTTGGGAGAATGTTTGGCAATTCCTCAAATGCTAAACATCAAGTTACCATATGATCCAGCATTCCACTCCTAGGTATCTATCCAAGGAAAATAAAAACATACATCTACACAAAAACTTGTACATAAATGATTACAGCATTATCTATAATAGCTAAAAAGTGGAACAATGCAAATGGACATCAACTGATAGTTAAACAAAATGGGATATATCCATACAATGGGAAATTAACAGTTAAAAAGAATGAAGTACTAATACAAGTTACTACTTGGATCAGCCTCAATATCATTATACCAAGTGAAAGAAGTCAGTTACAAAAGACCATATATTGTATGATACAATTTATGTGAAATGTCCAGAAAAAGTAAATCTATAGAAACCAAAAGTAGATTAGTGTTTGCCTGGGCAGAGAATTTGGGGGAGAGAGACAGAAAATGGGAGTGACTGCTCATGGGTAAAAGCTTTCTTTCGGGGGTGATATAAATGTTTTTTAATTAGATTATGTTGATGATGCACAACTGTAAATATACTAAAAACTGTTGAATTATACACCTTAAATGGATAAACTTTTGAATATGTAATTTGTAACTCGAAAAAGCATTATGCTAAGGAAGCCAGATTTTAAAAATTACATATTGTATGATTCTATTTTATGACATTGTAGAAAAGGCAAAACTATAAGGATCAAAATCAGATTAGTGGCTGCCAGAAAGGGGAGGAGACTAACCATAAAGGAGCACAAGGAAACTTTATGTGGTGGTGAAAATAGTCTATATATAGTAGTTACACAATTTGTATACATTTGTCACAATTCAAAGAACTGCATTCCTATAAAGGAGTCAATTTTACGCTATGTAAAATGTTCCCTGATAAATCTGACTTTTGAAAAAGTTAAGTTTACATTATAGGAGAAGCTGAAAACAAGAGCAAAAGAATAGTGGAAACTTTTAAAATACATCAGAATTAACTCTTATGATCCATAACATACGTGTAATATGCCTCCTACGGATATCAATATTGCCTATGATAGAGTAAAAACATAGTCATATACATGAAGACCACGGCAGAACCCGCCCCTTATATTTTGAGATCAAAGTGTTTTTTAAAAGGCCCCCCTCAAAAAAGACAAACTAGTAAAAGTCAACATAAAATTTTAAAATGCTATCTGGCCAAGTTCACTAACTTAGGGGAGAAAATGGCATTTACCATAAAATAGGGTCTTGAACTTTTTTGTTGTTGAGACACCCAAGTCTAATCAAAGCAGAGTATATCCTCTAGACTGTGATACACCTTAAAAAAAGAAAAAGTAAAGCTGTATTATTAACGTATATACAATGATCTGCATTAAGTAGGGGAAAAGCTAAAGAGAAGACTTTATTAGCAATTAGTAATTACTATTCAGGGAGAGAGTAAAAACTGATTCTGGTAGATACATAATGAATAGAACTCTGCTATTGGACAGGGATACCTTATAGGCTTTTACATGACATAGAAGAATTTCCCTCGATATCATTTGATTCCCCTTGCCTTCCAAAACAACTTTCTAATTTGGTTTTCCAAAGTCTCTGATCCTAAAAGAAGTGCCTACAATGACAGAAACTAGTATTCACTACCCCAATATAATAAACTGAGATTCTGGATTACAAAAAAAAAAAGCTCTATGATTTTGATTAGCGTGACTCAATCCTCCAGCATCTGATCTGTGTTGAATGAGTAGATAAAACTATATTTTGTGTTCTGCAAAATTAAGGGCCAGATCATAGACTGAAACAGTCACCAAGCTCTTCCATTAACATCCGATCTTTAAAAGGAATGTTTGCATTTTTAAAGACTATTCTTTACAATGGGAACACCAAGAAAAACACTATTGTGTTGTGGACAAATTTCTTGTGAACTATAGAATGTTTGTGCTAAAAGAGAGTGGAGGAGGTCTCCCATTTGAGTCTCATTTTACATATGAGAGGTTAAGCTGCACCTGAGAAGTTGTTACCTGCTCAAGGCTTCAAAGTTAATTCATCAGAGAGGCGGGCTTTCATACAGGTCTCCCAACTCCCACAAATCAGTGTTTTTTTTCCATTGCACTACACTGCCTGCTGCATCACAGAGCAGTAAGAAAGCAGGTCATACAGAATCCCAGCTCTCCCACTGGCTAGCTGTGAGATATTAGGCAAGTTATTTAACATCTCCAAGCCTCACTCTACTCATCTGTAATTAGGTACAATAATATTTTCTATCAAATGGGTAGGATTAAATAAAAGAATGCATCTAAAGTGTTTATCACAGGGTCCAAAACACATTAAGTGCTCAATAAAATTTTAATGGATCAATTAATACACATTAAAATTAAAATATGCAATATTTACATTATATCAAATAACTCTAAAACACAATAATGGCACCATGTTATGTAGCCGTACATTCATTTTCATTGTAATTATGTCAGAGAAACATTAAGGAGAGGAACAAAGAATAATAAGTAGGCAAAAACAGACTACTGAAATATTTCTAAACCCTTAATTTATCTTTTTATTAGACTATAACTGACTTTATTTTCACGCATCATATATCAAAACTTATCTACTTATAAATAATCCTACATAATATTGAAAGTAACTGGATCCTAATCAAGTGAGAAAACTTTCTATAGTCACTCTGAACCATAAATCCTAACTAAAAATAATAAACATATTTGCTCAGGAAAACTAATCACCTTTTAATTTAAAAAAAATAAAATTACATATTAGCATCACTTTAAATGTATGCTATACATTTTGATATGTAGTACTTTCATCATGTTAATTTTGTGATTTTCATGGTTATTTCCTTTTTAATTCCTGATTCATTTAGGATTGCATCTTAAGTTTCTCAAACAAGTACTTTTTAAGAACATTTTCTTTTATTATTTTCTAACTTAACTACCTACATTATGGTAAGAGGATGCAATCTAAATGTTAGCAATTGTTGGAAATTTGTTGAGACTTCCTTTCTGACCTGGCAGTTGATCAGTTTTTGTAAATGTTCCATGTATAATTGAAAATAATCAGCATTCTGCATTTATTAAATGCAGGATTCTATTTAAATGGCAGATCAAGGTTATTAATTTATTACTAAAATATTCTGCCTAATTCCTCAGCTTCTGATAGTATCTCTGACTGTGGTAATGGACTTGTCATTTTTCTCCTTATAATTTTGTCAGTTAATGTTTTATATATTGTGAAACTGTGCTGCTAAGTACAAATAAATTCATGATTGTTTTATTATCAAAAAATAATAAATAAAAACTTTATTATATTATAATTACAGACTCACAAGAAATTGTAAAACTAGTATAAACATGTCTCATGTATCCTTCCCCCAGTTTCCCCTGATGGTAACATCTTATAAAACTACTAGAGGCCCGATGCACGAAAATTTGTGCAAGAGGAGGCCTTCCTATCTTCCAGCACCCAGGACCCCAGCTGGCTTCCCCCCTGGGCTGCCCCCAGGCACTTGGGACCCAGGCTGGCTTCCCTCCAGCCCTGGCTTCGTCAGGAAGGACATCTGGAAGACGCCCGATCTAAATAGCGTATTTCCCTTTTATTATTATAGCTAGTACATTATCAAAACCAAGAAACTGTTGTGTAAATCCTATATAATAAAAGGGTAATATGCAAATAGACCAAATGGCAGAACAACCAAACAACCAATCAAAGCATAATATGCTAATGATATGCTAAGGATGCTCAACCACTCGCTATGATGTGTACTGACCACCAGGGGGCAGACAGTCAACTGGTCAACCAGTTGCTATGACCTGCACTGACCACCAGGGGGCAGATGCTCCGACCGGTAGGTTAGCTTGCTGCTGGGGTCCAGCCCATTGGGACTGAGCGAGATGGGCCGGACACACCTTGGAGCCCTCCCGCAGTCCCTCCCTGACTTGATCGTGCACGGGGAGGGGGGGGGGAGAGTCCCTCAGCCTGGCCTGTGCCTCTCACAATCTGGGACCCCTCAGGGGAATGTCGGAGAGCCGGTTTCAGCCCAATCCTGAAGGCTACTCCCCTTGGGAGGGTGCCAGGCACAGGGCTCATGGCTGGCGAGTGCTGCTGTGGCAGCTTCTCCCCATCAGGACTGACTGGGCACGAGCCCATGGCAGGCACAATGGGGCCAGGATAAGCGTGGGCAGCAGGTAGAAGATGTAGGCGGCATTGGACTGTGGGTTTCGGCCCAATCCCTGCAGGCCACCCAGAGGGACCCTACCCATGCACGAATTCGTGCACCGGGCCTCTAGTTAAAATATAATTCACATCATAAAAATTACCACTTTAACGTGGGCAATTCAGTGGTTTTTAATATATTCCTAGAGTTGCACAACCACCTTTTAAAGTCACAATAACATAATTCTAAAGACCAGAAAATCTGATGTATTCATTTTGTTTATTTGTTTGGGGTTTTTTGTTGTTGTTGCTGCTGTTGTTGTTAATCCTTACCCAAGCATATTTTTTTCAACTGATTTTTAGAGAGAGTGGAAGGGAATGGATGGGGGAGGAGTGAGCGCACAAGAGAAAGAGAGAGAGAGAAACATCAATTGGTTGCCACCCACATGAGCAAATGGGATTAAATCTGCAACCCAGGTACATGCCCTTGACAGGGAATTGAACTGAGACTTTTTGGTGGGTGAGGGGGATGCTCTAACCACTGAGAAACGCAGGCCAGGACTGATGTGTTCATCTTTAAAAATCTGTTTAGCTCAAATCAGAGGTAACTTTACATTTGCATTATTAATAATCCTCTTTATCAGAGGTAACACTTTCATTCATGCACATCTACAATCAAACTTTGTTAAGCCCCAGGTAAGACCTTAGCTACTAATGGTACAAAGATTTCAGCTCTGCCTTTCAAACAGTTCACTGTCTAAAGAGAGGTAGACGTGTACTTAAATATTTACATTTTAGTGTGGAAAGTGCTATAATAAGATCCACAAAGCACTTCCCAGCAACACTGGGGAGGGAGTCCACCCTGGAATGAGGAGGTGATTTGATGAGAGACTGGTGATTCCTGCAGCAAGAGAAAATGCATATGCAGGATGATAGGAAACAAAGCTAAAAGACTATTACTCACTAGGCAATGGGAAAGCTTTAAGGATTTTAAAAAGAAATGATCGGAGTTGCATTTTGGAAGCATGTGAAAGGTAGGAATGGGCCCACTGCTCCACAGGGGGGTAAAACCTAGACCATTTGAACCCTATATCTGGCTAGCATAAATGAGAGCCAGGGGAGGCAATGCAGGAGGCTCTGATGCCTGCCACCACTGAGGCTGCAGTAGGAAGAGGAAGACTGAATTCATTCTGATCCCTATCACACCTCAAAAACACCTGGGCACTTGTAACTTCTTGCAAGTTCCCATTTCATCCTACCTAACAGAAGAAGCCTGATGGAGTGAGGAGTGGATTCAGCTTTGTCATGCTCCAATAAAATCCTGCTGGTCATTAAAATATTGAAATATTTCTCTACAAATAGCCACTGCCCTGAGAGGCTCCTCCTCTCTTCCCTGGAACCACCCTCAACCTCCACAATTCAGCGTTCAATCATGTCTGACCCAGCAGAGGGCCCCAGACCCAGCTCCCGTGCACTCTAGCAGTCTTGGTCAGTGAGGTATTCACGGTGACTCATTGATAGTTGAATATTTTAAGTATCACTCCCACATGGGGGGCAAGTCCAGAGAGATACTTTAAAGTTAAGCCTCTACTATCACACACAGCTGCAGCAACAGAAAAATAGATCTCCAACATCCTTTCATTATCCCCAATCCAGATTCTCCCTCCAGATCCAACCAGATATTTCTCCTTAAGGCTCATCTTGCTCCATCCCAACTATTTCTCTGATTTTGATCTTTAGTGCCTCCCCTCAGTCAATTATTTCAATCTCCCTCAAATTTCACTAATTTCAGCTGCCCGGAATAAAGACTTTCCTGGCCATGATCAGTCACCATGTCCACTCAATCCCTAAGCGTCATACCTGAAGTCACGGAGACTTAGAGCCTCATTGGGTCTATTCATCCATTATGAAATCATTGCAAAAAAGTTAACAGAAAATTCTGAACATACTGAAAATTCATCTCAGTCCAGCCCCAAGATGTCAATTTATTTAGATACTAGAGGCCTGGTGCACAAAATTTGTGCACAGGGCGGGGGGGGGGGGGGCGCAGAAGGAGGGTGTTCTTCAGCCCAGCCTGCACCCTCTCCATTCTGAGACCCCTTGAGGGATGTCCGACTGCCCATTTAGGCCCGATCCCACCTAAATGAGCAGTCGGACATCCCTCTCACAATCCAGGACTGCTGGCTCCCAACTGCTCACCTGCCTGCCTGCCTGCCTGCCTGCCTGATTGCCCCTAACCACTTCTGCCTGCCAGCCTGATCACCCCCTAGCCACTCCCCCTGCCAGCCTGATCGACACCTAACTGCTCCCCTGCCGGCCCGATTGCCCCCAACTGCCCTCCCCTGCCCACCTGGTCACCCCTAACTGCCCTCCCTTGCAGGCCTGGTCCCTCCCAACTGCACTCCCCTGCTGGTCATCTTGTGGTGGCCATCTTGTGTCCACATGGGGGCGGCCATCTTGTGTGTTGGAGTGATGGTCAATTTGCATATTACCTCTTTATTATATAGGATTTGTATTATCTTAAGCTCCAATTAATTAAAATACACAACACTTGTGTTAAAAGTAAAGGACATGTATCACATTGTTTTAATGTATATTTAAATATGTTATGGTTGAATACTTTTAAACACCTTCCACCACCAACATCATCATAAAAGGTGTGACCATCACACAAAGAATTTGACAGTAAGCAAAGGTATAGCTTAGTAGTAACGGTGATCAGAAATTGTGATAAAAGGCTGTATTAAATGAGTGGCCCAAAGTATAAGTTATCATAAAACAAAGGAGATAATAAGAATAGAAGAGCTATTGTGTCAGAAAAGATGGTAGGAAATAAAATTGTGGAATCTGGAAAGCAAAGTTTATCCACTTCTGTCACTTTCTTTTCTTTTTAATATATTTTTATTTATTTCAGAGAGGGAGACATAGAAAGAAATATCAATGATGAGAGAGAATCATTGATTGGCTACCTCCTGCACGCCCTACACTGAGGATCCAGCCTGCAACCCAGGCATGTGCCCTGACCATGAATCTGTGACCTCCTGGTTCATAAATCGACTCTCAACCACCGAGCCACTCCAGCTGGTCTGTGGCTATTCATTTAAAACATGTTTATTAAATTACCCAAAGTGTATTTGAAAATAAGCAAAGAAAGTGTTGATTTTTTTCATATAAGCTATGCTGCTTATGAAATCTGACACTGCAATAGTTGGTTCAGTATCTTTATATCCTGAAACTACACCAAGCACACTTCCATTCCATTTTTTTAAAAGCCTATTTCACATGCATTGAAATCTAAAGCTTGGCATAGATTGAAGAAGTTGCACTGTAGTGCTGGAACTACCTTATGTTTTGATCAGACGCTTATCTTTCAACAGCCAAATTTCTTCTGAGTGGGCTCCCAAAGAGCTGATGAGATCTTCTGCTGTGCAGATGAGTGTGTACTGTGAAACTGCAGGCTCAATATGCCTCATAACATCCCAGGCATCATTGCCAGTCCCATAGAGTCCTTCTGATCCACAACCTTCCAATTCCATAACTCGGGGGGGGGGGGGATCTTTTGGGTTTTTCTAAAGGGAAAAATCTGAAAAGAGGGTAGGCTGGATGCCTTCTCCAGCCTAAATTACCCCTAGAAGTGCTTGAGAGCCTTAGATGACGTGATGAATTCTGCCTCCTTGTGTTGTGATCAATGTTCTTATCTGCCTGACTCGTGCCAAGCAGATTCTTACTGACACATCCTGCCTAGAGCTTTCGGAATCCTTTGGGACTCCTAAAGCCAACTCGTCCACTCAGGTGTCCTCAAAATAAGGCTGGGGTCCAGGCTCTTGAGTTAAATCAAGCTATAGAGAAAGAAGGCTGTGCACCTGCCTGGAGGCCAAGGATAACTTGCCTGTCTATGGATGCCTGGATGGAATACCAGATTGTGAGGGTTCACAATGTTTGGCTTTTTCCTACGACAAATTCAATGGAAGTGGCCAGACATGTGAGTGTGCCCTGGGGCATGCTGTTTTGATGTACCACTATTTCTTTTAGGACTTGGGCCTGTGGGCCTTTGCTAATTTATCTGGCTCTCATAATACCATTTCACAGCAAGCCTCCTTAATCTCTCCAACAAAGTGGAGTGCCCGTATTGTCAGTCATTCCCCTATTCATCAGTCTTTAGACTATCCCTTCTTTTTTTCCTTTTTCCAGAGCAAAATAACCTATTAGCATTGGCTTTCTGCCGAACACTGATTGCCCAAATGCCAAATAGTGCTTTCTTAGAGGCTCCCATTCCCAAAGCGCTAGCCTGGCATTGTTTTGAGGGCTAAAAAGTGCACCCTGGGTAAGGCTGGGAACTTTGAAGCTGGCAGGCCTGGGCTCACTGGGGAATCTAAAGCTGCACTCCTTCGTCTTCTAGCAAAGCTATTCTTGGTGGCCACTTAGGTGTGGGAACAGAAATGCTAAGTATGCCTTTTAGGGATCCATGGGTCACAGTCCTAACTGTTAATGCACAATTTAGGTGGCAATGTATCAGTTAAAGGATTTTCAAACATCAGTTAAATGTTGGAATTTGATACCCTTGTTTTTGGTCAGATAAGTAAACTGATGCCAGGGATGAGGTCTCCTGGACATAAAATTCACATGTAGTTGCTGCAGCCACAGAATTAAGACGGATATCTGAATCTACCTTTTCTTTAATTGGTGCCATTGCTTTGTGAAGAATCTTGTGTTACACAGTCTTGGAATTAGATTTAACCTAACGCCAAATGCGTTTATTTTTAGTTTAGATTGACTCCTCTGAACACGTCAAGAATGATTGAAATTTGCTGACAATAATTTTTCCTAGACAAGTAGATTTCTGTTGTTTGCCTCAACTGTACCAGAGTAAGTCAGATAAACATAGTAAAGACTAAGCATATTTGGCTTTACATTTTTAGCTTTTCTACCTAGAAGGAGCCTGCTATTCTGTCAGCCTGGAATGCCCTTTACCCACCTACCCCACCCCCCTCATAGCCCACTTTCTGCTTTGGAACTCTTTCATGACCTAGTTCAAATCTCAACTCCTTTGAGAAATATCTGTTCATTTTGAGTCCCCCACATTTGCACCGCCATAGCCTATCACCTTGTCGCAGCCCTGAATTCCAGGATGTTTTACAGTTTGCTATTTACATGTTTGCAGTCCCTCAGCCCTTAGGCACCTTTACTCCTTCCTAATCCCTCAGTGCTTTAAATTCTAAAGATTTTCTTGAAAATCAATATACAAATATAAAATAATCATATTATTTTTAGGTCAGGGAACACAAAAATAAGAGCATCAAATTGGAATTATGACCCACTGTAGAATGTTTAGAATCCTGCCCACTTGAAGATAGTTATGCATATCTGCAAAATAACCTAACTTTTACCTTACAAGGGTAGAGAACCCGGTAAGGCCATTGCGAAGAAAATAAAAAGTTAAAAAATGTAAGATTGGCCAAAACCGGTTTGGCTCAGTGGATAGAGCGTCGGCCTGCGGACTGAAAGGTCCCAGGTTCGATTCCGGTCAAGGGCATGTACCTTGGTTGTAGGCACATCCCCAGTAGGGGGTGTGAAGGAGGCAGCTGATCAACGTTTCTCTCATTGATGTTTCTAGCTTTCTATCCCTCTCCCTTGCTCTCTGTAAAAAAATCAGTAAAATATATTTTAAAAAAATGTAAGATTGACTCTTGGCTTCTCCTTCTCATCTTTTATAATTCAGTCAATCAACAAGACTCATCAACTTTGTCTACTAAATCTCTGTATAACCCATTAGTAGTGATTCTCAAACCTCAGCAAACATAAGACTCACCTGAGAGACTTGCTAAAACAGATTGCCGAGCTCTATCACCCAAGTTTCTGATTTATTAGGTCTGCAGTAGGGCCAAGAATTTGCACTTAACAAGTACCCAGGTGAAACTGAATCTGATCATCCACAATCCATACTTTGAGAAGCCACTGCTTTAACCCATCTCTTACTCTATTCCTCTTGCTTTTAACAAGGTTCACAATTTCTACAAAAGGAAAAGGGGCCCTGAGTTGTGACACAATAAGGTGGCTCTAATAAGACATAATAGCTAGGTTTGGTCCTGATCTTGAATGGTTTCCCTCGGTAAGCAGTGATTGTCTGAGGCTTTGAAACAATCCTTAATATATAGGAATGAATCCTAAAGCATTTCTGGAGTGGTCTAGAATGTTTCTAAATATGGACCAGCAGATGAGGTCATGGTTATGCTGGGAGTCAGAAGTAGAGGAGGGGGAATAAAAGCTATAATCACTGTCAAAGGGGTGTTTTCTGTAGACAAGTGAATGGAGCTATTGTACACAAACTCAGTAGTTGCCAAGCATGTGGCCTCATTATTTTGCCTGTATGAGCATGGCACGGAAGGATCTCCTTAGAGGACTTATTTCACACAAGTAGTGTCTAGTTTGACGTTAGCAAGCAAAAGCCTGGAGAATTTGAACCTAAGAGTCTTTACAAGTTCCTGCCTTCCAAACCCAGGATGTTATACAATTAAGTTGGAAAGACCACAAAGGTAAAACACCATTCTTAGAAATAGTATAGCAATTATAATCGGTGAAAGACCAATGCAAGAGCCCTATCTTGTTCAAAATGTTGACAACAATAATGAGGATCACAAGGCGGTCTTGGGAGGCAAGGGGTCCATAATGTAAATCTAGAAGCTGGCTCCCACCGAAACTGTTCTCTATCTTTGGCTCTACCTATATTAAAATGTTTGTAGAAGTTCAAAAAGTTGTATTGCCAACCTAAGACCCAGGTACGAAGGACATGACAAGGTGTTTTGCATTTCTAACAATTACCCAGGTGAAACTGATGCTGATCATCCACAAACCATACTTTGAGAAACCACCGCTTTAACCCATCCCATGCTTTGGTACTCTTCGTATTTCTCAGCTGCATGAGAAAACCATTAAGGTGGTTGGCCTGAGCCCCAAAGGTTAAAAGGCAGAGGACAGAGGGGCAAGAACTGCCCCCTGACCTCTAGGAGAACAGCACCCTCCTCCCTAAGCACCATGTAGTGAGACCGAGAAGCTGTAAGGTTGTTGCCAATCCTCCATGATAGTCACATCTGTTGGACAAGCTCTGGCGAGGCACAGCTGAAGAAGAGTGACCTCCGAGAGGCCGCTCCACGAAACAGGGTCCGCAGAGTCAGACAGAATGTTACAGATGAGACTGTCAGAGAGAAAATGAAGTCAGCTTAAAATAGACATAATTAGAAACAGGTTGGGAAGCATGGTTCACTTCCTGTTGGGGCAAAATGTTAGAAAATGAGGCTCTGAGGTCATTTTATGTGATACTGACTTAGGGGAAAGGAGTCAAGGAGGTTTCTGTGACTGGGGTAATCCCTATACTCAGTATCCTAATTCTGCCAGACCTAATGCTCCATGAAGCACTGCACTACAGTGTCCATTTGACCTAAGCCTTCTAAACCTGCAAAGATGGAGAGGAGGGACCTGAAAAGCTTGATATCCTAAGAGATTAATTTAAAAATTATAGAAGCTTTAGACTGCAGCTCCACTCATTCAACAAAAAGATAATTGCAGAAAGTTATCAGAGACCTCGAAGGCTCCATAAAATACCATATTTACATACTGTACCTCTCACCAGGGAGAGGAGTTGCAGAATGGTTTAGAAATGGATGAGCTGAAACTACAAAAAGGGTTATACAGTTGTTAGAAATGTTTACTGTTTTCAGGCATAAGAAGTTTTAGTGTTGAAGTTAACACCGCAATCATGTAGCACAAACAAATCAAAAATATTTATTGAACTATAACTATGTAAAGCACTGAACTAGGTACTATCATTCTTAGGGCTTAAGATTTACAGTTTTCTCTTGACTCTCTTCTTTATAAGTTCTAAAGTACAATCTATATGAAAATATAGTTCTAAAAGGAATTCAAAATATTTTAATATAGTAATTGTTATATCACTGGCAAATCCCTTCTAAAACTAATGCCTTGCTTCTTCTGATTGTGAGTTATACATTTTAATACCTATCCATAAACCAAATAAATAATAAAAATGACTACTTTTTGTCTTTAGGTTGTCTGATTTCATTTTGGCAAACATTTTTGTGTGTGTCATATTAATGATAGCACAGACATGATAAAGAGTCTCTGGACAATGTAGCAAAAACAAGACTCAAAAACCACATGCTCTTCTATTTTATACTATGTTGAATAGCCTCATCTAGCATATTCATTCCAAGCATTTAATAGGATGCAAATGAATACAAATACCATTGAGTAAAACTTGCTGTGGTGAATGCTTCTAGGTTTCTTTGGGATGCCACTGATGCTTCCTTAAACAGTACTTTTTCAAACACAAAAAGAATCAGAGCAAAAATAGACATCTAGAATTTACCTTCTGTGTGAAAAAGGATGGTGTGCATTCATTTTCTGTAATAAATGTTTAAAAATACACAAATTAAGAAACGGAATACAAGGGATGTTAGGATTCTGGAGGGCTAATTCTGGAACTATCTTAGTTTTAAGAATTAGTCTTGCTTATTATTGTAACAGAGATCCTGAGACAGCATAATTACTTTTAAAATATTTTTTAAAATTCACGAAAATACAATGAAACCAAGGATTCTGCTTACCAAATATGACACTGAAGTTCTTAGAAAAGACAGATCACGGTCCAGGCAATAAGTGCCCCTCTAACGCCAAAGACTTGGTGGGATAGAAGGAAAGCAAACCTGAACTCTTAAAATTTAAAGAACAGTTCTAATAAAGATTCCAATCATCCCAGCTTCGGATTTTACAATTTCATTGAGATTTATCAGAAGTCCTCTTAAGGGAACTTACAGCTTAAGTAAAACATTTCTCAACTCTATTTTTTATTTGCATAGAATAAGGCCCAATGTAAGTATAGTATATTACTCTGTTTAAATTTTCCCTATTACTCATAATATTTCTAACTAATTTTCTCTTTATTGTGAAATAAGTATTAATATTCCCGTTTTATAGATGAGGAATTTAAGGTATACACAGGTGAAGTGACTTAGGGAGAATGGATAAAGGGGAAAAGATGGGATTTAGAGACAAAAGAATCAGCCACCTGCTAGCTTTGAGCAAGTCCCTTCACCTGGCCTGTCTTTCATTTATAAAATGAGGATAAAACCACCTACCTCTCAAATGAGTGAAGCATATAGCAGAGAGCCTCGTACAGGATTAGCCATTCAACAAACATCAGCTCTCCCACAAATCCACAATCCCATTTTCTTCAGCTGGTACAATGGGTATAATGTTGTGAGGTACATGAGATAATATAACACAGGTAGAATGCCTCACAACTACAGGGCTAATACATCTGTTCTCTCCCCTAATATTGCCTCCCTTACTAAGGGTAAGGGTACAGTTACTAAGTGGATGAGCCACAGTTAATAAGTGGCTGAGCCACATCAAACCCAAACCTTAATTTCATTATAGAACTGTCTCTGCACACACACATTTTTATTAATGGTAGTACCTCATTAACTGCAAAAACCAATTTAACCTAGCTATTTAATCAGTAGTTATTGGAATAGGTTCCAGTAAAATCAAATTCATTTATAGGGTAACTCTACTTTTCAATAATCACAAAAGGGGTTAATATTTCTGACTTGAAAATATGTATTTTCTAATACATATTTCTACTGGCATTTATGCAACAAATGTTCTTAATATTTTATAAACTATTATAACCTCAAAGATAGTTAAAAGTCTATTCCTTAGGATATCGTATGCCTAAGCTTTAAAATGACTCCATTTGGTATATTGCATTCAAAGATATTAGGTAGCTTTTTTACTTTTCCTATTTTTCTACCAAGTAAAATAACAAAGTAAGGCAGTAAATGTGGTAAATAAATATAGATATGAATAAAATGAAACAGATGTGTAAAAAATATGGACCAGATCTGCATTTATGAGACAATGACCTTCAAAAACTGGCAGGGAGCTGTTAACAATGTTCTTCAACAGGGGAGCAATTACACTACAACCTTACTATGTATGTGTACTTTCATTTCTCATGGTCTACAAATACATTTGCATATCAGAAAGAATAGTTTGATAACTGTGGCAACCTTCATTGAGAGGACATAAGGCATTTTCATCACCTTAATAATCACATCCTAAATGCCAGATCAGTATAACTGCTGCAATATTAAAGGCTAGACCAATATTTTTGACAGAATTTCCTACAACTGAAATTTACCAAATGTGGCTATTGCAACTCTGCTTTTGCAGTACCCTAAGTGGTGTCTAATCTCAAGAAGCTCTGAAATACATGCCTTATTTAAATAAAAATATGGCATACAATACAATAAGGAAAAGAAGTTCAAAATGTCACCAAATTTTTTAAAAATATACGGTACTGCAATTCCTAAAATGTTGGGAATATTGCTTTAACCTAGTAAGTAGCTCACAGTTTCTTTCAATTCTGATTTTAAAACCTCTGTACCCAGTATTTTACAAATAAGCACACAAACACACACACAGAAATGCACAAGGGGAAAAGTTGCTAAGAAAAGCTTAGTCTCTGAATGCTCAGACAAGCTATATAAACAAAATGTTAATTTCACATAAAATACTGTCTTTTCTTACATTTCCTCACATAGATAAAAGCAAAAGCAATTCACAATAGTGGTGCCCCAAAATAACCATATTATATGTACTTTCGAATTCCTGTGTCTTTTAGATTTTATGCAAGAATCACCATACACAAACATGTCTAGACAGTGGACACATTACAGTATGGTCATGTTATACCAAGCTTAATTTTTAAAATTGTATTTTTAATTTTCCTAAATTTCTGTAACATTAAATTATAATAAATAAACGCAACCATATAGTAAGCATAAATCCAAAAAGTTCTGCTTAACTTAAAAACAGTATTTTTTCAATAGTAATGAAAACTACCCACAACTTTAAAGGTTCTACTAACTGGGAAAAATAACAAATTGCCTTATTGTGATACCTTAAAACCACAAGATTATCACTGGTGGAATGGAGGCATGAATTGTGTTTCATTTTTACTCTACACCTTGGCAAAAGTTAATGACCTGTCCTGGGAATTTTATTTCACCATACGTATACCCCAAAAGTATTTTTAGGAGTCATGAAGTCTTAATCTTGCACTGCCCTTAATATGCTGTTGTGTAAAGGCTTAAATTTTAAAACAAAAGGATAAATACTTTAAAAGCTCTAGACCATGTATTCAAATGGTGAAAATGTCAACTCAATATTTTCTCCTCCCCCACTAAAAAAAAACACCAAAAAAAAACTGTGCATGACATAAAGATACAATAGAAACAAAAAGTAGCATGCCACTTATTCAGCAAGGAAATAATACATGACATCTCTATCATCTTCCACTACAATAATCCTTTCACTTGATGGCTAGAATCTTTATGGCTGCTTAATCTGTACTTAAGTGACCTTAGAAAGAGATTCTGTTCTTTTTCTCTGCCCTCACGGATCCTTGGGAGCAGTCATCCCTTATGCCCAGAGCTGGTTTGGGAGGCGGGGGGAGTGGAGTGGAGAGAAGGCAGGACTGAGCACGGAGTCAGCAGAGGCAGCTGCTCTCATGCACTACCCAGCGTCTTTCTCACACACCGCTATTTTCCGCTATTGAGCATTGTCAGCAAAAAAATAAATAAATAAATGGGGACGGGGGTGTGTGTGTGTGGGGGGGGGGGTAGGCAGGGAGACAAAGAGGGTAGGACCTGGGCCGACAGTTTTTGTCTGCCACGTCTGAGGCGAGAAGCCCGCTGGTTTCTTGCTGAAATAGGGATCAGGTGAGACCCCTGCGGGTTCAACTCAATTTGCTTCTCCAGAAAGAGCAGTTTTCCGGCAGGGAGCGCAGGATCCAGCCGGGGCTGCTGGGCTACACGCCGGAGCATCGTCAGTGTTTTCCATCTCTGACTTTAGAGAGGAGGAGAGAGGACGGTGACCGCGTTCCTGGGGAAGACTACTACTCATGACGTGCCACACAGCAGTAGTGAAGGGACATTAAGCCAGAGGTTGTAAAAAGCCCTTCAGAAATACCAGGTTCTGGGAAAATGCTGTGCAGCATTATCTTATTGTTGGGGTGTTTTTTTGTGTTTTGTTTTTTTTTTGTAAGTCACCGATTCTTTCTTGCCACTGTCAACCCTGAAATCGCTGAGACTTGTTGCTAAATCTTCACCTCACGCCCCCCAGAACTGCCCAACAGAATAAGATTTGGGGAGCGAACGGCGGAAGGGGGGGCCCAGATCTTTAACACCCGGAGGGCTGGCTGGGTTGCCTTCAATAGGCCACTGTGCATGGGCTGCGCGTTCAGTTCTACCTTCAGAGAGCTCTGACTCACAAATGCTGGGGAAGGGGGGGGGGGGGGGAGATTATGACATATACCATTATCCTTCCAACCAAGGAGAGATAAGAAAAGCCTGCTAGCCGTCCTTGCTGGGCCGGAGAGCCAAAGCCTGCGCCCCCCCCCCCCCCCCCCCCCGCTCCCCGCCCCCGACGGGGCGGCCAGGGAAGGAGCCTCCAGCCCTGCCCGCCTCCCTCCGGACGCCCGCGTAAGATGCCCCCTACCCGGGCTGGCTCCAGAAGCCAGGATGAAGCGCCCTTACCCCGGGAAAGAGCAGGGAACGAGTTGGGGATCCGGAACGCGGTGACTCGCCCCGCAGCGGCGCCAAACGCCCAGTGCCTGGCCACGGACAGGGGCTCCGGAGGAGGCGCCCTGCAACCGGGCCGTCCTCCGTAGCCAGGGGCGGACAAAGCGCTGGGGTCTGGGGCGACTCCGGGCAGCGGCCAAAGGAAAGGGCCAAGTTGGCCAGACTCAGGGGACGAAGGGGTCCCGCGGGCGGGCGGCGCGGCACTGACCTGGATGGTGCAGGTGTACTCGCTGTCGTCCAGCAGCCGCACGGTGCAGCTGTACTCGCGCTCCAGGCTCCTGCTGCTGCCGCTCATCAACCTGCTCAGCATCTTCCCGCCCGCCCGCCGCCCCCGGGAGAGACGCCGCGGCGCTGCGGACCCCGGACTGGGCGCCCCTCAGCGGGGCAGCTCCGCGCCGAACCCGGGCACCTGCACCATCACCCCTGCCCGGTCGCCGCCGCTGCCTCCTGCTGGCCCCGCTCCTCCTCCTCCTCCCGGTCCGCCACCGCCTCCCCCAGCCCAGAGCAAGCACCGTGCTCTCGCTCCTCGGCGCCCTAGTGTTGGTGCCCAGCTCCTGGGGCGGGGCCTCGTCCGGCGGGGGCCCAATGGGGGTCAGCGCGGCGGAACCGAGTGGCAGCCGGTGCAACCAATTGAAATAGTAGGTTGGAATGATGGACAAGTTAGGGAAGCAATCACGGGAAAACAGTCGGAAAGAGCCAAGCCGGACCAGCCTTCCAGCGTCCCAAACGAGGGGCTCTTCTCCCTGCAATTTCTACAAATGCTGTTTCCCCTCCCCCGAGCCAGATGTGGGCACTCGCCGGGACCGACGCCTGCTGTTTGGAATACATTTGGGCTCTGCTTCAGAGGCCAAGTCCCATACTCTGCTCCGCCGCGGTTCCCGCCCTCTCAGGAGTCGGGGCGGTGCGAGCCCACAATCCCGGCACCTGCAGAATGCACGCACCTTCCGCTCGAGACCTGGAGGCTGCCCCAACCTGCGCGCTCTCCCACGTCTCCCGGACGAGCCTCTCTGCCCTAGCCCTTTTATTTGGGGGAACATCTACATTCTACAGTATTTTACAGGAGCTACTTAAGTAAGTAAAAGCTGGAGGGTTCGCGGATATTCTTAAGCACCCAGGTTTAACCGCTAGAAAGCCCTTCACTCTTCATACCCTTTGCCTCCTTCCTTTTATTTTCAGAAAACAAAAGGAGACTGGGATGTCCTCCTTCAGCCAGTATGGAGCAGGGGGAGCGATGGCTCAGTCAGTTCCTTGCACCTTTAGAACCAGAATTACGTCTTCAAACTTCTTTAACAAAACGCAAAGAAAAAATTGTCTCCTGCCCTCGGTGACCCCACATCTAAAAACCTCAGGTTACTTACGAAAACTTCACTAAGAGATAATACTCCCCCTCAACATTTTTTGTTGGAAGGAAATGCTATAAAAGAATCATATCAACACAGAACATTAATGCTGTGATAAATGTGTTAATTTAAAACAATGAAATATGCAGTTTCCTATTATTTTCATTTAAATTGTTCTTTTTTATTTACACACATAACAAAATGAAATCTTATATTGTCCTAAAAAAAAAAATCCAACCTTTAAAGTATGCTTCTTCCCTAGTGTCTTTGGATTTAGTATTTCTTCCAATTTATTTGCTTTGAACTCTCTCTCCCCGCCCCCCTTTTTTTTTTTTGTTTTTTTGTTTTTTTGTTTTTTTTGTTATCACCTCAGTAACCTGGATTGCTTTCCTAATTGGTTGCATTCTCCCTGTAGCATTTAATAGGCATAGGAGGGGGTTCCTCTTTTCAGTACAGTCCTGGAGGTGTTAGTTAAGAACCACTGAATCAAGTTTCTAGCCATAAAACCAAGTGTGAGCTTGGTTTTATGGCTAGAAACCTCTACTCTGTAGCTCGAACAGGTAACCTGATGCCTGCAACATAATAGGTACCCAATATTTGTTTGTTAAATAAAGTAAATGGAATTGATAATTACAGAATCTAAATCCCGGGGAAAGATCTGTAAAGAAGCTAAGAGAGATTCAGGAAAGTCCTGGAGATGAATGAAATTATTGATATGCCAAGGTAATATGGTACAAAAGCTCAGTTTTGTTGTGTAGTTGAGAGAAGATAATGAGATTTCAGCTAGGCAGAACTTTTGTTGAAAGAAAAGATGTTATAGATGATATTTGTGATAGAATCTATAGGAGCAAGAAAAAATATCCCAGAAGCTAGAGGGATAAATATCCCAGTGTTAGTAGGGAAGTGTCTTTAACAGTTTATGCAAATAAGCAGCTGTTAGAATAAAAACACAAAGCACCATGAGTCCAGAAAAGCTCTAAGGAACTGAATGCAACGTTTTTCCAAAGTATGACCATAGATGAATTCAACATCGATTAGATTGTGGCTGCTATGCCAGTGCATTAGGAAACATCCCTGCCCTAGTTGGTTTGGCTCAGTGAGTAGAGCATCAGCCTGTGGACTGAAGGGTCCCAGGTTTGATTCCGCTCAAGGGCACATGCCCAGGTTGCAGGCTCGATCCCCAGTAAGGGGCGGAGGCCACCGATCAAAGATTCTCATCATTGATGTTTCTATCTATCTCTGTCTCTCCCTTCCTCTCTGAAATCAATAAAAATATTTTTAAAAGAAACATTCCTGCTCAGCCTAAGAAAATCATGTTAGTTTAGATGCTCGCCTTATTGAAAAACCAGCTAGATACTCATCCATGCTTATACATAACATCCATAAAAAGCTTCAAACTTTCCCATACTCTCTGATACAGAACATTTCATAAAGGAGACAGAGGATGGACAAATAATGGGAGAAAAGCAATAATCAATCAGTTTCTGGTTAGATGTATTTCTCTATAAGACTCAAAGGGAGAGAGAAACTAAGATGGTGGCATAGGTAAACACCTGAATTTGCTGCCTCGCACAGCAACTTCAAAACTACAACTAAAAGACAAAACGGGCATCATCCAGAACCACAGGAAGGCTAGCTGAGTGGAAATTCTACAACTAGAAGGAAAGAGAAAAGCACACTGAGACTCAGAGGAGCTGTGGAAGTAAAGGCAGAGGTACGGAGGCGCGTGCAGAGAGGGCTGGCAACTGAGTACACAACTGTCTTTTTTAAGCGGGAGGGAGACAAAAGCTCCCAACTGCTCTGAACTCCAGTTCCGGGTGAGACTCTAGTGACCCAGACTCATTCGGGGAGAAACTGGACTGTCTGGCAGCGGGCAGAACTCAAGGGCGGCTTTCTCTCAGAGGTGCTTGCAGCAATTACCAAGGGACATTGAGAACCAGGCAGGGCTGAGGGGAAGCCATTGCTGTTTGCTACGCCCTGAGACTCTGCCCCATCCAAACTGTGCGCAGAGGCTTTTGCATATGAATGGCAGGGTCCTTTGAATTCTAAACTTACCTAACAAACTGCAACTGAGTCAGAGAGACCCAGAACATCCAAAAGAAGGCCCAAGGCCCCACAGCAGCTTGCATTGCTTCACAGCTGGGCCTCATCTGGGCACCTCCAAAACCCAGACAAAGAAGAGGAATCTGCAGATCTCTCCATAGCTCCTGCTGGGCGGCCTCAGGCAGAGGCTAAATTAGCACCTCCTTGGAGATCCAAGAGCCAGTGTACCCAGGGGTCAGAGTAGGACCATCCAGATTACAACTCCTCAGATCCATAAGGGACACACTCAGGGGGGCAGTCAATTCCTCCCAGTGATACCAACAACAATCAAGGCTTAACTACAACAAGAATGTGCACACAGCCCACAAAGGGGTGCACCAAGAGTGTTCACCTCAGGTAATTGGGGAGGCTGAGCCACTGGGCCCTATAGGACACCTAGCACACAAAGCCACTCTATCAACTCAGGGAAGCAGCCAAAATGCAGAGACAAAGAAACAGGTCACAGATGAAAGAAATGGAGGAAAGCAAACTACTGGATATAGAGTTCAAAACCACAGTTATAAGGTTTTTCAAGAATTTTCTAGAAAAGGCTGATAAATTTAGTGAAAACCTCGAGGATATGAAAAAAGACCAACTAGAAATTAAGCATACACTGACTGAAATAAAAAATAATATACAGAGATCCAACAGCAGACTAGAGGATCCCAAGAATCAAGTCAAAGTTTTGAAATACGAGGAAGCAAAAAACACCCAATCAGAAGAGAAAAAAGAAAAAAGAATCCAAAAATATGAGATAGTAAGGAGCCTCTGGGACAACTTCAAGCGTACCAACATCAGAATTATGGGGGTGCCAGAAGAAGAGAGAGATCAAGATATTGAAAACATATTTGAAGAAATAATGACAGAAAACTTCCCCCACCTGGTGAAAGACATAGACTTAAAAGTCCAGGAAGCGCAGAGAACCCCAAACAAAAGGAATCCAAAGAGGACCAAACCAAGACACATCATAATTAAAATGCCAAGAGCAAAAGACAAAGAGAGAATATTAAAAGCAGCAAGAGAAAACCAGTTAGTTACCTACAAGGGAGTACCCATACAACTGTCAGCTGATTTCTCAACAGAAACGATGCAGGCCAGAAGGGAGTGGCAAGAAATATTCAAAGTGATGAATAGCAAGAACCTACAACCAAGATTACTCTACCCAGCAAAGCTATCATTCAGAATTGAAGGTCAGATAAAGAGCTTCACAGGCAAGAAAAAGCTAAAGGAGTTCATCACCGCAAAACCAGTATTATATGAAATGTTGAAGGGTATTCTTTAAGAAGAGGAAGAAGAAGAAAAAGGTAAAGATAAAAATTATGAACAACAAATACATATCTATCAACAAGTGAATCTAAAAATCAAGTGAATAAAAAATCTGATGAACAGAATAAATTGGTGAATATAATAGAATCAGGGGCATAGAAAGGGAGTGGACTGACAATTCTCGGGGGGAAAGGGGTGTGTGGGGTGCGGGAAGAGACTGGACAAAAATCGTACAACTATGGATGAGGACATTGTGAGGGTAAGGGCAGAGGGTGGGGTGGGAACCGGGTGGAGAGGAGCTATGGGGGGGAAAAAGAGGAACAATTGTAATAATCTGAACAATAAAGATTTATTTTTAAAAAGACTCAAAGGGAACTAACTAAAGGCAGAAGTCTAAGGGGAACTAAAAAGAAAGAGCTCATATAAAATCAAACTGATAAATACTTTGTTTACCTTTGTTTTTCTCAAGTCTATTGCGTGGATTGCCCAGGATAGGAAGGGTTTGTTCAATAAAAGGCCTCATGTACCCTTGAAAATCAGTGTCATAGCTTTAATGAGTTTTTTAGTATAAAGGAGGTCATATTTAAAATAAAAGTCCCAAGTACAATGGCTCTGAGCTTCTATCTTCCAAATTATCAGGATGTGAGCTCCCTTTAGCGTTTCCCTCACTTCTCTAGATGGAGGAGTCCCCAGGGGAGGTACTGTTACCCACATATGCCTGAAATAACTGAACTACCCCTGCCTCTTCTTCAGATGTCCCATACCGTGATGTTCTAGGACACTGAGGTCTCTCCAGCCAGTGCAACCTCCAGCATTGCCTTGAGATGCAGCAAGAAGGGCACTGCCCTCTCCACCAGACATCACACAAAAAGTTCCTTCCCCTCCAAGCACAGTTAAGATCACTATTTTATATAACACTATTAGAAAGGAAAAATAATCCAGAGTACTCTGCAGGTGTCATATGGCTACTCTCAAAGCACTTATGGACTACACACAGGCCTGCCTTAGTGTTGACTTTTAGCCTGAGTCCATATGGCTGAAGATAGATCCCCTTCCATCAAGAGTTCCGCTGACCACGTCTTGGGCATCCAGGTCCAACCACTGTGAAACTGAGAAGAAAACAACTCTCCTTGCCCAGTTTAAAGTCCACTTTCAAAGCCCTATTTTCTGTCCCAGATGCTGCCTGTCTCTAGGAAGACTGACCATGAGAATATCTACCCCTTTAGAGGACACCCACCCTCCATCTCCAGGAGTGTGACCTTGACCTCTGACCCAACTGGACTATCACCTTAGAACATAACAGTCCAACATAGGCACATTTATCACAAAGATTTTCAATTTTAACATGGAGGTCCAAGTAGAACCTCACCAAATCAGTCCAGTCCCTTTGCATAACTATTTCTCTGATAAGCAGCAAGGATCATGACAGTCTTTGCTTTCTTGCATCTTTTATATCCCAGCTTCTGTTCTCCTAAGAGCAAGAACTCAAACAAGGACATGCACATCTTCACAGAAACAACAATATATTCACACACACACACACGCACACACACACACACACACACACACACACCCCTTATAGATTTGGTGTAAATCTACAGAGAGCAGAAACCATTCTGTTCTCTTCTGCGTCGATGTCTGCAGAAGCAATGCTTATGTTCCACACACAAACATTTGCCTATCCAAATGGAACACTCTGCTTCTCAGACTAAAGTATCTACATTAAGGTTAATGGTTATGTTATAGTTTTCCAAGAGTAGTACATGTATGTATTGTTTAATATGAGTAAATAATTCACATAGTTTTCCCAAAGCAATCTGCCTCTGAAGAAATGTTTGTCTTTTCTTTTACCAGGACATAAAAACACCTACAGTGTAAGAGACAGCTTTTCTACCGTCTATCAACCTTTAGGATTTTCAGTTTAGTCCCTGTTACATTGAGAAGTATTTTTATATGGAAATATAAGTGCAAACTACAAACATTTATTGAGCATTTACTATGTGTTAGGCCCATACTCTGTGACAGCTTTCCAGAATACATAAGACATAGCCCAGAGAATATGGGAAAAAGGAAATCTACAAACCCAAAAAGTTAACAGTCTAGGAGAGCATGTTAGATGTGTGTAGAATTAGCTATAATACAACACATGAAACATGAGCAAAGTACTACTGAAGCACAAATTGTATCATTACTTAAGCATGGGAGACAGCGAAGCCTTGCAGAAAAAGCATTTGAGTTGGGCCCTCAGAAATAGAGTAGTATCATGATCGGTGCAAACAGCAAGGGAAGGATATAAGATGAGTGACTTTTTTTTTTTTTTTTTTGAGGAGTGACATTTTAAGTAGAGGAAACAGAATAAGAAAAACATAGAAGCACAAATGTCTATAGCATGTTTCAGAAATTGCAGGTAACCCTGGATGGATATAACATGTGGGATGCATTGGCTGAGAAGAAATGAACTGAGGCCAGATCATATAGGACCTTCAATGCCATGCTTAAGAATATGGACTCTGTTATATCAATGGGGAGGTGGGGGGATTGGACTTCTTAAAGCAGAGAAGTGACTGTATCAGACCTGCATTTGGAAATAATCATTTTCATAGCAATGTGAATGATTAAATTAGATCAAGATGAGATTATTTACTGGAGTAAAAATGCATTTTGAAAACAGTACAGTGTCTTTAAGTAGGCATCAGAAGCATTTATAATAGGTCTCTCAGATGTCATTGACAGGCCTTATTATATTCTCCAATTATGGTTCACTTTCTTTATATTTCCAGCTAATCTTCAACCATTGTTCTAGGAACAAAATGTATACAAAACAAAGCAAATTAATCCATTTATTCAAAAAAATTATTGACAGTCTACTATGTGCAAGTCCCTGTGCCAGGTGCTGAGAGAATTCAAAGATGAATAAAATCATATTCCCAGTCCTCATAGAATTTACAGTCCCATGCAATCTGCAAAATTACTTCAATAACACTTATTAAGTATTCAGTTTATATACATTAATATTCAATGCACATTGGTTTAAAAAAAGATATAAAGGGGAAAGGCAGCAAAGATATGAGAAATAGGCCAATGAACATAGGCAAAAAAATATATACAAGCAAGAGGAAATCAGAACAGCCCATAGTTCTTTCCCCCCCTCATATTTCTTGATTAAGAGTGTCAATTAACTACTTGCTCTGCAAAATGAAATAATTAACATCATTATACTTCCTCCTATCCTCTGTACCCCAACTCTCAATTTTTGTGGCTTATATTGTTTCTGTTTTGTCAGGGTTTATAGTATTTACAGTTTTAGGCAAACATATTTCCTTCATTTGCTTAGTCTCACTTCTGTATTCAACTGGGTTCAGTGCTTACCACCAGTCCTTTTATCCTAGTATCATCATTCCTTGGGGGGGGGGGGGGGGGGGGTGGTATTTGTTTGTTTTTTATTCACATCCTGGAAGGTAAGGTTTTTTTTGCTAAGTAGTTTGTTCAAGAATGGAAAATGGCCACATTCCCTGAGGTGTGTGTGTGTGTGTGTGTGTGTGTGTGTGTGTGTCCTATATAATAAAACCCTAATATGCAAATCAACCGAATGGTGGAATGACTGGTTGCTATGAACTGACCACCAGAGGGCAGACGCTCAATGCAGGAGCTGCCCCCTGGTGGTCAGTGCACTCCCACAGGGGGAGCGCCACTCAGCCAGAAGCTGGGCTCACGGCTGGCGAGTGCAGCGTCGGTGCCAGGAGCCCCCGCGCCTGCACTAAGGAGCAGCAAGCCAAGCGGTAGGGAGCAGCAAGCCGAGTGGTAGGGAGCAGCAAGCAGGCAGGCAGTAAGGAGAGAGGGGTCCTGGACTGTGAAAGGGATGTCTGCCTTCCAGCTTAGGCCTGCTCCTGGGGGAGCAGGCCTAAGCTGGAAGGCAGACATCCCCTGAGGGGTCCTGGACTGCAAGAGGGCACAGTCTGGGCTGAGGGACCCCCTCCCACCCCCAGTGCACAAATTTCGTGCACCAGGTCCCTAGTGTGTGTGTGTGTGTGTGTGTGTGTGTGTGTGTGTGTGTGTGTGTGTAACTGATTTCAGAGAGAAAGGGAGAGGGAGAGAGTCCCTGAGTTCTTTTATGTCTGCCTTTATACTTGAATAAATTTTTTTTTTTTACATTTTATTGATTTTTTACAGAGAGAAAGGGAGAGGGATAGAGAGTTAGAAACATTGATGAGAGAGAAACAACATCGATCAGCTGCCTCCTGCACACCCCCTACTGGAGATGTGCCCGCAACCAAGGTACATGCCCTTGACTGGAATCGAACCTGGGACCTTTCAGTCCGCAGGCCAAGGCTCTATCCACTGAGCCAAACCGGTTTCGGCTTGAATAAATTTTTGAATATAAATAGTACTTACGGCTCACACTGTTCACTTTCTTTCCCTCAGAATTTTGTGACCATGGCTCCGTCGCCTTTTTCCCGATATTTGCTATGGGGAAGTCTAATCTGAGTCAAAAATTTTCCCCTATAGGTGATTTTCTTCATAATTTTTCAGGCAGTGACACATACTTCCTCACCCCATCATGTTTCTTGGCTATAAATTTCCATTTTTCTTTGTTGTATTCAGAATTGAACCCCGTTCTATATACTAAGGTCTCTTTCCCCCTATTGCAATCGTTTTCCTGAATAAAATCTGTTTTTAACTACCCGAACTCTGTCCATCTCTGGTTTTCTTTAACAGTTGTTTTTGTCGAAACTGCATTCTTCACCAGTCTTTCAAAACTCTTCTTTGTTTCTGCCATGCTCGAATGGTAGTCATGTCATTCTATTTTATCTAGTTCATGCTTAGCATGGACAGACCTTTCAGATTTCCAGTTTCCTCTCATATGTACCAGTTTTTCTTCCCCCAGGTTCAGAGTTTGGAGTTGTTGCCTAACCATTTTTCTCTAACATGAGAATGTAGGATAAAGGGAAGGAAGGAGAGAAGTTGGGGCTGAGTGTTGCTCCTAAGAGTGCTGCTCTCTTGTGAGATTTCAGTTATATGGATGCCTCAGCCTTAGTCTCACCAGCCAGGAATACATTACACTCTTGTGTAATTTGTATCAGTTCTTCTGCTCAGCCTGGTTACCTGGAAAATGGAAAGCTCTGGAGGGCTTATTGTCTCTGCTGCAGGCTTGAAGTGGTAATACGCAGTTTTCTTGGATTCCCCCCTTCCACCCTCCCAGTGGTTGCTTAATCTACTATATACCCTCAGAATTCTTCTTCCCATGCTCGTGAAGGAATGAGGGAGAAGCCTCAGAATGCTGTCAACTCCCCCTTACCCCCACCCTCTTTTCCTCTCAATGGCTTCTGAGGAGTAGGGGGCAGGTGAGGAGCCACACCTTACTACACCAGAATATTGTTTATTTTATTGACCATGCTAAAAAAAAATAATAAAACATTTATGAGTAAGGTTTCATCCTTTATCTAGTGAGTTTGGGGCCTTATTAATGCATTTTTGTTGCTGTTGTTCATTAGACATCAGTGGTTAGAAAATCTATGTCTACTTCTTCTGTCCTTACTCAGAAGTTTGTCATCTAAGCTCAACGAGGTTTGAAGTAGTTGCTAACCAATGATATTTTCAGAAAGAGGTTCAAACAGAAGAGAACAGAAGAATAAACACTCCACTGTGCACATGCTAATTATTCAGTAAATGTCTGCAGAATGAATTTACCGAAGTTTCCCTGGACATAGTTCAGTTAATTAAAACTAAAAATCATTATTATATCTTATCATTTCAATTTTTCTAATATAGTAATAAGGGAGCACTCACTGTCTGCCAGAGACTCTGCTGGATACTTTACCTATATTACCTGCTGCTGTGTCAGTTGTGCTATTGCTACCATCCCCATTTCATAGATGAGTCACTTTCAGCTATCAAGAGGCAAAACCAGGACTCACATCCAAGTCTTTGATGCCAAACACTGTTTTAAAGAACTGCATTATAAAGCCTTCTTTTTTTAGGAATTTAGTGAAAAGAGCATTGAACTTGGAGTCAGAAGACTTGAATACAAGCCCCAGATCCAACATTATATGCTATATAATCTTGGCAAGTCATATGAACTCCATTTCTCATTTGTAAAATGGGGATAATAATGTCTTCCCTGGTAGTTCTGAGAATCATGTGATTTTTGTTTTAAAATGACAGGTTGAACACATGCCTTTACCTTTGCTCTTGCTTCAAATCTACTAAAACAACAGTAAAGTGATATTTTTTAAAGCATCAACCTACAAAACCAATGTGAATAGACCGTTACTGCAGCAATGACATTTTAGAATTCAGAAAGCATACAGATGAATAATAATTGACTGAATAGGCCCAAGAAAGTTGAATTCAAACCCAGCAAAGGGGATAGCTGAAAAGCAATTTGATTTGCACATAGAACCCACAAAATATTTAGACATCTATACATCAGTTGTTTTTGCAAATGGACACAGAACTAAAGCAGGAGGATTGTTTGAAAGTCCATTTAAAAAACAGTTTCCTGCCTGGCTGACAGTAGTTGAGCTTCGACCTATGAGCCAGGAGGTCATAGTTCGATTCCTAGTCAGGGCACATACCTGGATTGCGGGCTTGATCCCCAGTGTACTCACATCAATATATTTTTATTGATTTCAGAGAGGAAGGGAGAGGGAGATAGGAACATTAATGATGAAAGAGAATCATTGATCGGCTGCCTCCTGCACACCCCACACTGGGGCTCGAGCCCGCAATCTGGGCATGCACCCTTGACCGGAATTGAACCCAGGACCCTTCAGTCCACAGGCTAATGCTCTATCCACTGAGCCAAACTGGCTTAAACAAAAAAAAATTAAAAAAAACCATATTTTTTAAAAAAATTTTTTAAAGCTTCTTAATTATGGGGACTTTCCCTGACTTGTAAAAAAAGAAAAGAAGAAGAAAAAAAAGGCAGTTTCCCTCCCCAACTCTGTGCAGCTAAGAGATATCTCAACCCCATCAGAAGACGAGAATAATTCTCTGAAAAGAGCAAAACAGTTTCTGAACCTGGGTGTGGGGGGAGGAGTTTACCAGAAATTTGAGAAATTTAATACTTCTCACATAAAACCAAAAGGACAAAACAAAACAGGCAACTTGGAGGATGGAAAGACCTAAGCAGAAAAAAAGAAAAATTTCAAAAAGCAAATTATTAGTAAATATCTTAACAGAGATAGGAGAAGAGAGGGCATCCCTTAAATAAGAAATGTGATTTAGGGGAATCAAACATATTCAGAGAATTAAAAAAGAAAACTTTATAAATGTAAAATAAAACAGAATAAATGAAACATAAAACTGAATAGAAATATGGGGGGGGGAGTAGAGGGCAGGAAATTATCAAAAGCATAATTCAAGAAAAATTTCTATACTGAAGGACATGAATTCCCAAATTTAGAGGGCCTACCAAGTGTCCAGCAAAATGGAAAGCAACAAATCCATGCCATGACACACAACTGTCAAATTTCAGAACATGAGGAACAAAAATAAGTTTCCAGAAAGGTGAAAAGTTATTTTTTAATATTACATTGGACTTCTCAACATTAACACTGGAATCAAGAAGTAGGTAAATACCCATAAATTCTGAGGAAAACTATTTCCAATCTAGAATTCTATATCCAAATAAGTTGTCAATTAGGAAAAGACATTTTAAACATGCAAGATCTTTTAATAATTTAACTTGTATGCACTCCTCCTCAGGAAGCTATTGAAGGATGAGCTCTCCAAAACTGTAAGAGCAAACCAAAAAATAGGAATACATGGTAGATTGTGTTATGTGTTGAAAATATTGCCTGCCCTCTCTATCAAGACTAGAATTTTCCTTCTCATCCACTGACATCAAGCTTGGCCATTGATTTGCTTTGAACAATAAAATAAGTGGAAATGGTGGGTATCATTGCTCTTTTCTTTCCCAAAAGATTGGAGATTGGTATGGTCCAGGTGAAGATTGTTCCTGGGTCCTGGGTCCTTACAATGTGGAGCAGAGTTGTAGCGAACTCAGAAAGTATATCTAATGACAGTGAGAAATAAATCATTTTTATTGTGAGCCACTGAAATTTTGGAGTCACTACTGAAAGAGAGAGAAAGAGAGAGAGAGAGAGAGAGAATCAAAAGCTGACTAATATATGTAGGGTCTTGGAAATGGAACTTAACACAAAAAAGAGAATAATGGTGAAGTTTAATCCCAGAATGACAGCTGTGAAGCAAGTATGAGAAGAATCAAAGTCAGAATGAAGAAAACCAGAAGGCTCTCAAAAAAAATTTTTAATATATATTTTTATTGATTTCAGAGAGGAAAGGAGAGGAAGAGAGAGATAGAAACATCAATGATGAGAGGGAATCATTGATTGGCTGCCTCCTGCACGTTGGACCGAGCCTGCAACCCAGGCATGTGCCCTTGACCGGAATCGAACCTGGGACCCTTGAGTCCGCAGGCCGATGCTCTATCCACTGAGGCAAACCGGCTAGGGCTCAAATGTTTAAAAAAAATGAAATTGATCATGATAAGTGAAGTAGTCAATCAGAGAAAGACAAGTATCACATGATCTCATTCATATGTGGAATCTAATTAACAAAATAAACTGATGAACAAAGTGGGTCCAGAGATATGGAAGCATGGAACACAGTGTGGAATCTCAGAGGGAAGGCAAAAGAGGACCGGTGGGTGGGAGGTAATCAACCAAAGACCTTGTATGCATATATGCATAACCCATGGGCACAGACAATAGGGTGGTGAAGGCCTGGGAAGGGGAGGGGCAGAGGCAGGCTGGAGGGGGTCAATGGGGGAAAAAAGGGAACATATGTAATACTTTCAACAATAAAGATTTAATTAAATATATATGTAAAAGAAAATGAAATTGACAGATTACCTAATGTGTTTGACTATATTGCAAAGAAATGCACCTTTTGGGGAGAATTTGGTTATGAGTTACCAATAATTATATTAAAACAAAGTAAGTGAAAAATAAAAACAAAGTATTTATTAACTTCAGGGAAAAAATAGAATGGAAAGGTAATCATAATATGTAAATATTTACAAAATCATAAAAATATAAATATTGACTTAATGTAACCACATTATGATATAACTATATTGAAGAATGAATAGAAAAAAGTTTGTAAGTGTGTGATTGGGGTAGGCTGGTGGTTGAGGTAGTTGAAAAAATACATCTTTCAACTATTTTTTTTTTTTTTATCAAGAAGTAGCAACATAAGCTTAGGGACTCACTGTTTTCTGTAATAGGCCTTGCAGAGAACTATTTGACTGAAGCAACCATAATGCACAGTTTTCAATGACTCAGAGGCTGGTTCTCCAGTTCATGTATCATCTTAGACTGGGGCCTAGGGAATCCCTGTTTTCTGTATTAGGCCTTATAGGGAACTATTTGACTCCTAAACTATGTGTGTGTTTCACTTTGATAAAAAATAAACACTAATCTTAAACATTGCAGCACAGGGGCAGCTTGAGGCTTAAGAACTCAAAAGATACAAAAAGGAAATGGAGACTAAGGAGAAAATAAACAAATGGGACTACATCAAAATAAGAAGCTTCTGCACAGCAGAAGAAACCATCAACAAAACAACAAGAAAGCCCACTGCATGGGAGAACATATTTGCCAATGATATTTCAGATAAGCGTTTAATCTCCAAAATAGAGAACTCATACAACTTAACAAAAGGAAGATAAATGATCCAATCAAAAAATGGACAAAGAATCTAAATAGACACTTTTCCAAAGAAGACATACAGAAAGCCCAGAGACATATGAAAACATGTTCAAAGTCACTAATCATCCAAGAGATGCAAATCAAAACAACAATGAGATACCATCTCACACCTGTCAGAATGGCTGTCATCAACAAATCAACAAACGACAAGTGCTGGCGAGGATGTGGAGAAAAAGGGACCCTCGTGCACTGCTGGTGGGAATGCAGACTGGTGCAGCCACTGTGGAGAACAGTATGGAGTTTCCTCAAAAAACTAAAAATGGAACTCCCATTTGACCCAGTAATCCCACTTTTAGAAATATATCCCAAGAAATCAGAAACACTAATCAGAAAGGATATATGCACCCCTATGTTCATAGCAGCACAATTTACAATAGCTAAGATTTGGAAACAGCCTAAATGCCCATCAGCAGATGAATGGATTAAAAACCTGTGGTACATCTACACAATGGAATACTATGATGCTATAAAAAAGAAAGAACTCTTACCATTTGCAATAGCATGGATGGACCTGCAGCGCATTATACTAAGCCAGTGGTCGGCAAACCGTGGCTCACGAGCCACATGCGGCTCTTTGGCCCCTTGAGTGTTCTAACGCCACTTCTTCAAAATAGACTCGCCCAGGTGGAAAACCGACTTCTGTGCATGGGCCACGAAGTTTCAATTGCACTGTACGTGCGCGCCTGCACGCATATGTAAAACTTCAGATAATAAAAAAAATTTATTATAGTAAACCAATGCAGCACACTTTTATACATCAAAGAAGGAGGAGAAGAAGAAATGAAAAATAAGACGAGGAAGTTTGGAAGCATTTGTCAAAAATAAAGCACTAGGAACATTTACAGTGACTGGAAATAAGTTAGTAGCCTGAGTAGCTTAGAAGCAGAAGAACATAATAAGTAAGAACACAGGCTCTAGGTTCCAGCAATCCCTGGTTGAAATTCTTGCTCTACTCTGTACTAGCTGTGTGACCTTGGGGATATTGCTAAACCTTGGCTTGGCATTTGCAAAACAGAGATAATAATAGTCTCTCTTTCATAGAGTTGCTATAAGAATAAAATGAGGTAAGCCCTTGCAGAAAGAAAACACTGGAAAAGTTTAACTAATATTGATCTTTCATGCCCTCATCTTCTCTATGAATTAGTCAACATTAAGTGCATGGCTAAAAGGCAATCAGTAGAAGGAAAAATCTGAAGGAAAAATCTAAGACGACACTGGAGAACCAGCCTCTGAATCATTGAATATTGTGCATTATGGTTTGTTTCAGCAGCGGTAATTGGTAAGCCAATTGCCTTAGAACTACAGCTGTTTACTGCCTTTCTCTATCCTTTTCCCTTTTCTTCTCCTTCATTTCTAACCATTGTCATTGTCATCATCTTTTTTTCTTACATCATCATCTTTTAATGCATACTGAGTATCTCATTCATTCAACAAATGTTAATTAAATGCCAAACTCCCTTTAAAAGAAGTCTCTGATTCCCATGTACTCAGCTTATCTACTTACATAAGTTAGACAACAGGTTAAGATTGTTGATATGAAAGGAGTTTTTTTTCTTCAACAAGAAGTTGTTATGACTGATGATAGGTATAGAGGCTTATTAATCCAAGAGCAACCACAAAGATATTTGACCAGCGTCCAACTCTCATAGAAGATGATTTTCCTCTGCAACTGGTGCAATTCTGATTTCAAAAGCCTTTCTGCCTCCCTAATCTGATAATCACAAAACATGATTTTTCAGATTAGATTTTTATGTCATGCTAAGTAAGCCTAGTTCTTTCTTGCATGATAGGAAGCAGGGGTTTTTTGTTTGGTTAATTGGTTGTTTTGGGTTTTTTGTTTGTTTGTTGTTGTTGTTTTGTTTTTGTTTTTGTTTTGTTTTTAGAGAAAGGAAGGTAGAGGGAGAGTGGGATAGAAATATCAATGATGAGAGAGAATCACTGATTGGCTGCCTCCTGCACGCCACGTACTGGGGACTGAGCCCGCAACCTGGACATGTGCCTTGACCGAGAATCAAACCATGATCTCCAGGTTCATGGGTCGATGCTCAACCATTGAGTCACACTGGCCGACAGAAGCAGGCTTTTTAAGGACTTGAGAAAGGGGAAACTCCCAATCTCTTCGAGTTTATTTCCAGAAAAAACCTAGGGTTTCTGTATGGCATATAGATCTTTTTTATTTTCTCTTCTACCCATTACTCAGAGATGTTGTCTTTCCTTCATTGAGAGAAGGCCCAGAAGTTTAATGATGCTTTCTGTGACTCAACATGATAACCGGAACAGTGAGCCAAGATGTTTTCCCCGGGGTCATGTCTCCCGATGCCGATGCCGACACTGAAGAATGATCTCCGTGGACCAGGAGATTTAAGCAAAACTGGAAATTTTATTACAAGCAGATTCAGACTCCCCTCATGGGGAGGGGGCCCCAATAATGGGCTGCCCCCTAAAGGCTTGTAGTCCAGGGGTATATAGTCTCTACAAGCCTGCTCTATGTCTACCTGTGTTGTCACCTGATTGATTCCCTCAATTGTTCTTGCCCAGCAACGGACCTGAACTGTCCCCGTTTCTATGTTCTTTCTCTGTTCCTGTGCTGAATTTTCTGTTTCTGTGTGCCAGTTCACTTTATTGTTGGCCCTCCCTTGTTTTCCCATGTCCCGCCCCCCCCCCCCCCCCCCCGCCCCTTTGAGTCCAGAAGCATTTTATTATTTCTGCTTGGTTGGTTCCTGTGGTTAGGTTTGCTCAAACTGCCGTGTCTGCCCCTGCCTATGTTCCACCTGCCTTTGTTTTCCGCTGGACCCCTGCCCTGTCTGCGTGTGTTTCAAGTTAACCCTCTCAAAAGTTGAGAAGACAAAAGAAACTGCCTAAAGGACTGCCTCACTCCCTCATGCACATCCTGGTGTTCTTTCTCCCTCCCCTTTCCAGCTCCCCCCCCCCCTTCTTATCCATGCAAGTGGACCCATTGGACCAAAAGTTTCCACCCAACCCTATAAGCATCCGGAGCAGTCTGTATCCCAACATCCAGTATAATGCGCCTTCGCTGATATGGTTCTGATCTCATGCTGCAATTCTGACACAGAACTACCTCCAGTTTCTGAGATCTGGCCCCACTTTTGGTGTCTGAGTTCCTTTCTGGTTCCTTCAGTTGACACCCTTGACTTGATACACTAAAAAGTCAGTTCCTCTGAGAAAGGGTCTAATGTGTTCTTACTAGTCCCCCATTCTGGATGCTGCTATCTACAAATAGCCTGAATCAAACAGCAGCCTGTCAGCCCAGATTTCTGAATATTCCCTCTCCTAAATTACCCAGGACTGTGCTGTCTACCTTAGAAAAAGTCTCTAACTCCTAGTTATTCCTCCTTCGTGCCAACCACTTCCCGAGGCTCCCTTCCTCTTCCTATTTCCACACCCATCTGATGTGCACCAGTGAGGCAGGATTTCTTCCCAGGACCTACAGCTGGGTCCACCTTGTACCTGTCTTGACCTTGTCCACTTACAGTTAATCAGAACATGCTGGCCCTGTTCTAAGATAAGACAGTCATCCAACCAACCTACTAGGAAGAATGTGATTCTCATAAGGAAATAGGAAGTCTGATCTTTGAGTTCAAGGCAGCTTGCACATGTATGACTCTATACTGGGGGGAGGAACAAACTTTCCTCTACCCTTAAGGTCCTTCTGGCTGGTCTAATAATCAAATAGACATGAGACAGATTAACGACAGAAAATGACCAAACTTAATACATACACAGGTATGGGAACCCCGCATACGTGAGAGTCAGAGACCCTACATGCATAAGAAGTTCAGAGATAGAAAGGGGGATGGGGATATATAAGACATCCTGAGCTAGGAAGGAGGTAACACACCTTGGAGGCTTCAAAGGGGGATGATAAGAAGAGCAGATATTTAGTAAATAAAAGTTTGTCCAGTCCTACAGGTGGGTTAAAAAGATTATCAGTGAGAATCTCTTACTATGGGCAAGGCTCTAATTCAAGTTCTTCTAGGACTAGGTAGTTAAAGGGAGGAACCCAAGTTTCTCTTGAGCCTGAAGCTAAAGTTGCCTTTAGCTCAAAACAATCTGAATACTATAGAAGCACATTTGGAGTAAGTAGCTCTGAATCCCCACAATACCCCTCCTTACATATATCTATTTTCCTACTTTTGAGTCCCTAACTGGGTTTAAAATGATATTGCACTAATTAGAATAATTAGTTCCATTGGCTGAAACTTTAAGAAAATATAATATTTTGCATTGTGGAGTGTAATAATGGCTAAGGATACATACTATATGCTAGGCACTGTATTAAGTGTTTCATATAATCCAACTCATCTAATCCTCACAGCTACCCAGTAAAGTAGGTGCTTTTATTATCCCCACTTCACAAATGAGAAAATTAAAGCACAGAGAGTTTAAGTAATTTACCAAAGGTCACACAGCTAGTAGAACTAATTGTTGAACCCAAGTAATTCTAGGATCACTAAACTGTACTGCCAGTAGGAAACTAAGACAGGTCAGGTAGGGGCGCTTAAGATCCTCCTGCAAAATTGACTTTATAGTCCTTAAAATAAAGGAAGTTCAGACTGATTGCTCTCCGTGAATCAAGCAACTCCTAGTACATTTGATTCCATCTGCATAATACATCTGCTAATGTAAACAGGAAAGCAGCCAAGTACCAGTAAAGTGTGTTTTGTATTTATTAAACAATACCATAAAATTCTAATGAAAACCCCTATTGTAATTCAAACTTGATATTTTTTGTTGGTATTCAGAAACTGGCCCAGCTGTTTCTCCAGCTGCCTGGTAATTTGACAGAAACAAAATCAGTGAATCAGTTCAGATTTTGAAAAGGACAAAGCATGTCTTTTTGTCTTCATAAGACACCTACATTTAAATTACAATGCAAAAGTAACCAGGCACTGTGTGAGCAAATTTACATAATTGGTGTCAGGGGTCTAACACTGAAGCAAACGGGGGCTAAAAATTGATGGGACTGATAGAGCTGATTATTCTATCCATCTTAGCATCTTTTCAAGCCCTTTTATAATGGAGACATTAAATTACTGTGCATATCTCCTTCATGTCTAGCTATATTATTAGGGCTTAATTAGGTTAAAGAAAGAAAATACAACCATACGGTTTTGCATGTTTGGACTTTGCCTTTTTGTTTAGAACATACATAGTAAAACGTGTGTCCATTGCTGCAAAGATTTCATGCCGTTCAGCATTTCTTTTTGACCCATTTGCTCACAAAGCCTGCCACATCTGTTGTACTAAACCGCCAGTTTACCCACCAGAAAACTAATGTGGATAGATCAAGCAAAATTTTAAAACATCTGCAGTAAATGTGGCCTATGTCCTTCATAGATGTTCTGTGTGGAGAAAAACACTATCTTAATCAGAGATAATTGTTTGCAAGGAGTAGACACCCAAACTAACCTCTTCAAGCACAAGGGAGTGATGCTTATTGAAAAGATACCGGAGTATCTTTTGGAGCCAAAGCTGCAGGACAGCCAGGTCTTGATGTGGGACCTGACATGGAACGTGAACGTTGGGCAATAAAGGTGTTCTCTTCATCTCTTCTAGGCTCAATAACATCTCCTTTTTCTCTGAAGATTGGCTTTCTTTGCTTCAGAATCCCCCTGGTAGAAAATGGCAGTCCAGCCCCAGCTCTGCATCACCTACTAGCTCCAGTGCCCAAGACAAGCTAAACCAAAGACGCTGCATCCCTATTCCCAATATCCAGGAGAGAGGATGTGATTAACTCAGCTTAGGTCCGGCGTCTTCCTCTGGTCCAATCAACTGTGACCAGGAAGCCGCATCACATGGATACGGGGCTGCTCTTCCCCTTTAGCAAGTGGAGCCAGAAGGCATTCTAAAAGGATACACTACAACACATTGTTGCCATTCTTTGGAGTTAGATGATGATGAACTACAGATGTGTTAGCATTTAAACCTTCTTAGATCCACACTTTATCTATCCCAGCATATCAAACCCACCTTTGTCTCTACTGATAACCTTAAACACTTGAATTTCTCATGTTTGCATCCTGCCAAATTCACCAACAAAGTGTTAACAGCTAGTTGTGAACATTTGTCAACTTATACATTTGACCCTCTCTCCTTCTCAAGGAGGATTTCCTAGAAAATTTCATTTACATGCTTCAAGAAATTTCACAAGCAATGCCTGCAAATACCTCCGCCCTTGCCCCCAAGCTAGGTGATCAGTGACCTAATACAATACACCAGGAAAGCCGACCTACACCTTTTAGTTAGACCCTCCAAACAAATGAAACCAATGTAAATGCATCTGCTGTGAAATTATATAAAAGGAAAATATAAAGTGATAACCTTGTTAATTAACACATTGTAATTTTGACTTTCCAGCTGGAAATGCAGTCACTTCATTAAAATATAGCCATATCATTGTCAATTTCAAGTGACATTTTGGGAAAGAATAAATGATGATCCATCTAACGACTGAATTCAGCCATGATATTCCTGTCCAATGCCCTTTAGCCCAGACCAAAGCCCCTTTCTAGTCTAATGAAAAAGTGCTAATGTTCTCAGTTTTTAAATTTTCAATTTTCACAATCTATGTGAAAGTCTCTCTCTGGCACCTAGAGCTTCTTTGCATATGGAGGATAAATAAGTTCCTATGCTGAATAGCTTTTAAAACTCACTTAGTAAGAACTTAGAATTTTAGGAGCTGAAGATAGAGATGATTTTCAAATTGCATCTGTGCAGAAAATGCTGACTATAGGTACTAGTCCAGGAATAACTACAGCCATTTTTTTCTTCTTATATTTTCCAAATGAGTCATAAAGGACCCTCTGCATTCAAATAGGGTGTCATGAAATGGGAAAGATAAAATACAGAAATTGGACACTGCTGTCTCTTCTTAATGAATCCACCTTTTGGTTACCTAGTGTGAGGCTAGAATAGCCCATCTAAAATAAGAGTGAGTCGGACTCAACGCCAGCCATTTCCAGTGCACTGTTGTGAAGCACCTTTCCCTAGGGGAAACACTGCAGTGTCGTCTTTGAGAATGTCTGGCCCAGGGATTCTGAACCCTGTCTGCAAATTAGAATTTCCTGGAGGCCTTTTTGTTTGTTTGTTTGTTTGTTTGTTTGTTTTTATTAGTTCATGTCTTTTATTAAGCCATACACAATTACTTGTCTTCTGGTTTGTTGAAGCAATAGGTGGGACAACATTTGCCACAATAATGTCTGTCAAAGTGGCTGGCCATAAAAACTCCAGCACCACATTCATCTGAAGGGCACTCCCAACGAAGGCAACTACTTTTGCCGTTCTCATCCACTTTGTAGTATTTCAGGACAGCCAGCTTAACTTTCTCTTATGCTTATTCTTCTTGGGAGTGGTGTAAGACTTCTTCCTTTTCTTAGCACCACCACGAAGTCTCAACACAAGATAAAGAGTGGACTCCTTTTGAATGTTGTAGTCAAACAAAGTATGTCCATCTCCCAGTTGCTTGCCAGCAAAGATTAGTCTTTGCTGATCAGGAGGAATTCCTTCCTTATCCTGGATCTTGGTTTTTACATTTTCTATTGTATCCGAGGGTTCAACCTCGAGAGTGATGGTCTTCCCCGTGAGGGTTTTCAAGAAAATCTGCATCTTGGCAGTGACTCCACTGCAGATGGTGGATCTGAAAGAGAGAGAAACATCAACTTCTTGTTCCAGTTATTTATGCATTCATTGGTTGATTATTGTATGTGCCCTGACCAGGGATTAAACCTACAGCATTGGCATATTGGGATGATACAGGACAGTATAATATTTCCAAGCCTCATAAAGGAAATGGTCAAGATTTCCCATGCCAAACCATGATGATTGGACACATTGCCAAATTCTCTAATCTACCATGACATTTGGATACAGTGTACAAAAAAAAAAAAAAAAAAAAAAACACAAAAAACAAGTGTAACTTCACAGTTGTAATCAAGCACAGCATTTAGAAACTAGAGGCCCAGTGCACGAAATTCGTGCACTGGATGGGGGGGGGGGTTTCCCTCAGCCCAGCCTGCACCCTCTCTAATCTGGGACCCCTCGGGGGATATCCCTCTTACAATCTGGGACGGCTGGCTCCCAACTGCTCACCTGCCTGCCTGCCTGCCTGCCTGATTGACCCTAACCACTTCTGCCTGCCAGCGTGATCAACCCCTAACTACTCCCCTTCCAGCCTGATCAATGCCTAACTGCCCTCCCCTGACATCCTGGTCGCCCCCAACTGCTCTCCCCTGCAGGCCTGCTCGCCCCCAACTGCCCTCCCCTGCAGGCCTGGTCGCCCACAACTGCCCTCCCCTGCAGGCCTGGTTCCCCCCAACTGCCCTCCCCTGCTGGCCTGGTTGCCCCTAACTGCCCTCTCCTGCCAGTCATCTCGTGGCAGCCATCTTGTGACCACTTGGGGGTGGCCATCTTGTGACCACATGGGGTGGCCATCTTGTGCAAGGGTGTGATGGTCAATTTGCATATCACCTCTTTATGATAAGGATTAGAGGCCCGGGGCATGAAATTCATGCAGGAGTACTGTCCCTAGGCCTAGCCTGCGATCAGGGCCATCCCCCCCCCACTGCCACTCACCCTGGTTCCCAGTTTGCCATCGGGCGATTGGAGCCTAATGGCCAGGAGGGGAGGGACCAAGAGGTCGGCCGGTCCTGCCCTCTTGTGGCCCTGCCCCTGCCACAGGTCGCCCTCTGTGTGTGGGGTGACAGGCAGGGCGGGGGCCTTTTCCTGGTGCTGCCCACATCCCCTGCCACCCACCCCTGGTTCCCCGTTTGCCATCGGGTGATGGGAAAGGGACTGAGAGGTGGTCAGTGCACCTCATAGTGACTGGTCGAGCAGTCGTTCTGGTTGTTCTGCCATTATGGTCACTGGGCTTTTATTATATAGGACAGCTAGGAGGCCCTAAAGGAAATAATGCTTAGGGAAAGTAAGGAATTTAACTTTTGACATTATGACTCAAAGTTAATATGATGCCTCTCTTGTTTCTTGTTGCAATTAAGTGCAGCAACTCCCATTGATTAGTTACCAAACTATTTTTGGTGTAAAAGCTTGGAAGGTTTTAGAAAGCCTTTGGTTCCAAAAACATAAAAATTGGGTTCTTGCTCTATGTTCTATTTTGGAGAATAAACCCTTTATTCCAAGGGATCCCAAGCAGATCACTTTAAGTCTGTGGTTATTAGAGCTTTATCTTAAAAATTCCATTACGTGCTTCCCACATACCTCTGTCTCTTTGGTTTGTCTGAATTCACCTTGAGGACAGAGCTTCCCGCTTAGTGATATGGCACTCCCATAATCCTCTCCTCTCATAGTCTATCCATTGTCCCTTCCCCCATCCCTGTTGGAACAATGTCAAGGCCTTGAGATGAAAAGAGTTTTTCTTCCTAGGATTATATTATTTTACGACTCTCTTCAGTTCTGTCCCCTCCTAAGTCATGGAGAAGCCTATACTTGTATGGCACAGAGAAAAATTATTCTCTCAAGATCCCAGCGATGCCTGGTTGACGTGGCTCAGTGGTTGAATGTCAACCTATGAAACGGGAGGTCATGGTTCAATTCCCGGAATGCACATGCAGGGGTTGCAGGCTTGATCCCCAGTGTGGGTTGTGTAAGAGGCAGCCTATCAATGATTCTCTCTCATCATTAATGTTTCTATCTCTCTCTCCCTCTCCCTTCCTCTCTGAAATCAAATATATTAAAATATATATATTTTTAAAAGATCACAAAGATGTTACCAATAATAAACTTTTTATTCTTGTAGATACATGATCACAGAGAAAGTCCAAAAGTTATTTTTCCTCACTCATATGTCTCTAGAATTTAATGATGAAAACTGTAGCATCTGTGCTGTTTATCACCTGTTCCTAGCTGGAAATCTATAAGGTGGGGGAAGCCCAAACATGATCTTCCCAACTCTTTTTGCAGAAGGGCAGTATTAAAATATCAGGCCTATTTCTAGTAGCCCAGAGACTCCTGGAAGTCCCTGACTGGGTCCTACAGTCTGAGACCAGTTTGTTGCAAAGGGAAAATTTTTGTGCATGACAGAATTGGATGCACATTTTCACAAAACTGGATAATACCTTTGCCGAGATAGGTGACTGATAGCTTTCTAGGCAGCATCTACTGTAGCCCTGTGCTTTCACTGGATGTCTCAGTCCCTGATCTCTTCCTACTGTTTCTCCTCACAGATACAGCTCTGTACAGTACAGCTCTTTGCTCACTTCTGGTTTTCCTCATGAAACAGTAATCTGGCTTTGACCTGACATTGCAGTACCAGGGACTGATTCTGTCACTGGGAAGACTTGAATTTCATAGTCCACCCTGACAATCAGGGAAGCAATTGGCCTTGGGGAAATTGTTCAAGAATAAGCAATACTGCTACCTTGTGGAAGACAATGGTTATACTCTGTGGCAGAAATTATTTTTTAAGTAATCTTTGAAACAGGATTGTAATGGGGCGGGAGATTTCCTTTTCACTTTGTATTTTTGTACATTGTTTGAATTGTCATTTTCACAAATGAATCTTAATTTTCAATAAGTTTAGTCCTTTAACAAGTAAGTTAAATTTCAAAGAGTAAAAAAAATATTTAGAAATAAGCCAGTCAATGAAAGAAAAATACCACATGATCTCACTCATTTCTGGATAATAAAGAACATTATAAACTGATGAACAAAAAGATAGATACAGAGACAGTAAAGCATCAAACGTACTGTCAAATTACAGGGGGAAGGTTAGGGAGAGGTGGGGGAGATAAGAGATCAACCGAAGGACTTGTATGCTTGCGTATAAGCATAACCAATGGACGCAAAACTCTGGGGGGTGAGGGCAAGTACGGGAGTGGGGTGGGGGGGACAATGGTAAAATATGTACACATATAATACCTTAATAAAAAATTTAAAAAATATTTAGGCTACTTTATTTGATTTTCTACTTTTAAATTTTTATTAATTTTTAGAGATAAAGGGAGAGAGAGAGAGAAACAATGATTGGTTGCCTCCCGTACTCGCTCTGACTGGGGACCCAAACCACAACCTAGGCATGTGCCCTGACCAGGAATTGTACCTGCAACCTTTTGGGGTACGCACGATGCTCCAACCAACTGAGACACCCAGCCAAGGCTAGGCTATTTTAAAATATCCTATTGTTTATATCATTTAAAGGTTGTCCTGTCTCAACCTCTAACTAGCTGTGTACTAGTAAACTTAATAATTTGAATCTGTTTCCACATTAGTAAAATTGGGAGTTGGATTTAATGACATAGATTTAATTATTGCTGTATTACTTTTGCATTAAAATTTCCCCAACCTTCCTTTACCAGATACAGCCATTAATGTGTATGTAACCCACATAACAGAAAAATGGAAAATTTTAGTATTGAAAGCTAAATCAAGGTGGTCATTCTAACCCAGTGGTTCTTAACCCAAGCTGCACACTGGAATCCATTTAGGATGCTGTAAACATTCCAATACCTGGGCCCCACTCCAGACACGATCATTGTATTAGAATCTCTGAGTGTGGAATCTCGGCAGTAGGCATCTTTTAAAGGCTTCTCAAATGTGCAGCTGAGATTGAGAACTATTGCCTGACCTAGAAAACATCTCCTTTACAGAGTTTACAATTCTACTACCAAATTACTGTAGCTTGGGTTAATGACTATCCTCTTTTCAAATGTAAATATATCCATAAAAATTAAATGAACCAAATTTGTTAATTCAAATTAGCTTACTACTAGTAGTTTCTTGCTAACCTCTAGCCCCGTGAAGAGTTTTATCATTTAAATAGGATTAGGGGGGAAAGATAACTCATTTCCAAGTGTATCATGAAACACTTTGGGAGAGGTTAGGTCTGCATGGGCTGCAGAAAGGGAAGCAGTGAGCAACTAGAAATCATCATGAAAACACTGCAAATGTGAATATGGAAGAGGATGAACCAGGGAGTAGCAGAGGAATGGAAAGGAGTGGAAGGTGAACCAAAGACTAACTAGTTGCAATGACTTAAAATTTTGTCTAGGTCAAAAAAAAAATTTTTTTTTTTTTTGTCTAGGTCAAAGAGTATAAAATTTTAGCTATGAGATGAATACATTTGGGGGATCTAGTGTACAGCATGATGATTATATTGAACAATACTATATTATGTACTTGGAAGTTGTGAAGAGAGTAGGTCTTAAATATTCTCACCCCAAAAAAGGAATGGTAGTTTTGAGAGGATGACACTGTTAGCTAAACCTTTGGTGATAATAATTTTGCAATATATAAATGTATCAACTCAACAGGTTGTACACCTTAAACTTACACAATGTTATATATCAATTTTATCTCAATAAAGGTGGAAAATATTTTTGCTAAAAATTTCCCTTAATCCAGTCCATAATGTAATCCTTGCTAATATCAAATCTTTCAGGTTGAGTAGAGAAGGAGACTAGCTGCACAGAGAATCTTAGTATGATTTCTATATATTATTTCATTAATTAAATATTTCATGTACTGTACTTACAGTAGTCCTTTATCAGTGGGGGATACATTCCAAGACACCCAGTGGATGGCTGAAACCTGGAATAGTACTGAACTCTATGTTTTTTTCATATACACACATACACTTTACAGCTTCTCTTCAGCATACCAGAGTTTCCAACATCACTACTCTTGAACTTTGGGGCCATTACTAAGTAAAACTAGTGGCCCAATGCACAAAATTCATGGACATTAAAAGGGGATTAATTAGAGGACATATTTTAATATTGCTATTTGCCCTTTCTCCATAATAGAAGTGTCAGAGTTGAAAGAAAATTAGTAAAATGTATATGAAAATCTCCCTCCTGTCAGAGTCTGGGGCGCACCATGGAACCCAGAGTCAAGTCTCCACCCACCTGCGGCATCTCAAAATCACGCAAGACCCAGATGCAGCCGGCCCTACCCCCATTGAGCGAGATCCAGACCAGGCTGGCCCCACCCTTGTCAAGCCCAGCCGGGTGCGGCGGCGGCAGGGGGGGGGGGGCGGGGGCACAGCCTCAGGTCCTCCGGCACACCCTCAGGTCCCCGGCCCGTCACCAGAGCAGGCAGCGCGGCCTGAGGTCCCCCGGCCTGGGACTGGGGGAGCAGCCTGAGGTCCCCTGGCCCAGCACTGGGGCGGAGGGCACACCTTGAGGTGTGTGAGACATAATGTCATGTGGAGCTTGAGATATACGTAGAAAGAAAATTTATGACAGTAGTCCAAAAGATAGGGGAGGAATAAGTAGAGTTTATATTTTTTAGAGTCATAGCATTGTCTGTGAAGTTACAAAAGTAATAATGTGTATTAGATAGTATAAGTCAAGAATGTATGTTATAAACTGAAAAAAACACTTAAGGAAGAGTAGAAGGATGTTTAATAACCTTTTTTATTAATCCAATAGAAGGCAAGAAATGAGAAAAAAGAAACAAAACAAATTATTGTATGGTAGAAGTAAATGCAAATTTATTGGTCCCTATATTATGTATAAATGGTCTAGATATTAAAATTTAACACAAAGTTTATAATACTGCTTTAAAAATAAAGCCCAACTATATTCTGCTTACAACAGATATACCATCAATATGAAGACACAGAAAAGTCAAAAGAAAAAGACAGGAAAAAAATATTCTATGAATATCCTATTCAAATGAAACCCAGTATTGCTCTAATACCAGATAAAATAGACAAAGTATAGAAGAAATATTTTAAAGAGAGCTACTTTTTAATTGTTAGAGAGTAATTTCAACAGAGGGAGAAAATAAATCTGAATTTATATATACATGTAAATAACATATCTTTAAAACAGATAAAGCAAAAACTGACAAATGTGGGGAATTTTGAAAAATCTGTACTAATTTTGGGGGTTTTAACATAACTGTCCCCAAACTTATAATACAAGTAGAGAAAAATCAATAAAGATATAAACAACCTGATTAATGAACTTAACATAATTGATATGTCTAATAAATACTGTTTATTCTTTTCCATTATTTTTTCTTTTGATGTTTCAAGCTGGAAAATTTTACTGATATGTCTTCTCTGTTCTGTATGTTGAATCCATATTTTCTCGAATGTGTTAATAATGGTTATTTTAAAAATCTATGTCTGAAAAGTAAAATATCTAAATTTTTAAAAAAGGTCTGGTACAAGATTACCCAATATCACACCTGGACTAACCTCACAAAGGGTTGAAAGCATACGCTGTTGTTTTTATGCAGTGAGCTCAGGGAGAGATTTTATTTGCATATTTGGAAGCAATAGCTAGTAAAGCAGGAGCCAGCTAATGAGAAAGTATGCGCTTCCTTCCTTGAAGCTGAAAGGAATGTCATTTCCACCAATACTTAACAAGTAATACAGGGAGGTTTCCCATAAAATGAGGTGGGCAGTAGTTTCAGCTACAGCGTTTTCTTCCGGATACAGAATCTTCAGGAAGGAATGGTTTGCTCTGGACTATAATTGGAACCTAGACTCACAGACCTGAGGAGGTCACCTGGAGAAGAATTCTCCATTGCTTGAAAGCCTTCCTGACACTTCCTTGTAGTGCCTTGGAGTTTACACATGATGAATCAATCAATTTCCTTCAGTTCAAAGAACATTTATTAACTATACTGGAAACAACACTGTACACAACCTTGTAGGGAATGAAGAGATCTAAGAACCTAAGTCACCATTGGTCTCTTGCTTGCCTTATTACAAAACCAAACAAACAAAACCAATCCTGGCCCCACCACACACATATAAAAATGAGTCTTCCCACATCTACTCTTGTGTTTCCAATCTGTTCTTCATACTGCAGTTGTTGTGCACTTTAAAAATCATAATTCTGACCTCCTCATTCCCCTTATTAAACCTCCAGCGACTTCCTACTGCCCCCAGGATGAAATCATACATTCTTAGTACTGCATGATTCAGCCCCTGCCTGCTTCAGTAGTTTCACGTTATGTCACATGCTCCCTCATTCATTCAATCCCCACAACTGTGACTTTTTTTTAGGACTTAGAACACATCATTATTTCTGGTCTTAGATTTCTTAAACACTCTTTATCAATTCCCTTCCCACTTTCACCTTGCTACTTACTACCGTTTAGAATTCAGTTTAAACATTACTTCTTCCAGAAAGCATTCCCTAATTCCCCAGACTAAATTATGTCCCCCTGTTAAATACTCCTGTTAAAACCCACATTTGTCCATCATTATATTCAACACACTTGTAATTATTTATGTGTTAATGCCTGGCTTTTCTGATAGACTAGAAGCTTCTTGGGGGCATTTAAGACAGTGGCTAGCTCCATTCATTACTGAGTGAATAAAACTAATAAAATTAATGAAAACCACTACTACCAGAAGCTCACAGTCTAGTAGAGGAAACACACACACATCACTCTTCTCTTTAATAGAAGATAAAGCAAGTGTGGTAGTGATGCAACATGCAATGAAAGTAATGGGAAAATAAGGGAGGGAAACATTAACTCTCGATAAGATGTAAAATAGCACTGCTTGAGCTGGGCCATAAAGAATGGGAAGAACTCCAATGGGAAGAATAATGGAAAAGGATTCCACAAGGAAGGAGTAGTATAAGCAAAGTAATTGAGAAAAGAGACTACAGGTAGACTTGGGCAAAGGCAAGATTGAGGTATAGACTGTTTGGAAGGGTGTGGTTCAAGACAGAGCTGGAAATGTAGGCTGGCATTATCAAACTGCATATCAGACTGAGGAAATTGTATGTTATTCTGCAGGCAATAGGATTAGATCTGGCTTTAAAAAGAAAATTCTGTATAGAATGAAATAAAACAGAAGAAAGAAGAGGAAGAGAGAGATCATGTAGGGACTGTGTAGAGGAGGCAATCTATTTACAGATCCCAGCCTCTCCACACTCTAAATATATCTGCAAAAATTTTAAACACACAAGTGATTAAAAAAAAAGAAGTCTGACCTGCTGCACAAAGCATTTCCAGAAGAATGCAGATTATCCTATGGATGCTGCAGATGCTTATTCCAGGAGAAAAAAATCCAATCCGCTAAATTTATGCTGATTGCTGCAAGTTCCAGTTTAAATGGTTTTCTTTTTTTAAAAGGTTTTTATTAGTTTTCTTCATCTTTACTGACATATAATTGACAAATAAAATTACAAGAGCCCGGCTGGTGTGGCTCATTGGCTGAGTGTCAACCTATGAACCAGGAGGTCATGGTTCAATTCTGGGTCAGGGCACATGCCCAGGTTTCGGGCTCAATCCCCAGCAGGGGGCATGCAGGAGGCAGCCAACCAGTGATTCTCATCATTGATGTTTCTATCTCTCTCTCCCTCTCCCTTCCTCTCTGAAATCAATAAAAACTTAGTTTTTAAAAATTTGGAAGAAATTTAAGGTGTGCATCGTGATGATTAGATATATGTATGCATTGTGGAAGAATTTCACCCACCTAGTTAGTTAACACATCCATCATTTCACATATTTATCTCTCTCTCTCTTTCTCAAACATCTAAGTTCTACTCTCTTAGCAAATTTCAATTCTACAATACAGTGTTATCATCTATAGCAGGGCTGGGGAATATCTGGCCCACAGGCCATATAAGGCCTGCAAAATCATTTGGTCTGGTCCTGCCAACACATTAGGGATGAGTTAATTAAATGTTTGACCAAATATAGCAGGCTAATTTTTAAGCTGATAATTTTACATGGCCCATGAATGATGTTATAAATATCCAAATGGCTCTTGGCAGAAAAAAGGTTCCCCACCCTGATCTATAATTACCATGTTATACATTAGATCCTCAGACCTTATTCATCTTATAACCAAGTCTATACCCTTTTACCAACCTCGCTCTATCTTCCCCACCCTGCTGCCCCTGGCAACCACTTTTCTACTAACTGTTTTTATGAGTTTGACTTTTTTCTTTAAAGATTCACATATAAGTGATACCAAAGAGTATTTGAAACAGACTTTTGTCAGAGCTAAATAACACTATCTACAATAACTGGTACCTGTTATTTCATTTAAAGAGCAAAATGCCTCAATTATATAAAGAGGCTGATCTGGCTTTTGAGAATAAAAATAATAGTAGAGGGTAAAATTATTTAAAACTCTTCCCCAAGTTCAGGAAAATGAATAGTCATACACAGCCAGTATAACCACAACCTACCTAAAAAACCAGTTTGACAATTAGTTTCCTACAAGCAAGACAATTGATGTTTCCATTTTCTATGGCATTTACTTTATGCATGAATCAATAATACAAGCCTCACATGGCTTTGAAATTTTTTTGAAATACTTGTGCATGTCTTCCTATCCTAGGTCCTGTATAAAGTATTTGCAAGAAACTATAGAATTGTAGTGATACCTCCAAGGATGAATATTCACTCCATTTATATCAAAGGTATGTTTCACTGCTGTTTTTGTGTTTTTCTGAAGACAGAATAAGCTGTTGTTTCCATTCTGAATCATGTAATCATGATTAATTTTAAATGGCAATTACACTTAATATGTGTATTTCAAATAATGCCTATAATTAAAACATCAATAATATGAATGGTATAATCAAGGTCACACACGCATAGGCATTGATAACTACGATAAGACTATGGCTTGGCTGAGAACGATTTTACGACATGCTACCCTGATTTCCGAGATGTTAAAATGTGGGAGAAAGGATATGCATCATAGAGTCAATGAAATAGGTTGATGTTATGTACAGAGAATATCCTACTTGGATGCAGGTTTCAAATGTCAAAGATTTGTACCCTAGTTTGGGGGTGAGGGGGGGAGGCATGATGCACCATATTCAACTGACCTAATAAGAAAATATATTGGCTCTCAAAACTGGAAGGCTAGAGCGATGGGGGAGAAGTTTTCAGGGTTTCTTAATCCAGTGGGAAAATTATGTGACCAAGAACTCAGGTTTTTCACATCTATTTGGTTTGCCTTGCTTTTTTCTTTTCTTTAAATATATTTTTATTGATTTCAGAGAGGAACAGAGAGGGAGAGAGAGATAGAAACTTCAATGATGAGAGAAAATCATTGATCGGCTGCCTCCTATAGGACCCCCACTGGGGGTGGAGCCCACAATCTGGGCATATTCCATGACAGGAATCGAACCACGACCTCTGGGTTTATAGATCTATGATCAACCATTGAGCCACGCCAGCCAGGTTGCTCTGCCTCTCTTAATATTAGCTTCATTCTGATAGTTGTCAATAGCTATTGAGGCTACATTCTACTTCTTAACATCCAGCCAGATCAGTGAACTTCCTTTTCCAGAAACTTCCAACAAACCTCCTCTATGACTTGTTAGTGTGAACTGGTTCACGTGCCTCTTCTTAAACCAATTACATAACAAAGAGGAGGATTATCTTGTTGGTTTAGATTAATCAAGTCTCAAGAACTATAAAATTGGATCTATTTTTCCTGAGGTGAACTTTTTTTTTTTTTGGTAAATCCTTACCCAAGGCTATTTTTCCATTGATTTTTAGAAAGAGTGGAAGGAAGTGGGAGAGACACACAGAGAGAAACATCTACATGAGAGAGACACATTCATTGGTTACCCACCCCCACTGGGACGGGGAATCAAGCCTGCAACTGAGGTACATGCTCTTGACTGGAATCAAACCCAAGACCCTTCAGTCTGCAGGCTGATGTTCTATCCATTGAGCCAAACCGGCTAGGTCTGAACTCTTCGTCAAAATCAGAGTTCTGGTATTTAGATAAAATGTAGTAATTATTTCTCTCTGGCCCCAAACCTTCTTGAATACTTTTGTATCTCTGCTAGTCCCTAGCATGTGACACACTAGTAGTGATTTCTTTAAGGCCAAGGATTGTGCCTTGCTTAGATTTTCTATTCTCCTTAATTTCTTGCATGTAACTGATACTTAATAAATACTTGCTATTATTTTAACCATAGTTATTATTGTTTATAATAGTGGTTGTGTTCTGTGCCAAAAGAATCTTGAAATGACCTATAGTTCCCTTTTTTTAAAGAACCTAGATGGATATATTCATCAAAGTTGTCTATTAAAAATTTACAAAAAGTTTCAGGGAACCCTATGTCTACATCAAAAGATTCCTTTTTGGAGAAACCAAGATGGTGGCATACGGTATACACCTGTACGTGCTGCTTCTCATAACCACACCAAAACTACAACTAAAAGACAAAATGATTATCATTCAGAACCACGGGAAAGCTGGCTGAGTAGAAGTTCTACAACTAGAAGGAAAGAAAAAAATGCATTGAGACTGAGTAGGAGGTGCAGAGGCGCGGAACAGCAGAGGTACACAGGCGCTCGAATTGGGTTGGCAACTGGGTGCGCTGTTTTTTTCAATCGGAAGGGAGATACAAGCTCCCGACTGCTCTGAACTCCAGTTTCCAGCAAGACTCTGGGAACCCAGACTCCTACAGGGAGAAACTGGACTGTCTGGCATCAGGTCAGAAAGTGAGGGTGGCTTTCTCGCAGAGGTGCTCCCAGGGATCATTGTTACTTAGTGGGAGCGCAGAACATAGGGATGCGGAAATGCAGAGATGGCTGTTTGCTCCGCCCTGGTGATTCCCTGAGAACCCGCCCCACCCAATTTACAACCCCACCCAAGCTGTGCACAGCGGCTTTTGCACATGAATGGCCTGTCCCTTCGTAGCCTAACCTAACGAACTGCAGCTGTGTCAGAGAGCTCCAAAACTTCCAAACCCCAAACAAAAAGGAGGAATCTGCAAATCTCCTGTAGCTCCTGCTGGGTGGCCTAAGGAAGTAGCTGACTTTGTACCTCCTTGGAGATCCAGGAGCCAGTGTACCTAGTGGTCAGTGTGAGACGATACCAGATTTCAACTCCTCACAACCATAAGTGACACACTCAAGAGGCAGACTCAGTGAGCACCAAAGCCCCACTGAAGCAAGTCCTGCCCCATAAGGGTGTCTCCAGTACAGCAGTTCTTCCATTATAGACACAGTGGGTCCTCACAGCCAATTGGTCTGGAGGTCAATTCCTCCCAGTGATACCAACAGCAATCAAGGCTTAACTACAACAAGACTGTACACACAAAGAGGTGCACCAAGAGTGTCCACTTCAGGTGACTGGGGAGGCTGAGCCACTGGGCCCTATAGGACACCTACCACACAAAGCCACTACATCAACACAGGGAAGCAGCCAAAGAAACATGTCACAAATGAAAGAAATGGAGGAAAGAAAACTACTAGATATAGAGTTCAAAACCACAGTTATAAGGTTACTCAAGAATCTTCTAGAAACCTCCAAGAAACTTAGTGAGATCTCTGAGCAACTTAATGAGATCTTCAAGGATCTTAATGAGAATGCCAAAAAAATGGAAAAGGAATAACTAGAAATTAAGCATACACTGTCTGAAATAAAGAATAATATACAGAAATTCAACAGTAAACTAGAGGATCCCAAGAATCAAATCAAAGATTTGAAATACAAGGAAGCAAAAAACACCAAACCGGAAAAGCAAAAAGCAAAAAGAATCCAAGAATATGAAGATAATGTAAGGAGCCTCTGGGACAACTTCAAGCATACCAACATCCAAATTATGGGGGTGTCAGAAGAAGAGAGAGAGCAAGATATTGAAAACCTACTTGAAGAAATAATGACAGAAAACTTCCCCTACGTGGTGTAAAAAATAGACCAGCAAGTCCAGGAAGCACAGAGAATGCCAATCAAAAGGAATCCAAAGAGGACCACACCAAGACACAACATAATTAAAATGCCAAGGGCAAAAGACAAAGAGAGAATCTTGAAAGCAGCAAGAGAAAACCAGTTAGTTACCTACAAGGGAGTACCCATACAACTGTCAGCTGATTTCTCAACAGAAACGATGCAGGCCAGAAGGGAGTGGCAAGAAATATTCAAAGTGATGAATAGCAAGAACCTACAACCAAGATTACTCTACCCAGCAAAGCTATCATTCAGAATTGAAGGTCAGATAAAGAGCTTCACAGACAAGAAAAAGCTAAAGGAGTTCATCACTACCAAACCAGGATTATATGAAATGCTGAAGGGTATTCGTTAAGAAGAGAAAGAAGAAAAAGGTAAAGATAAAAATTATGAACAACGAAGTGACAACAAATACATATATATCAACAAGTGAATCTAAAAAGCAAGTCAATAAAAAATCTGATGAACAGAATAAACTGGTGAATATAATAGAATCAGGGGCATAGAAAGGGACTGGACTGACAATTCTTGGGGGGTGGCGGGGAGGGGGCGTGAGAGGTGCAGGAAGAGATTGGACAAAAATCTTACACCTATGGATGAGGACAGTGGCTGGGAGTAAGGGCATGGGGTGGGGGTGGAGGGGAACAAGTGGAGGGGAGCCAAGGGGGGAAAAAAGAGGAACTTCTGTAATAATCTGAACAATAAAAATTTATTTTAAAAAATTCCTTTCTGTGGAACTCTGCTCCAAGGAAGACAAAAAGAGTAGATTCTATTTTTTAATTTTCTTTTTATTCTGATTCTATTACAATAGGAATAATTTCTTGTTCCAGACTATTCTGCTTTCCTTTCACTTGTTCCCCAAAGTCTGAAGACTAAATATAGACAAGATCTGTTTAGCTAGCTATTCCTTCTTTCCAAACTAGTCAGAGCTTTATGCCTTGGAGACTTTTCCCCCTACGATTTCCATTGCAAATGTCTCAAAGGCCCCGGAACCTGGCTCTACAGAGGCAGAGACTTTGGCTTTTTCCTGTATCACCAATTCTTAGTGAAGTGTCTGGCCCGAAGATGGTGTTTAATCATTTAAAAATAATGCAATAAATGACTGAGAAGAATGCCTTTAAGTAGAAATGATGTTACTATATAGTGAATTGTGGAATGCTTAATACTGTATTGCATTTTCTATCTAGAAAGTTCTATTAGAACTCTAAAGGAGAGGTGCTTGGAAAATGTACAGTTAAACATTTTATGATAATGGTTTCCCAACAGAAAATTTATAACTTCAAGGTGCAGATTTGGAAAAACCCCAAATCTTAATTTTGTATAATTCAGTTTTACATATGGTTTACAAGAGGATTTTAGAATTAAATTAAATTGCACAGAGAAGGCATTTTAGTGACTGATTATTGGATTAATTACATTGTCTTGTAAATCAAGTGGTAGGAGTGCAAGAGACAAGTAGATATTTTGTAAAAAAAGACTCTGGGCCCTGGCCGGTGTGGCTCGTTGGTTGGGCATCGTCCAGTGCACTAAAAGGTTGCAGATTCCATTCCTGTCAGGGCTGTGGGCTCCATCCCTGGTAGTGGGCATGCAGGAGGCAGTGGATAGATTCACTCTCACATCAATGTTTATCACTTTTTCTCCCTCTCCCTTCCTCTCTCTCTCTAAAAATTAGAGAGAGAGAGAGAGAGAGACTCAGGCATGTTGAACTGTAAGGCTTTGTAACCAAAAATGCCTTTGGTTACTTAATATCTTAAATATTAAGATATTAATATTAATATCTTAATATTAATATTATTAGTGCCCCAGAATCCCCAGGATTACTAGGGGATTAAGCACTTACATAATTAATAGCAAATAGAGGGGAAGGGTGTTGGAAAAGGACACTTGTCCCTTTCATTCAAGTTAAGGTAATTACTCAATAAAATTGAATTATCAATCTAGAAAAAAGCCTTGGTACTTAATCATATCCCCAAAGTGATTTCTGGACTCTGGGATCGAATGCTCTGTAGGTAGAATCTCATACAACCTCTTACATTCACAGGAGGAAAACATCTACTTCTACCGTATGCTTTGAAGGAAGTTGTTGAAATAGGGTGACTGACTCCTTTCAATTTTCTAGGACTCTCCCAATTTTAAAACTCTTATGTCCCAGGAAATCCCCCAGTTTCAGAAAAACGAAGACAGTCTTCTTACTTTGAAGACTCCTTTTTTTTTAGGGAAAGTAGAAGAGAGAGGAAAAGACAGACAAACATCGACGTGATGGATTGGTTGCCTCCTGCAGCAGCCCTGACCAGAGCTGGGGCCGGAGGAGGAGCCTGCAACCAAGGTTCTACATGCCCTTGACCAGACTCGAAGCCAGGACCCTTCAGTCCGCAGGCCAATGCTCTATCCACTGAGCCAAAGCAGCTAGGGCCTGAAGACTCCTTTAAAAAAAAAATAGAAAACTTATTTGGACCTACCCAGATTTCTTAATGCACTTTTTTACTTCCTATCTTCCCCCCATTGCTCTACTGAAACCCTAAAATGATTCTCCCTTGTACCTCTGCTGACTTGTTTTTCACTTCAGCTTGTTGTGGACTTACAAGCCAAGGTGTGAAGTTCATAGCTTAATATCTATTATATTTGTTAACCTTTAAATAGGTAGATGACCTCCATATATTTTATTTGGCTTTTCAGAGAAGATGACATAGGTGCAATAAAAGACCTTCTTTTATTAGTCTTGATCCTTTAAAAAGAGGGACCCTAGAATGAAAATGAAAACTAACAGAATTGTGCTTTACAAATTTTAAAATAAAAAGGTATGACAGTTTTTTATGACATAAGGATAACTCCTGTTTGGGATTCCTGCTCAGTTTTTTGTTTTTAAGTGATTCAATTTAAATTTTCTCCTAGTGTAGTATATCCCAAGAAGGGGCATGCAGGAAATAATTTTAGGTGATATGCAGGAATGACATTAACTAACTTGGGCAACAACAACAACAAAAAAAAATACTTTCCTTTTAATTCTCTTTTAGTAGCACTGATTTTGACAAGAAGAAAATCTCCTTTTACTAGTAATGCTAATATGTCTTAACACCTCTAACATCTACTAGTCTTCCTTTATAACAAAGAGTGAGTCAAGCCTTGAGTTCAAAGTTCAAAATATTTAGCTAGAATTTGATGAAAAGGTTTGTGTGTGTGTGTGTGTGTGTGTGTGTGTGTGTGTGTGTGTGGTATTTGTTTTCATTGTCACTTTCTACTTATTATAACAGAAACTGGTTTTTTTATTTTCAAGAGTGATATAAAGATATTTTTCTTTTTAGGTAAATGTATGTAAATAAAAATAATCAATTTAAAGGAAAAATATTTGGCAAAAACTGCCGAAACCGGTTTGGCTCAGTGGATAGAGCGACAGCCTGCGGACTGAAGGGTCCCAGGTTTGATTCCGGTCAAGGGCATGTACCTTGGTTGCGGGCATATCCCCAGTGGGGGGTGTGCAGGAGGCAGCTGATCGATGTTTCCCTCTCATCGATGTTTCTAGCTCTCTATCCCTCTCCCTTCCTCTCTGTAAAAAATCAATAAAAAATATATTAAAAAAATATTTGGCAAAAACCATGAAGGTGAGATGGGGATTACTGAAGCATAGGAGCCCTTGTCCACATAAGTTTCCATATACTCAAGGAGGGAGGAGGACAGGCTGGAGGAGGATGGCATTCAAAGCTCCCTCTGCCCCTACAGACAGACAGGCACCAGGCGGAACTGAATGAAACAGTGTAGCTCGCTGTGCCAAACCACAGAAGCTCGATTTCTTAACAGGATTTGACAGGAAAACACTTCAGAGTCTTTGTCCTTTTCTCATGTCACAATGTTCGTAGCTTCCAGCAACAATCACCAACTACACTTGCAGTTGAACCTACCAGATTCTTCTAAATACTAAGGTCTCAGCATAATCAGAACCTAAACTCGTTATACGGGAGAGCAGCCATGAGCTCTCCTTGATAATAGTGTTAAGAGGTTTGAAATGAACATCCTTGAGTTTACTTGTTGAGCTGGCACTTAGAAAGAAAAACTTCAAGTGGTGTTTTATTTCTGTAATTTTTAAATTCCTTTTTATAAAATATTTTCAGGCACCTCAGATTTAAAAAAGATGATAACATTTTACCTATTTATTGGTCAATATAAGATAGATAACTTAATCTGGCATTCAATCATATTATTTGAAAACATCATAGATATTATCTTGGGTCAAAATTTGAGAAAGCTATGTCTCCCAAAACACTGACCTCATTAGATTAGCTTCCATAATGTCTATCAAACAAGTATTTTTGAGCTTCTACTATGTACTCAGATCACTTAGATACTGAAAAACAAAGAATTATAGCACGGACTCTTACTAGATTTATGATACAACTAGGGAGGCTATATTAACTCACATAAAATAAGAAGACAGTAATAAATTGGACTAAACCCTTGCATGTTAAGTAGAATAATAAAGATTTTACGTGGGAGTTATATAAGTTTACAAGGGAGTTATCTGAAGAAGAAGGTTACAACAGTCCAAGAAAGTTTCATGATGGGATTCTGTTTTCTTTTTTAAAGATGGGTCAATTTTGAAGGGAAAAAAAGGGAAGAGAAAGGTGTTCATGATTAAAGCAAGATTTGGCATGATGTCAGAAGTAGCTATGGAGGAAAATGTGGAAGACTAGTGGTATCAGCTTGGGTGGAGAATAGAGTTTCAAGGGTTATTGATGGGAGAAAATACTAAGAAAAATACAGTGAAACCAAATTGTGGGAGACCTCAAAAAAATAGCTTCAGAGGATTAGCTTATTCCAAAAGCAGGAGAGAAACCATCTCTTAGAGTTGTTATGAGAATTAAATGAGATAATATTTGTGAATAACGAAAATATTTTAGCCCAGCCGGCACAGCTCAGTAGTTGAGTGTTGACCTATGAGCCAGGAGGTCATGGTTTGATTCCCGGTCCAGGCACATGCCTGGGTTGTGGGTTTGATCCCCAGTGTGGGGCATGCAGGAGGCAGCCAATTATTCTCTCTCATCATTGATGTTTCTATCTCTCTCTCCCTATCCTCTCCTCTTTAAAGTCAATACAAATATATTTCAAAAAGAAATGTTATTTTGAGAATATTTGTCTAGCAATTAGGCAAGATAGATTAAAATGAAAGAAGAAAATTCGGGATCCAGGTAGAAAATTATTTCAATTTTCTAGACATGAGTCAATGAGGGTCTGGATTAGGGTGATGTCATTGTAGATAAAGAAAAGAGGTAAATCTGAAATATTTTAAAATAAAAATCTAGTAAATTATATTTTGATTTATTCATTATTTATTGAGCAAGTGTTATGTGGTAGACACTGAGCCAGTCACATGCAAAGCTGATAGAACTCAGTGAGATTTTGTCCATGAGCAATTCATGAGATGTATAAAAGATTTACAAACTAGGAGATCAGAAATAAAGATGGTGTCTTAACAAACAAAGTCAGGGGAATTGACTCTACAAAGAGGAGAAAGAAGTTGTAGGAATTGCAAGTAAGGAATGAATTCAAGGGATATGCAAGTGGAGATGTACTTAGGGCAGATTGATCTAGAGCATAAAAATAATGATAGTTAATACTTACATAGAAGTTACTATGTAATAGGCACTATTCTAAGCATATTACATGACCCTATTTAATCATCCAATAATCCAATGAAGTACGTTATGTTATTATCCTCATTTTACAAGTAAGGAAATTAGGTGACATGCTAGTAAGTGGTAGGGTCAAAATCTGAGCACAGATCTTCTGACACCAGAATCCATGCTTTTAGCCTACATGCTATCATGTCTTTTGTTAATCCTCACCGGAGGATTTTTTTTTCCATTGATTTTTTAGAGAGAGTGGAAGGGAGGGGAGAGAATGGTTGCTGCCCCACACAGGCCCATCAGGGCCAGGGATCGAACCTGCAACCAGGTACATGCCCTTGACTGGAATCAAACCGGGACCCTTCTGTCTGAGGGCCAATGCTCTATCCACTGAGCCAATCGAGCTAGGCTATCATGCCTTTTGAATTAAGCACAGGTCAAAGGTAAAGTCTTAGAATTTGGAAGGAGTATGTATAAAGGAATAGGAGGACATAAAAATGAGCTAAAGAATGAGTATAAAGCCAAGCCGAGGACACAACTTTAGGGACACACACAACTGGAGACAAAAAGAGGAAGAAATGCTGTAAAAGCAAATAGAGTGGTGGAGCATCCAAAGACACTAAAAGATTCATCAATCAGAGAATGTGGTCAACAGAATAAATGCTGCTGAGAGGAGAATATGAGCTAAATAAAACTGACTGAAAAAAGAATATCGGCTATCTTATAGAAAGCAGACTCAGGGATAAAGTCAAAACTCAAGCAGTTTCTAAGAGAATGGAAGAGGAGGAAGTAGGGGCACTGAGTATGGTCTTCACATTTTAGGAGATTGACAGCGAAGAGAGAGAGGAAGGACATGAGCTAACAGTGTCAGCAAGGTCAGTTTTCTCTCCTGCCCTAGGGACTTGCTATAGAAAGATACTCCACTCCTTCCAACCTTGTCCTCATTCTATAAGGACAAGCTCAGTACTGAGCTACCACAAGTTGGTTGACACCAAGTTCCTTACCCATAAGGTGCAGTCCTCTTAGTCTCCAGAAACTGGAAATAGGGATTTTTAAAGATACTCCAGAGAAGTCCTTCCTTTGATTCTAATTCAAATGGAAATTATGTATCAGTAAGTGACAAACAGCACCTCACTCTGAGTTCTTGGGATCTCTTTAAGGGCAAGTCTGTCCTGTACTACTCAATCTAGTCCTTCTTTACTTGCTGTTTCAAGTTGTAGCTTATTATTAGATACTAGAGGCCCAGTGCACCACACTCGTGTACGGGACGGGGGGGTGTCTCTCAGCCCAGCCTGCACCCTCTCCAATCTGTGACCCCTCGAGGAATGTGACTGCCCGTTTAGGCAGTTGGACATCCCTCTCACAATCCAGGACTGCTGGCTCCCAACTGCTCACCTGCCTGCTTGCCTCATTGCCCCTAACAGCTTCTGCCTGCCAGCCTGATCACCTCCTAACCACTCCCCTGCCAGCCTGATCAACACCTAACTGCTCCCCTGCCGGCCCGATTGCCCCTAACTGCCCTCCCCTGCAGGCCTGGTCGCCCCCACTGCCCTCCCCTGCAGGCCTGGTCCCCCCCAACTGCGCCCCCTGCTGGCCCAATCACCCACAACTGCCCTTCCCTGCAGGCCATCTTGTGGCGGCCATCTTGTGTCCACATGGGGGCGGCCATCTTTGATCACATGGGGGCAGCCATCTTGTGTGTTGGAGTGATGGTCAATTTGCATATCACCTCTTAATTATATAGGATTGCTACAAGCAAGCTGTTTCATGCTTCTGTGTTATCCACTCGGTTATCTCTTTATGTTCTCCAAGGTTCCACTCGAATGCCACTGCCTTTTTGAGGTCTTTTCTGGCCCCAGTCTGAGTGAAAGCCTCTGCTCTACAGCCCCACAGAATGAAGTCCCCACCCTGCTGCATTTTTTTTTTTTTTTTTTTTTTTGGTCTCCTCACATAAACAACAAGCCCTATGGAAACAGTGAGGTGTGCTTTTTGTTTCTGTTTTTAATTTCTTGTTTTTTGTTTTTCAGAGTGAGGTTTTTATTGCTGGCTTTCCAATGCCAAACACAGTACCTGACATAGAGTAGGGACCTAGAAATGTTTATTGAACAAAGGAGTGAATAAAGGAAAGTAGGATTAGAAGGCAGCACGTGGTACTTTATTTGTTCATTCAGTCCATCAATCATTCTATTAAGACAAGCTCAGTACTGGGCTTCCAAAAGTCAGTTGATACCAAGTTCCTTACCCATGACGTGCAGTCCTCTTAGTCTCCACAAACTAGAAATACGGATTTGTAAACTTTGTAACACCCTGTCATCATGCCTCTGAAACAGAAGTGTAAGTGGAAATAAACATTCCTGTTCACAGATAAGGAAACTAAGGCAGAACGCAGTGGAATAATTGTAAGAAGCTCATCTCTTATACTTAGATCTCAGGGTATCTCAAGAATTGGATGATTTGCTCAGTCTGTGCTGAGTTTCTAGATAAGGCTGGTCTGTGACTCTTTCTGTTACCCTCCGTCAGTCTCCTACAAATACACACCCCATAGCAGGTTCCTATTCCCACAATCTGATTCTCTGCCCTGGGCAAACCTGTCCATATATAATCAAGTATGCATTTACTTGCAAAACATCACTCAAACACTATCACAAACTTCCTGTTAACCAGGGTTCTTCTCCACTGGGCATATTCTCATCCTGTAGATCAGGATTTGAACACCGAAGGCTAGGTTTCTGTCTTGTAGAAACTTGCAACAAAGGGTAGAGGGATTGTCAGTCACAATGTACAAACAATCTGGTTAGTTTGTGTTTATTTGACCTATTTTCTTTAATCCACGTAAGATGAAATAAAATATTTGTTCACCTGGTGTCTGTCCCCTGAGGCTTGAGCATCCAAATATACTAAACTAGAGGCCTGATGCACGAAATGTGTGCAAGAGTAGGCCTTCCTTCCCCGAGCTGCTGGCACCAGCTTCCCTCTGGCACTCGGGACCCGGGCTTTCCTCACAGCCCCAGCTTCATCCAGAAGGTTGTCAGGTCTAATTAGCATATTATGCTTTTATTATTATAGATAGGTGACTCACCATAAAACTTCAGCTCTGTCCATTTGTGAACCCAACAATGACATCAGGTTTTCAGGTAAGTGGGCTGTGCTCTTTGCTGATTAAAGTTTTAAGGCAGTTGAGTGTCTGGCTCCACTTAGTGCTGAAATGTCATAATGCAACCTGGTTACAGTTCCAAACCACAAAAATCAAGGAAAGGGTAATCTACAGGCTTCTTTTCTGTTTAAGACACATATGTGGCAATTATATTCAATTTGAGACATTAAAGTTCAAATCCTTCCTGAAAATAATAAAAACTGGGGGCAAGAAATACGAGTCCAGAGTGGAAGTCAGGAGAAAGAGGAAAAGTTTGGGCTATGTGGGAATTTAATTGGGTTCCTGGTCCGTATTCTTTGCTTTCCAGATGATGTTGCAGATCCTTTTAAAATCAACTGTCATAGCCCTGGCCCGGTAGCTCAGTTGGTTAGAACACGGTCCCCATATGCTACGGTTGCAGGTTCGATCCCCTGTCAGGGCACATACAAGAATCAACCAATGATGCATAAATAAGTGGAACAATAATTTAATGTCTCTCTCTCAAATCAATAAACAAAAATTTTAAAAATCAACTGTCGTAATGCCATTACTAAGACTCCATGAAGGAAGGAAAAGGGCTGAGTAAGACTAGAATCAGAAGCTGCAGGTTTTTCAGTAGCATCACTATATTAGCCCAAAGTTTTTAAATCCTTACCTGAGACATATGTTTTTATTGATTTTTAGAGAGTGAAGAAGGGGGAGAGAGAGAAGTAAACATCAATGTGAGGGGGAAATATCATATGTGCCCTGACTGGGAATCGAACCCCAAACCTTTCTGGAGTATGGTACAACACTCCAACCAACTGAGCCACCTGGCCAGGGCTGGCCCAAATTTTGAGTTTACTATACACAAAATTGATAGTATAGCCTTGGTTTGGCTCGTTTGGTTGAGTATCATCCCATGCCACATCCCAGGTTGGGGCACATACCTGGGGGTGAGCTCGATCCCTGAAAGGGGATGTGTAGGAATGATGTTTCTCTCTCTCTCTCTCTCATCCTGTCTCTCTAAAATCAATAAATAATTTTTTTAAAAAAAATGATGCTATATTACTGGGTTATTTTAGATTTGCTAAACCATAGAAGGGGCTCTGTGTGCTTTTAATAAACATTTGATAGAGGATTAATGGCATACTATATTGAATTTCTTTCAAGTATTGCACCATAAAATATATTTATTTGGTCTTCAGTATCACTCTCTGTCCATCAAGAATTGAGTCAAGTCAAACATTGAAGTTTGAAGTAGACAATGAGACATTTGCAAACACGTACGCACACACAAGAGAGGGAGGAAAATAAGAAAACAGGCCATGAAAAAAAGAGAAAACAAAGCACTTTCCCACTGATTTTGGTTTTCTGTTCACTCTGTCCGTTCCTGGTATTTACATAAGTTTCTCTGGAGTCACATTTTATATATTCACTTAAGCTTTATATTCCAGTTTGATTAAATAAAGTCATGCCAAAAATGATTTCCTTCTTTAGCTTCAGGTTCCAGAAATGTTAGGGTAGTTTTCATTCTGCTCACGGGCAGGTGCTGAGCCTGTTACTTCCCGGATGGTGCCTGCAGTAGGTATTCTTTGCATGTAATGGGTGCTGCATTGATCTCACTGATTAATGAACAAACAACCAGGCTTTACAACTAGAACTGATTCTACGTGATAGTTCATGTTGGTTTGGGAAATATATAGTATGGCTGTGTAGTAAAAATAATTTGATCCTCACATATTTTATATTTTGATAGGGATAAAGCCTTCATTTTTATGCCTGAAAGACAGAGGGGTCATGCTTATTACAGTGTAATCCTCCAGTTTTCCCAATGAATAGAGTTATAGAAATGAGATTGCTTCTGAGTAAATACATTAATCTGTTTCCAGGCTCAGATTTTTGGCTAGGACAATTTCAATTGTTCATTGTTCTCCTTTGAATGGGCCTCTCTGTGTAATCAGAAAAACATTTTCTTAACGACCATTACAAAATAATTAAAAGAATAGGATACAATGCCCTTGTGCTATGAGACAGAGATAACTCTATAACTTTTATATAAAACTTTATAAACAAAAAGGTACTGTTTAAAATCTTATGACTTTTTTTTAAATCCTCACCTGAGGATATTTTTTCCATTGACTTTTAGAGAGGATGGAAGGGAGAGGGAAAGACAGAGAGAAACATTGATGTGAGAGAGAAACATTGATTGGTTGCCTCCCGCATGCCCCTGACCAGGGCCCATGCCCCTGACCAGGACAGGGAGCCTGCAACCAAGGTACGTGACCGGAATCAAACCCGGGACCCTTCAGTCCGCAGGCCAACTCTCTATCCACTGAGCCAAATTATCATATCACGCTTTTATTATTATAGATTAATGTATTCTTTTCTATATGAACTACTTTTGGCCCACTTTGTATTATATATTCACACACACACACACACACACACACACACACACACAGAGAGAGAGATGAAGGGGAACCAAAAGATTACAACCTTAAAGACATGTTCCTAACAGTGAAGGGCAAAATACAAAAATAAAACATCCCATTAATTGAGGGAGCATGTTATATAAATCCATCAGTCTTTTTCTCTTTGATAAGCTTTTGAGCTATTTGACAAAACACTTTTGCCTTTGCCACCTGGTGACAGGATGGCAGTAAAAGCAGTGGCTGACCGACCACTTTTCTCCTGTGAGATGCCTTCCACAAAGTACAGCGTTCCCCCATGTAACCACAAAAGAGCATCTCTTGATGACTCCTGTGAGCAGACAGCAGCCATGGAGTCACCGAAAAGGGAAACCATGCAGTGGGAAATAAGGGACTGCCTTTTTGTACTCCCACTTTGTCTCCAACCCAGCATGAATAAGAGGATAGGGACTAAAAGAGGGAAATGAATACAAGGGTGAACATTTTGCCCAGTTTTGCAGAGTGATAGAAAAGGACAGATGGTAAATGAATCAGATGGGAGCTGTTTTTATCTTTTCCTTTTCTAGATACTTTTCTTTTCGTGTGTCTGAATTTGTATGTCTGTTTGTGAGAGAGAAACACAGAAAAGGGGAGACTGGGATTCATTTCTGAATGTGTATAAGAGGCCATATGCAGACACAGTTACACACAGACACTTAGAGGTGTAGATAGAATTGGAGACAAAACTACTTGCCTGCCAATTTTTCTAAATAAATATGTTCACAGATTTCATAGCATTAATGAATTGCAAAATAACCATCTATTGAAGCTGGATGTAGCTGTCGGTCCTAAGTTTGAGAATATTTTAAGAGAATATTAAGCTAATAGTATCAATTATAGAGGCCAAGTTCTCAAAGATGCTTACATAAGAAACCAATTAGCATGAACAGAAGAGGAGCACATAGTTTAGATGCCAGATTTAGGTTCATGGGTATTCATTATAATTTTATAATTTCCATATATGATGTGTGCTTTGTGAATTAAAATATATGCTCTGTGAGTATCCTATATAATAAAAGCCTAATATGCAAATTGTCCCTTCGGGAGTTCGACCAGGAGTTTGACTGCTCGCTATGATGTGCACTGACCACCAGGGGGCGGCACAGAACATGGCGGGTGACGCAGCGCTGGCAGCAGGCGGCAGTGGAGGTGCTGCCAGCCCGATGGGCCCCAATGAGAGTGGGACTGTGGTGGGATGGTGGAGCAGGTGAGCGGGTGGCGCTAGGCCAAGGCCAGTGCGAGTGGGGGCCTGATCACCTGGCAGATGGTGACCAGTGGCGGTGGCGGGGGGCAGGGCCACCGCCTGGCTCCCAGGCCCTGAGGGAGCCAGGCGGGGGGCCCGGCCCCAACCTATCGCTCTGCAGGCGGATGGTGGAACACGTTTATAGGCAACTACAAATGTTTAAAGTTTAAAAAAGCGCCGAGACCGGTTTGGCTCAGTGGATAGAGCGTCGGCCTGCGGACTCAGGGGTCCCGGGTTCGATTCCGGTCAAGGGCATGTACCTTGGTTGCGGGCACATCCCCGGTGGGGGGGGTGCAAGAGGCAGCTGATCGATGTTTCTGACTCTATGTCCCTCTCTCTTCCTCTCTGTAAAAAATCAATAAATTAAAGTTTAAAAAAGCAATGCATTCCCTAGCGGCTAGGGCCTAGCCGATTTGGCTCAGTGGATAGAGCATCAGCCTGCGGACTGAAGGGTCCCAGGTTCGATTTCGGTCAAGGGTACTTGCCTGGGTTGCGGGCTCGATCCCTAGTAGGGGGCATGCAGGAGGCAGCCAATTAGTGATTCTCTCTCATCATTGATGCTTCTCTCTCCCTCTTCTTTCCTCTCTGAAATCCATAAGTATATATATTCTTTAAAAAGCAATGCATGAGCTATAGTTATGATACACGAGTAATGCTGCTCAAAGCTGACTGATACACAATGTCAGTAGCATTGCTGTGATAGCTTTGACATATTCCTGAGATGAACTAAGAAATATTTATCATGATGCCAACATACCTGTGCAGCGCTGAGGTATGTAATTACTCTATTACAGTCATTTTAGTAATAGAGATATTTTTTTTGTTGCAAACTAAAAATAATAGATTGCTGATCGAGATAGACAAAAACAAGCCTAAACCCTTCTAATGGCCCAATAAAGAGCTGCAGAGATAAACTTCAAGTCTGACTCCACAGCCCAGGTTTTTCTCCACTATACCATGTTCTTTCAAAGTGCTATTGCCATTACAATTCTAGCTAAACATCATCCCAGAGAAAGTTAGCTGAAAGTCAGCCTTAGGAGAGAAAAGGAAAGTGCTACTTGACACAATTCTAAAAGTTACATAGAAATGCAAAGTAGCCATCTCTTTTGAAGAACTGAAAAAGAGAACTTGTTTTCCCAGATATAAATACACAGTGTAAAGTCGTAAGAATTAAGACTGTGGTGTTCGTGTAAGGATAGACAAATAGAATGAAGTAGAGAACTCATGCACATTAGATTTTTTAAAAAATCAGTTTAATCCTCCAATAAGTCTGAATGGGATTATCAGCACTACTTTAAAAAATAAGGTCCAAAGAGTTGTTTTGTTTTTAAGATTTTTAAAAATTTATTGTTACAGAGAGAGGGAGAAAGAGAGAGAGAAACATTGATATGAGATCAGAACATCGATTGGCAGCTTCCTGCACTCTCCACATTGGGGATTGAGCCTGCAGCCCAGGCATGTGCCCTGGGAATTGATTCAGCAACTCCTCAGTGCACACCAACTGAGCTATACTGGCCAGGGCAACATTTGATTCTTAACAAAGAGTACTTCAGAGCAGTGTGGAAATAACTGTCTTTTCAATAAGTGATACTGGGATATTTAAACAAGAATCTTGGGAAGAAGAAAAAGAAACAACCTTAATTCATAAAACACACAAAAATCAATTCGAGGTGGATTGAAAGGCAAAAAAATTTAAGTTTCTAGAGAATAACACAGAACATCTTCATGATTTTAGGATAAGGAAAGCATTCTAAAATAGGATACACAGATTTAAAAGTTGGTAAATTTGACTCTATTAAAATTAAGAACTTCTATTCAACAACAACAAAAAAACATTAAAAGAATGAAAATACAAGATACAAAAAGGAAAAGAACTTTACAACATATATAACTGGCAAGGGCTTGTATCCAGCATATATTAAAAAAACTACTAGAAATCAACAAGAAAAAGATAATCAATGCAATTGAAAAATAGGCAAGAGACTTGAATAGACATTTCACAAAAGAGCATATCAAAAGCCAATAAATATATAAAAATTGCCCAACCTCATTAGTAATCAGGGAAATGCAAATTAAAACTACAATTGGATAATACTACATACCCACTAGAATAGCTAAAATTAAATAAACTGACAATAACAACTGTTGGCAAGGATGTGAAGCACTGGAACTCTCATAGACTGCTGGTGGGAATGTTACAACAACAATTTGACTTTCTCTAGTAAGTTAAAGAAACACATACCCTACGACCAAGCAATTTAATACTCCGGTACCCAATAGAAATGTGTGCACATGTATACCAAAGAGATATGTACATAAATCTTCATGGAAGTACAGTACTATTTGTGATCTCTCCAAATTGGAAACAACCCAAATATGGCATTGATAGTGGATTGGATTGGATAAATATGTAATGTGATATAATTACACAATTGAATGGTATACAACAATGAAAATGAACACACCACATGTACATACAACATTATGGATGAATCTCACAAACAATGTTGTGTAAAACAAGCTAGATATGAAAGAACATAATGTGTTATTCCATTTGTAGAAAGTTTGAAAAAAACTGGCAAGACTAAACTATAGTGTTTAAGAGTACAAGCCTAGGAAAGTCAAGAAAATGGTTACCTTTGGGAGAACAAAGGAAATAGTGATTAAGAGAGAACGGCTGGTAATGTTCTTTTTCTTGAGCTGAGTAGTGGTTACATGGGTGTTTGCTTTGTGATAATTTACTGAACTATACATTTTTGTATTGTGTACTTTGATGATTGAGAGTTAAATTTCACAACAAAAAGGGTTTTTAACCGAGAGAAAAAAGAGCGGAATTTTTTTTATTCCTCCATTCAATTCCACAGGAGCAAAAAAGTATAGAGTGCTTATGTGTTAAGCTTGGTGCTCTTTTTATGAAGCCAGGGGGCAATGGGATACAAAGATGAATGCCATGATTCCTGTTCTCAAGATACTTACAATCTTATGGGGATGAGAGATATATAAAGTATTACAAGGTGGGATTAAATAAGCAATAAGTGAAGATATAGTTGTGCTATTTGCACTATTGGGTTCCAACACAATGTTACATTATTTAAAAACTAGAGGCCTGCATGCACAAACTCGTGCACCAGTGGGGTCCCTCAGCCTGGCCTGCGGGATCGGGCCAAAACCCGCTCTCTGGCATCCTCCAAAGGGTCCTGGATTGCAAGAGGGTGCAGGCCTGGCCAAAAGACCCCACTGGTGCAAGATCAGGGCCGGGGAGAGACACGGAAGGTTGGCCAGCCGGGGAAGGACCGCAGGAGGGCTCCAGGGCTTGTCCAGCATGTCTGGTTCAGTCCTGATCGGCTGGACCCCAGTAGCAAGCTAACCTACTGGTCAGAGCGTCTGCCCTCTGGTGGTCAGTGCATGTCATAGTGAGCGGTTGAGCGGCTTAGCATATCATTAGCATATTATGCTTTGATTGGTTGAATGGCTGACCAGTCAACCAGACACTTAGCATATTAGGCTTTTATTATATAGGATTGTGTTATAAAAGTGAATGTCTCCGTAGGAAGAACTGAGATGTAATAAAGAAAAATAATAGTTCCTTTTTCTTCAGTAATTTCAGCAATAAAGATGTTTTTGTTATTGTAGCCTAAAAATAGCAGATTGGGTGATCAACCAGACAAAAACAAGCCTGGACCCTTCTCATGATCCTTTAACTTCACACTCCAGAGCTTTTTCATTTCTATTATCAACTTTGGCCCTGAAGTTTTCCAAGCACTTATACTGCAGAAAGATAATTTTTAAAATCATATTAAATATATTATCCTTGACTTTTGCATAAGTCACGGTCTTTATTTCCTTTATTTTTCTTGCTCTACACAATATTATCATTAACTCAGCACTTCCTACAAACATTATTATTACTTTTATTACCTAGTGTAAGAAACATGCCTCTGATTTATCTTCATAGAAAAGAAACAGCATGTGGGCAGGCCACTACTGAATTTCTCCAGAGAATGTGGGGGTGGGGAGAAAGGATGAGAGTTGTACACGTGGCTGACAGCACATGTCCTAGGAAGATTCCCCTAGACAAAGGGAGGTGGAGGCAACTAGAGAAGGCCTCAGCCCATTTTTTAAAATAACCCAATGGGAGGCAACAAGACCTAGGCAACCTATTAGGAAATTAGAGGCCCGGTCCTCAAAATTCATGCACGGGTAGGGTCCCTAGGCCTGGCTGGCGATCAGGGCCGATTGGAGCTTTCTGGCTGCCAGCCAGGCCCTTCCTTCCCCAGCTGCTGGCTGCTGGCCGGGGCCTTCCTTCATTCTGTGCCACCCCCTGGTGGTCAGTGCACATCATAGTGAGCGGTTGAACTCCCGGTCAGTTGAACTCCCAAGGGGACACTTTGCATATTAGCCTTTTATATATATAGATTAGAGGCCCAGTGCATGACATTTATACACTGGGGGGGAGGTCCCTCAGCCCGGCCTGTGCCCTCTTGCAGTCCGAGACCCCTTGGGGATGTCCAGCTGCCGGCTTAGTCCTGCCTAAGCCGGCAGTCAGACATCCCCCGAGGGGTCCTTAGAGCTGCTGCAGAGGCGGGAGAGGCTCCCACCACCATTACTGCATTTGCCAGCCATGAGCCCAGCTTCTGGCTGAGCAGCACTCCCCCTATGGGAACACACTGACCACCAGGGAGAAGCTCCTGTGTTGAGTGTCTGCTCCCTAGTGGTCAGTGCACATCATAGCCACCAGTCGTTCTGCCATTTGGTCAATTTGCATATTAGGGTTTTATTATCCTATATAATAAAAGGGTAATATGCAAATTGACCCCAATGGCAGAATGACCGCTCGACCAGTCACTATGAAGCACACTGACCACCTCTTGGACCCCCCCGGCCAGCAGGCTCCCATAGCCCAGGGGTGGGTGGCGGGGGATGTGGGTGCTGCCAGGCCAAGGCCCCCACCCCGCCAGTCACCCCACACATAGAGGGTGACCCACGGCAGGGGCGGAGCCGGCAAGTGGGTGGGAATGGCCGACCTCTTGGTCCCTCCCCCCGGCTGGCAGGTTCCAATCGCCCGATGGAGAATGAGGAACCAGGGGTGGGTGGCAGCAGGGGGGGTGGCCGGCTGCCAACAGCTGGGGAAGATGGCTCTAATCACAGTCCAGGCCTAGGGACTGTACCCGCGCACGAATTTCGTGCGCCGAGCCTCTAGTATAGGATAGGTGACCAAATAGTCCTCAGCCAATGAGGAACTGGAGGAGGTCTAAATAAATAGGCTATGTCTCTTGCCCCACGTCTGATCCTGTAAAATGGGCACCCACTCTTGAGAGTGTTATTAAAAGTTTCATTTTCACCATGCTTCTGTTTCCTAGTCCGTCATCTAAAATTTGGACAGGTGAGCCATTTCTCATACTATTAACACAAAAGTGAAATACATTGCAAAACAAAGTCCAGCCCAGTTCACAAAGAAGAGGCCAACTCTGCTGCCAGCCATTTTTTCAGCTTATGTTCCTACTGCAACAAGCAGTAGCAGTTCTGAATCACAGTTGTGTGATAGAACCTAGGCCCTGCAATTCATGTTTCCTTTGTAGTTAATTATATTCAGTTCGCAACATGGAAACCCACTGTAGGTGAAATGCCTACATATGTAAATTCCTATAGAAACAGAGAGAGGGAAATGTTTAATTCCTTCTTGAAGGGAAATTGAAATTCAGGGAAGGCTTCACATTTGATCTGAGTTTTGAATAAAGAGAAGCATGTCTGTGGATGTAGAAGAGGGTGAGGACACAGTGTAAACAAAGGCAGGAAACATTTCTGTGAAAGTCCAGAGACCAGAAATTAAACTGTCATGGTTGAAACATGGTTGAAACAGTTTTGAAATCTTTTAGGATAGTACAAATGCACATCCATCTCATTGTGTGGAACCAGTATCTTATTTTCTGAGAATAGATGCTAATACTCCTCAGTCACTTCTCAATACAATGTATTTAGATTATTTCCACTCCTGTTAATCTCATTCATTTTCCTCCCATTAGCCCTTTTACCCCCTTTGTTAGAACGATACACTTCGCAAAAGGCAGTGGCAGTCTCTGATAAAAATATGTAACCAGGGATGAGCTTTAGTCTGATTTAGCAGCTTGAACACTGAATCCAAAGCAGGCTATCTGGGTCCTGGTCCTGGCACATCCTTCAAAGAGCTCCATGAACTGAACTTGGCCGTTTTGACCACAACATTTTTTTAACCTATAAAATAAGATGATCTCCAAGATCCCTTCTATTATAATGTTCCTTTCAGATGGTGAACTGTGAGCTAATTAGCAGCCTAATGTCCTGTCTTTTAGAAGATTTGCCTCAGATGCTTGGCACAAAACAAATTAAAATATTTACTTCCTAAGAAAGGTAGAGTTACCCAGACAATGCTGAGGTAATGGGAAGAACCTCAACCTAGGTATATGATAAACTATGCTAGCAATGCTGATCTGTCATTAAAGTTTAATTAAACTAGATTCAGAAACCTGTATACTTGACCGATGCTATCACTTTTTAAAAAAAATTCTAGTAAAATATACATAACATAAAGCTACCTTTTGACCATTTTTTAAGTGAACAGTTCAGTGGCATTATGTACATTCATAATGTTGTATAACCATCATGGTTATTTATCAATGCTATGATTTTTGTAGTTTCCTTAAAAAATATTATTTTAAATACTGTACACTCTCTCCTTCTTTCCATTGAATTTTTTAAAAAAGGGTTTTTTTTATACCTCCATCATAGTAGTTCTCAATTTGGGACCATTTTTTCCCATCAGGGGGCATTTGGCAATGTCTGATGACATTTTTGATTATCACAGCTGAGGGAAGGAATGTTATTAACATCTACTTGGTACATGCTAAACATCCTACAATGCACAGGACAGTCCCTCTCTACAAAGAATTGACCTGCCCAAAATGTCATTAGTGTTGCTTTTAAGAATGCTTCCTCTTTCAGAATTAACATGGGGCTCAATGCTTCTCACTTTCAGCAATGGAGAGCCATGGTAGCAGTAAGATTGGGAAAGTTCTGAAACCTAATGAAACACAACAAGGCTTAGGCAGGTAAAGAGCAGAAACAAAATAAAAATGAGCTGTGAACATTCCTTTCCTCTTGGTGATCACCTCACTGTCCTGCTATCTAATTCTAAGGTAGTGGTCATTTTATAGCCTTCCCATGGTACAAGGTTTATCAATGGCACAAGTATAATATTAAAAAGGCTGGCTCAAAATGTGAGAGGCCTAAACTTAGACAGTATTTAATTACTTCTTCCTTGGGATGAGTTCCTTTTAAGAGGCAATCTCTCCTTGAAATTTGGCTTCTACTGTACCTCCATACCTCCCATCTCACCCCCAATTTACTAGAATAAGGTCTGGTTTTGATGGTTAATTATATGAGACTAGAGGCCTGGTGCACAAAATTCGTGCACGGGGGCGGAGGGGGGTGTCCCTCAGCCCAGCTTGCACCTTCTCCAATCTGGGACCCCTCGATCCCCACTGGGATCGGGCCTAAACGGGCAGTCGGACATCCCTCTCACAATCCAGGACTGCTGACTCCCAACTGCTCGCCTGCCTGCCTTTCTGATTTCCCCTAACCACTTCTGCCTGCCAGCCTGATCACCCCCTAACCACTCCCATGCCAGTCTGATTGATGTCTAACTGCTCCCCTGCCAGCCTGTTTGCCCCCAACTTCCCTCCTCTGCTGGCCTGGTCACCCCTAACTGCCCTCCTCTGCAGGGTTGATCGCCTCCAACTGCCTTCCCTTGCAGGCCTGGTCCCTCCCAACTGCCTGCCCCTGCTGGCCATCTTGTGGTGGCCTGGCCATCTTGTGTCCACATGGGGGCAGGATCTTTGACCACATAGGGGCAGCTATCTTGATCTTGTGTGTTGGAGTGATGGTCAATCTGCATATTACTCTTTTATTACATAGGATAGAGGCCTGGTTCACGGATGGGGACCAGCTGGTTTGCCCTGAAGGGTGTCCTGGATCAGGGTGGGGTTCCCTTGGGGCATGGGGAGGCCTGGGCGAGGGGCCTGTGGTGGTTTGCAGGCCAGCCACGCCCCTGGCGACCCAAGCAGAGGCCCTGGTATCTGGAATTTATTTACCTTCTACAATTGAAACTTTGTAGCCTGGAGTGGAGCCAAGCCTCCTGCTCGCTCCGTGGCCAGCAGCCATTTCTGTTTGGATTTGTTTACCTTCTATAATTGAAACTTTGTATCCTTGAGTGGAGGCTTGGGCCCGCCAGAGTGTGTGGAAAGCTTGGCTTCCTCTGTTGCCAGGGAAACCCAAGCCTCCCTTCTGGTAGCCAACTTGGTTGGGGTTAATTTGCATACTCGCCATGATTGGCTGGTGGGCATGGCTTATGTAGTGGAGTGATAGTTAATTTGCATATTACTCTTTTATTAGAGAGATCATTTTTTTTAAAATTTCTTTATTGATTAAGGTGTCACATATTTGTCCTCATCCCCCCATTCCCATCCCACACCCCTCCCCATGGATGCCCCAACCCCCTGTTGAACTTAACCATTGGTTAGGCTCTTATGCATGCACACAAGACCTTTGGTTGATCTCTCCCTTCTCCCCCCACCCTCCCCTATCCTCCCTCTGAGGCCCGATAGTCCGATCGATGCCTCCTTGTTTCTGGTTCTGTTCTTGTTCATCAGTCCATGTTGTTCATCATTTCCCCTAGATGAGCGAAATCATGTGTCACTAGAGATATACTTATAAGAATTGAATGTGCGACGAGCAATAATAGTTATGCTGACAGGCAAATGAATCAGTCTGTAGTGAGTTTCTTTCTGGACCAACAGTTCTTTTGAGACCCAATATCAATGTCCACCAGTTCCTTATGAGTACATGTCGGCACTGACCCCTCAGCTCTGGATGGTGGACAAATGGTGGTAATGCAGGTCCGACTCCCTCTGGTTTGGTCTCGGCCGGACCCAGGGGCACGGCTTCACCCGGATCCAGGGGCCCACGGCCTCACCCGGACCCGGGGCCAGGCTCACCCGGATCCAGGGGCCCACGGCCTCACCCGGACCCGGTAATTTGCATATTACTCTTTTATTAGAGAGATCATTTTTTAAGAGGGATGTTAGCTTGGTTAGACCCAGCTGAGCTCCCTACCAGAAAAAATAAGCAGTAATTCTTTTTATGACCTCACTCTCCCTTATTTGCATTCTAACATGTTTTCATGAATTAGAAATAAAGGGGTGAAATTGCAGCTTGTGCTGGGAATTACAGACAACCCTAGAAGAGTGTCACATCGCTGATTATCATCCTCTGTGTCATAGAATAAAAAAGGCTGAGAACAGCCCTGGATGGTGTTGCTAAATGGTTAGAACATTGGCCCATGTACCAAAAAGTCTCAGATGGGATTCCTGGTCAAGTTTATGTACCTAGGTTGTAGATTCAACCCCTGTCCGTGGTCAGGCACGTGCAGGAAGCAACCAGTCCATGTGTCAATTGACATGTCTCTCTCACATTGATGTTTCTCTCTCCCTTTCTCTCTCCCTTTCTCTCTCTCTTTCACTCTCTCTAAAAATCAATGGAAAAAAATATCCTCAGGTGAGGTTTAACAAAAAAACAAAACAAAACCAAAAGCCTGACAACTATTGGCTTATTAGAAATTTTAGCAATATCTTAAATAAAACATAATTAGAAAGGTAAAGCAGCTACTGTAAAGAATATACATTGTAATCAACATTCAATAGTTTTATATGACCTGCTTTTAGAATTCCTATTACCGTTCTCTTCTATTAGAAAAGATATGATTTAAAGTAATCCAACTTCTGGAATTTGGAGCTTTATTTTGGTCACCATGTACACTGTCAGTTCAGTTTGTCTACATTTCCATGTATGATCCATCCATTAGGTCAGTCTTAAATTTCAGGATTTTGACTACTCATTTAAAGAGTATAAATCATTTTGACTCCAGGTCTATATTAGGAATTAGATAAACTGTCCTAATACACAAAATATGGGGAAATGTCCAGGTGTCAGGATCTGTATTTGATGTTTATAAAGTCTCAAATGACTGCTGTCAAGAAAAGATTACATTTGACCCAAAGAGAAATTTGCTCATGGAATGAAGTTAACAGAGGTAACTATAGCAGCATTTCCCCGTTGTACAGTCTGAAGGATATTAATTCCAAGGAAGTCAAGCAGCAAGCGTTATGGGGAGGGGGGAAGTGTGTGTGTGTGTGTGTGTGTGTGTGTGTGTGTGTGTGTGTGTGTGTTTAAAACTAAGACCCAAATTAATTAATAGTTTCAGTAAGTGAAAAATGTCAGCTCTCCAAAGGCAGGCATCAGTTAACAAGCATTCTCGTGCTTTCATATTACACAGTGTTTTACATAAATAAATGTTAAAGGCATGCCTTAAAATTAAGTACCTATTGCATTTTGAAGTTATTTATTACATGTTCTTACAAGCTAATGTCTTTTTAAAGAATGACACTTTGTAAAACATTTTTTGTACTTGTTCAGTAGAAACTTATCTGGCCACTGGGTAAAGCTAGCAATAAAACGACTGGTGTGCGATGTGTTTAAGGTGGTTTTCAACATGGTTCCCTTATTTTTTATTCAAGATGGCAGTGAGTAATCACTGGATATAATCTGTGCTGGTTTATTGGCCATTTGCTCCTGGTGATCTTGCTCCTAGAATTTTGTCAAAGTTTCAAGCAGACTGGAGATTGACCCCACCCTTTCCTTAAGACATGACCTAGTTACTACTCCTTGTCTCCCAGGTGACCTGCTTTCTTTTCCTTTAATCAAGATTGGCAGTGAAGACAGCCAATGACAATTTTTTCCTTATCATTTGGGACACTAAAAGGTAGGCTTCCTTTCTTCTTTACTAGAAATATTATAAAGTCGTAAGCATGCAAATATTTTTGTAACATTATAGTACATCTGATATGTTCTTTCCTTTCCTCTGATATAATGTACATGTGTTATTTGTAGAAAAAGAACAACCGCCCTGGCCAGTATGCTCAGTAGTTAGAGTGTTGGCACCCACACCAAAGGGTTGCCGGTATGATTCCTGGTCAAGGGCACATACCTGGGTTGCATATTAGATCCCCAGTCCAGGTCAGGGCATGTGTGGGAGACAGCCAATTGCTGTGTCTCTCTCATATCGATATTTCTCTCTCTTCTCTCTCTCTGTCTCTTTTTTTTAAAAAAAAAAAATATTTTTATTTATTTCAGAGAGGAAGGGAGAGGGAGAGAGAGATAGAAACATCAATAATGAGAGAGAATCATTGATTGGCTGCCTCCTACAGCCAATGGGGATTGAGCTGCAACCCAGGCATGTGCCCAGACAGACAGGGAATCAAACTGTGATCTCCTGGTTCATGGGTTGATGCTCAACTACTGAGCCACACTGACCAGGCTCGCTCGCTCGCTATCTCTCTCTCTCTCCCCCCTTTCTCTCTCTCTCTCTCTCTTCACCCCTCTTCCCTCCCTTCCACTCTAAAAATCATCAATGGAAAAAATATTCTTGAGTGAGGATTAACAACAACAACAACAATAAAAACAACCTAAGTCTAAGCTAATATAATATTTGCCCAACTTAATTCTCCAAGTGATAGTTTGTGATGTCCAGATATTTACAGGCATGTGGCTACAGTCTCAGCGTGCTTTTTCCCACATATGCAAAGTTAATAGGTTTCATTGTACATAAATGTTAATAGAAGCAACCTATATAATAAAAGGGTAATATGCAAATTGACTGAATGGCAAAACAACTGGTCGCTATGACGCACACTGACTGCCAGGGGGCAGACGCTCAACACAGGAGCTGCCCCCTGGTGGTCAATGTGCTCCCACAGGGAGAGCGCTGCTCAGCCAGAAGCCCTGAGCTGGACTCATGGCTGGCGAGCACAGCGGAGGTGGCGGGAGCCTCTCCCACCTCAAGGCAGAGCTAAGGATGTCCAACTGATGGCTTAGGCCCTGTGGACCTAAGCCATCAGTCAGACATCCCCCGAGGGATCCCAGACTGAGAGAGGGCACAGGCCAGGCTGAGGGATACACACACACACACACACACACACACACACACACACACACACAACCCCAGTGCACAAATCTCGTGCACCGGGAGTCTAGTCATTCCTAATAGTAAAAAATGGAAACAACCTAAATACCCATCAACGGATAATATAAACAAACTATGTTATATCCATACATTGGAATATTATTCAGCAGTAAAAAGTAATGAAGTTCTGACACTACATGTTACAGACATGGATGAATCTCAAGCACACTATGCTAAGTGAAAGAAGACAGCCACAAAAGACTATATATTGTATGAATTCATTTCTATGAAATGTCCAGAGTAGGAAAATCCATAGAGAAAGAAGGTAAGCCTAGAAAGTAGGGAGAATGGGGAGTGACTGCTTGTGGGTTTCTTTTTCAGATCATGATAATGATCTGGAGTTATAGTAGTGATGCTTGCAGAACTCTGTAAATATACTAAAAATCACTAATTATGCACTTTAAATAGGTGAACTTTATGGTATGTAAATTATATCTCAATAAAGTGATTAGAGCCCTAACCAGTTTAGCTCAGTGGATAGAGTGTCGGCCTGCGAATTGAAGGGTCCCAGGTTCGATTCCGGTCAAGGGCATGTACCTTGGTTGCGGGCACATCCCCAATAGGGGGTGTGCAGGAGGCAGCTGATCGATGTTTCTAATTCTATCCCTCTCCCTTTCTCTCTGTAAAAAAAATCAATAAGATATATTTTTTAAAAAAATTAAGTGATTACAAAGTTAATAGGTTTCTTTATTCTAGAACTTCTCAGAGCCTCTAATATTTTAATGTAATTAGTAAATCTTTAAACAGAAAATGAAGTACATCATAAAATTATTTGCTCCATGGAACAAAGCCACCGCTCACGTGTTTTATGAACAGAAATGGTGTTGCTACATATCCATTTAGAAAAATTCAATGATTTCTGTCTCTCCCTCTCCCTTTCTCTCTGAAATCAATAAAAATTATTTTTTAAAAATGTCTTTTGTAGGACAACTCAGCAATACAGATCAGCAGCCTTAAAAATATTCTCCTTTATTTTGCCAAATATTCCACTTTTTAGAACTTATCCTGGTAAATCCCTTAAGAATAGAAACAAACTATCATCCTATCTAATAAAAGAGTAGTATGCAAATTGACCGTACCTCCACTACGCCCACAAACTACACCCACCAGTCAATCAGGAGCAAGTATGCAAATTAACCCAACCAAGATGGCTGCAGCCACAGAGAGAGCAGGAGGCTTGAGTTGCCCCTGGCGATAGAGGAAGCCAAGCTTTCCAGCTGCCCTGGCCTGCCTTGGCCTCTGCTCAAGGTTACAAAGGTTCAATTATAGAATATAAATAAATCCCAGATACCAGGGCCTCTGCTTGGGTCGCCAGGGGGCGTGGCCGGCCTGAAAACCACCACAGGCCTCTCACCCAGGCCCCAAGGGAACCCCCACCCTGATCCAGAACACCCTTCAGGGCAAACCAGCCGGCCTCCACCCGTGCACCAGGCCTCTATTCTATCTAATCCTATCTAATAAAAGAATAATATGCAAATTGACCATCACTCCAACACAAAAAATGGCTGCCCCCATGTGGTCAAAGATGACTGCCCCTATGTGGACACAAGATGGCTGCCACAAGATGGCCAGCAGGGGAGGGCAGTTGGGAGGAACCAAGCCTGCAAGGGATGGCAGTTGGGGGCGATTAAGCCTGCAGGGGAGGGCAGTTAGGGGTGACCAGGCCTGCAGGGGAGGGAAGTTAGGGGCAAACAGGCTGGCAGGGGAGTGGTTAGGGGGTGATCAGGCTGGCAGACAGAAGCAGTTAGGGGCAATCAGGCAGGCAGGCGAGCAGTTGGGAGCCAGCAGTCCTGGATTGTGAGAGGGATGTCTGACTGCTTGTTTAGGCCTGATCCAGGTAGGGGTCCCAGATTGGAGAGGGTGCAGGCTGGGCTGAGGGACACCTCCCCCCCCACCCCCATGCATGAATTTTGTGCACTGGGCCTCTAGTTTATGAATATTCACCCAGGATTATACATTGTTTAAAATTAATAAAACCACATAAATTACCAGAAATATGATATTTTTTTATGCTATGACATATATGTAAGTTATTTGCAAGTAGTAGTCTTTAAAACAATGACACTGTGTAATATATATATATATATATATATATATATATATATATGCCTAAGTGACCGTCTGACCATCCAACCTGTAGCTAAAATGTGCACTGACCACCAGGGGGCAGACACTCAACGCAGTAGCTGTCGAGCTGTAGTGACTTAACAGCTGCGGTTCTCAGGTGACGCACTCGGAAACAGAGAGGAGGGAGCCCGATTCCGGGGTGCATCACCCGAGAACCGCCCTCCCGCAATCCGGGACCCCTCGGGGGATGTCGGAGAGCTAGTTTCAGCCTGATCCCCGCAGGCGAGGCCAAGGGACCCCACCAGTGCACAAGTCTGTGCACCAGGCCTCTAGTATTTAATAACATGGGAAATGTTTACAATAAATTGATAATACTAAATATATGATATTTTTAAAGGAAAAACTCTAAGCTAGTATTTATAGACAATCTTTAAAGAAGTTCTAAGCAAGAAGTAAATCCTTGTTAATTCTTGGATAGTGTTTTGAGGAATAGTTCAGTGGATTTAGGTAAGATGGGTCAGATAATACTGTAGCTAAGACATATATTCTAACAAGCAATGTTTCAAGTTAGTAAATTCTTAGACTTAATTTGTTCCCACCCAAAAATTATCCCCCAGTGGGAGAGGAAAAAGAGGAAAGGTAATGGAAAGAGGACTCCTGCTCCGAGCATGCTCAGGAGAGTTGGCCATCAGTCTTGCTCGAATAGGTCCCCTCTGGGGAATAAAAGGCAGGCCTGTGTGCGAGGAGCACTAGGCATGATGAACTTTGCCTTCCTGCCATTCCACTCCAAAACATCAGTCAGCCATCCTAATATTTTCTAGAAGTGAAGAACAGTCTAGACAGATGTTTCCTCCAAAACTACTTCCCAGAGAAGGAAAATGTGTATCTCTTAGGAGGTATAAGGCATGACATGATATTCAGTCAAGAAAATTGATTTTATCATGATAGGGGATAAAGCCTGGCTTAAGACTCAAGACAATTACATTCCTACACAGCTCTTACATAGAGTTAAGAGAGTAGAAAGAGCTGAGGTTTTCAGATAAAGATCTTCAAGTGGTGTGCAATTTTTTTCTGCAACTGGAATATCTTCAGCAGTTATAGAAAAGACTAAAAGTTCATTTGGAAAGAAACTTCTGATAAGTTCTCCAGGGTTTCCTATTTCAGTGAAATGCCCCTGAATGGATCCAGTTGCCAAAATTAAAAACTTGTTTCCTTGGCTTTATCATTTCTTACCTGAATTATTGCAACAGTCTCCTAACTGGCCTTCCTGCCATCTGTAGACTTGTAGGCACTATCACACTTAGCTTGAAAAGTCTTTCTGAATCATGATTCTGATTATGTCACTCTTTCTTAAAAACTTTTGGTGGCTTCCTATTACTACTGTGTAAAAATCCAGACCTTTTTGAACCTCTCCACAATCTGGTCCTCACTTATCTCTTTATTCTCATTACCTGCCACTTATTCTCTACTCTCTATAGCAGGGGACCCAAATGGAGTGTACAAGAGCATCCGAAATATATTTGAACTCCTACAAACTGAAAAGCAGCAACAAAAACTGACTGTCATACATTGAGAGTCAGTGAGCCACCCCAAACTATGTTCAAGTGGAAGTTAAGAGGAAGCAAACACTCTGAGGAAGAAGGGAATATCAGGGAGACACAGAGAAAGAAGAGAGACAGAGTCATCAGAAGTAATAACTGGTTCCTAGACCTTGATTCCTGAAAGATTGACTTCTGGTTCCAGTTCCAACCTTTGTACATCCTTATAATACATCCTTCTTTTTCTTGAGACAATTGAATGAGTCTTATTTATATTTTAAAGTGTCTTGTGGGGTTGGGTGTCTTTGTTCCATATAACAATATGAATCTACCTAAAATGTTTAATGTCCATCTAAAGGGATTGGTTAAATAAAGTACATCTTTGTATGCATTTACTAAAAGTGGATACGTAGTGCTACACTTTATTGGCATGGAAAGTTGCCTACAAGATATTAAGTGAAAAAGCAGATCATGCAATAGTATGTTATGATATCCCATTTTTGTTTATATTGTATATGTGTATGTATATAGATAGAAAAAGTCTGGAAAGATCTATACTAAAGTGTTACCAATGGTTATACCGTATGAATGGAATTATGGGAAATTTTCATGTTTTGTTTTCCTTTCCAATTCTCTGATTTTTGCTGCTGTTGTTCTGAGCAGGCATTACTTTCACAATCATGAAGGTAAACTATTAAATTATTTCAATTTCTAAAAGAAATGGGAAAATTCATACTTTTAGGATTTTCCTAATATGTGGTAGAGTAAGGATGAGTTAACTACATCCAGGGGGAATAAATCATTTTTATTTATTCAATCAGACATAATATATACCAGCCACAACACTAGATGATAGAAGGATAAATGGGACAAAGTCTAAGGATCTCACAAGCTAACAGGACAATAAACATGTAAATAATAGCTATAATACAGGTCTAATAAGCATAATATCAGACATGTAAGTTAGGTATAATAGAGACACAAAGAAGAAACAATTCAGAAAGAGACATTCAAATAAGATCATAAAGGATTTAGAAAATGAGAAAGGAGTGCATTCAAGGGAAGATAAATAGAAGGCATGAAATAGCACAGTGTGCTATAAAATGTTCCAGTCATGTATAATTTCAAATAAGTTATTTGGTTACAGAAATTAATAGGTTTTCCTTTAAATTTCAATAATTCTTAATATGGATTTTAAATAATCCTACCAATGCCCAAATGCCAAGAGAAAGAACATTGTGTGTACCAATATAATGTTAATAAGGAAGTGCTTACAAACATGTTTCAAAACATATTAGTGTTTCAAAGTTACTATACTACCCTGGCGAAAAATGTGGTGTTTTGCAAACGTTGGCTTCTGTTCTGTCTTGGGATGCCATGTGTTTATTCTCCAAGATACTGACAAATCCAAACATAGTACCTGAACAGGAGCAGTGAAGTGAATTCAATCCATTATCATGTTTACCTGATATATATCAGGGGACTGCGCTGCTAAAAAGAATACAAACAACATGCTGAAACTAACAGATTTAGTGAAAAACTATGTAGCCTAAAAAAAAAAACAAAAACTTTTAGCTTCTACTTAAAGACCAGACAATGAATAAATGAGGATCTGCTGAAAGGGCACTGTATAACACATGACTAGCTCTGCTCATTGTGTTTTCTGCCTGAACCTCAGGTGGATTTATTGTGACACCAGCCTAGCAGCAGCAGAAATAGGTACACTGCACCAGGGAAGTAAAATAAATAAAATAAAGTTTTGGAAAATTACAGGATGATCAGTTGAAACCAGCCCCCAAATAAAGTACCCCAACATTAAATGGGGTTACATTTATTTATTTTTTAAACAATAATATATATATATATATATATATATATATATATATATATATATATATATATATATTTAATCTTTATTGTTCAGATTATTACAGATGTCCCTCTTTTTTTCCCCCATAGCTCCCCTCCACCAGGTTCCCACCCCATCCCAGACCCTCGCCATCCCACTGTCCACGTCCTTAGGTACTGCATACATGCATATAAGATCTTTGTCCAATCTCTTCCCTCACCCCCGACACCCCCTTCCCCGAGAATTGTCAGTTCGCTCCATTTCCATGCCCCTGATTCTATTACATTCACCAGTTTATTCTGTTCATCAGATTTTTTATTCATTTGATTATTAGACTCACTTGTTGATAGATATGTATTTGTTGTCACTTTGTTGTTCATAATTTTTTATCTTTACCTTTTTCTTCTTCTTCCTCTTTTTAAAGAATACCATTCAGCATTTCATATAATACTGGTTTGGTGGTGATGAACTCCTCTAGCTTTTTCTTGTCTGTGAAGCTCTTTATCTGACCTTCAATTCTAAATGATAGCTTTGCTGGTTAGAGTAATCTTGATTGTAGGTTCTTGCTATTCATTACTTTGAATATTTCTTGCCACTCTCTTCAGGCCTGCATCGTTTCTGTTGAGAAATCAACTGACAATCATATGGGTACTCCCTTGTAGGTAACTAACTGTTTTTCTCTTGCTGCTTTTAAGATTCTCTCTTTGTCTTTTGCCCTTGGCATTTTAATTATGATGTGTCTTGGTGTGGTCCTCTTTGGATTCCTCTTGTTTGATGTTCTCTTTCTTCCTGGACTTGTAAGTCTATTTCTTTCACCAGGTAGGGGAAGTTTTTTGTCATTGTTTGTTCAAATAGGTTTTCAATATCTTGCTCTCTCTCTTCTTCTGGCACCCCCATAATTCAGATGTTGGTACACTTGAAGTTGTCCCAGAGGCTCCTTACATTATCTTCATATTTTTGGATTCTTTTTTCTTTTTGCTCTTCTGGTTGGGTGTTTTTTGCTTCTTTGTATTTCAAATCTTTGACTTGATTCTTGGGATCCTCTAGTCTACTGTTGAATTTCTGTTCATTTTTCTTTATTTCAGTCAGTGTATGCTTCATTTCTGACTTGTCCTTTTCCTTTTTTTTTTTTTTTTTTTTTTTTTTGCATTCTCACTAAGATCCTTGAAGGTCTCACTAAGTTCCTCAGAGGTTTCTAGAAGATTCTTGAGTAACTTTATAACTGTGGTTTTGAACTCTATATCCAGTAGCTTGCTTTCTTCCATTTCTTTCATTTGTGACATGTTTCTTTGTCTCTGCATTTTGGCTGCTTCCCTGTGTTTGTTTCTATGTATTGGGTAGCTGCTAAGTCTCCTTGAGTGTGGCTCAGCCTCCCCAATCACCTGAGGTGGACAGTCTTGGTTCACCCCTTTGTGGGCTGTGTGCACAGTCTTGTTGAAGTTGAGCCTTGATTGCTGTTGGTATCACTGGGAGGAATTGACCTCCAGGCCAATTGGCTGTGATGACCAGCTGAGTCTACACTAGAAGATCTGTTGCTCAGGAGACACCCTTATGGGGCAGGACTTGCTTCAGTGGGGCTTTGGTGCTCAGTGAGTCTGCCCCTTGAGTGTGTCTCTTATGGATGTGAAGAGTTGTAATCTGGTATGATCTCACACTGACCACTGGGTACACTGGTTCCTGGATCTCCAAGGAGGTGCAAGGTCAGCCACTGCCTGGGGCCACCCAGCTGGAGCTACAGAGAGATCTGCATATTCCTCCTCTTGGTATCAGGTTTGGAAGTGCCCAGACAAGGCCCAGCTGTGAAGCAAGGCAGGCTGGTGCTGGTACAGCCTTGGGCTTTCTTTTGATATATTTGGGCCTCCCTGACCCAGCTGCTGCCTGTTTGACAGGTTTTAGGCTGAGAAAGGACAGACCATTCATATGCAAAAGCTGCTGGGCACAGCTTGGGTGGGGTTGTAAATTGGGTGGGAAGGGATCTCAAGGAATCACCAGGGCAGAGCAAACAGCAATGACTGCCAGTCAGCCCTGCACTGGGAAGGTCCCAGAACAGGAACAATGACCACTGTGAGCACCTCTGTCTGAAAGAAAGCCACCCCCGCATTCCTGCCCCGATGCCAGACAGTCCAGTTTCTCCTCGTATGTGTCTGGGTCCCCCGAGTTTCACCTGGCACTGGAGCTCAGAGCAAGTGGGAGCTTGTATCTCCCTCCTGATTAAAAAAGTGGCATACCCGGGTGCCAGTCCATTCAGCGCCTCTGCACCTCCTACCAGTCTCAATGAGCTTTCTTCTTAACCTCTCTAGTTGTAGTACTTCCACTTAGCCAGCTTTCCCGCGGTTCTGAATGATAGTTATGTATTTTAGTTGTAATTTTGATGTGGTTGTGGGAGGCAGCAAGTACAGGTGTTTACCTATGCCATCATCTTGGTTCTCTCCCAAATGGGGCCACATTTAATTGGGTCACTACAGAATAATGACTAGCAGAGAAAGCCACCAAGAGCTAGAAGATTAGATGAACTGCAGTGCAGAAAACAAAAAATAGGGCAGAAACCCTGGGTTTTCTGCCAAGTCCAGAAAAACTACATTGCAGCAGACTATGCAGAGGCATGACCATTTTTTCATTGATTGCCAAGAATCTAAGTCTGGTTTTTAAAAATTACAAAAAAAAAAAAAAGGAGCAAAATATTAAGGAACAAGAACCACTATCTTTTGGAGAGATATGTAAGAAGTGATGATTAATAAGTCAAAAATATTTTTTGAATACCTGCCATGTGTCTATTGGTTCACTTAATATGCATTTTCTTAATATCTACCAGCTACTATGCTATGTGCTAAAAAGAGAGAAAACAAAGATGATGAAGTGTCTGCTTTCCGAAGTTTACAACTAACTGGCCAATTGAGACACACCAGTATGAAAGAATTGAATAACAATGTAAGGCAGGATTATATTCTATGATTATTGTCAAAAACAATGCAATTTGTAGACAATGAGTGCTTACTTCAGAAGAGAAAGAGATGAGCTGAGTTGGAATCTTGAGAAAGCTCTTGAAAAGGGAGGACTTATGCTGGATCTTGAAGAAAGTATAGATTCTGATCTTAGGTCTGACGCCTTTAACCAGCAAAATAGAATAATTAAGTCACATTACTTCTCTGGATTTTTCATCTTTATCTTCATATTTCAAAATGGAAGTTTTAGATTAGGCAACCTCTAAATTGCCTTCCTGTTCTAAAATTCCATCATCCAAGAATATAAGAAAAAACATAAAGGTAAAATGGTTAAGTGTTTTTGGAAAAATCCAAAGAAACTGGGAAGAAAAAAGTGAGCAGTCATTGGAGAAGGGGAAGAAAGCCTATGATGTGGGGTGGAAGCAAAATTACAGCTTGCTGCACACTATCTGTTAATGCGGTCCAGCAGAAAAACATCTACTAAAAGTCTAATAGGAGGCAGACATGTCACAGCAAAAGAAATTGCTATGATAGAAATCTAGAGGATATCAAGGAGGCACAATATGATGATGATTAGTTCTACTTGGGAGCAGCAGGGGGTGGGAGGTGTCAGAAATATTTCAGAGGAGGTAGACTGACTAGTTCCCTGGCTGGGCATTGGTGAAGGAGGAAGAGACTGGAAGCTCCAGGAGAACCTTTCTGTCTCTGATATATGCACTGCAACTCCTCCTATCTGCAACACTAGGTGGCACACAACAGACACTCTATGAATATTTGAATAATTAATTAGTCAGTTAATTAACCCACATGCCCTGATATAAAGGCTTGAACAAAGTGAGCTTCCAATAACACAACGCCATAATAATGAATTTTTAGAAATTTCATTTAAAAGCATTACTCACTTCATAATAACCTTTTTGATTAAGTATTTTCTCAATCAACTACTATATTAATAATATAACTGTGGTATGCAATATGCATAACTCATGGACACAGACAATAGTGCAGTGAAAGCCTGGGGAGGGGATGGGAGTGGGAAAAAGGGTCAGTGGGATGGGAAGGGAATGGGGACATCTGTGAAACTTTCAACAATAAAGATAAGTTTTAAAAAAATAATATAACTGTGATTGTATGGCTATCTGAGAAATTTGTATTATTGTTATTAATAATGGATGAATGGTAGTGAAAGAAGTAAGTAGAAAAGCATTCTAATATAGAAAATCCAAAGGATCAGAGACATAATATAGCTTGGGAAAACAGGACATCCTTAGAGCTAGGGACATAAAGAAAAAATAAGTCTGAAGAGGCTGATAGAGGCTGGGGGTGATCATGTGACCAAGTTCTGATCAATGAGAAATGGGAATGTACTTTTGAAGAAGTCTCCTTAAATACTGAAGGGGGGTTGCCCTTCTTTCTTTCTGCTTCCTGGATCAAGACTGTAATGTCTGGTTGCCAGAGTGGAAGAGAGTTGGGGGACTGAGTGAAAAGATGAATGTATTAAGATGTACAAATTGGTAGTTACAAAATAGTCATGGGGATGAAAATACAATGGTATAGTTAACTAGAGGCCCAGCGCACGAATTCGTGCATGGGTGGGGTCCCTAGGCTTGGCCGGCGATCAGGGCTGATCAGGGCCAATCCAGGCCATCTTGCCCAGTCTGGGTCCGGGGTGCAGGTGATCTGGATTCAGGGCTGTCAGGGTCCCAGCAGCACACTAACCAATAGCCGATTCCACCAGGAATCGGGCTTCCTCCTCCCTCCTGTCTGGGTCTGGGGTGTGGGTGAACAGGATTTGGGGCTGTCAGGGCCCCAGCAGCAAGGTCTGGGTCAGTGCACATCATAGTTACCAGCTGGTCGGCCAGTCATTTCAGTTGTTCAGTCGTAACGGTCGCTTAGGCTTTTATGTATAGAGATAATATTGTAATAACTATGTATGATGCCAGGTGGGTACTGGAAATATCGGGGAGGAATACTTTGTAAAGTATATGATTGTCTAACTACTATGCTATCCTGCACCTGAAACTAATACAAAATAATATTGAATGTAAATTGTAATTGAAAAGCAAAATAAATTTAAAAGAAGAATGTCATGTCTGGAAGTGAAGAAAAGGTCCATTCTGTAGGGTTGACAGAGCAGTGAGCTGGAAGGAGCTAGATGGTCCCATTTCTGAAATTTTTTTATGTGAGAGAGAAGAAAATCCTATATTTATTTTTCCTCCTGTGACATGGAGACAAACTTAATCCTAATGGATATGCCATTTTGGAAATGAGAAAATTAGGATACTAAAGTTAAGCACGTTGCCTGATGTTATAAAATTAATAAGAGGCAGAGACTTTTAACTCACCCATTCCAGAGCTCACATTACCCCTACAGTATGTTGTCTCTCACTATACAACTGAGGAAATTGCTTTGACAGAGGGAAATAGCAAATGTGCATTCTCTTCACTAGTATTGGCGGTAGGCTGCCACATGGAGGAGGCTTTCCCTTCACAAGGTAGCCCTCTAATGGGAATTCTGAATGGGGTTGATGGCTAAGGGCTATCTGCTGGAGAAATAAGTCCTTCCTTCCTGAAAGGAGATCTGAGTGGCACATCATAGCATCCACCTCCTATACATGACATCAGACCTCCTCCTGTGCCTGTGGCCCAATTACTAGTTGAGCATAGCTTTCTTTCTCACTTATCCAGAGACACTTTCTTAATCTTTTTAAATGCAGCAATCCAGGCACTGTTACTAATTGGCTGGAGTTGGCACACAACCTACTAACTCTTTCCCTCTAACTATCTAAAATCTGGTTGATGTGAGGGTAGAGGTCTGGACCCTTTTGACTCAGAGAAACTCTGTAATTGGGTGAGGCTTTCATTGACACTGTGTAGCAGCCCAACATCTCCCTCTGTCCATCCTGTTTTCCTCCTTTCTCTTCCCATCTGAGAGTGGTGACCCAAGAACACCCCCTAAAAGACTTCTATCACTAATCTCCATCTCTGAGTCTGTTTCCTAGGGAACTTAGCCTGCAACACCATGTCTTTTTTTTTTTTTTAATTCTCTATTGTTTAAAGTATTACAGGAAAATACAAGATGGCTGCCGACAGGACGGCAGGCTGCAAGATAGTCTGTGAGTGAGAGCAAAAGAAGAGTGCGTGGACATGCGGGGAGTGTATGTATTTGTGAGTGAGGGACAGCTATATTCCACAGGACTGTTGGGGACTGGCAGACCAGGCTCCCTTGGCCAGGCAGCCTCTACTACTGCTGAAATCTCTCCTGGAGCAGCTGGCTCTGCCGCAGAGACCACGCCATCTTGAAGGGGAGAGCAGCTGTGATCGAAAGCCCAGCCTTACCTTCAACCGGGGAGACCTTGGATACCTCCCAGGACCCTACAACCACAACGCCCAGGGACCAGCTGCCACCACTGTGAACCCATGAATACTGAGACTCCAGCCTCCCTGACCTCAGGTGCCTACAAAGTTTTCCCAGCAGGAGACAAAGTGCCGCCAAATACATGGACAGGTCCTGTGCCTTCTCACAGAGCAGATAGAAGGAACAGCTGAATCAAGTAACATCCACCTGGAATTGGCAAATTAAACACAGCTGGTGCGGCAATCCGTGGACAGAAAGGTCAGAGATCATCTAGTTCTAGAGAGAGGTGAGATCTAGGATCCAGCCTGGAGGGAGAAAAACGCGCAGTGGGATCTACAGTCTCAGAGGGAGGCTGTGCTCCACCAAACCCAGGGCCTTTGGGGTCAGTGTAGCCCTCAAAAGTGGAAGGGGGTCAACAGGGCTGCTGGCAGAGGGGACTCTAGATATAAGCCCACAGCCATGAGAATCTGTGCCCAGAAAGGCAACCTGAAGTTCTATACGGGCTGCCCAGTGCCAGGGGAAAAAGACATGAGTCAGCGCGGTTCCTTTGTCTTTTTTACTTCCTTGCTTTTGCTTGCTAAGTCCAGTACATACGATCTTCCAACTAAAAACACTCACCAAGACTACAGGGGAAAGTTGTTTTTGTGGAAAGTGGGGATCAGAATAAGGAGAGACGAGCGGGAAACCAGCTCTGGGGCAGCCCATCCCTCCAACCAAGTATTAAGTGTGGCAGGGAAAGAAGAATCTAAACACTGTGTAGCGGGGCCATTTAGGCCCGGATATTAATACAGAAACACTGCCACCCAGGGGTTGTGTCAGAAATTGACTCTTGTGTAAATACAACTGAAGGCAGACAGAGAAACAAAGTGAGCAGAGAGATCCCGCCTGCTTGAAAACAAGGTTGTGGCTTATGTATGACACAGAGGAGTGGTGGATTGCAGGGAACTTCAACACTGTGCTGACTACCTGACAGGAAACAGACGTGCCAAGCAAAAGAGTAGAGGAAGTGAATGACCTTCACTACTTCACTTATTTATTTATTTATTTTTAAACTTTTAAATATATTTTTATTGATTTCAGAGAGGAAGGGAGACGGGGGGTGGGGAGAGAGATAGAAACATCAATGATGAAAGAGAATCATTGATTGGCTGCCTCCTGCACGCCCCCTACTGGGGATCAAGCCTGCAACCCGGTCATGTGCCCTTGACTGGAATCAAAACCAGGACCCCTCAGTCCCCAGGCCAACACTCTATCCACTGAGCCAAACCAGCTAGGGCACTACTTCACTTTTTTATTTTTTATCTTTTACTTAAGAAAATAAATTTGTTTTCTGACTTGATTTTACTTTTTTATTATTATATTTTTATTTTTAATTATTATTATTACTACTATTATTTTACCTTTTTTAAAGTTTTATTTTATTTTGGGATTAGTGTTCTACATTCTATTTTTATTTTAGCATTATTTTACTCTATCTCAATTTTTCTTTTATGCCAACACTCTCTTTGTCATTTTCCCCCTTTTTTGTCCTGTTTCTCTTACCCTGTTCCTGCTTTAGTTTTTCTCTATCCTTTCTTTTTACTACCTGTTAAAAGTTTATCTTACTCATATATCTAATTTCCTCTCCCCTGCTCCAAGTTCATGCACACGTCTCTCTTCTCTTTCTTCACTATCCAAATTTTTTCCTTCCTTTATTTTCCTTTTACTTTCTGTCTTATTGTTGTTTGCTTGATTGTTTGCTAATTTGTTTTTTTCTCTTTTTTTGCTTCTGTTTTTCCTCTCCTCGCTTGTTCTCTTCTTCTACTAATAGCTTAATTAATTCCAATCACCAATTCGGGCCTATCTACTGTCTATTCTCCTTTTCCAATAATAGACAAATACATAGATAGATTAAAGAAAGGGGACAATTTTAATATATATATATAAATTTTCTTATATATATTTTTTTAATATATATATTTTTCAAGTTTTTTTTGTATTTTGTTTTTTTTACTTTTCTTCTTATACATTCATTCTCTTTCTACCTCCTTTATACTGAATTGTGGCTATTTCCCCATTCATTCAATTCCTTCTGGAAATAAGCTCTGCCTCCTCAGATTCATCTGGGTGTTTGTTGTTTGGGTGTTTGTTGTTTGCATTTTTTGGATTAGTTGTTTTTTTAGAGTCCCCCCCCCCCATATACATATATTTTCCCCCTTCTTTGTTCTTCTTTTTCTTTTTTCTCTTACATTTTTTCCTTTTCTCAATATCATTTTTGCACACTTTTCGCTACTAATTCTCTTTTCTCTGGTGGTCACCTTTATTTGGGGCTATTAGTATCTTGAATACATTTGTGTTTGCTGCCCTGTGCATTGTGTCTTGTCGTGTTGTATTTTGTGCCTGTAAGTCAATGCAGGAGAGAGAGAGCTACATAACCAGACACCCTCAGAGGAGCGATCATGGGGAGACCAAAACAAAACAAAACAAAAAAAAAAAACAGCCCACATACAAAAGAAAAGGAGGAATCACTGGAAAAGGAGGTAAATGAAATGGAGGCAAGCAATATGTCAGAGAAAGAATTCAGAGCAATGGTCATAAGGACGCTGAAAAGGATGGAAGACAAATTCAACAATAGGTGTAAGAACCAAGAGGAAATGAAGAAGAACCAAAAAGAAATAACAAATGACATCGCTGCAATAAAGAACTAAATAGAAAGCATCAACAGTAGACTAGAAGAAGCAGAGGACCACATCAGTGAGCTAGAAGACAAGGTAGGAAAAAACACCCAAGCAGAGTAGCAACTAGAAAAAAAACCTTAAAGAACAGAAGGAGAGCCTAAGGGACCTTTGTGACAACATGAAATGAAACAACATCCACATAATAGGGGTACCAGAAAGAGGAAACTGAGTAATGAATAGAAAACCTGTTGGAAGAAACAATGACAGAAAACTTACCTGATATTGGGGTGGGAAAAAAAACCTCACATAAATCCAAGAAGCTCACAGAGGCCCAAACAAGATGAACCTCCAATAACCAACACCAAGACACATTATAATTAAATTGGCAAACACCAACAACAAAGTAAGAATCTTATAGGCTGCCAGAGAGAAACAGAAAGTTACCTACAAGGGATCTCCCATCAGACTATCAACTAATTTATCAACAGACACACATCAGGCCAGAGGGAATGGAATGAAATATACTAAGTCTTGCAAAGCAAGGGTCTGAATCCAAGAATACTGTACCCAGCAAGGCTATCAATCAAAGTTGACGGTGAAATCAGGAGCTTCACAGACAAAAAAGGACTAAAGGAGTTTAATACCACCAAACCAGCAATGCAAGAATTGCTAAAGGGTCTGCTGTAAAAAGAAGAAATAGGAAGGGAAGAAAGAATACAGACATAAAGAATAAAAATGGCGACAAACAAGTATCTATCAATAATAACTTTGAATGTAAATGGATTAAATGCCACAATCAAAAGACATAGGGTAGCTGAGTAGATAAGAAAACATGACCCATATATCTATAGTCTACAGGAAACCCACCTCAGAAAAAAGGACTCACACAGACTGATGGTGAAGGGGATGGAAAAAGGTTTTTCAGGTGAATGGAAATGAAAAAAAGCTGAGGAAGCAATACTTATATCTGACAAATTAGACCTCAAAGTGAAGGCCATAACAAGAGATAAAGAAGGCCACTTCATAATACTAAAGGGAGCAATTCAACAAGAAGATATAACTCTGGTAAACATATATGAACCCAATACAGGAGCACGCACGTGCAAATACATATAAAAACTTCTGGAGGATATCAAGGGAGAGATTAACAGCAATACAGTCATAGTAGGGGACTTTAATACCCCACTAACACCACTGGACAAATCCTCTAAACAAAAAGTCAGCAAAGAAACAGCAATCCTAAATGACTCACTAGATCAGATGGAATTAATTGACATCTTCAGAACATTTCACCCCAAAGCCTCAGAATACACATTCATCTCAAGTGCATATGGGTCATTTTCAAAGATAGATCACATATTGGGTCACAGGCAAAGTCTCTTCAAATTCAAGAAGATAGAAATCATATTAAACAACTTCTCAGATCACAATGGCATAAAATTAGAAATCAACTACAATAAAAAAGTCAAACACCTGGAGGCTAAATAGCATGCTATTAAACAATGTATGGGTTACCAAAGAGATCAAAGAAGAAATAAAAAGCATAATGGCAACAAATGACTATGAAAACACAACAACCCAAAAATCTATGGACCACCGTGAAAGCAATCTTGAGAGGGAAGTTCATAGCTCTACAGGCCTACCTCAAAAAACAAGAAAAAAAGGTAATAAATTGTCTAACCCTACAAGTCAAAGAGTTAGAAAGAGAGCAACAAGAAAAGACCAGCGTAAGCAGAAGGAGGGAAATAATAAAGATCACAGTGGAAATAAACAACATAGAGACCAAAAAACAAGAGATCAACAAAAACAAGAGCTGATTCTTTGAAAGGATAAACAAGATTGGTGAACCTCTAGCCAAGATCACCAAGAAGCAAAGAGAGAGGACCCAAATAAACAAAATCAGAAATGAAAGAGGTGAAGTAACAACCGATCCTGCAGAAATACAAATGATTATGAAAAAATAGTATGAGCAACTCTATTCCAACAAAATGGACAACCTAGATGAAATGGACATATTCTTAGAAAAATACAAGCTCCCAAAACACAATCAGGAATAACAAAAAAACCTAAATAGGCCAATAACTACCAAATAAATTGAAGCAGCAATCAAAAATCTTCCAGCAAACAAAAGCCCAGGGCCAGACGGCTTCATAGGGGAGTTCTACCAAGCATTCAAAGAACTAAAGCCTATCCTCCTCAGACTATTCCAAAAAATTCAAGGGGAAGGCACATTCCAAGCTGTTTCTATGAAGCCAGCATTACCATAATCCCAAAACCAGATAAAGATACTACAAAAAAAGAGGACAGGCCAATATCCTTGATTAACATAGATGCTAAAATTCTCAACAAAATTCTAGTAAATCAGATTCAACATTACATTACAAAGATCATACACCATGACCAAGTGGGATTTATTTCCGGGATGCAAGGATGGTACAATATCCGCAAATCAATAAATGTGATACATCACATAAACAAATTGAGAGACAAAAATCACATAATCATATCTATCGATGCAGAAAAAGCACTTGACAAAAATCCACACCCTTTCTTGATAAAAACTCTCAGCAAAGTGGGAATAGAGGGATCATACTTCAACATAATAAAAGCTTTATATGACAAACCTATAGCCAACGTCATATTCAACTGGCAAAAACTAAACTCATTTCCCCTAAGAACAGGAACAAAACAGGATACCCACTTTCACCACTCCTGTTCGATATAGTACTGGAAGTGTTAGCCATAGCGAGCAGACAAGAAGAAGAAATAAAAGGCATCCAAATTGGAAAAGAAGAAGTAAAACTGTTTTTATTCACAGATGACATAATACTATATATAGAAAACCCCAAAGACTCCATCAAAAAACTATTAGACCTAATAAATGAATTCAGCAATGTAGCAGGATACAAAATTAACACCCAGAAGTCTATAGCTTTTTTATACACCAATAATGAACTCACAGAAAGAGCAACAAATAAGACAATCCCATTTACCATTGCACAAAAAAAAAAAAAAATTAAGATACCTAGGAATAAACTTAACTAATGAGGTAAAAGACCTGTACTCAGGAAACTACAAGACATTGAAAAAAGAGATAGAGGAAGACATAAACAAATGGAAGAACATACCATGTTCATGGATTGGTAGAATCAACATCATTAAAATGTCCATATTACCCAAAGCAATCTACAGATTCAATGCAATCCCCATTAAAATACCAACGGCATATTTCAAAGATCTAGAACAAACTCTCCAAAAATTCACCTGGAATTAAAAAAAAGACCTCGAGCCGAAACCGGTTTGGCTCAGTGGATAGAGCGTCGGCCTGCGGACTCAAGGGTCCCAGGTTCGATTCCGGTCAAGGGCATGTACCTTGGTTGCGGGCACATCCCCAGTGGGGGGTGTGCAAGAGGCAGCTGATCGATGTTTCTCTCTCATCGATGTTTGTAACTCTCTATCCCTCTCTCTTCCTCTCTGTAAAAAATCAATAAAATATATTTAAAAAAAAAAGACCTCGAATAGCCACAGCTATCCTGAGAAAGAAGAACAAAGTTGGAGTGATCATAATACCAGATATCAAGCTATATTACCAAGCCACGGTTCTCAAAACTGCCTGGTACTAGCACAAGAACAGACATATAGACCAATGGAACAGAACAGAGAACCCAGAAATCGACCCAAGCCATTATGCTCAATTAATATTTGACAAAGGAGGCAAGAGCATACAATGGAGTTAAGACAGTCTCTTTAATAAATGGTGCTGGCAAATTCGGTCAGATACATGCAAAAAAAATAAAAGAAGAAACTAGATCACCAACTTACACCATACACAAAAACAAACTCAAAATGGCTAAAGGACTTAAATGTAAGACGGGAAACCATAAAAATCCTACAAGACTCCATAGGCAGCAAAATATCAGACATATGTCGTAGCAATATCTTTACAGGCACAGCTCCTAGAGCAATGGAGACTAAGGAGAAAATAAACAAATGGGACTACATAAAAAAAAAAAAAAAAAGCTTCTGCACAGCAAAAGAAACCATCAACAAAACAACAAGCCCACTAAATGGGAGAACATATTTGCCAATGATATTTCAGATAAGGGTTTGATCTCCAAAATTTACAGCACAGGTCCTCACCCCCCTACTGTCTGTATCCATTGGTTATGCTCATATGCATGCATACAAGTCCTTTGGTTGATCTCTTACCCCCTTAACGCCCCCCCCCCCCTTCCCTCATAGGTTGGACAATCTGTTTGATGCTTCTATGTCTCTGGTTCTATTTTTGTTCATCAGTTTATGTTGTTCATTATATTCCACAAATGAGTGAGATCATGTGATATTTATCTTTCTCTGACTGGCTTATTTCGCTTAGCATAATGCTCTCCAGTTCCATCCATGCTGTTGCAAATGGTTAAGAATTCCTTCCTTTTTACAGCAGCATAAGCATGTACTATATTGTATGCCAGCAACCCCTTGTCATTATGGGGGTGGGGGGAAGCCTCCTGGCATTTGTGAGCTTCTCTGGAAGATTGGAGGGGAGGATGTTCCCATTTTAAAAACCATTCAAGCACACAAGAATTCACAAACTATGTATGAGAGCTACTGAGGAAAACTCATTATATTATCTATAGGTGAATAACCTTAACTCTTTCAAGTAAATCCCTGACATTTTCCTTGATTATTACATAGAATAAAAGTTAATAATTATCTTAAAACATGAAGTATCTTTAGAAAAATGACTAAATACATCACTAGATACAGGAGAGATGTTCAACATCATTACAGCTACAATAACCAGGTACTAAAAAAGGGTATAACCTTAAGTAAATCATTGTCACTTCTTTGTGGGAACAGTTCCTTCAAGGACTGAAGTTTAGCATCTTTAAGGTTTTCCAATTCCGAAAGGTCTTCCAGTTCTGAAATATCATTATTTCTACCTGTCATGGCAGGAAGGCCTTGGGACTCTTCATCTTCAGATGGCTCAGAAACTATAATCACTGTGTCTTTGTTAAATTTTGTCTCTTGAACTGTTTTGGAGCAGTTTGGAGAAAAAATATCTTCACTATTAGAAGACAAATCAATATACTGTATTCCTCCTTGATTCTTCAAATATGATATACTTGTTTTCTTTCATTTACTTTAGTTTCTGGAACACTGGAATCTTGTTTTTCCAGTTATAACTGAATCAGGGCTGCCTGCCCTGTTAACTTCCCCTTCAGCATCCTCCTCTTCAGCACTAAGAGAAGTTGGTGAAGAAGGGCCAGGCTGGGAGGGTTGAAGTGTTGCTTCGGGCGCTTCTTCAATCTTACTCCCTTTTTCTAAAAGAAAACGGTCCAGGTTGAAAAGATTCATATTGGTAGTAACCACCACCTTGTGGGATTGGGAGCTTGAAACGAACTATCCCAGCACGCGCGGGCACGTGCCCCTCTAACCCCCCTGCCAGCCGCGCGCCTGCCCACGGTGAGCGGCGCCTGCAAGACGGCTGCCTGCCTGGAGAAAGAACACCATTCTTTATTCACTCATTAACTATTCTTAATTGAAGGAAGGTAATACATCTCAACATAAAGAAAACTCAGTTGTAGCGAAAATTCGTTTTGGTCTACCCAACACTGTTTCTTGGTACCCCACTGCCCATTGGCTACAAAGGCGTGTCCTATGCTGTGCAATCATAATACCTCACCTCTCTGGTCTGGTGGTGTGCACTCGGTTAGGCGTGGACAACAAGAATCCTCCCCTGGTAATTTTTGTACTGATTGCTAAAAGACAGACCTCCCTTGCTTCTCAGATCATAGAACTGGCAGGATATGATCCTGGGTATGCGGAGGCCATATTTCCTGTCTACAAGGAAAAGGACCGCCCGAAGCAGGACAGAATAAAGCCAAGCAGAGGGCAGAAACAGAGAGAATCAGTCCTGAAAGCCTTGAGCCCCCTCTGGGCACCTCTGTTCCTGCTGCTCTTCAATTGTGCCATAAACTATCCTAGTATCCTTTTAATATATACATTTTAAATTAAATATTTTATTTTTTTCTTAAACCAATTTAGGTTGGGTTTATTTTCATTTGCAATGGAAAGAACTTGCCTACACATCTGTGTGTTTTATATTTCTATGATCTGCCACCTTCTCTAACCTAGTCTCACCCAATGTCCTAAATATTGAGGAATAAGTTAGAAAATAATTCCTCCTCTGCTCAACTCCAGCACATCAAATTTTTTATGAGTAGTATATTCCAAATAGTGTTTTGAACTTGAGACAGGGTCAGGTTTATACAAGAGAAATAAATGACATGATTTCTGCCTTTGAAGAAAACTCCATTTAGCTCTGGCCGTGTGACTCAGTTGGTTGAGCCCTCATCTCATGCACCAGGAGGTTACTGGTTTGATTCCCAGTTAGGGCACATGCCCAGGTTGTAGGCTCAATCCCCAGTGGGAGGCATGCAGGAGGCAGCAATTGATGTTTCTCTCCCCCTCACCCCGCTTCCTCCCTCCCTCCCTCTCTCTCTCTCAAAAAATAAAAAATGTATTTTAAAAAAGAAAAAAACTCCATCTAAATAGAGAAATTCCTATGATTCAACCATACTTGCCATTCTATAATAGATGCTTACTTCTCAATTAAATCTTAAAATATTATTTCTCTATAACTATACTGCTTTTCTAGTTATAAGAATACTAGAGGCCTGGTGCATGAAATTTGTGCATGGAGGGGGGTTATCCCTCAGCCCAGCCTGTACCCTTTCCAATCTGGGACCCCTCGAGGGATGTCCGACTGCCCGTTTAGGCCCGATCCCACTGGGATCGGGCCTAAACGGGCAGCTCTCACAATCCAGGACTGCTGGCTCCCAACTGCTTGCCTGCCTGCCTTCCTGATTGCCCCTAACCGCTTCTGCCAAGTCAGCCTGATCACCCCCTAACCACTCCGCTACCAGCCTGTTTGCCCCCAACTTCCCTCCTCTGCTGGCCTGGTCACTCCTAACTGCCCTCTCCTGCAGGGTTGATCACCTCCAACTGCCCTCCCTTGCAGGCCTGGTCCCTCTCAACTGCCCTCCCTTGCAGGCCAGGTGCCTCCCAACTGCCCTCTCCTGCTGGCCATCTGTGGTGGCCATATTGTGTCCACATGGGGGCAGGATCTTTGACCACATGGGGGCAGCTATATTGTGTGTTACAGTGATGATCAATCTGTATATTACTCTTTTATTAGATAGGATAGAGGCCAGGTACAGGGGTGGGGCCAGCTGGTTTGCCCTGAAGGGCATCCTGGATCAGGTGGGGGTTCCCTTGGGGTGTGGGGAGGCCTGAGCGAGGGGCCTGTGGCGGTTTGCAGGCCGGCCACGCCCCCTGGCAACCCAAGCAGAGACCCTGGTATCTGGAATTTATTTTCCTTCTACAATTGAAACTTTGTAGCCTAGAGCAGAGCCAAGCCTGGGGCTCCCTCCGAGGCCGGCAGCCATTTGTGTTGGGGTTATAATTGAAACTTTGTTGCCTTAAGCAGTTGGGCCCTGCCAGGGTGTGTGGAAAGCTTTGCTTCCCCTGTTGCCGACGGCAACCCTGGCCTGCTCTCTCAAGCTCCATTCTGCCGCCTTTTGTTTGAATTTGTTTACCTTCTATAATTGAAACTTTGTAGCTTGAGTGGAGGCTTAGGCCTGGCAAGGGCAGGCAGAAAGCTTGGCTTCCTCTGTTACCTAGAAAACCTTGCTCTCTGTGGCTGTAGCCATCTTGGTTTGGTTAATTTGCATACTCGCTCTGATTGGGTGGTGGGCGTGGCTTGTGGGTGTGTCGGAGGTATGGTCAATTTGCATATTTGTCTATTATTAGATAGGATATTTATGTCTATACTTGATAACCTAAAAGATATCCCCCAAAATAGGAACTGATTTTTAAAAAATAATTTTACTTTAGAATAGTTTTAGAAATACAGAAAAATTGTGAAAATAGTACAGAATTCCCATGTATCCCACATCCCAGTCTCCCCCATTATCAACATCCTATATTAGCATGGTACATTTATGACAATCAATTAACCAATAATGATACATTATTATTAACTAAAGTCTATATTTTATTCAAATTATATTCCTATTTTATCAGGTTTCCTTAGTTTTTACCTAATGATCATTTTCTGTTCTGTTATCTAGAATACCACATTAAGTTTATTAATTATGGCCTTTACCTTTCTTTTGGCTGTGAAAGGTTTTCAGATTTTCCTTGTGTATGATGACATTGACGGTTTGTAGGATTACTGTCAAAGTATTTTGTAGAATGGCTCTTAATTGGAATTTGTCTGATATTTCTCTCATGATTAGACTAGGGTTATGAGTTTTGGGAAGGAAGACAGAATGCTACCTTCATCGCATCATTTGAAAGGTGCATAACAACAACATGATTTCTGTTGTTGTTAACCTTAATCACCTTGCTTTAGGAGTTGACTTTTACTTCAATTTGTTTAATGCCTAATCCTGAACAATTATAGGAAAGCACTTATACACTGTCTTGATAGTATCTGGATTGGGCTCATTAGTAGGAGGATTGGCTTGAAGAGATAACCAGTAAAATAGAAAAAAAAATTGTTCCCACTTAGGAGACACATGACTTTGTGTAAATTACTTCCACATCTGTAAGTTGGAATAATGGCACCAAATAGTTCTTTGAAGCATCTGATTAAAATAATGTATGTAAAAGTTTTCTATATTATACTTTCACATGTCAGAATCCTATATAAAAATGTAAACACTTGCCCTAGCTGGTTTGGCTCAATGGATAGAGCGTCAACCTGCGGACTGAAGGGTCCCAGGTTTGATTCTGGCCAAGAGCACATGTCTGGGTTGTGGGCTTGGTCCCCAGTAGGGGGCGTGAAGGAGGCAGCCAATCAATGATTCTGTCTCATCATTGATGTTTCTATCACTCTCCCTCTTCCTTCTTCTCTAAAATCAATAAAATACATTTTTTAAAAATGTAAACACTTTTTTTTTCAAATTATAAGATAAAGTTTATTTAGTAAGTTACAGAGGTACTAGAAAGGCCCTTGGAGCTTAGGAGAAAGAAAGGCAGAGGTAATGCACCTGGGGGGAAGTGAAAGGCGCTTTTGTGCTCCCTAGAGAGAGAGTGGGCCAAAAATGCAAACACTTTTGGAAGGAGTACATCTTACGTAGTTAACATCACTTTACAGGTGAATTTTCAATAGCTGGCTAAGCAAAGCAAGGTCAATATGAAGTTGAGGAAAGGGTAGACGGGAAGGCTCATTATATTCAATCGTTTCCCATTTCTGCCTTGCTCCCTTTTACCAAAGTTGGCTTGTCATTGAAGACTGAATGGGATTTCTTGGATCTTATGAAACCAGAGCAAAGGGATCAAGTTTGATGTGATTTAAATATTAATAATTTTGATATTATTTGTTTTTCTGTATCTATGAGATGGAAGTTATGCTTTGAAGGTGCAATAATTCATCCAGGCTATTCTAGGACCATTAGGTGAGTATTATTATTATTATTTTAATCTTTATTGTTGAAAGTATTACATATGTCCCCTTTTCCCCCCATTGTCCTCTCCCAGCCTGCCCCCGCCCTGCCCCCCATTGTCTGTGTCTATTGGTTTTCCTTATCATTTATAATAAAGAGGCAATATGCAAATTGACCCTCATGCCATAACACCATCACAAGATGGCAGTCCTGCCCAGCCCCTCCCCCGCCCCACCCCGATCAGTCTCTCCCACCCTAATTGAGGGTGGAATAGCTAGCCAATCCCCAGCCCCCACCACAGCCTCTCACCCAGGCCAGCCACGCCCCCACGCTTTCCTGGGGCTGGGGGTACCCCAGGCAGGCTGCAGGCACGGCGTTGGTCAGAGGCAAAGGTCCTGGATGTCCCTGGCCTAGAGAGTCCAGAAAACCTCAGCAGTGACCAAAGACCCAGACCGAGTGGAAAGGTCCCTGTCGGCGCTTATGGCTCAAAGTACCAGGAGGAGGCAGAGCGTCTTGAACCTGAAACCCTGGCATCTACACACCAAGCCTTGGGGCACACCACGCAGGTGGCACCTGTGGGTGAAAGGGGGAGAGCAGGGAGCTGGGGTGTGGAGCTGGGAGGGGCCTAGAGTCTTCGGGAGCAGCCTGCCTGCCAACGTTGCTGTGACCCGCGCACTCAGGGTTGGTCAAAGCCCCTGGTCAGCTCTGCCGCTTGCCTTCCAGGTGCGGCTAGCCCTGAGCTGGCTGGCATTGCGCTCAGAGAAGCAACTGCCACTGGGCTCAGTTAAATACCGTATTTTCCGGCATATAAGACGACTTTTTAACCCAGGAAAATCTTCTATACGTCCAGTTGTCTTATACTCCAGAAAATACGGTAAGAGAAATCAAAGAGCAGAGAGTAAATATCCTCCCAGCCCCTTCCTATGCCCCTGGGAAAGGAGTGCTGGGGATGGGGGTAATGGAAAACAGCTGCTGCTTTGCATTTTATAATGAAAAGACTCCTGCTATGTAGAGAGGAGGGCTGATTCCTTTCCAGCAACACCTGACATGTTCCCTGCCCCAGCCCTGAAGCCTGACAGCACCTAGCAAAGGTGTGTCTGCATAGCCATGTTGGCCTGGCTCATGGGACGTTGGGAGCAAGTTTGAGCTGCATTGATTAAAAAAAAAAAAAAAGGTAAAAAGCTTAGAGGAAAACCAAGATGGCAGCATAGGTAATCACCTATACTTGCTGCCTCTCACAACCATATCAAAACCACAATTAAACGGCAGAACAACTACCACCCAGAACCGCAGGAAAGCTGGCTGAGTGGAAGTTCCACAACTAAGAGGTGAAGAAAGCGCAGTGAGACTGGTAAGAGGTGCGGAGGCGTGGAAAGTGCTGTACCGGGATGTGCTGCTCTTTTAACCGGGAGGGAGATACAAGCTCCCGCTTGCTCTGAACACCAGTTCCGGGCGAGACTCTGGGGGACCCAGGCACATACGGGGAGAAACTGGGCTGTCTGGCATCAGGACAGGAACATGAGGGTGGCTTTCTCTTAGAGGTACTCGCAGCGATCATTGTTCCTGCACTGGGGCATGGGATGCAGAGAACCAGGTACTTCTCCGGTTCAGGGCTGACTGGCAGCCATTGCTGTTTGCTCTGCCCTGGTGATTCCCTGAGACCCCACCCCACCCAATTTACAACTCGACCCAAGCTGTGTGCATCGGCTTTTGCATATGAATGGCCTATCCTTTCGCCTAAAACCTGTCAAACTGCAGCTGGGTCAGAGAGCCCCAGAGCTTCCAAAAGAAGACCCAAGGCCTGGCAGCAGCAGCAGCCTTGCTTCACAGCTGGGCATTGTCTGGGCACTTCCAAACCCCATTCAAAGAGGAGGAATCTGCAGATATCTCTGTAGCTCCTGCTGGGCGGCCCCAGACAGTGGCTGATTTTGCACCTCCTTTGAGATCCAAGAGCCAGTGTACCCAGTGATCAGAGTAAGACCATACCAGATTACAACTCTTCACATACATAAGAGACACACTCAAGGGGCAGACTCAGTGAGCACCAAAGTCCTACTGAAGCAACTCCTGCCCCATAAGGGTGTCTCCTGAGCAACGGATCTTCTAGTGTAGACACAGCTGGTCCCCACAGCCAATTGGCCTGGAGGTCAATTCCTCCCAGTGATACCAACAGCAATCAAGGGTTAACTACAAGACTGTGCAAACAGCCCACAAAGAGGTGCAACAAAAGCGTCCACCTCAGGTGACTGGGGAGGCTGAGACACTGGATTCTATAGGACACCAACCACACAAGGCCACTCTATCAACTCAAGAAGACTTAGCAGCTACCCAGTACATAGAAACAAACACAGGGAAGCAGCCAAAATGAGGAGACAAAGAAACAAGTCACAAATGAAAGAAATGGATGAAAGCAAAATACTGGATATAGAGTTCAAAACCATGGTTATAAGGTTACTCAAGAATCTTCTAGAAACCTCTGAGAAATTTAGTGATACCCTTAAGGATATGAAAAAGGACCAACTAGAAATTAAGCATACACTGACTGAAATAAAGAATAATATACAGAGATCCAATAGGAGACTAGAGCAGTGGTCGGCAAACCATGGCTCATGAGCCACATGCAGCTCTTTGGCCCCTTGAGTGTGGCTCTTCCACAAAATACTATGTGCGGGCGTGCACGTACAGTGCGATTGAAACTTCATGGCCCATGCGCAGAAGTCGGTTTTAGGCCTGGGCGAGTCTATTTTGAAGAAGTGGTGTTAGAACACTCAAGGGGCCAAAGAGCCGCATGTGGCTCACAAGCCGCGGTTTGCTGACCACTGGACTAGAGGATCCCAATAATCAAGTCAAAGATTTGAAATATGAAGAAGCAAAAAACACCCAACCAGAAGAGCAAAAAGAAAAAAGAATCCAAAAATATGAAGATAGTGTAAGGAGCCTCTGGGACCACTTTAAGCATACCAACATCCGAATTATGGGGGTGCCAGAAGAAGTGAGAGAGCAAGATACCGAAAACCTATTTGAAGAAATAATGACAGAAAACTTCCCCTACCTGGTGAAAGAAATAGATTTATAAGTGCAGGAAGCACAGAGAACCCCAAACAAGAGGAATCTAAAGAGGACCACACCAAGACACATCATAATTAAAATGCCAAGGGCAAAAGACAAAGAGAGAATCTTAAAAGCAGCAAGAGAAAAACAGTTAGTTACCTACAAGGGAGTAACCATATGATTGTCAGTTGATTTCTCAACAGAAACGATGCAGGCCAGAAGGGAGTGGAAAGAAATATACAAAGTGATGAATAGCAAGAACCTACAACCAAGATTACTCTACCCAGCAAAGCTATCATTTAGAATTGAAGGGCAGATAAAGAGCTTCACAGACAAGAAAAAGCAAAAGGAGTTCATCACCACCAAACCAGTATTATATGAAATGCTGAAGGGTATTCTCTAAGAAGAGGAAGAAAAAGGTAAAGATAAAAAATTATGAACAACCAAGTGACAACAAATACATATCTATCAACAAGTGAATCTAAAATTCAAGTGAATAAAAAATCTGATGAACAGAATAAACTGGTGAATATAATAGAATCAGGGGCATAGAAAGGGAGTGTACTGACATTTCTCTGGGGTAAGGGGGTGTGGGAGGTGCGGGAAGAGATTGGACAGTGGGGGGGCTGAGGGCATGGGGTGGGAACTGGGTGCATGGGAGCTATGGGGGAAACAAAGTGGAACAACTATAATAATCTGAACAATAAAGGCTTATTTTAAAAAAAGATAAAGATTGAAAAACCTCTTTGTACTCAAATGGCACTATAAAATGCAGATTACAGCATCTGATTTTGTCTTCTGTGTTGATTTTGAGGTAGAGTGCAAATAGGTTCATGGGAAAAGCAGAAAAAAACAAAGGGAAAGGGAGAGGATTCTGCCATTCACAGCACTGAATGTTGTTTTTTGTGGGGTTTTTTGTTTTGTTATTTTTCCTTCTGTTCTTCAAGTCAGTATATGCCATTTAAACCATTTTATGACGTTAGGTTAAGAGCAAACAGCAGTACCTTTCATATGAGCCATATACATTTAATCCATTCAAATGGGGCATACTGCATGGAGAGAATGGTATGTGTTATTATATAAAGAACTTGGCATTATGATGCTATTTGGCTGAAGATCTTATTTATTTTGCAATTTAGAGAACATAGACAAATCAGGCATTGAAAATGAATGTGCATGCTTAAGTGCTTGACTTTATTTTCATTCGTAACGACCAAACGACCGGTCACTAGGAGGTGTATTGATGGGTCCCGCAACGTGGCGGGTCTGGGGTCTTGCGGCACTGTGGTTCTGGGTGAGGTTGCGTGGCGGCACTGTGGGTCTGGGTGAGGTTGCGTGGCGCGGGCCAGGGCTGGGGGACCTGAGGCTGCACCCCCCTGCCCCGGTGTCGGGGCCAGGGGACCTGAGGCTGTGCCCCCCTTCCCTGGCGCCGGGATGTGAGGCTGTGTCCCCTGCCTGGTGGGGCTTGATAGGGGTGGGGCTGGCTGGGTCTTGGTATCGCCCAATAGGAGCGGGGCCGGCCAGACACTTCTATTATAGAGAAAGGGCAAATAGCAATATTAAAATATTAAAGTATTTCCTCTAATTCCCTTATAACGTGCTCTAATTTCATGCACCGGGCCACTAGTATGCATATAAGTTCTTTGGTTGATCTCTTAACACCACCACCCCCCTTGCCCCACTGCCCCTCCGTCCATCTTCCCTCTGAGGTTTGACAGTCTGTTTGATGAGCCTATGTCTCTACAAGTACTTACCTTTATTTTTAAAATGGATAGGAAGCATACAATAATTACTCAAAGATGATGTCTTGCCGCAAAATCAGACCACTCTGATTTGAATGAAAATATCAAAGTGCTTGCGTTCTGGAGGTTCTTAATTTCTGGAAGTTCTTTAACCTAAGGTTTGAAAAATAAGGCAACTCCATCTTCTCCTTAAACAGGAATAGAGCCAACAGCTTTTTAAATTTTTATGCAAGGGCAAAGGAAATGTGCAGACAAGAGGTGCGGGCTTTCTTTGCATCAACATAATTAACACTGAACATATAGCAATAGTTAGCTTGGTATAAACTTTATACCAACTAGGGCCATACATGTTCTTTAGCTAATCCCTGCACCTACCTATAAAGCAAAGAGCAATGTTAGAGAACACTGATCTGGATGTAACTCTATCTTAAACAAGACATGGGACTTTGAGAAAGTTCCTGGAACATTTTTGTGTCTTGGATCCCTCATCTGTAAAACTGTGCGGTTGAGAGGGCAATATGAAACGAGGCATGCAAAAACATTTTGTCAGAGAGCTATTATTTCTCATTTAGAATGTGTTGGCTGTCAGGAACACCATTAGTTACCATTCATTGAGGGCAGCTTCTGGACTCTCTATTTGGAAGCTCAGTTCGAAGCAAAAGCAGCAGTTTAAGAACAGAAGCCCACACATTCTTAAGTTCTTTCCGTTCGTGAAAGCAGTAACCTTGGAAACCAGGCGGGCACCATCCCTTTCAGTCATAAAGCTTAGTTTTCTTGCGTTTCTCCGTAATGTTTGGGGGTACCGCTATTTCACTGTCTTTTTGTTTGGTGTTCTCTCCGTACCGTTAACACCAAGGAGATCATTTCCTTCTGCTGAAGCAAGTTCAAAACCTTTCTAGTAGCCCCTTCGGTCCGTAGCTCTCCTCCTCGCTTCCCTGCACAGCAGTCGCAGCCCCAGAGGTCC